>NC_139217.1:384747888-385465888 GCF_055691185.1 Crinia signifera
AACACTTTTACATTTAATGGTCTGGTTTTATTAAATATCACTCTACAAAATATTGGAATAGAAGGAAAAAAAAAATAAAGGATGTCACTGTAATCGAACCTGGGTCTCCAAGCATGAAGAGCCGCACAGCTAACCACTAACCTACGCAGCACATCGATATGTACAGGCTGTGGAGTGCTGATACAATCAGTGGCATCCGCAGCCCTAGCAGCGAAACCCGAATCCCGGCAGCGTCTGAGACCGTCCTTACATGGATTAGCGCTGTAATATAATGTATTGTACTTTTGTGTACTGTAGGTCAAGTCTGGAAGGGGAGGAGGCGGTTGCCTTCAGCTGCATACACATTACTGTATGCACAGTACCAACAGTTCAAAATATTCAGCATCGGCTACGTGAACGTGAAGGTATTGTAGCCCTTTTGCTCACTCCTACGGCCACGAGCGTCTCATTTCCTACGAGCGGCTCATTGTGCACGAGCGTCTCATACTGTAAGCGCGCTCTTTACGGCGACCACCAATAGCGGGATACCACTGGCACATCACTCCGACTGTAGCTTGATGGAGCATTAGCCACCCAGTGGTGGCGGATTGTATTACATGGCTTGCTCCCACGCCAGCGCCAGGAGAATATCGATGCGCCATAACCCGCACCATGGCGGCCTGGCGGCAATGATGAGACCCGATACATCTGTAGGTCTGGTCACCTTTGTTCAGAGCCGGTGCTAGGGTGTCCGGCGCCCTCCTGCAAACCATACATTTTGCGCCCTTTCACATTGCTATTGCAACAAGCTGCAACACGATTGTGGGAGTGTATGCAACATGCGATCCTGGTACATGTATGCATACACCATCTTAGTGCTGTGTCCGCAAAATGTTGCAGGCACTAAATGGGCTAAATCGCATCGCACGGCATGCATCCAATGTGTGTGTGCGATGCGATCCGAAAGCAGTACAAAAAGTATGTGCAGCACTTGTGACTGAGGGGGAAAGGAGGGGAGAGAAGGAGATGGAAGAAGAGGGGAGGAGATTAAGGGGGCGGAGTGTTGAGGACTGGCAGTGGCACTGGCACAGCACACTGAGAAGAGGGAAGGAAGGGGAGGCGGCGCTGCTGCCTGTTCGTCATTTGATTGACAGCTGACAGGCACAGGGATCAATGGGTAGGGGGCAGATCCAGACATGACATGTCATCCAGGCATTCACAGACAGTGCTTCATGCCTCAGCGCAAGTGTCCGTGAGGAAGAGGGGCAGGTCGCAGGAGGAGGACAGTGTGTGCGCGGTGCAGGGAGCTGCTCAGCCTCTCCATACTGCCACCCGCTGTCAGACAGGCGCTGCGGGCGGCATGCATGAGGCAGTGACAGTGAGGGCTGAGGCAGCTTTAGCAGAGCAGGAAGGCAGCGCCTTTTCAGCATGGCGCCTCCCTGCTTTGCAGGAGCTGCTGAGTGGGTAGCGCCGGCCCTGCCTTTGTTATTTGTACTGACACACCATTGCCTGAAATATTGGGCGAAATTTAACAGGGTGTGAGAATCAGAAAGTGATACATTTTGGGAGAATGTTCCAAATTTTTTTTAAAGCAGCAATCAATTACATGGCAAGATCAACCTGGTTTTTCAGTGTAAATGATTGCCGCTTTAAAGAAAATTATAGAACTCTCCCAAAATCTCTCACTTTCTGATTCTCACGCCCTATTACATTTGGCGCATAATTTCATTGTACCTAGAGGAGAAATGCTTGAAAGCAACATTTTCTGATGGCTCTAAAAATTGCTATTGTTTTTCACAGTTATTTGGATATAGTTCACATTTCTTAATCAACATAAGTAATGCACACTGCATTGTGCCATCAGAAGTCATAAGAAAATAATTTAATACCAACATTTATTTTGTTGAAATAGTGGAATCAAATTAAAAATAAATTAATGTAGTATGAAAATTGTCTGTGAAAATAGTTATCCTGCCATTTGCAGATAATGAAGCAATTAATTATGCTTAGTAACCTGCAGTTCATCTGTGTACCATCATGCTTCGGGGAACCACACGGCACATTAGGAGAGTAAAAGGTCAAAGAGAACAAACTATTACTGTACAAACAATACCTTGATTTAAATCAGCTGCTGATAGCATTATCTCCTATATATTTGGCTACATCTGTCACTCAAAGTGGGTGTCTGTGTCTATAACGCTCTGTTCCTGGACTTTCCTCTTAATGGCCCTTATTCTGGTTGGTGCGGCCAGAGCCGCACACGGAGCTCCGGCCGCACAAACCAATCCCCGCCCACCCTACGGATCGCCACGGCCGTCCGTACACGGACGGCTGGCGATCCGCATAAAAATGGTGGAGGCGTACGCCTCCACCATGGTGGGAGCTGCCCCCTGCATTCGATGGTCGTCGACCATCGAAGGCAGGTCCGCACGCCGCGGCAGCTCCCGCAAGCTGAGACCACACGGACAATCGTCCGTGTGGTAGCTTGTATGGGGGCTGAAAGCTGACATCCGGCGACGTCAGCTTTCCGCCCCCATGAGTTGCGTCATGGCCTCATTACCATGCATACGCCCTGCGTTTGCATGGGAACGCCCATGAAACGCGGGGCGTACACATAGGGAAATGAGGGCATGATGCCTCTCACGCCCCTATACGCCCCCTTTGCGGCGGACGAAATACGTCTGCGGCGAAGGGGGCTGCACATGCGCAGATTCACCTCTGCGCATGTGCAGAGTAAAAACATCGGCGGTACGGCCGCACGCGGGCCGTACCGTCCGAATTAGAATAAGGGCCAATGTGTGATTGCCTTCATCTGTGCTGAACACCTTTCTGAGAAATTAACCTGTTTAAAACAGGTGATGGCAATCATACATTAAGGGGAAGTCTAGAAACAGAGCATTGTGTCCCTCCTGGAGAGGGTCATGTTGGGAGGTATGTGACAGAGAACCAGCCCAGTGAGCCCACAGACAGTGCCAGACACCCACTGCCTTCCCATGTTGCCCAGCACTGCTACTCCACAGCCACCAGGTGAGCGCCCCCCTCCCGCGATTTGCGGCAAAACCTCCCCCCCCGCGCGCCCCCCCCTCCCGCGATTCGCGGCAAAAACTCCCGCTCCCCCGCGACCCCCCCTACCGCTATTCGCAGCAAAAACACCCCCGCGACCCCCCCTCCCGCGATTCGCCGCTGCAAAAAGAACCCCCCCACGACCCCTCCCGCAATTCGCGGCATAACCACCACCCCGCGACCTCCCCCTCCCGCGAATCGCGGCAAACCCTCCCCCGTGACCCCCCCCCCGATTCGCGGAAAAAACACCCCCCCGCGACCTCCCTCCCGCGATTCGCTGCAAAAAGAAACCCCCCCGCGACCCCCCCTTGCACGATTGGCGGCACCCCCCCTGCGACCCCCCTCCCGCGATTCGCGGCACCCCCCCCCCCCGCAATTCGCAGCAGCCCCAGGATTAAATGGCACATGCAAAACACTGACATGGCTATGGTCGACAATGAAAAAGGTTGACATGAGTTTTTAAAGATTTATTTTTAATTTTTTTAATTTTTTCATATTCATTGTCATGTGTCGACATGGACACCAATGAAGTGGCACACTTATGTCAACATTTACATGTGTTGACCTTTCTGTGTTGATTTTTTCTTGTGGCGATTCGCGTCACACCCCCCGCAACCCCCCCTCCGGTGATTCGCGGCACCCCGGCACCCCCCTGCGACCCCCCCCTCCTGCAATTCGCGGCAACCCCCCACTGGAACCCCCATGAACCCTGCTCTCCCGCGATTCGCGGCACCCACCCCCCGCAACCCCCCCCTCCCGCAAATCGCGGCACCTCCCGCGATTTGCGGCTGCCCCAGGATTAAATGGCACATGCAAAACACTGGCACGGCTATGGTCGACAATAAAAAAGGTTGTTATGAGTTTTTGAAGATTTATTTCATTTTTTGAATGTTTTCATATTCATTGTCATGTGTCAACATGGACACCAATGAAGTGGCACACTTATGTCAACATTTACATGTGTTGACCTTTCTGTGTTGATTTTTTCTTGTGGCGATTCGCGTCACACCCCCCCGCAACCCCCCCGCGATTCGCGGCACCCCCCGTGACCCCCCACCTCCCGCAATTCGCGGCAACCCCCCACCGGAACCCCTGTGAACCCCACCCTCCCGCGATTCGCAGCACCCAACCCCGCGACCCCCCCCCTCCCGCAATTCGCGGCACCCCCCGTGATTCGCGGCAGCTCCAGAATTAAATTGCACATGGAAAACACTGACATGGCTATGGTCGACAACCCCACAACCCCCACTCCCGCGATTCTCGGCACCCCACCCCGTGACCCCCCCTCCCATGATTCGCCGCAACCCCCCCTCCCGCGATTCGCGGCACCCACGCATCCCCCCCTCCCGCAATTCGCGGCACCCCCCCGCGATTCGCGGCAGCTCCAGAATTAAATTGCACATGGAAAACACTGACATGGCTATGGTCGACAATGAAAAAGGTTGACATGAGTTTTTGAAGTTTTTTTTTTCATTTTTTGAATGTTTTCATATTCATTCTCATGTGTCGACATGGACACCAATGAAGTGCCACACTTATGTCAACATTTACATGTGTTGACCTTTCTGTGTTGATTTTTTCTTGTGGCGATTCGCGTCACCCCCCCACCCCCCCCGCAACCCCCACTCCCGCGATTCACGGCACACACACACACCCCCGCGATTCTCGGCACCCCACCCCGTGACCCCCCCCCTCCCGTGATTCACGGCACACCCCCCGCGACCCCCCCCTACCATGATTCGCCGCAACCCCCGCCCCCGTAATCCCCCTCCCGCGATTTGCGGCAATCCACCCCGCGACCCCCCTCCCGCGATTCTCTGCAATCCCTCCCCTCCCGCGATTCGCAGCATCCACCCCCCCACAACCCCCCCTCCTGTAATTCGCGGCACCCCCCGCGACCCCCCCTCCTGCAATTCGCGGCACCCTCCGCGACCCCCCCTCCCGCGATTCGCGGACACCTAAGTTGCAATACAGGGCATCTTTCATACAATTCTAACCATATTTCTCATATACAAACGTTCACAAATTAAGGGGGCGCAGCCCCTTACGACGGTGTGAAGAGCGCCCGTAGGGCGCGATGAATCACCTAGTTGTGTAATAAAAAGCTTTAACACACCTCTAAATTGCCGGTAGAATAAAAAAGTATTTTAGTATTTAAGCACTGTGCTTACCCCATACATTAAAAAGATTATTGTACAGTAGTTTATAATTGTAAAGCTTTTGGCTTCACTCATGTATTGGCTATATATTTCTAAATCATTGTCCTGAGAGTACATTTGTGTGAACAAGGGACTCCCCCACAAGTGCACACACCATGCACGACAGTCTCCATAGGAACACATTAATCAGTTACCTCTATATCTTTGCTGTCTCTCTCCTAACGGTGTTCTGTGTTTCACACTATGGGGATTATTCTGGTTGAATGCATTCGCACAGGGACCGATGGTGGCACTGTGCGCATGTGCATTTCTGCGCATGTGCATATACACGGTGAACACAGGTTACCTGCACGCACCCAGAACAGCGGGCGGGGGCGGAGAGGGGCGTGATGTGGCACCATTAGCATAATGGAACACCCAGTGTTTCACGGGCATTGTCATGAGAACGCTGGGCGTTCTAATGCTAATGAGGCCATGATGCAGGTGCAGGGGGTGGGCAGGCAACATCACCCATTTCCTTCTCAGTGTGCATGCATATGTCATTTACTTGAAAGTCACTTTTATATGCCTGCACCTTCCAAATCATTGGTTCTCCCTGCCTGCGAATGGATGTTACTGTGTAACATCCATTCCCAAATCCATGCGAGCAAGTCGCGCTTGCGAATGGGTGGCTAAAGCCAACCATTCACAAGGCAGGTTTCAACCAGAATAACCCCCTATATCACCATGCACTGCTCCTGCATCTCAGGGTATTTCAGCATAGTGTGCAGTAAAAAGCACATCTCCTGTCTATTGCAATTGTAAACAGAGGAAACAGATCTTCAGACACTTCAGTGTGCAGCAGTGGCGTAACCTAACTATAAATTAGGCACCACCCACCGAAAAAGATTCCGCCCCACACCATGTTACTTGCCCATTGTCAATGGTCCCATCTTGCCTGCCCCTTTTACAAATGTCCCTCATCTCCTCCAGCGCCCTTAATAACTGTCTCCTCTGAGATGGTGACCATATTGGTTTGGACATTTTCAATGGGGGGAAGGTGCAGCGGACCACAGAAAAGTATCTCCTGGTCCAGGCACTGTAGCAATAACCCCCATAGGCCCCCAGTGCCTACAAGCCACCCATTCCCTCCAAGCCACTGCCAGGTCTATGGGGGCTATTGCTACTGTATGTCATTGTTGCACAGGCTCTGTAAATTCTACATATCTATTTAAAGATAATATGCTTCATAATCTCAGATACAGTGGATCCTGATTATTGTCACATATTTCTAATAGCCCTGTTCAACTTCACACTGGATATCCAAATGATTTATTTCTAAATTATGTTGATTCCCATAAATATTATACCATAGATATATATACCCTGCATTTTTAAATCCAGCAGCAATAATCCCATTTAGGATCACTACACCTCATATTACATCTTTCAGTACAATCGGGGGAATGTCAAGCATTGGATATTTTCTGTTTTAAATTTCAGCAACAGGTCACCTTATGTTAAAATGTCCACAATCAGCACATATATTGAGTAATAGAGTTAAGTATTCTATTGAAAGGTAAATTTAGCCTCTGTTCATCAAGCAATGTGCTCTTCGGCTAGATCAAATACATAGATATAATAGGCAATAACTCCAAATATAAAGTGAAAAGAAATAGCTCCTCATAGTGTTTAAAATGATAAAGAAGGGCCATCTTAACAGCAGCACAGGCCACTGGGCAAAACAATTCAATGGGCCCCCCCTCCCCCCCTCGGGGGAAACGTGCATTCGGTTCGGGTTTTCTGGGACACCCTCAAGCAGTGGGAGCTCTAAGGGTGTCGGGCTCTGCAGCAGTGGATGTCAGCATGGAGCCCAGCAGGCGGTCAGCGGGGGCACACACAGTGCAGGACTCCCGCTCTCACTGGGCGCACTGACTGACACCAGTGACCCTCAAAGCAGGTAGGCGCGCGGTCAATAGCAGACAAGACACATGGGGTTGGGGACATACAGTCTGTGGGGACAGGTGCCGAGCGCACCATATTACCAGGGAGGCCGTGAGTCATGGGCCCTTGGAATCCTGGGGCCCTTGGGCAACTGCCCATTGAGCCCAATGGAAAAGATGGCTCTACCACTACCACACTCATGTACCCGCTAACATCACAATTTAATCCTACTGTGCTTACTTTGTAAAAGTGTCCTCTGTCCAATATTTATTTATTTATTTATTAACAGTTTCTTATATAGCGCACACAGATTCCGCAGCGCTTTACAGAGCATAGTTATAATCAAAAACACATAACAAATTACAGTACAAGACAGTTTCGGACAAGTACATGGTTAATATGGATAGGTGCACCAGGGGACAGGACACTGAAGCAATTATCAGGGTGGCAAAGGTTTATATAGAAAGGCACATAAGGAGAGAGGGCCCTGCTCGTGAGAGCTTACATTCTAAAGGGGAGGGTTAGACAGACTGGGGTGACACAGAAGGCGAAGAAGTAAGCTTAGACAGGTTAGGTTGAGAGATTGTCAGGTTTTATGCAGGAGGGTGGGAAGAGGTCAGCTTAGTCTTTAATATTTTAAGTCTAAAAAAGTGCTGGGTCATCCAAGAGTAGACAGCAGAGAAACAGTTGGAGATATGAGTGAGGATAGAGGGAGAGAGATCAGGAAAGGATTGGTAGATTTTAGGGTACTTATGTAGTATCTGGGCTGCCGATTTCTAAATCGGGTCGGATCGGGAGATCGCATCGCATCGCATGCGACCATGCGATTCGATGCGATGCGATGCGATGCGATGACCCGATTTTTCCATAGGAATCAATGTTAAAATGGACTGAGTCCATTTTAACATGGAATTCAATGGGAAAAATGGGTCCTTTTCATACCCCTACTATCCAAGTGGGCATGGAGTTGGATATAAACCTGTGGCGAGCGTAGCGAGCCACCGAGCCCGAAGCGTGGCGAGCGAAGCGAGCCCCGCGAGGGGACGAATACCGTCCCCTCGCGGGGCTCGCTTCGCTCGCCACGCTTCGGGCTCGGTGGCTCGCTACGCTCGCCACAGGTTTATATCCAACTCCATGCCCACTTGGATAGTAGGGGTATGAAAAGGACCCATTTTTCCATAGGAATCATTTTAACATTGATTCCTATGGAAAAATCGGGTCATCGCATCCGATATCGGATGCGATGCGATGCGATGCGATATCGCATCGCATCGCATCTGATTGTATGCCTTAACTTAAGGCATACAATCAAAAAATCGGCAGCCCAGATACTACATAAGTACCGATTTTAGTATTATCAGCATAGAGGTGGTAGTGGAAGTTAAGTGAGCAAATAAGCTCACCCAGGGAGGACATGTAGAGATAGAGAAGAAGAGGGCCAAGAATAAAATGTTGGGGGACACCTATTATCATTGGAAGAGCAGGAGAGCTAAAGTCATTAGAGGTACAGCTGTGCATTTTTAAAACAGACAGTGCATATGCAAGCAGAAAGAGTAATATTCAAAGGTTTAGCAGTTAAGAGTTGCACTTGTGTTGATTGTAGTTTCCTTCAGTTTCTGTCCAGTTTAAGTCCAGGCTAAGTCTAGGCGACAGTGTGCGGTTGTATATTCCTACTTAGAATCTTCCTACTTTGAATTCTGACAAAATTTCTAAAGCCAGATTTCTATAGCCAGCCAAGGCTTAGTCAGCCTCCAATACTCTAATAAGTAGATCTGTAAAAGCTGTTTCTAACTTCAGTAATTAAGACCGCACCCAATGCCCCTCTCCCACTAGAGAAAGTGAGCAATAAAACTGAGATAAGCAAATGGTGAGATGTTACAGACCATGTCCAAGTCACTAGTCAATTTTAAGTCACTATCTTATTTTAAAAATAAATTTGTACATTTACCTAAGACAAAGCAAGATACTAATCACAGTGATGCTAGTTCAAATATGACTGTTGCATGAATGGAATTTTACCTAGGACAAAGCAGTATACTAATCACAGTGATGCTAGTTCAAATATGACTGTTGCATGAATGGAATTTTACCTAGGACAAAGCAGTATACTAATCACAGTGATGCTAGTTCAAATATGACTGTTGCATGAATGGAATTTTACCTAGGACAAAGCAGTATACTAATCACAGTGATGCTAGTATATACTTTGTCATCTTTATTATTTTTTTTTTAAATTGTTCATGAAATAAATTGTTATTTGTTTATAAAAGAAAAAAACGAATTTATTGACCATCGTATATTACCTGAGCTCCATTGTTCATACTCATTTTCATGATATTTGAAATATAAAATATCCAACGCTTGGTAATCCCCCAACTGTACTGTTTATTCCCCAGAGACATACCTATATTTCGCCTTTAGACACACTTTTTAATATGTTCAGTACAAATAATGTTCCGGTTCCCTCACCCATTCAGATTCTTCACACTATATACTTCTTTAGTTACAGTTAATTCCAGACCAACTTTGATAACACTTCTCATTGACCTTGAATTTATCGCTTGAAATTTGGTTTATTGTACAATAGGGAGTGTTAGTATTCAGACATTAGTCTTTCGTCTGGGACAATAGCCTCTCTGCTTCAATTGTTTATACAGATATAAGTTAGTGGTAATTTATATTTTATTAATTTTAGAAATAAGAATTATTTTAAATGTATATAGCCATACTTACAGTATACCCCTCATATAGGCTACTGTTCTGTATCTCCTCTATCTTTTATCAATATATAAATCATGTAATGTCCTATACATAATAAGTAACATTTTGTAGCACTATTATAGTATATATCATAGTGCCATTATATATATATTAATTAATCTGATGAATGGTGAAAAGAACATATCAAATCTGGGGGTGTTGCTTGGCTATTGGAGTGAGCAGCAATGCTTTAGCTGAGCTCCTGTTCTTACTGCCCAATTTCCCTCATTTACCCTGCACCTGAATGCCCCTTCTCTTTACCAGGCTTTCTGTGACCTATCTGAGCCCCCTGGTATAATTGAGTGAGCACTGCAGAATTGGGGAGTACACTTTGGAGCTCCAGCGGATTGTGTCCTACCTGAGAGGCCTGAGTCGGGAACTCAATTTCCAGCCTGGGCCTCCTGAGTACTCCGGAGCCGCGACCACCACCCCTACTAGTTCCTGTGCCTGGTGGCGACCTGGATGCCGCAAGACATCCGCCTCCACTAGCGACCGTGCCCTGCTTCCCCTGCTGGGAGATAGAAATTCCAGCTGCAGATATTTGGCCGGGTAATCCGGCTAAGCTGTGGGACGCTGCAGCCTTCTTGAAGTCCCCTTACCACCCTGCTCTCACCGGCAGTCTAGATGCCGGGGACTCACTCTGACCACTGCTGATATCTGCAGACAGAGACACATTGAGATGTCAGCCTCGAATTCTCCCATCCCTGTGGAGCCCCAAAACAACTGTACTCTAAACCTGAGGGCAGCCTCTACCCTACAACTAGAATTGTCCCTGACCTGGATAGTGCAGTGTGAGTGGTCCTTGGAGCACCCATTTAGAACCCTATCATCTTAATCGGCACTTAAGTGACTGCAGCAGAGCCAGCCAGAGGGCGAGATTCTCTATTACAGAAATGCGGTAAAAACCCCGTTATCGGGGTTTTTACCGCATTTCTGTATTCTCTAACCTCCCTCCGCAGTGTCACCGCTGCGGAGGGAATCGCCAGCAAAAGCTGGCCGTTCCCTGCAGAAGCCTATGGGCTTCTTACCGCAGCGGTGTGTGAGGGATCCGTCACGGATCCCTCCCAGCATGCCCCGCGGCCGGAGCGTCGGTCTGCGCATGCGCAGACGGACTCCCGGGTCATAGACCTGGAAGTCCAGCAACGGCGCTTGATCGCAAGGGACAGCTCTTACCGCAAGAGCTGTCCCTTGCGTTAATGACCGCATATTTTAGAGAATATGCGGTCATTAGAAATGCGGTGGCCGGCGAAGAGGGCTGCGGATTTTAGAGAATCCCGCCAGAAACTGTCCAACAGATCTGTGGAGCAGTCTGCTGGTACCATAGAAGGAGATTCTATAGTATACCTCACTCCATGCATAACTTTGTTCTTATCCACGGTCATAGTGCCGCTACCCTCCAGTACACCTACAATGTAGCGCTCTGTTTCTGCTCCTACCACCCATGTAACACTTACCCTGAAATGCCTTATTGATCAAATTCCAGCTCATTTATATTGACTCTGGGGCATTGAAATCCATTAATTGTTTATTACTTGCTCTCTGGATTCTCTTTGAATGTTGAAGACCTGAATTCTCCTAATAAGCTTTTTCCTTTTTTACTAAACAGAAGGCCTCAGTTGTAGCATTGCAGGAGACCCACTTCTCTTCCTTACGCCTGCGCCTCACATATGTAGGGACAGCAGGTATCCTCTTGGGTACTACGCTGACGGTCCCTTTAAGCGAAATGGAGTAGCTATCTTATTTAGTAATGTATCGTCCATTGTATTTCATTACCAGATTTCTAACAAAAAAGGCCGCTACTTAATCTTGACTGGTGTTCATAATGACAAATTGGTCACATTGGTGTCCATATATGCCCCAAACTCTAACCAGGTCCCATTCCTCCGTAAACTTTTTTTTATTGCTTCGTAAGTCTTTTAAAGGCTCCTTGTTTCTCATGGGAGACTTTAATTTAGTTTTAAACATTTAAATTGGACAGATCCTTCAAAGCAACTTCTGTAAAGCCACTCTCCACTTCAGTTAATTCACGTCCTTCTGTTGCATTTCGGAATTTAGTATCTGAATTCGATTTTTACAATATATATGTAAAACACAAAATCCAACTGGACGGGACTATACTTTTTACTCCCCTGTACATAATACATATTGTAGGATTGACCTGATTCTAGACGACAAGTAGACTCTGCAACACTCTAAATCACTTGACATTCTTCCCACCACACGGTCAGATCATGCCCCTTTACTGTGGTGCTGGGAACTTACTCCACACCAATCCCACCAAGACCTTGGCATTTTTCCCCTCATTTTCTATCTGACGCCATGACGAACAAATTATTTCAGATAGTCATATATACAGTATCCACGAATGTCCCTAACTACACATCTACACTGAACCATTGGTGCGCATTCGAAGCTTTGCTATATACACTGGCGCAACCCTTAAAAAGCAAAATATCCAGCATCAACGTGCCCTAGAGCTTAAGCTAAAAGATCTAGAAGATAGGAATAAATCTTCGCCCAGCAAACTTTTACGCAAGGAACTCTCTAAAATTCGAAGCTAGTTACAAAAGCTGCTCATGGCTCAATCCAAGCAGCTTTAAATAGACTACAGTACGTCAGAAATTCTATTTATTTGGAAATAGGTCGGGCAAGATGTTAGCACAAAAGCTGAGAATGCACCAAGCTAGAAATGGAATCAGGCATGTTTTCTACTTACTAATGCTTGGATTTTGAACCCTAAGAATCGAATTGATTCTTTGAGTATTATTCCTGACTTTACAATCTCTCTCAAGACTCAAAACTTTTCAACCCCCCACTGCCTCTATTTCTTCTTTTTAGATAACTTACATTTACCTTTATCTCTTACTGTGGAACAACTAAATGCATTAAATGCTGAATGGACTAGTTTAGAAATTGATGCAGCTATACAATTCCTGCCTTGGCCTAGGCCCCCATGGCTTTATCAATGACTTGTACTCCTCAGTTCATGAAACTTTTGGGGTTACTCTGGTTGATTCGCCAGGCTGAAAATTCGCAGCTTTGAGAGTCCACCAAACCCTGCATTGCGAATGGTGCTGCGCCATCCCACAATTTGCATGGTGCATATGTTCGCACGGCATGCGAATGGATGTTTCACATAAACATCCATTCGCATGTCAGTGGGAACCACACACATCTTTCGATAGTCGCCGACCATCGAAAGATGTGGAAGGTGCATATGTAAAGTTGCATATGTGTGCATGTTCTGGAGGAATTGGGCAAGCAGCTGTGTGATGTCAGCTGCCCGCACCCCTCATTTCTGTCATGCCACATTAGCATTAGAACGCCCAGCAGTCTCCTGGGAACGCCCATGAAACGCTGGGCATTCCCATATGCTAATGGACCAGCCCACTGCCCCATGCTCCCTCCGCCCGCAAGGATGGGTGCATGCACCCTGCAAACAGATTGTTCACCGTGGGCACATCCACCCAGTGCATGCACATGCACAGAAATGCGCAAAGTGAAAACATCGGACCCGTGCGAACACACGCGGACCTACGAAGAATAAAAGTAGAGTGGATCCATTATTTAAACAATATATAAAATAAATAAAATGTGTTTTTATTTTATATATTGTTTAAATAAAGGATCCACTCTACTTTTATTCTGGCGGAGTTCTGTTGTTTCTATACAGAATAAGAAGGTTGAGCACACTATATGATACGCTTCATTCAAGTCACAAAAGAGTGAGTACCTGGAAAGGGGGAAACCCCGACTCTATTTGACTACCTCCGTTTGATATTGATAAGCTGTAACATTTCCAAATAGTGTGAGTGTTTTGGGAGGGGGAACCCTCGATTACAGTACCAACTTATATCAGATTTACATCATTTATATGCTTGCACAGTATTGATTGATATATCAGTATTACACGAGGGCGGAGCTCTTTGTCTTTTTTGTCTTTCATATCCAACCAAAATAACCATAAGAGATCCAACACTTATTTCTTAGCGCTGTCTTGAGGTGAAGGGCTTTCCTATTTTCTCAAACTCAGTCTTGGTCTGTTGTTTCCTCCGAGCTCTTACCTCTAATTGCTGCTTCTTGCGCAATAAGAATTTCACCAATCCATCTATTTTGCAGGTAAAGACCCTGCCCATTGTCAAAATGAATGACCTATAGCCTTATTAAATGTTGATATTAAACTATATCAACCTTTGCTGATTGCCATTGCTGTTAGGATTTTGGGTGTGAACCCACAGCTGGCACCGCTGTTTAGGAGGGCCACGGCGAGTCATACTCTGACTCGCCCCAAAGAATGATCGGTACCTGCGAATGCTAGTGCTTCACCTATAATCGCCATGTTTGAAGGGTCAAATTAAGTCTGCCTCAACTCCTGTGCAACCAGGCCTTATGGTGAACAAGGTACTGACGATTCTTTGGGAAAGACCAAAAGGAAAGACTAGCTAACAGGGCCTATCTAGGGATGACACTAGCTAACGGCTCCTGAGCCAATACCGGGGAAAACCAAATCAAAGAAATGACTGCGTCACAAAACATGCAACCTCGTCACAGGTCTATAAAGACACAGCACCACACAAATATACGGCAAACCACACACTAGACGTAATAAACATTGGAACCAACCCCGTAAGGGTAAATGGAACCCTGTGGTGCACTCTGAACCAGACAGGGCCTGAACATGAAAACAAGGCAAGATACAGAAATACAGATGGCGCCGGCCTTATTATTGCCGCCTGGACGCCATGGCGGAGGTTCTGGCGCATCGATATTTTTATGGCGCTGGCGTCCGCCAAGCGACATGGTTGCTCGCCATGTAATACAATCTGCCACCACTGGGTGGCTAATGCTCCATCAAGATACAGTCGGAGTGATTCCTCCATTCGCCGTATTACTATACTGTATGAGAAGCTCGTGCGCGATTAGACGCTCATGCACGATGAGGTGCTCGTGGGAAATGATAAAGTACAGTACAGTACAGTAAAGTAAATTAAAATGAGACACTAGTGAACGTACAATACAGTACAAGTGAGCAAATGGAGGAGGCGCTGAAGTCAAAGTGCCTCCTGCCTTTCCAGAGTTGGACGGTATCGACTTGCGCTAAAATAAAGTACAGTACTACAGTACATGACAGCACTAATCTATGAAAGGACAAACTCAGACAATCCATGAAAGAACTACAGGTATCAGACGCTGGCGGGCCGTCCTCGGGGTTCTCGCAAGGGGGGCGTCTCAGAGGCTGCAGGGGTACTGGTTTTGCCATCACATCCTGCCACGGGTTACATGACCGTGCAGTAGTCTAGTGGTTAGCTGCGCGGCAAACCAAGCAGGAGGCCCGAGTTCGATTACGGAGGGGAGGGGGTTGTAAGATAATTTTGATGTTTATTTATTTATTTATTTATTTATTCATTTATTCATTCATTTATTTATTTATTTATTTATTTATTTATAAATGCACAGTAATCAATAAAGCTAGCGTAGACCACTAAATGTGTACTGAAGGATTCACAAGCCGAGTCCTGACAGACCAGACTTCACGGAGGTTCAGGCGCATCTGCGTCCGAATCTAGATAGTACACTCGGGAGATTTAGCCGCTAATGCGACTGAACCTCCGCGAGGACCAAGAGTTACAGTATGAGTTGAAGCGTCCAGTGCGAGGTTTGCCGGGGGTGACTGGTTTAAGAAAGCCCTATTTCACACGCTGCAATACTGTATTGTCTCTTGCAAGGAGTAATGAAGTCAAGCGCCTCCTCCCCTCCCCCCAGGGGTGGAGGGGGTCGGCTAATACAGGTCATTACACTTCAACATCTCCTGCAGAGCAAAGAATCCACGAAGGGGCGGGCCGTGCCGTCCTCGGGGTTCTCGCCAGGGGGGCGTCTCAGAGGCTGCAGGGGTACTGGTTTTGCCATCACAACTGCTGCTCCTCCTCCTCCTGCCACGGTTTACATGACCGTGCAGTAGTCTAGTGGTTAGCTGCGCGGCAATCCAAGCAGGAGGCCCGAGTTCGATTACGGAGGGGAGGGGGTTGTAAGATAATTTTGATGTTTATTTATTTATTCATTCATTCATTTATTTATTTATAAATGCACAGTAATCAATAAAGCTAGCGTAGACCACTAAATGTGTACTGAAGGATTCACAAGCCGAGTCCTGACAGACCAGACTTCACGGAGGTTCAGGCGCATCTGCGTCCGAATCTAGATAGTACACTCGGGAGATTTAGCCGCTAATGCGACTGAACCTCCGCGAGGACCAAGAGTTACAGTATGAGTTGAAGCGTCCAGTGCGAGGTTTGCCGGGGGTGACTGGTTTAAGAAAGCCCTATTTCACACGCTGCAATACTGTATTGTCTCTTGCAAGGAGTAATGAAGTCAAGCGCCTCCTCCCCTCCCCCCAGGGGTGGAGGGGGTCGGCTAATACAGGTCATTACACTTCAACATCTCCTGCAGAGCAAAGAATCCACGAAGGGGCGGGCCGTGCCGTCCTCGGGGTTCTCGCCAGGGGGGCGTCTCAGAGGCTGCAGGGGTACTGGTTTTGCCATCACAACTGCTGCTCCTCCTCCTCCTGCCACGGTTTACATGACCGTGCAGTAGTCTAGTGGTTAGCTGCGCGGCAATCCAAGCAGGAGGCCCGAGTTCGATTACGGAGGGGAGGGGGTTGTAAGATAATTTTGATGTTTATTTATTTATTCATTCATTCATTTATTTATTTATAAATGCACAGTAATCAATAAAGCTAGCGTAGACCACTAAATGTGTACTGAAGGATTCACAAGCCGAGTCCTGACAGACCAGACTTCACGGAGGTTCAGGCGCATCTGCGTCCGAATCTAGATAGTACACTCGGGAGATTTAGCCGCTAATGCGACTGAACCTCCGCGAGGACCAAGAGTTACAGTATGAGTTGAAGCGTCCAGTGCGAGGTTTGCCGGGGGTGACTGGTTTAAGAAAGCCCTATTTCACACGCTGCAATACTGTATTGTCAGGAGCTGACGGGGAAAGCAGGGCCTAGCGACGGGGAGCGGATACCGTCGTTGCTGCTCGAGCGTCTCATTAGCTCGAGCGTCTCATTAGCTCGAGCGTCCCGTTAGCTCGAGCGTCATGCGTAATGCTGCAAAACCATATTGTGACCAAGTTTCCAATATTGTGACCGCCTTTAGAACAATACTGTACTGTATACTGAGACGCATAGCGTCCGTGTCGTACAACCTTTAGAACTACAGTACGGTGTTTGATGTTACGCATTAGCCTCTGTGCGGCTACATCTCCTAACTGTCACTGCGTCTATAGACGCAGTGACAGTTAGAAGCCATGACGTACATGTACGTCATGTGTCGGGAAGTACCTCCCGGCCATGACGTACATGTACGACACTCTCTGTCCGCATCAGCATGATGCACTCTCGGCTGAAGAGACTGGATCACGCTCGTGCCAGCGGCATTAGAGAGGTGCTCATCGTATAATAAAGTTCATGTAATTCCTGCGCATCATGCACGCGCTGAAGCACAAATCTTACGCATGCGCAAATGAGGTTTTTAAAAGTGACATCTGGTGGTTGGTCTGTGATATTGCACTCGTCGTGAAGCGCCACGGCGATTCGCTACATGTATGCGCCATGGCGTGTGTCGGAAACATCGCCATAGGCGGCAATAATAAGGCCGGCGCCATCTGTACTTCACTTCGATTGCAGACAAGAAAAATAAACAAGGATACACAGGAGCCCGGACTAGGAGCACTTACAGTTACTGGAACTGACACAGGGGGCTGCAGAAATCCCCTAGGACTTGAAGGCAGGACAGGCCAGGAACAGCAGATGGGCACAAGGAGAACAGAAGGACCTACAGGGGAGCAAGTACTACAGGAACCCAAGGATCACAGGAATTAGGAGCAAGCATCAATTTCTGTGCATGTGCATGCACTGGGTGGATGCACCCACGGTGAACAATCTGTTTGTAGGGTGCATTAATCTTGGCATTTAATATTCAGTTACTTCCAAAGTATTTGAGGCAAATTTTCAACCTCTTATCACGACCCTTTCTTCTCTGACCAAATCCTGGGTTTATTATTGGGTTAGGCCGCATGGCGGCATTTAAAATGTCCCAATTACCGAAATTATTGTACCTATTCCACACGATTCCTTACTCTTTTCCCATTAATAATTAACTGAATGTAATCGTATCTTTACTAAATACATTTGGCTGACTGAGTCCTCCAAATTTGCAAAATCTAAAATGATTTTACCTAAGTTTAAAGGAGGTCTCAATTTCCCAGATTTAACCTTGTATCACGAAGCCTCCTGTTTTTTTCAACTTAAATTTGAGTGCGCTACGGATCCTGGTGTGGGTTGGGTAACTTTGGAAAAAGCGGCATGTATAAGTTTCCGCTGTTTATATTCCTAGATCTTTGCGACTGCCTTCCTCTTCCTTATTACCTTCCATGCTTTTATAATCAAAAACCTGGGACAAATTAGCTGAAAAAAATTGGGATTTCATTAAACTACTTCATAGGTTGTATCTAACTCCAGATAGATTGCATACTATTTGGCCCACTTGTATATATACTGTTGGAGCCAATGTGGTGAGGCCATATTTTCCATGTATTCTGGTCATACACGGTTCTTGAGAGGTTCTGGTTAGATGTATTATTACATTTTTTTCCTGATACTATTTTACCTCATAAACGCTATGTTCTTGGACAAATTCTTATAACAGCCAGAGCCATATTTGCGCAATAATGGAAGCAGCCAACTCCCCCATCTTTATAAAGTCACACACAAAATCTAGTTTAAGTTTACTATGTAGACGATATATCTGCCTTACTCGTACTCTGCCTTGTCTCCACTTGTGCTTTGGTCCCCTTGGCACGAATTCATTATGGACAAAGATGGGGTTCAGAACTTCTACAATGCTTCCCAATCTGACCCTATGATGTTTAGCGTTAGACTCTTAATTGTCTGTACACTGTTTGTATTTGTTATTTGCATTTTGTGGTACTCTTTACTTAGAAGGGCGCCCATCTCGGCCATCTCGGGCATTGAATGCACTAAAAAATCAGGTGCGATGCGACAGACGAGATGCCCGAGATTTCCCATAGGGAACAATGTTAAATGTCTCAATTGACCCGATTTTCCTGTTCAATGCCTCAATTGACCCAATTTTTCCATAGGAAACAATGTTAAATGGGCCACAGAGGCCAAATAGGCACCCTGAAGTGAATAATGGCCACCCGAATTGTTAACGCCACCCCACGATCAACGTCAACCCGAAGCGTGGCGAGCGCAGCGAGCCCGCGAGGGGCGGCGGTACGCATCCTACGACCTTTTCATACCCCCACTATCCACGTCGGCGTGGAGTTGAGAATAGAAAGTGTGGCGAGCGCAGCGAGCCACCGAGCCCGAAGCGTGGCGAGCGCAGCGAGCCCCGCGAGGGGACGCGGATACCTTCACAGGTATCTGCGTCCCCTCGCGGGCTTCACAGCTGTGAAGGCTCGGTGGCTCGCTGCGCTCGCCACACTTTCTATTCTCAACTCCACGCCGACGTGGATAGTGGGGGTATGAAAAGGTCGTAGGACGCGTACCGCCGCCCCTCGCGGGCTCGCTGCGCTCGCCACGCATCGGGTTGACGTTGATCGTGGGGTGGCGTTAACAATTCGGGTGGCCATTATACACTTCAGGGTGCCTATTTGGCCTCTGTGGCCCATTTAACATTGTTTCCTATGGAAAAATCGGGTCAATTGAGGCATTGAACAGGAAAATTGGGTCAATTGAGACATTTAACATTGTTCCCTATGGGAAATCTCGGGCATCTCGTCAGTTGATCGCACCCGATTTTTTAGTGCATTCAATGCCCGAGATGCCCGAGATTTTTTACTAACGATGCCCACGATCAAAATCGTGGGCGCCCTTCTAAGTAAAGAGTACCCATTTTGTTTTCCCTGTAATTCAGTTCATTGTCATGGTATGATACTCTTGTATGTACTAATGGAATATTATTTTCTTGTTGTTCTGCTTGTACCCCCTACTTCTCCCTTCTGTCTTATATGTAGCTTTTTGGCTAAAG
Organism: Crinia signifera; assembly: GCF_055691185.1. Lineage (NCBI taxonomy): Eukaryota > Metazoa > Chordata > Amphibia > Anura > Myobatrachidae > Crinia > Crinia signifera. The sequence goes on from NC_139217.1 coordinate 384,767,828, forward strand.
TTTATTTTTTATTTTCTCTAATAAAAACTATTGATGTTAAAAAAGAACATATATAATCTACGGTATATAGGCCAGGGATTCGTTGATATTGTCTGTTTGAAATATTTCTGTATTAATTTTAAGTGCTGTTTTAGTGAAAAGTATCCTTTATGTATTTGTTGTGACTGCTGATAAGGACAAATGCAGCCATCTGGTTTGCCCATTTAGTTTATTGCTGTTTTATTTCAGAATAAACATGTTTTTATTATGAGCCTGTTTAAGCCTGTTTACTGGTGATTTGTGATAACATCTGTTTTAAATTTATTCAAGGCATCAACCTTTATTTCATTATTTAAGAGCACATCTGAGCTTTGGAGGGTCAGCCTTGTATACTGTATTTAAATCAAGTGTACACTACACATAAACAGGTAAGCAAACCAGATGGCTCTCTTCGTGGATTGGTTTGGTACTGTTAACTCCAATGGTTCAAGAATTTTATTACATTGTTGCTTCTCTATGTTACATGTAATTACTATGTAATCTGTTAGTGCTCTAAAAGGCTCAACTGGTCTGAATTATGTACGAAACCATATTTCCTATATAACAATATTTTAAACCTTCTAAACTGGCAGTATTCAGGGAGATTCCCCAAACTCTTATGTGTACATAAAATAGTCCCTTTACAGAGTTATACACAAGTTGTATGGCATGCTTGGATATAAATGCAGGACTGCAAATACAGATGGGGCCATGATTAATGTTTCCGCTGGCGCTCCATCCGCTGGTGCACCATCTATTGGTATATGATGGCTGGCGCGTCCATTGCCAAGAATGGGGCACGTGAACATCTCATGCGCCCCATTCCCCGGCAAAGCATGTCGATCAGCGCCCCGGGAGCCACTCAGATGAGATGAGAGAATCTGTAGATTCATTTAGTTGGTGGTATCTATGCACCTGTACAGCCTCTACTCATCAGCTTGTGAAAGTTGCCATTACCACTTTCAGCAAACATTTGCAGCAGCCCTATAGCTAAAGCAAGAGACCCACGAGGATAATGGCATGATTTGGCAAGTAAAAAGGGGATTGGTATGAAATCCCAGTGGTCGGAATCCTGGCGTTCAAAATTTCGACGCCGGAATCCTGACCGGCGAAATCCCAACAAGGGGGGGATGTGGATCGCCCCCCCTTGCGGGCTCGCTGCACTCGCCATGCAGCGGGCCCGGCACCTCGCTACGCTCGGCACACTAATTTATTCGCCCTCTATGGGTGTCGTGGACACCCACGGAGGGAGAAAGTGTCGGGATTTTGGTGTTCGGGATTCCGGCATCGGGATTTTGCATGCCGGGATTCTGACCGCCGGGATTTCAACTGCATCCCGTAAAAAGGATGTACTAACTAAATCATACTTACCCACTCTCCTGAGATATTCAGGACATACCCACAATTTAGAGAACTCTGCTGGACTCCAAGGAGTACCCTGTCCTCTTCACTGAAGGCTTGATCACAACATTTGCAGTAAATCTTGCCAACAAGTCGGATTGTGGGTAGCAAATTGCCTGTCCAAATGCTTCATGGCAACCCCTGAAATAAAGGAAGCAGTGCTGGCAGTGATCTTACAATTAGAACCATTTAATATATATATGGACACTCACATAATTTATTTTTATTCTATCTGTTTACAAAAATATGTTCAAGTTACAAAAATATAATTATAAAGTGCGGAATATCATCTTATATTTGATGGTATTCACATCCAAATTGGAGGAAGGGTTTAGGGATTACAGCTGTTTAATATGTAGCCCCTTATTTTTCAAGGGACCAAAAGTAACAGGTCAATTGACTCAAAAGCTGTTTCATAGACAGGTCTGGGCTATTTTTTTTATTATTAAGCAGGATAAGGGTCTGATATTTAATGCAAGTATGGTATTTCGAAACTGTTCCAGTTAAAGGAGCTCTCAGTGCAAGTAAAACAGGCTGAAAAAAAAAAAAGATTATAGCTAAAACCTTATGGGTGGCTAAATAAACAGTTTGGTACATTCTGAAAGAAAAAACAACAACATTATAGTGAGCTTTCCATTATAAAAAGGCTTTGCCATCCATGGGACATAATAGTGGTAGATAATGGCATGATTCTTTTCCTTAGTACATAAAATCCTCCCTACAACAGCCAGCTTAGTGTTAGAGCACTCTACTACAGGATGAAGGCATATTATTATCCATGTCTACCATAAAGAAAAGACTGCATAAGAGCAAATACAGAGGGTTCACCATTCATTTGGGGGCCCCACTCCCCCAGGTACCCCGAACAGGGCTGATCAGCAAGGGTGTTAACGTGACAGCTGGGGAACCTTGCGTAAAAAAAGTGTCCCCTGGCTGTAGAATGACAGCCCGGTGCTTGTTCCAAAATACAAGAGACCCGAGTCTTTTTGTCCCCTGTATTCTTGCAAATAGAACCGGTGTTGGTTTCTTAAATACAGGGGGGGGGGACCCCCATCACTTTTTCTCCCTGTATTTGGTAATTCATGAACGGCTTAATGAACCCGGGGTTGGTTATGCTGGGGGGGGGGGGGGGGGGGGGGGGTGTTGGACCCACACTGTTTTTTATTTTATTTCTCAATAGACCACACACTCCTGTTACTAAAAATAGCATCTTTACTAAAAAATTGCACATTGCTAGTACTAAAAAATCACCAGAGATAAGGTGATTTCTGAGTTTGTTGAAAAAATTTGAACCCTATTACATGTGCGATCTGATGCAATTTTTTTAGCTGTCAATAGCAGATCGCATTTCACTTACTAAAGACAATACTAAAGGCATAAAGACTCACATACAAACAACAACTTAAGACAGCTGCAGGAAACACCTAGCAAAGTATAAGAAAGAAGGAAATCCAGCATTTACTGATGTCCACGGGTTCTAGACTTCTAGACATAAAGCTGAAAGTCTGCACTTCATTTGCATTCCCATTGTTTAATTTAAAATCTATTGTGGTACGTACAGAGGTGAAATTATTTAAATTGTGTTCCACCTGCAGTACGCCGAACCCTTGCGCGGTGAAGCTGCGTGGCAAAAAGGGGCATGGCCTCATGGAACGGAGGCATGGTATCACACTGCCCATTACACATTATGGAACACACCCATAATGCCCATTACACAAAATGCTGCACACCGTAATGCCCATTACACAAAATGCTGCACACCATAATGCCCATTACACAAAATGCTGATTACTGTGATGCCCATTATACAAAATGTGGAACACTGTGATGCCCATTACACATTATGCCAAACACAGTGATTCCCATTACACATTATTTGACATATCGTGATACACATTACACATTATTTGACACGCGTGATACCCATTACACATTGTGCCACACACCGTAATGACTATTACACACTATGGCATTCCTTTGCCCTGTGAGAGCCATGTCCCCCTCCCCCTGTGTCAGCCCTGTCCCATTCCCCTGTGTCAGAGAGAGAAAGAAAGAGGGAGGGAGAGGGAAGAGGGTTTGAAAGGGATGTGACAGCATGACAGGCATAACTGACAGGAGGGAAGGGGAAATATAGAGGGAATGAGAGAGAGGAGGGAGTGAGTGAGAGAGGGTGAAGGAAGTGATAAAACGAAAAGCCTTTCTGTGAGGCTTACAGATTATGGTGCCTACCCATGTAGTGATATACAGGCATTTTCTACACGATCTCACTAGACCATTTAGAAAATATCCCTACATCGCTCCATGTGTAGGGGCCGTAGCGATAGTGACGTGTGGCCCTGTGCATCATGAAGGCCCGGTGATTAATATTGAGCACGCTGGATATTAATTGGTCAGGGCCAGTGTTCTCACCAGAGAACATTGGCCCTGACAGACCCCTCAGCACACGGCGCTGAGACATCGTTGTGTGCTGAGCAATCATGCTGAGCGTCTGAGCAAAGCTAGATTGCTCAGAACGCTTCAGCATTGCTACGTGTGTAGGCCTCTTTAGAGTAATGTAGTATAAAAGATGTAGCAATGTTATTCATTCCAAGGGCATATACCTAGTGACATGCTGCATAGGTGCCAATTCTGTGGGTGCTTGAGGGCCCGAGCACTCACAGAAATTGATGAGCACCCACCCGCTCAGCTGCGGCCCACCCGCCCATGTCCCACGGCACTCCCCCTCCCTCGTCGTTGGCACAGGTACTGTGGGGGCATTTATGTATTTGGCACTGCGGGGACATTTATGTATTTGGCACTGTGGCCATAATTTGAATATTGGAGACAATTGTGCTGCGTAATATAAATCAATATTATTTAGTGACCACGCCCCTTTTACATGAAGCCACTCCCATATATTTTTGGCTTGAGCACCCACCAGCAAAAACATAAATCGACATGCTGCATGGTGCACAGGGCTGCAAATGGTCGCAACTGGCTACATCTGTATATATCTATTTTTACATAACTCATAGAATATTTCGGGTGTGGTATAGCACACCGACAGTCGGGAATTACAACATTCATTAGCCCGACGTCGGATTCCCAACAGCGGGGGGAGCGCAACGAAGCCCCTTGCAGGCTCGCTGCGCTTGCCACACTGCGGGCACAGTGGCTCGATACGCTCGACACCTATTCTATTCTCCCTCTATCGGGGTCGTGGACCCCCCACGAGGGAGAATAGCCGGTGGCCGTCGGGTTCCCCAGTGTCAGGGTTTTAACAGTCGGGATTCCGACGTCAGTGTAATGACTGTCGGAACCCTGACTGTCTGTCAGTCATCCGGCACCTAAATATTTTATATATTTTCCATGTTTATAAGCCTTTTTCTTTCCAAATTATTTTTTGGGGTATTTTTAAACTTCATGTATGTATGTAGTTCATCTAATTAGCTGCATTTATAAATAAGTATAAAATTGTATCCAATAATGCTACGACCAGGCCGGGCCTGACCTCTAAATTTTCTCTGGTTATGTCTGTGACTGGAGCGCTGTAGTATTTGTGACAGCAATGACCTGCTGTTTATGTATCAGCCTACTGTTTGATACAGTAATTCACTTTAAGTTCTTTATTGGGCTAATGGAGTCTTCTGTCTACATTGCAAATATCTGTGAGAGATAAGGGTTGGCTATTGTGGAAAAGTTTCTTTTTGAGTCAGTGTTAAATATTTTAGCATCAAAGACGTCTCATGGTAAACAATGCACTGAATGCATTTATTATTTCTAGTTTGAGACTTTTAAAACTTCGCTAAACATTGCTTGGAGAAACTACAATGATGCACAATTTAAATTATTGCATTGCTGAAACAATTCAGTCCACATCATTTAGATTAATGCTAATGATAAGAAACACAATAAAGTGGATCGAAGAGCACTGTTGACTTTGAGACTTGAGCAAATCCCACAGCAATATTATTTAATTAGTGAACATCCTTTGTAGGAGATTCAAAGGAATTAGTATTTTATTACCTAGGGATTTTATGTTAATGTTTAAAGTATCACTGATTGTTAACAGAACAACTTTACCCTTTTATCAAAGGGGCCAATAAGATACTTTTGACACCTTGGGACTAAAGGTAATGCAGTAGTCTTTTACAGTACCACCATTACTTCATTTAGAGTTTATGAGTGAAACAAGTAAGTGCTGGTAATCTGGCCTCGAGATTTTATAGAAAATCAAGAACCGCTTGTCATATTGAGATCTTTTACTGCAGGGATGGGGAACCAGCGGCCCTCCAGCTGTTGTTGAATTATAAATCCCAGCATGCCCAGCAACAGTTTTAGTATGACGAAATAGCAAAACTGTAGCAGGGCATGCTGGGATTTGCAGTTCAACAACAGCTGGAGGGTCGAAGGTTCCCCATCCCTGTGTTACTGCATTAAAACAGCCATTATTTTATCAGTATATATGGTTACAGATTATTAATTCTAGTAGACTAAAAATTAGACTACATGCTAAGAATTACTACCGTACCTAGTCTACATAAAAATACATGGAGGCACTGATTTGATGCAGAAAGCAATATATTCTCCTTAGTAAGGCAGTTTTTGCAACTGAAAATAATGTACACAACTGTATTTTTCTGGGCCAATTTGCAAACAAAAATACATATATAATAGGCTACTTCAAAATAATTCATGGCAGAAATAAAAATAATTCTGCACAATTCTAAAATAACATTCCATTGGTTGGCCCATATTGTCAAGGAAACATGTCACTTGAAACAGGACAACTGCTGTTATGGTTTGACAATTGTTCTGTATTAATAGAAAAGGATTACCATATTCTATATGACAGTTACCACCTTATAGATGCAGCTTGTACCACAATTATTTTATTTTGTCCTGAATGATACATTTTACAAATACATTCCCACAATATCCTTAAAATAATTAATCTTGAGTTGACATTATTTATCTAGGATTGCTGTACAGAAAGACAGGTGGGTGGTGGGCATAAACGGACAAGGGGGTATAGATAAATGGGGGCAGAGCAACATAGCTAGAAGATGGTGGCAGGCGGGCATAGACAGACAGGGGCATATACAGATGGGGACAGAGCACTGATGAGAGAAAGACAGGTGGATGGTGGCATAGACGGACAAGGGGGTATAGATAAATGGGGGCAGAGTAACATAGCTAGAAAGATGGTGGCAGACAGGCATAGACAGACAGGGGCATATGCAGATGGAGACAGAGCACTGATGAGAGAAAGACAGGTGGGTGGTGAGCATAGGTGTCGATTTATGTTTTTGCTGGTAGGTGCTCAAGCCAAAAATATAGAGGAGTGGCTTCATGGGGAAGGGGTGTGGCCACATAATAAAAACAATTTATATTACGGAGCACAGTTGTCTCTAAAATTAAAATACGGCAACAGAGTTCCACATACATAAATGCCCCCCCCCAGTGCAGGTACATAAATGCCCCCACAGTGCAGGTACATAAATTCCCCCCACAGTGCAGGTACTCCGCAGACAGAATCAACTTTTCCCGGCATACTGTTTCCCAGGTGGTGGGTCTGGCAATGTGGGTGCTGCAGCTGCAAATTAGCAAGTTAATATGGCGTCCCAGCAGCGGGACTCTGGCCCGCGGTGCTCATCAATATCCATGGGTGCTCGGGCCCTTCAGCACCCACAAAATCGGCACCTATGGTGGTGAGCATAGACGGACAAGGGGATATAGATAAATTTGGACAGAGCAACATAGCCCGCACTCAGCAGGCATTTTCCCGCCCATGTGCTCATGGGGAAGCTCATCAAACACTGTGTCCCATGCATCATCCCCCTGACCACCTCTATCCTGCCCCCTCTTGTGCGAACACCTCGACGAATGTGCGAGTCACAGGAGGCATCCAGGCAGTGGCCCTGTACCTGCATGTATTGGCATATACACTGGGCAGAGCCAAAACATCGGTCCCCAGAGCGAATACCCCAGGAATGATCGTTAGTGAATCAGGCCCATAGAGTAGAGAGGGCCCTGCTTGTGGCAGCTCACAGCCTGGGTATGGGTCATAGGGTCAACAAGAGGAAGATCTACATGCATTAGGTCGGCCACTGAAGATCGACATGGGGTTAGGTTGACAGGGTCATTAAGTCGACACATGCATTATGTTGACATAGGCAAGGTCGACAGTCACAATGTCAACATGGGGCTTTTCATTTTTTTATCCCAAATGTTGACACAGTGGACATGGAAACTAACTAACTGCGTTCCCTCCCATGGCTCCCTGCTCTCGCCATACTCGGCACACTATTATATTCTCCTAGCACATCCTAGTGGATGGTAGGGCATGAAATGCCCTCATAAAAAAGTGAAAAACCCCATGTCAACATTTTAACTATTGACCTAGCCCGTGTCGATGTAATGCATGTGTCGACCTAATGACCCTGTCGACAAGTGGCATAACAATGGTGCCGCAGACCCTGCCAGGTAGCACAGCACTGCACAAAAGTTTATTGTATTATACTTTAGTATTTGAAATGAGCTTGGCTATAAGTGTGTCTGTACATGTGTGTATATATGTATTACATATATATATATATATATAGTTGTGTGTATATAGGTATATATGTGGCTATGTGTGTATATGTATATTTATAACTGTGGGTGTGTTGGTGGTGAAAGTGTCAAGTACAGACACCGTCGTCTGATATGAACTTATGCCCAGCGAGGTGCATCATGCAGCTCATGCCACAAGGTGCCAATGCCCATTGGTTAAAGCTATACTCTGCAGCCAATAGGCACTGTGTATAGCCATAACCAAAGTGAGCGTTACCTTGCAATGGGCAGCAGGGGTGTATCGAGGAGAAAGTTACGGGGGGGCACCATGATAGGGGAGGGGGTGGGTGCCAGTGTGCCTGCTCAGAGAGCGGAGAAAGAGAGAAGGAGAGCAGAGAGAGGGTGGGAATGGGATTAAAAATAGACCCTGACATTTAAAGTAAACACTCCTACTTTGGTGTCAAAGGTATACAGTATGATGTAGCTGTGCGTGCGCATTCGGCGCGCGCGCTCTGGAAAAGGGGGTGTGGTCACTCAAAAGGGGTAAATAAATAAAGGTATATAGCAGCGCTAGTGTTACAATGTAGAAAAATTTATTACACAATTAAAAACAAAAATAAGTAAAATACATTAATGAACCAATTGGTACAAAACAATGACAAGAATAAATGGTGGGACTGGACCCAATTATAGTCACCAAAGGTAGAATGGTAGTAAACCTGCTCTGATCCAGAGAGATAGGGGAGAGGGAGTCTTTTGCGGCCACTTGAATGGTATCCTGAAGCGAGAGTGTTGGTGGACTACAACCGATGGCAGATGTGGAATTAGCCCAATCGGGAGTCCCGCTGAGATGGAAAGGTCAGGTATCCAGACAAGAAATGTAGGCTTGAGACTCTCAGGGAAATAGGTTTTCGATCAGATATTCTCGGCAGGTGTGGCAGTCCTCGGTGCAAATTGAGGTTTTTGGAGGTGAAGTGGGTCCAGGCAGGGGGTGTCCTGCCTGGACCCACTTCACCTCCAAAAACCTCAATTTGCACCGAGGACTGCCACACCTGCCGAGAATATCTGATCGAAAACCTATTTCCCTGAGAGTCTCAAGCCTACATTTCTTGTCTGGATACCTGACCTTTCCATCTCAGCGGGACTCCCGATTGGGCTAATTCCACATCTGCCATCGGTTGTAGTCCACCAACACTCTCGCTTCAGGATACCATTCAAGTGGCCGCAAAAGACTCCCTCTCCCCTATCTCTCTGGATCAGAGCAGGTTTACTACCATTCTACCTTTGGTGACTATAATTGGGTCCAGTCCCACCATTTATTCTTGTCATTGTTTTGTACCAATTGGTTCATTAATGTATTTTACTTATTTTTGTTTTTAATTGTGTAATAAATTTTTCTACATTGTAACACTAGCGCTGCTATATACCTTTATTTATTTATTCCTTTTTATTTGGGAGCTGACTACTCCCTCCAGCAGCAGCTACTTGACCAAAGCAACTCCTGGCAAGCGCTCCATACCAACCTTGGTTGGTTCCGCTTCACTCAAAAGGGGGCATACCCTTGAGTGTAATGTACCACACCATATACCACTTCTACACATTATGCAACAAAATAGTAGACCCCATTATACTTGCCTCTTACACATGATGCCAAAATTCACATAATGCCACACGGACCGAGCCAAAATTCACATAATGCCACATGGATTAAGCCAAAATTCTCTTACAGTTTACCGCATTTTTCTATGTATCAAAACCCAGCCGTACCGATACCGCATTGTAGGGTATCGCCACCTTTGGGTGGCGATACCCTATAGAAGCCTATGGGCTTCTTTTCGCTGCCCGCCGCCTCCGACGCAAACTCACCGACTCGCTGACCCCCCCTCCGGCTTACCTTCCTGAAAGGTCCTCCTGGACCCCGGAAGGTAAACCCCTCCTCCCCCTAGTGAAGCAGCCTGACATCCTTCCGGCTGCAGGGGGGAGGAGGAGGCGCCGGTGACAGCCTGCTTAGTTGTCCCCGGCGTGAGAGGAGCAGGAGGCGGCAGGAAGGTGACACACCACAGTACAGGTATCGCGGGAGGCCTCCGTCACCGCACCGTGATGTCAGCCGCATATGTTAGTACATATGTGCTGGCATCGCGGCGGGCCAGCAGAGAAAGAAGTAACATGCGGTTGAATCGTGGTAACAGAAATATATTGTCACATACAGGACAATTGCAGTGAGGATTAATATATAAAAGAAGAACACACTAGTGATGTGTTGTTGGTGTTTTGTGCATTCATCTTTCACTTCTAAAAATGAAAAGAAGTGATGTTGCCCATAGCAACTAATAAGATTATATCATTTTCTACGATGTGAATAAGAAAGGAATCTGATTGGTTGCTATGGTCAATATCACCTCTTTTAAATTTTTTGATTTAAGAAAAGTTAGTTGTTAAGATTTTCTTTTTACTGTACTGTAGCTGACAGTGACGGGATGCATTGTGGCATCTCCCGTCACGTGCTTGTGTCTAGGAGCCCCCTGCTGCTAGAGTACATGGGGGGTTATTCTAGTCCATTCTTTCTGACAAAATCCTTCTTAGATGGACAAAACCATGTGCACTGCGGGTGGGGCAGATGTTACTTGTGCAGAGAGAATTAGATTTGGGTGGGGTTTTTCTTCAAAGTGAGATCTATATTGAAGTGTAAAATCATGCAGTCAGTATTTTCCCTGCACAGAAACAAAATAACTCACCCAAATCGAATTCTCTCTGCACATGTTACATCTGCCCCCCCGCAGTGCACATGGTTTTGTCCATCTAAGAAGGATTTTGTCAGAAAGAATGAATTAGAATAAACCCCATGGAGAGGCAGTGGCGTAAGTTCGTCTAAGTTGGCCAGAGGCAAGATATATATAGGTGAGTGTCCCCACTCACACACACATAACGCACCTTATATAATATATGTATGTATGTTTGCATGTTATCAGTGGCGTAACTTCAAATCTTGAGCCCCCCCGCCAAAAGTTTCTTTGCGCCCCCCCCCCACCCCGGCCGCCCGCCCACCCGCCCACCAGCCCGCTCGCCCACCAGCCATACTTACATACATAGGAGTCAGGCTGTCAGCGATGCGGGCAGCGGGTGGGAGCCGGGCTGTAATCGGTGCGGGCAGCGGGTGGGAGCCGGGCTGTCATCGGTGCGGGTGGGAGCTGGGATGCCTGTCAGCGCTGCGGTGGTCCCGGCTCCCGTCCTGGCTTCATTCTGATATGAAGAACGGACCATCACAAAATGTCTGCCCCCATACAGCAGACAGTTTCAGAGAACTGACGCTGTATGGGGGCGGACATTTTATAATGGTCCGTCTCCATAGGCTCAGAATGAAGCCAGGACGGGAGCCGGGACCACCGCAGCGCTGGCAGGTAAAGCTGCGGTGCATATGGGGGAGGCGGGGGAGCAGGCAGGCAGGCATTACAATAGCACCGCAGCCACCCGGCGCCCGCACTTACATTGCGCCTCCCCGCAACCGTGGGGGCTGCGGTGCTATTGTTACGCCACTGCATGTTATGTATATTATGTTTTACTGTAAATAAAGAGAGTGTGATGGCTAAAGTCCTGCTAGAGAGAAGCAGCCACAGAAGCGATATTTGACGGCTTTCAATGAACTGATTCAAACTTGCAGGGGATGACTCCATTGCCTCCCAGAGTTACGCCTCTCTGTAGGTGCTCTCAGCGGATGCAGAGCCCCTTTCCTTTTACACTATTGTTACATACAGGATCTGTCCTATAGCACAAGCAGTGGAGCCAGATTTAGGGGTCAGGAAACCAATGTCTCCTGATAGCCTGACCTGGAGCCTCTAAAAGTGTTTTTGTTTTGCTTTGTCTTTTACAGAAAAAAAAATAGAGAATGTTTCCACTACTAATCGAGGCTACTCCTGGTATTTAATGGCTGCCGCTGTGCACCAAAAATCAGTTGACTTCCTTGTGGGAAGGTGGAGGGGTTCAGTAACAATGGCAGCTCAGCACTATTTACCATACCTCCTAACTTTGAGGAGGAACAAAGAGGGACACTCGAAATTTTGGGATGCTTTCTCGAGGCCATGCCCCTGTGTTCGCCACTGTGGGAGCATGAATAGATGTTGTGCGTATGCGACAAGCTCCACCTTTAGGATTTGTGCAGTCAGTGTAGGGCAGCCTTTTTCTCTCCACTACCCCTTGAATAGACTTTTCATTTATAAGTACCCCCTCCGCTCAATTTGAAATATCCACAGTAGTTACGAGTGGAAGTGGGTAGTTTACTTATCATTATGCGTGTCCTTATGTTAAGGAGTAGAGGAGGAATAGTGTGCGGTCAGGAATCGTGTCCCCTGTGTGTGACCGCTGGCTGTGTACTGTATCTGTCGTTCCCGCTAACGCCTGTAAGATTAATGCTGCTGCTTCCTCCCCCCATGTCAGCACGGGGCAGATGGACACTGATGTCTTACGACAGCACGGGTAGCTCCCAGAGAATTGCTGGTCAGGCAAAAGCACAAGGAGACGCTGATGAGGCTGCAAATGGATCCTGAAGTGACGTGACATGGTTCAGCTCCATGGCAAATGGAGACGTCTTACGCCATGTAGAGACTTCTGCCTTTTCTTCTGCCATTAACAATATTATTTTCAAGTACCCCCAACTGGTCTGCAGTGTACCCCAGGTTGGGAACCACTGGTTTAGGAGATAGCTTTATGTTTACACTGCAATGTAGATTTCTTTTTGAGCATAGCCCTCCCAAATCTAACTCTCTCTGCACGTTACATCTGCCCCACCTACAGTGAAACATGGTTTTGCCCATTTGTGAGCATTACAGTAAGTGGTGCTCTAGCTGCAGCTGCTGGGACTGGACACTACAGAATTGTTCAGCAGTGATTTATTGATACTACATTGTCATTAGTTATTGCTATCTAAGCACCCATGATGTCCAGCATCCAGAAGCTGCATATAGAGCGCACCTTACCCTAATATTTGCAAAGAAAATATTCATTTGTTTTTTTCATGCTCACATATTAATAATCTGAAGTTTATAAGTTAAATATATATATATATATATATATATATATATATATATATATATATATATAAAGATAGGTAGGGTAGGGAAGGGTAAGGCTGAGTGTGTGTGTGTGTCTGTTTAGGCATCCTTAATAGTTTGACCATTGAGATGTACCCAACCTGATAGATAGATAGATAGATAGAAAGATAGATAGATAGATAGATAGATAGATAGATAGATCGATAGATAGAGCGGTTTAGTTTGTATATTCTACCCATTCTTGTATGGGTTTTCACTGGGTAAACCGATTTCCTCTCACAATAAAAAAATAGAGTTCCTGTAGATTAATTGGCTATTGACACAAATTAACCCCGTGTGTAAGTGTGTGCATGTACATGTGTTTAGGGCAGAATAGTTCTCTTCTTCCATCAAATTCTATATTTATAAGTAATACATAAATACATTTAAACAAGGGACACTAATAGGTAGACTAATACATTCTCATGTACAAGCAAGATAAATTCAAATAGGTATTTAGGAATTAATGTATTATTTTTGGTTTTACAGTATTGTATTTTGTTATCATTTTTGTTTCTCTCTTCTTTGTTTTTTTTTTTGCCTTTTTTTCTCTCTTATTTTTCTTTATTTGCAAAATGTCACTGGATCGTCTTCTTGATGATGTATATTTTATAAGTATACAAGTATGAGATATTGTGCATACAGTAAAAGACAATAATAATTATATCATAACTAGGGGATAAACACCTAAGTATAGTACATCAAGAAGAGGATCCAGTGACATTTTGCAAATAAAGAAAAATAAGAGAGAAACAAAATCAAACCAAAAATAAGAATTAAATAAAATACAGGTTGAGTATCCCTTAGGCCAGCGGTTCTCAAACTGTGGGTCCTGACCCCAAAGTGGGTCCCAGCCCTCTCAGCATGGGGTCACGACTCCATGTTGCTGACCATCAGGCTGATGACTTTTCTAATATCACTCAGTGATTCAAAATCTATTGAATTGTCTGTTATTTTAGACTCCTCCCATCATGTTGTGCCTCCACAATGCTGCCATGTATGTTCTGTCTGCTGACTACACGTGTGATGTGATGACCTTCTGCAGTAACTTGCTGGGGTCCTGTCATTATTTTTATTGTCTGATGGGGTCCCAGAGCAAAATAGTTTGAGGACCCCTGCCTTAGGCAAAATGCTCGGGACCAGGAGAATTTTGGATAACGGATTATTCTGTATTATAGAATATTTTTATATTTCAATGATGTATCTTGAGGTATCTTGTATTTATGTTGTATAACAACATCAATCAGAATCAGAATCAAATTTATTGGCCATGTATGCTTGCGCACACTAGGAATTTTTTGTGGATTTACAGTGCAGCATCAAGCAGGGATGTAGGGGGGGGGGGGAAGGCATTACATACATTACATTAAGACATTACATGTGGGAAAACATGCCCACTGAGTTGCACAGCGCCTAGGCAGCCATCAGCGGCGCCACTGGTCACTGCTACAGCCAGGTAGGTAACATTAAGCAGAGACAGTACAGATATCACACAGGGAACACATACCCACCAAGCTGAACAGTGCCTAGGCAGCCATCAGCGGCGCCACTGGTCGCCGAAACAGCCAGATAGGTAACAATACAAACAGAGACAGTACAGTTATCACACAGGGAACATATTTGGCTGAGCTGCACAGCTCCTAGGCAGCCATCAGCGGCGCCATCTTGATCATGCTGCTCAAAGGCAGCAGTAATAATATTTGTATTTATGAACCACTTTTCTTCCAAAGCTGACACACCCTGCCAGCTTGTTGCTGGCAGGGTGTGAGACCAGCGAAGGTACAGCATACAGTCTTTGCATACAGTGGGGGTAGAGGTATATGATGAAGATCATGGTAAAGAAACAGTAAAACAAAGAGTAATACATAGCTTTCCTCAGAGGCTGAGACAGATAGTAATTTGGGAAAAGCAAGATAAAATGTGGCAGTGTTTCGGCCTATGTCCAAATCAAGTCCAAACTCCAGTTCTAACTCATTGCTTGCTTTATATGACTTGCTTCAGATGATGATGCCAGGCAAGCCTTGGCCAGGCTTCTCCAAATTTCCTATTTTAAAGGAAAGTTAGGTCAGCTGGTACAGGGGAGGGGTTGGTGTTTGCACACATTGATCAGCTTATCTGATTAAAGGTGGGGGATGTTGTAGGCTCCCAGCAACAAAACACATTTCCATTGCAGACTGTTCTTTTAAATGAAAAGCATCAGGTTTTGGAAAATGGCATTCATGTACCTGTACAGAGGAGATGAGAGATGGTTTTAAAACTTCATTCCAGTTCTAACTCATTGCTTGCTTCAGATGATGATGCCAGGCAAGCCTTGGCCAGGCTTCTCCAAATTTCCCATTTTAAAGGAAAGTTAGGTCAGCTGGTACAGGGGGAGTGGTTGGTGTTTGCACACATTGCTCAGCTTATCTAATTAAAGGTGGGGGATGTTGTAGGCTCCCAGTAACAAAACACATTTCCATTGCAGACTGTTCTTTTAAATGAAAAGCATCAGGTTTTGGAAAATGGCATTCATGTACCTGTACATAGGAGATGAGAGATGGTTTTAAAACTTCATTCCAGTTCTAACTCATTGCTTGCTTTAGATGACTTGCTTCAGATGATGATGCCAGGCAAGCCTACATGAAATACACACAAATATATTTTAACAAGGTTTCAAAATTTTAGGCACTGAATTTGAATGCCAAGCAATCATTGTCTTACACTTATTTAGTGCCAGGTACATATCATGTCCTCAGTAGTGCCAGTTACATATCGTCCTTAGTAGTGCTGTTCCAAATGTCCCTAAGTAAGTTTTTAGCAACAACATTTTTTTCACTTTCTGGAATGTATGGTTTTCAGAATAATTTGGATAAAGGATATTTGGATAAGGGATAATACCTATTTGAATTGTTTATCTTGTTTGTACATGAGAATGTATTACTTTACCTTTTAGTGTCCCTGATTTATGTGTATTAATGTTTTACTTAGAAACATATAATTTGATGGCAGATGAGACTATTCTGCCCTAAACACATGTACACGCACACACTTACACACTAGGGTTAATTTGTGTCAATAGCCAATTAACCTAACTCTATTTTTTTATTGTGAGAGGAAATCGGTTTACCCAGTGAAAACCCATACAAGAAAGGGTAGAATATACAAACTCCACACAATGAGGGCATGTTGGGAATTGAGCTCATGACATTATCTATCTATCTATCTATCTATCTATCTATCTATCTATCTATCTATCTATGTTGGGAACATCCCAGTGGTTAAACTCTTTAAGGATGCCTACACACACACACACACACACACACACACACACACACACACACACACACACACACAAACACATTCAGCCTAACCCTACCCTACCCAACCTATCTTTATATATATATTTAACTTATAAACTTCAGTGTATTAATATGTGAGCATGAAAAAACAAATGAATATTTTCTTTGCAAATATTAGGGTAAGGTGCGCTCTAGATGCAGCTTCTGGATGCTGGACATCATTGGTGCTTAGTTAGCAATAACTAATGACAATGTAGTATCAATAAATCGCTACTGAACAATTCTGCAGTAAAACCCCCGTTTTACCGCATTTTCCTATGTACTAAAACCCGGCCGCACCGATACCGCCGGGCAGGGTATCACCACCTTTGAGTGGCGATACCCAATAGAAGCCTATGAGCTTCTTTTCGCCGCCTGCTGCCTCCGCCGCAGCCCCGCTACCTTGCCGACCCCCCTCTCCCCCTCCCTCCAGCTTACCTTCCTGAAAGGTCCTCCTGGACCCCGGAAGGTAAACCCCTCCTCCCCCTAGCAACGCAGCTGGACATCCTTCCGGATGCAGGGGGGAGGAGGAGGCGCCGGGGACAGCCATGCTGAGCTGTCCCAGCGTGAAGGGAGCAGTAGGCAGCTGGGAGGTGACGGAGATGGATTTATATTTGTAAATGGGAAAAATCATCGGATGCTCGGCAAACATCGAATGAGGTGCTGAAATAATTGGTCTTGGCTTCGCTATCAAGGTTTGTTCAAAGTAGAAACATCCTTAGACAGTCATTTTTTTCTTTATTCTCTTATTTCTCTAATTGTATTTTCCTTCTGGTTTTTGGTATTATTTCAGTCTTTTTGCTTGTTACCCTAGTAGCAGTCTTAAAAATAGAGAAGTTGAGAAAAGCAGCACAATAGTGAAATGAGAAATAGGTGCTGATTAATTAAATGCACTTTGGCAAATATGGAGATGGTAAAGGGATGCATGTGTATTACATGAAAGGTGTATAATAGTAGGGGGTGGTGTTATGGTGGAATATAAACATATTCAGGATTGCTAGATCCTCCACTTAATATGTGCCCATATGAATTACACAGGTTCTTGACTGCACAAAGGATGTAATGACAGTTGGTATGGTTGGGAGGTGTCAGAGTTCATACCAACTGTCATTACAGTCTATAATAAGCAGTGAAGAACCTGTGGAATTAATATGTGCGCTTATTAAAGGGATGGTTTGGCAACCCTGTTGAAGATCCTGGCCTGAGGTAATGGCTGAGCGGTGCTGTGGTGGCCGCTATCAGGGAGCCTCATCTTGGAGACACGTTTTGACGCTATGGGGACATGACCCAGAGGCTCTATGAGCCTCTAGCCATGCCCCCAGCCCCCTGGCTATGGGAATAGATTATTAACCACAGGGGGACTCCTAACTGCCCCCCCCCCCCGCCGCGGGACACTGCCGGCAGCAAAATGGAGACGTTCCCGCAGTAATCAGGACTGTTGGAAGGTTTGTGATAGTCACCTATTTTATTCTCCCTCTATGGGGTTGTGGAACCCCATGAGGGGAATAGCCCGAGTCAGGATCCTGACTGTCGAGAGGCCTTCCTGCACCCGCTACTCTGATGTGAAATTCCCTATTCAGTGGTATAATCAAATAATATGTCATTGTAATTATTAGCATTATTATGTATAAGTAGCAAAATCTCATTGAATTGTATACCATACTAGAATTGACCATTCCAATAAAGAATTGATTATCTGTTAGAGCACAACTAATACAATTGGATTTGGTGCCGTGTAGTAATCTATATTACTTAAGCATTACACTGCAAGCTGGCAAAGTAGAAG
This sequence comes from Crinia signifera, assembly GCF_055691185.1. NCBI lineage: Eukaryota > Metazoa > Chordata > Amphibia > Anura > Myobatrachidae > Crinia > Crinia signifera. The sequence continues at coordinate 384,785,968 of NC_139217.1, forward strand.
AGAGGACTGGGTGGAGAATATAAATAGCAAGTGCAAGCTTTTCATTCCAAATACTCAATAAATCATAGTTTTGAGCCTAGTAAGCTAAAATACTGAACTTGTTCACACACAAATAATAAAACATACAGTAGTTCAAAACTGAAAAGCAGAGAAGGGAGTGAGGGGGGGGCTTGTAACAAATCCACATTGAGTAGCGCCAGGCGAATCGCTCGGATTTCCAGAACATTTATTGGGAGACATGATTCCTGCAGGGACCAACGCCCTTGAAAGTGACGTCCCATCACAACCGCACCCCAGCCCCTGAGGCTGGCATCCGTCGTGATAATTGTCCACTCCCAGACTCTGAACCGACGGCCTTCCAAGAGATTGGCAGTCTGGAGCCACCACTGAAGAGACAGACGGCTGCAGGGCGACAGAATCACCGTCCTGTGCATATGGACATGCGAACCCGACCACTGTCTCAGGAGGTCGAGTTGAAAAGTCCTGGAGTGGAACCGGCCGAAAGGCAGAGCCTTGAAGGAGGCGACCATTTTGCCTAGCAACCGAATGCAAAGGTGCACTGACACCCTCCGAGGACGAAGCACCTGCTTCACCAAGTCCTGGAGAGACGAAATCTTCTCCAGAGGAAGGAACACTTTTCGTGCATCTGTGTCCAGAATCAACCCAAGAAACAAAATCCTTTGGGAAGGAACCAGCTGGGATTTCCCATAATTTAGAATCCAGCCATGCTGAATCAAAGTTTGACAAGTCACATGAACTGCTCGTTCCAGCTGAATCTTGGACCCGGCTTTGATCAATAGATCGTCCAAGTATGGAACAATTTTGACTCCTTGCGTGTGGAGGAAAGCGACCATGACCGCCATTACCTTGGTGAACAGGCGTGGCACCGATGACAGGCCGAAGGGCAGTGCCCGAAATTGAAAATGTTGGTCTTTGATAGCGAACCGAAGGAATCTCTGGTGAAGGTCGTAAATGGGAACATGCAGATAGGCATCCTTGATGTCCAAGGATGCCAAATACTCCCCCGGTTCCAGACCTGCCACTACTGAGCGTAGCGACTCCATTTTGAACCTGTGGTACATTATGTACTCGTTCAACTTCTTTAAGTTTAAAATCGGCCTTACCGACCCGTCCGGTTTTGGAACCAGGAAAAGAGGAGAATAAAATCCTTCCTTGCGTTGATCGGTCGGGACCGGCATTACCACCCCGGCTGACAACAATCGCTGAACTGCCTGGAGCAGTAACTGAGAGTCTTTTTCCGCATGCGGGAGACCCATCGTGAAAAATTGCTGAGGCGGAGAACCGGCAAATTCTAGTTTGTATCCCCGAGACACCACTGAGAGAACCCAATTGTCCTTGCAGGATTTTTCCCAGACCTGCCGGAAATCCAGAAGCCGCGCTACTACTCTGGGATCCCCCAGGTAGGAGGGGAGGGAGTCATGCCGAGGCTTTTCTGGCTGCTTGGCGTCTGCACGACGGGAGCCAGGGTTCGCAGATGAGGTGGCGCCGCCAAACCCTCTGCCTCTACCACGGGACGAGGTAAAGGAACCTCTAGATTTACCTCTAAATTTTGGTGCACCTCGAAAGGAACGAAAAGCCGGTCCCTGGTAAGGTTTTTTAGGAGGAGGTGCCATAGAAGGAAGGAAGGTAGACTTCCCCCCTGTCGCCTGAGCAATTAACCTGTCCAGCTCTGGCCCAAAGAGAACATCCCCCGTAAAGGGAAGAGCCTCCACTGCTTTTTTTATATCCGCCTCCGCCTGCCAGGACTTGAGCCACAAGGAACGTCTGGCAGTGATTGACAGAGCCGATATTCTCGCAACCAGCGAAGCCGAATCCCTGGCGGCCTCCCCTATGTACGCCGCGGATTCCCGCATCTGATCAGCTAACTGAGCTAATTCCTCAGGAGGCCTCTGCTCCTCCAAGCCCTTGGACAAATCCTCTGCCCATTTCTCCATGGCCCTACTGATCCAGGAGATAACAAAAATAGGACGCAAAGAGACACCTGCCGTGGAAAAAATATGCTTAAGCCCCGCCTCCAAACGCCTATCTGGAGCTTCCTTCAGGGCCACCGCTCCAGGAATGGGAAGGGCTGCTTTCTTTGAAAGCTTAGACACAGAAGCGTCTGCTAACGGCGGGTTCTCCCATTTCGCCCTGGCCTCAGGAGCAAAAGGGTAAGACGACTTAAAGCGTCTGGACAATTGAAACTTTTTCTCCGGTGCTTTCCAAATGTCCAACAGAGGCTTCTCCAACTCTATGGACTCAGGAAAGGTTACCGCAGCCTTAACTGGACGGCCAAAAATAGAAACCGGAGCCGGAGATTCCTGCTCAGCCACATTAAGGGTAACCTTAATAGCCTGAATCAAAGCCTCTAAGCCTTGAGCCTCATCCTGAATACCCTGCTCCACATCCACAGGAGCAAAAGTATCATCCTGCGCCTGACATTCCCCCTTTTCTAAAGGATTAACCTCTTCATCATCTGAAGAGTCAATCCGCAAAAGCAAGGGAGCACCCCTCTTTTTAAGTGGAGGAGGGACGCTGGACTGTGGAGGCATGACAGTGGATTGGACCAGCGAGTCCACTGACCTAATCAAATCTCTGGCCCATGAAGGCTCAGCAGAAGACATAGCAGATAGATGAGAGTGTAAAATCTCCCTGTCCCTACGGGACGCTGCCAGCTCAGGAGCTAAGGTAGCTAACACACTTGTAACCCCTTCAGCATTAAAGAGAGCAGCTGGCTGTTGAACAGCCCCCCCTTTATAGCAATCCTTACACAGTGACACACCCTTCACATGCTGTGTAAATTGCTGGTTACACTGAGTGCAAGTGAACAGCTTCTGAGAAGCCTTAGAGCCAGAAGATTTTGCTGCCATAATGTAAAATCGTACAACACCTTCCACACAGCACGCGCTCACACACAGACAGCAGTGTAACCCAGCAGCCCAGGAGAAATACAATAGGGGGAGAGGAGCTCACCTTCCCCGAATTAGGCCCACCTGAACACTCCCAGCGGGGACTCCTAACAGGAGAACCCCTTCACTCACCCAGCGCAGTGACACAGTCTGTCCAGTCTGGTGAATAGAGCGCCTTGACTGTCCTGTAGCAGAGTAAAACCGTTGAGGCACAGCAAGTAGAGGAAGGCAGCGTGGGCAGAAAGCAGCGTTGCCGCGCTGAGGACCTTTAAGCTGGAAGAGACGCAAGAGACACACCTCCTCCTTCCTCCGTCCCAGCGCGCGCTGAGAACAGCGGCGCTGAGACACAGTCTGCCCCTCAGCTGGACCAGCGCGCGACTCTGGTCCAGCAGTCACCCGGCGCACAGCGCCCTGTGTCCTGACCTCTCCGGCGGGTGACTTAGCCGTGGAGCCGTAACACAAGCCGCGGGCGGCTGTGGCGGCTCCCCCACACAAACATGCAGGCGGCTGAGGTCAGAAGCGTGCGCCGCACGCAGAGCCGCTCTGACCCCCCAGAGAGCTTATACACACCGCAGGCAGCCAGCACAACACCCAGGCTGCCTGCACAGTTCCATTAAAAAAATAAAAAAAAAACGGACAAACAGAGACCCCTGCAGGAGCCTCTTGCCCAGGGATCCTACTCCTCCGGGCACTAAACTAAGACTGGAGTCTGAGGGGGGGATAGAGGAAGAGGAGCCATACCACACTTCAAGTTCTTAAAGTGCCAACTCCTCCATAACACCACACTATCCCCAGCGTAGTACTTCAGTGTTCCCAAGGATGAAGGAGAAATGCTGTTTATTCTCCATTGGTTTCAGTATTGATTTCCAAGTTACAGTAGGTGAATTTTGATTCAAATAAGTTCTGCAGTATATCCACATACCGGTGGGAAAAACAAAAGGTGTGTACACACAGTATGAAATTAGTTAGTTAGTCAAAATCAGACGTGTTTAGCTGCATCTTATGCTGACATGGACCCCGTAGTGTCGGTATTGCAAGTAGAAATAGACTGTGCAGAAAAGTCTATTTTTGCTATCTATTAATGAGAGCCATGCTGCACAATGTCCTCACTCCCCCCTCGCCATAATTCATTGCATGCTGGCCAGATCCATGTGGCTGCCGATATATTATCAATATCGTCAGCCGCTGTACACAGCATTACTGTAACTATTTGGCCTTCCTCCTCAAAAACGTAAATTAAGCGAATGATTCAGGTTGGTTTGCAAAGCACATTTGGTTTGCTAATGGACAAAACCATGTGCACTGCAGGTGGTGCTGACTTCTATTTGTGAAGCAGTGGCGTAACTAACATTTTTGCGCCCCCCCCCCCCACGATATTGACAGCGCCGCCACCCCTCTCCCTAGACCCCCCACCCGCCCGCCCAAATAAAGTTAAGCACCCCCCTTACCCCTCCGCATGCCGCCGCTGCCGCATTCCAGGTCCCGCAGCGCAGACATCCTCCTGGCTCCATCTCCTGCAGTTCTTATGAAAAATGACACCACAAAATGGCTGCCCCCTAATAGCAGACAGTTTTTAAGGATGCTAGAGGAGGCCACCGCCTCCTCTAACATTCCTAAAAAACTGTCTGCTGTAAAAAAAAAAAAATTGCAATTTTAGCAGTTTTTATGCTTTTTTTTTTTTTAAATCAGAACCCAAAATGTTGAGGGGGTGTTTTGGCAAAACCCAGTAGAACCCAAAACCTGAAGGTAATCAGAACCATAAACCCAAAATATGAAAAGTGGCCGGTGCACACCCCTAGTTAACATACAGTAGCCAGACAAATGGAAGTGGGCTTTGTACAGTACATTTCCTTATTCAGTTTCTTTGAAGCTATCCTTCAAAATGTTAATGCAAATCCTGTTCTGTAAGGGGGTTCTGCCCTGTGTGCTGTAAAAATAATGGCGGTGCTGCCCTGTCCTGAAAAAATAAAGCAGCACTGCCCTGTGTGCTGAGTAAATAAAGGGGCACCATCCTGATGCTGTTCTATGCCATTATTTGAAGCAAGCGGTGGTAACAATGTGGAATTTAAACCAATATGCTTCAGAGGATGGAGGAGCAGCAAAAGGCCTTTCAATCTTATACATCCAATTATTTATTTATTTATTAACAGTTTCTTATATAGCGCAGCAGATTCCATTGCACTTTACAACTGTAAACAGAGATGAAACAAACTGGGTAACAACAGACAGACTTGGAGATAGGAGAGCCCCGCTGCAAGCTTACAATCTATAGGGATATAGGAGGGAAACACATGGACTGACACCAGTAATAGCATAGCAGTCCCACCAAGTTACAAGTCCAGAAGGGAAGCTATATAATACATACAGTAAATGCCTCTGAGGGTTATGTGTACAGTACCTAAATATGATAGGCTTGCCTGAAGAGGTGAGTTTTCAGGGAACACTTGAAAGTTTGGAGGCTAGTGGAGAGTCTTATTGTGCGTGGAAGGGCATTACATAGGATGGGAGCAGCCTGATGAAAGTCATGTAATAGTAAATGGGAGCTAGTGATCTGCGCAGAACAGAGATGCAGATCTTCCTCAGAGCGGAGTGGTGGAGATGGGAGATATTTTGTAATAAGTAAAGAGCTATATGCTGGTGCAGTGTGATTAATAGCTTTATATGCAAGTAGAAGTGTTTTATATTGAATATGGTAAAACACAGGCAACCAATGGAGGGACTGGCAGAGCGGATCAGCAGACGATGAGCATCTTGCAAGGAAGATCAGCCTAGCAGCAGCATTTAAAATGGATTGCAGTGGCGAGAGTCTGTTCTTGGGAAGACCAGTTAGGAGACTATTGCAATAATCCATGGGGAATATAATGAGTGCATGGATCTGAGATTTATCAGTGTCTGGTGTGAGATAGGGTTGTATTTTGGATATGTGTTTTAGATGCATGTAACTATGACAAAGGAAAAGGACGGGGAATGCACCTGACTCAAGCGCAGTGGAGAATGATTTCCATATTGTGCAAAGTTCTCTGACCTTTTGAACTTCCCACTTGTGAAGTCAGTTCAGACACTGCCAGCTTGCGTCTGGTCATTCCCCGCATCAGGCTTTTGCAGAAGCAGCTGGAGAAATTGAAGAAGGAGCTAAAATGGAGCGACTATGTGGTACTTGTGTACTATGTGGTACTTGTGGATGGAGACCTCCATTCTTTTTGCCAGGTTTCATGATTGGTCAATCTGTTGAAATAAGAGCACTACATTTTGTGCTCATTCTTAGGTTTAACCCCTTAAGGACGCGGCCTATTTGAGCCCAAAGGACGCAGCCCTATTTTTCAAATCAGACATGTGTCAATTTATGTGGGAATAACTTTCTAATGCTTTTACTTATCCAACTGATTTTGAGATTGTTTTCTCGTGACACATTGTACTTTAAGTTAGTGGCAAATTTTGGTCGATACAGTCTGTGTTTTTTTGTGAAAAATACCAAAATTGGGAAAAAAAATTGAAAATTTTGCAATTTGCAAAATGTTAAATTTTCTGCTTGTGAGACAAATAATCATACCACTCAAAATAGTTAATAACTAACAAAGACCATATGTCTACTTTATGTTGCCATCATTATTTCAACCTCCTTTTAATTTTTTTGGACACTAGGAGGCTTAAAATATAAATAGCAAATTCTCAAATTTTCAAGAAAATTTCAAACACTGATTTTTTTAGGGACCAGTTCAGTTCTGATGTGACTTTGAGGGACTTGTATGTGAGACACCCCCATAAATGATGCCATTTCAAAAACTGCACCCCTCACAGTATTCAAAACAGCATTTTGAAAGTTTGTTAACCCTTTAGGTGTTTCACAGGAATTAAAACAAAGTGTAGGTGAAATTTCAAAATTTAATTTTTTTAGCAGATTTTCAATTTTAATACATTTCAATTCTTTTGTTTTCATAAATATCCTATATGTGGCCCTAGTGTGCACGTTGACCAAACCACAGGCTTCATAATAGAAGGAGCACCTACTTGATTTTGGAGCCTCCTTTTTATGAGATTATTTTTTATGCACCATGTAGGTTTCTAGGCACCATAAGATGCTAAAAGTTAGGAACCTCCCCCACAAGTGACCCCATTTTGCAAACTACACCCCTCAGGGAATTTATCTAGGGGTATAGTGTACATTTCAAACCCCCAGGGGTTTCACCAATTTTGGTACAACTGGGCTGTGAAAATGCAAAATTACATTTTTTTACACAAAAATGCAGTTCTGGCTCAAAATTTTTCATTTTCACAAGGAATGAAGGAGACAAAGCACCCCAAAATCTGTGCCGCAATTTCTCCCGAGTACGGCAATGCCTCATATGTGACCAAAAAATACCATTTGGGTGCATGGCAGGACTCAGAAGGGAAGGAGTGATATTTGGATTTTGCAGCACAGATTCTGGTGGAATGAATGGTGGGTGCTATGTCGCATTAGCAAGACCCTCGAAGCACCAATACAGTGGAACCCCCCCACAAGTGACCCCATTTTGCAAACTACACCCCTCAGGGAATTCATCTATGGGTATAGTGAGTACTTTGACCCCACTGGTGTTTTGTCAAATTGTTAGGCATCGATACGTGAAAATGAAAAATGACATTTTTTCCATTAATTTGTAGATTCACCCCATAATTTTATACTTCCACAAAGGGCAATAGTAGAAAAAGCACCCCAAAATTTGTTACACAATTTCTCCTGAGTATGGCAATACCACATATATGGTTGTAAAACGCTATTTGGGCAGACAGCAGGCTTCAGAAGGGAAGGTGCACCATTTGGCGTTTTTGGCGCAGATTTTGCTGGAATGGTTTTCATGCGCCATGTTGCATTTGCAGAACCCCTGTTGTATCAGAGCAGTCAAAAACCCCAACAAGTGATACCATTTTGTAAACTACACCCCTCAAGGAACTCATCTATGGGTATAGTGAGTACTTTGACCCCACTGGTGTTTTGTCAAATTGTTAGGCATCGATACGTGAAAATGAAAAATGTCATTTTTTCCATTAATTTGTAGATTCACCCCATAATTTTATACTTCCACAAAGGGCAATAGTAGAAAAAGCACCCCAAAATTTGTTACACAATTTCTCCTGAGTATGGCAATACCCCATATATGGTTGTAAAACGCTATTTGGGCAGACAGCAGGCTTCAGAAGGGAAGGTGCACCATTTGGCGTTTTTGGCGCAGATTTTGCTGGAATGGTTTTCATGCGCCATGTTGCATTTGCAGAACCCCTGTTGTATCAGAGCAGTCAAAAACCCCAACAAGTGATACCATTTTGTAAACTACACCCCTCAAGGAACTCATCTATGGGTATAGTGAGTACTTTGACCCCACTGGTGTTTTGTCAAATTGTTAGGCATCGATACGTGAAAATGAAAAATGTCATTTTTTCCATTAATTTGTAGATTCACCCCATAATTTTATACTTCCACAAAGGGCAATAGTAGAAAAAAGCACCCCAAAATTTGTTACACAATTTCTCCTGAGTATGGCAATACCCCATATATGGTTGTAAAACGCTATTTGGGCAGACAGCAGGCTTCAGAAGGGAAGGAGTGCCATTTTATCACAGAGTTTGCTGGAATGGTTTTCGGGCACCATCTTGCATTTGCAGAGCCCATATTGTACCTGTGCAGTGGAAATCCCAAGCAAGTGATACCTTTTTGTTACTAGCCCCCCTCATGGAACTCACTTACGGCCGTAGTGAGCATTTTGACCCCACTGGTGTTTTGTTAAATTGTTATGGGCTGTGAAAATAAAAAAAAACTATTTTTTTCCATTAATATGTAGCTTTAGATCAAAATGTGCCATTTTCACAAGGGTTAATAGGAGAAATTGTGTAACATATTATGGGGTGCTTTTTCTCCTGAGTATGGCAATAGCATATATGTGTTTGTAAATTTCTGTTTGGACACATGGCAAGACTCAGAAGGGAAGGTAATGGCATGCGGCTCTTTGTACAAGCTGTGTGGAGTACATTAAAATTCAAGGGAAGTGTGATATATCTTAAAACAATCTTTGATACACAAGCCGGGTTGTGTGGGGCAGGTTTCACATTGGTAAGTTGTGTCCTTTCTTATCCCCTTTTTGTAGCATACTCTACATCGTTTCTGGGACCTTCCTTTCTTTCCAGTGTGGGGGACTTCACTCGGAAAATGTTGCCCTGGTACAATTCGCGAGGCCTCGCTTCCAGAAGTACTAGGGCCCCCCTGTTCCTGGTTGCCAAAAATAAGGGCCTTTATTACTGCCTCTTGGTACTCCAGGAATGTCCCCCTTTGGCCTGCACATCGATGTAGTACAAATGCGTTGTACAGTGCCATTTGTACTATGTGTACAGCTAATTTTTTATACCAGAACCTTGTTTTTCTCATGGCACTGTAAGGCTTCAGCACTTGATCTGACAGGTCGACCCCCCCCCCCTGTATCTATTATAATCCACAATGCAGTTGGGTTTTGGGGTTTCGGTACTTGTGCCCCGCACTGGGACAGGGGTGCTGCTATGGCCATGCACTGTTGTCAAGATAAGGACATCTCTCTTGTCCCTATACTTGACACACAGTACATTGTCGCTGCATAATGCCCTGCTCTCGCCCCTTCTAAGTGTTTGCCCAAGCAGCGACCTAGGGAGGCTTCTATTATTTTTACGTGCAGTGCCGCATGCCACAGTACTTCTGGAAGCGAGGCTTTTGAATAGTGGGACGCTGGTATAGAAATGATCCAGGTACAGGTGGTATCCCTGGTCCAGCAGTGGGTGCACCAAATCCCACACTATCTTCCCACTAATTCCGAGTAAGGGGGGGCATTGTGGGGGGTCTATTTTTGTGTCTCTACCTTCATATATCCTAAATTTGTGTGTGTACCCTGATGTACTCTCACACAGCTTGTACATCTTCACGCCATACCTTGCCCTCTTACTTGGCAGGTACTGGCGGAATTGGAGCCTCCCTTTGAAATGTACCAGGGACTCATCTATTGAAATGTGCTTCTCGGGGATGTATGCCTGGGCAAACTTGGTACTAAAATGGTCTATTAGGGGTCTAAGTTTATATAACCGGTCATAATTGGGGTCATCCCGGGGTGGGCACTGTGCATTATCCCTATAATGGAGAAACCTAAGGATCGCTTCGAAGCGGGTCCTTGACATAGCCACACGGAACATTGGTGTATTGTATAAGATGTCTGTGCTCCAGTAGGACCTAATCGTGGGCTTCTTCACTAGCCCCATGCACAGTACAAGGCCCCAAAATATAACCATTTCATTTTTATGTACAGGGGTCCACTTGCGGGGCTGGGCATAATTAGAGGTGGGGTTTTGCTCAATAAATTGTTGGGCATAAACATTAGTCTGGGTGACCATTAGATCAACTAAATCATCACTAATTTTTTTTTAAAAAAAGTCCAGCTCTCTGAACCCTGCTGAATTGAATTGTATTCCTGGATTCCCTGTGAACTCAGGGACCTGGGGTACGTAGTTTTCAGGGGTTGTCCATGTGGGGTCAGAGGACTCGACTACTGCAGTGGGAGTCCTGCGTTGACTCCTCGGGGGTTCATCAGAGTCACTAGATGATGAAGAGGATGACAAACGGAAATTTGTCTCATCCTCGCTAGCAGACTCAGTTTCAGAGGCCAGAAACGCGTATGCCTCCTCGGCAGTATATGTTCGTTGGGCCATAGTTTTATTGGTGTATGTATTTATGAGGTGCTTCAACACGTGTGGGGTTTTGTAGCACTGACAATGTGCAAATGCACTGCAAAAATTATGGTGTGCGAATGCACTGAAAAATTATGGGGTACAAATGCACTGAAAAATTATGGTGTACAAGTAACGCACAGAAAAAATTATGGGGTACAAATGCACCGAAAAATTATGGGGTACGAGTAACGCACAGAAAAAAATATGGGGTACAAATGCACCGAAAAATTATGGGGTACGAATAACGCACAGAAAAAATTATGGGGTACAAATGCACCGAAAAATTATGGGGTACGAGTAACGCACAGAAAAAATTATGGGGTACAAATGCACCGAAAAATTCTGGGGTACGAATAACGCACAGAAAAAATTATGGGGTACAAATGCACCGAAAAATTATGGGGTACGAGTAACGCACAGAAAAAATTATGGAGTACAAATGCCCCGAAAAATTATGGGGTACGAGTAACGCACAGAAAAAATTATGGGGTACAAATGCACCGAGAAATTATGGGGTACGAATAACGCACAGAAAAATTAAGGTGTACGGATAAGGTACAGAAAAATTATACGGATCACAACACACAAAATTAGGTGGTGACTACAGGGAGGGTGATCACAGCACAGATGACCACAGGGAGGATGATCCCAGCACAGATGACCACAGGGAGGGTGATATAGGCAGGGGTGACCACAGGGAGGGTGATCCCAGCACAGATGACCACAGGGAGGGTGATCACAGCACAGATGACCACAGGGAGGGTGATCACAGCACAGATGACCACAGGGAGGGTGATCACAGCACAGATGACCACAGGGAGGGTGATCACAGCACAGATGACCACAGGGAGGGTGATCCCAGCACAGATGACCACAGGGAGGGTGATATAGGCAGGGGTGACCACAGGGAGGGTGATCCCAGCACAGATGACCACAGGGAGGGTGATATAGGCAGGGGTGACCACAGGGAGGGTGATCCCAGCACAGATGACCACAGGGAGGGTGATCACAGCACAGATGACCACAGGTAGGGTGATCCCAGCACAGATGACCACAGGGAGGGTGATATAGGCAGGGGTATTGTGGTGATCAGCGCAATTTTACACAGCCTAAACAGCCTAAACTCTAACACAGCTCTGACACAGCTCTGACACAGCTTCTCCTTCAGAGGCTCTAACACGAGTGAGCCCGGGAAGAGAAGCAAAACATCCCTTTTTCAATAGAAAGGCTGTGATTGGTTAGTCAGGACTGACTGACCAATCACAGCGATCGGCGGGGCGGGACCACTCTGATTGGTCCGCCGGCTCACTGACACGATCGGCTGCTGTCGATGACAGCAGCCATCTTTACTATGTCGCCTTGTCACTTGACAAGGCGACATGACACGGCGGGGACGTACCGGTACCGCAAGGTGCGCGAACTACCCCGCTGCCGTGACGTACCGGTACGTCCGCGGGCGGGAAGGGGTTAAAGCTTATGATGTATTTCTGTTTCCTGTACACACTGTCTGCAGAGGTGCAAAGACCTTCTGGTGAGAAAATTGTTAATTGAAGTGGATCATGACACGGCAACAGCTCCTCCTTCATTTTCTTCTGCAACTGATTCTGCAAGGAAAAAACATTTCCTAGACAACCAACTGGCAATGATGAAGTGCAGTCAGTAGCAACTTTGGTCTGGATTGAAGGATCTGGCAACAATTACTGACATGTTTACTGTCACTGCATATGATATGCAGTATGATGCTGTCACCATAAAAAGAATGCTGGGGGATTATATCGGTGACAGCATCCAAGCAATTTTAAAGGCCTTTGCACAAAATGGCTTTATCTTTACCTAAATTGCCCCCTCTCAGTGTGTACTACAAAAGAGAGTTTGGTGTAACCGGTAACCTTGTCAGCGATCAGGATGTAACTGGCACAAAATGTGGAGAAGATGATGTTCATCAAAATGAATGATAAATTCCTCCAGGAAGACCTTTAGCAGCAATTGCCTCCAGATACTACATATGGACCTGTGATGGTATATTCCAGCAGGCATGAATTAATACTCTGTGAGGAAGTGGATGTACAGACTGGAGTGGATGAGGAATCGGAGTAGGAATCGGAGGACACCTTGCCTCTCCAGAGCCTGTTTGTACAAGGAGAGATAATTTCCTTTTTTTTGTGGGGGCCAAACAAACCAATCATGTAAGCCAAATACACATCCAAAACCAAAACCCAAAAGGATGGTATTGGCAAAAAACAATCCAGATTGAAAACACGAAACCAAAACACATATACAGTACTTATGGTTTTGCTTTCTGTTGAGCACAAACACCATTATCACAGCATCCCCAATTAGACTGACTTAGGTGAGGCAGTGATTTTTGCAATCATACTCAAATACAACTCAATTGGAGTTATTATTGGTTATAATTAAATATAATTGTGCAATCAAGGTGCAACTATTTATATATCATTAAGTTTAAATGATTGGATATGATATACCACATATATTTTTAGAAAGACAGGGACCCATTAGTCCATTATACACAGAAGAAGGTTTACTTCATAAATTTTGTTAGGATACACACACAATCTATATATTCATCTTGCTCAGGACATTGATGTGACATGGCAGCTAATACCTTAGGAGCTGCTATTGGCCATGCTGCTTGGTACCTGGTACTCAATGTAGCTGACCAACACCTGGATTGGCACATGTGCAGTAGGGGTGATAGTACTTTCTTGCAAAGGTTTGCAAGTCCAAAGAAGAAGCTGGTTAGGGCTTCCCAAAAGGCAAGGAGTGGCTTCTTACAGGAAGCCAGCTCTCTGCTACTTGCAGCCCGGTCTCGCAGTCCCAGAGGGAGGACACACCTCCCAATGGGACTGCCTGTCCCGCGGGTAGCTGTTAAGTAGGAAGTCACTGGCAGTCACAGTGAAGACACTGCAGACTCACGGACTGCATCTGGCTCACTGAAGCATTTTACTGGGTGGCCACAGTCCTGCAACCCATAGGTGTAATCTACCACTGCTCAACTGTCATACTCCAGTATACTCAAGGGTTTTGCTTATAATAATTATAAAAAAAATGCAAAAAATATATTTATAACTAATAATATAATCATTATATTCTTCTAATTATTTTATAGTCAAAACTCACTACCAAATCATATTTGTGATTTTAGGTAGCCATTGACCTTACCGCACTGGTTCAGGGCTACCTACAATTACTATAATGTCTGCACTATATGACTAGCCCTCTTGGGTTCATTTAGGCATCCAGGGGACTTGCCTAAAAAAACAAACCACAATACCGGATCCCTTCATGAACTAGGTAGAGCCCCAGAAAGCTTTGTTTACTTTCTGTGGTTCAACCCCTCAATGGCAATATTAGCCGCCTATCGGCAACTAGCGGCTAATCAGGAGTCGCTAGGCCTCTAGGCGGTAGAGCTATTCAGGGGTGGAGCCGCAGAAAGTAAACAAAGCTTTCTGCGGCTCTACCTAGTCCGTGAAGGGATCCGGTATTGCGGTTTTTTTTTGCCAAGTCCCCTGGATGCCTACATGGACCCAAGAAGATGCAATCTATGCCGGAGGACCCTGGTGAGCTCCACCCTCTAACAACCCTGAAGCTCTGCCCCCACATTCTCATTGGCCCATGGGTCAGATAATGGATCATCATCGATAGCTTAAACTATCGATGGTTATCCATAGTTTGTGACTATAAAAGGTGTTGCACCCGCGTACGCAGTTCATTGATAATTGCACTTCATGCGAATCAGGCCCTAAGCACAGTTATGTGGCATGAGAATCCTAATAAATTCTGAAAGACTGATATCCTTCCTGACCTGATTCTTCCGGTATGTTTTTTCTTCATCTTTGAACAGTCCTGCTTCTCACTGGAAGTATTTAGAAATACAGTAGGTTGCTGATTTATTTATACTGACGTTTGATTTAACTCACAAACATTGTACTTACATTGTTACTCAAAATGTTCTATTCTATTATGTTTGAAAATTTTGAAATGTTGCAGGAAGAATTGTTATAAAGGGTTATTTATTTTCCTCTCTGTAGGTCCATTTCCCCAAAGACTTTTTGATGCATCCTCGTATAACATTTATTCAACAATTGTAGCCTGACAATTTTAAAGCGAGAAAAGTAAAATGTAAATCATAAGGACATTTATGGTATAAAATGTTATGTTATCAGTATACACCAAATGACGGTAGAATTTAAAGTTACATTATATTTATCAATTTTTTAATAGTATAAGCTCTTCAGAATTATTTGAATCAGATACAACAAATGCTCATCAATGGAATTATTTATGAAGTACAAAACCACTGAGGTACAGGGATGGACTGGGGCTGCAAGGGGTTACAATCAAAGACAAAGAGGGCAAGGTTACATTCTGAACAGTGTAATGCTGGCACACAGCCATCACCCCCAGGCCGACGACAAACTACCCCCCTGCTGGAACCAGGGAAGAGCCATATAAAAGTGGCATTTATAGAAGCCTATTTGACAGAGGTATGCTGTGATTGGACAGCAGCTGGATCTGCTGTCCAATTACTGCAGCCCCTGTCAATGAAGCACTGCTAGAAGTGCCTCTTTTGCCATTTTTTAATGGTCTTTTTAGCCCAGGGCTTCACCTCGCTATCTGGCGCTTCATCCCCTTCAGTTAGCAGTGACAAGCACCGCTTATCGGTACCTCCCAAAGTAATTTACAGGTTACAAATGACAGAATATGTTTTCCAGTTATATTCTTTGTCTTATTCTAAAGAAAATGACAGGGGAAGCACTGCCTCCCCCTGACTGCATGTCCCTGGTTCCGGGGCATTTCACAGCCATAGTGTTGTGTTAAATTCCCCCCTAAAGCAGTTGTTAAAAGCACTGTGGCTTATGTAGACTATATGGACAACAAAAGGCCTATCACAGACCCTAATTATTGAGACTCCAACTTGCCCCTATTTGCATCAGGGGATACTTTATTCATGAGCAATTGAGCATTGCTGCATTGTGGGGACATCTGTTTCAAAAAGCAGCTGTTCACATGATCAATAACACTGCTACAGATGTGATACTTACCTCCTCGATGCTAGTAAGTGCCACTGGGCACAGAGTGCACCCCTAACATCAGTCCCATAGGAAGTAGCTCCGGGAACAAACACTGGGCCAATGTATCAAGCTTCACAAAGTGATAAAGTGGAGACTGATAAACAACCAGCCAATCAGCTCCAAGCCTGTAACATGACAGATAGGTACTGATTGGCTGGCTATTTATCACTATCCATTTTATCACTTTTTTAAACTTGATACATTTGGCCCACTATCTAAATATGGCATTTGTTTTTGCAGGAAAAGTCTGAGAATGTAAAGTTTTGGAGATTTCAGAATTAAGGAGGGACTGTCAGGCCCCTAAAAAGGAATGGACCGATCAATATTCAAGATTATTTATCTTGGTTTCTATCCGCTGGCCTTATTCAGAGTTGCATGGAAATCAATACATACAGATGTGTCCACATACATCTTGGAATTACTGCATCATGTATGGCACAATTTGGCACACCTTGGACTCTGCATGCAACCATATTGCATGCTTGGAAATAAATATGGATCTGCATCTGTAAGCCTATACTGCAGATACTTCTCTTGCCAATCCCTTTCCTCGCCCATTTCGTCTATCCAGTTGTAAGCAGTGGAAGCAGGGCCGGCGCCACCACTAGGCAGCTCTAGGCTCTAGGGCCGGCACCTGGAGGGCGGCAGTTCGCCCCTCACCCCCAGCAAACTGTGTAAAAAACTTGCGGCCCCGGCGTCCCTGCAGTGCTTGGGCGGTCAGGGGTGTCCGTGCCGTAGGGGTACCTGCGGCGCCGTCATGTGTGTAAAGCTGGCTGCGGCCGGCGGGGTCCCTGTATTGAATAGAAAATAACTAGCGCTATGTGCGCGGCGGCGCGGGAAGCGCTAGTTATTTTCTATTCACTACAGGGACCCCGCCGGCCGCAGCCAGCTTTATACACATGACGGCGCCGCAGGTACCCCTATGGCACGGACACCCCTGACCGCCCCTGCACTGCAGGGACGCCGGGGCCGCAAGTTTTTTCCACAGGTACCACCCCCCCTCCCCCCGGCACTGGGGCGCCCCCACCCCGACTCGCCTGGGGCGCTCCGGTGCCTTGCATCGGCCCTGAGTGGAAGCATAAAATATATACAATCTGTACACGGATATATTCTTAGGTATGTCCATCTTGATAGGAGCTCCTAGTTATATTATTGTGTGTAGTAGTATTATTAGGGAACCTGAATCACAACTTCTGTGAAGTTTGATTTAACAGACATTTTGAAACAAGTTTCTGTCAAAATAAATAAGATATATTCAAGTAATTGAATACATGTGCTTGAGAGAAAACTAGCTGTTTATAAGACCATATCCTAGTAGTAGCACTGGCTGCAGAGTTCAATTCCAGGTACCCTGTTCCCCAGGCAGACTGGGCACAGCAGTAGCAGCACAGGAGCCATGTTTTTGCAGATTCCCAGAAAATAGGCAGTATTCAGCACCGGGGCTCGCGAAACCACCCCGTCTGGCGAACCGGCGAGCGTCCCACACGCATGCGCATCCCAGTTTCCTGTCGGCGGGGGACGTGAACCCTGCCTGTCTCACTTCAGCAAGACGGGCAGGGTTAGGGGGGGGGAAGGGCGGAGAGGTGGAATCGGGCGGCGGCGACCGGCGGCAATGCAGTGGGGACCAGCGGGGATCTCCGTAATAAAGGGACGCACGCGTGTCTCGTGCGTCTGGTGGGGGCTGGCGGCTGGCGACTCTACCACCAGCCCCTGCAAGAATGACAGACTATACATCTGTACATGCCTGTTTTTTTTCAACCGCTCCCCATGAACGCCTCCAAATGGTCACTTCCATTTTTTCATGAAAACCTCATTGTGAGCAAGTTCAAAGCGGCACTATTGCACGTGTGCATTGCAATTGCAGCACATGCTGATATTTACTCCATTGTGTGATAATCGCCCATTGCATACAAACATTAATTAAGCCCTATGTACAGTAGGTATATATTTTTTTCCTAACAAGAAATGTCTATTTCTTTGCAATACAAACTATGCTGTTTATAATCAACATACAGTATATTGGGTTGGCGAATACTAATCAGGAACTATTCATACATTTATGAGTTACTGTCCCCAGAATAGAATAATATTTTTTTAAATTCAATATATACAACATAGACAGTGGCTAGCTTCTGGGATTTTGAACTGGTTGAATGACTTTCTCAGTTATCCATTGTTGATTCATTTTTAGAAATGTCAGCATACAGACAGATAACTGGCTTGCAGCTGACATACAATTCCATTGGTAGTACTGAAAATATTTTTTGACAGTACAAGGCTGATGTGTTCAGTATATGTCTATCCCTGGCATAAATTCTACATTCTACAAACTGAAAATTGTCTATTTACATTTCACACCTAGGACTGTTTGCGGCCAGAGAGGCAAATAAGAAATGGATGTTCTAACATGGGTCCTGATTAAGAAATATACGCATACTTGCCTACCTGAACCTCACCATCCGGGAGAAAATGCTCTGTTTCTGGTCTTCCCTGGTAATGTATGATTGCCATCACCTGTGGGGAGCTAGGTAAAGGCATTTCACCACAGGTGTTGGCAATCATACATTACCAGGGAAGTCCAGGAGCAGAGCATTTTCTCCCACATGGAGAGGGTCAGGTAGGCAAGTATGAATATATGTACATTTTGACTGTGAAAAAATATGTTGCAGATCAGGTGATTCCTGAACTTCTGAGTAGCCCTATGATCTTGCAGTTTTGCCACTAGAAGTAAGACTCCGGTGATATTTTAGCGGCCTACAATCCTGTCACGGGCTGAGACACTGAGGGCATGATGTATCAAGCTTCAAAAGGTGATACAATGGAGAGTGATAAACAACTAGCCAATCAGCTCCTACCAGTCATTTTTCAAAGCCTGTAAAATGACAGTTAGCAGCTGATTGGCTCACTGTTTATCACTCTCCATTGTATCACTTTTTGATGCTTGATCCTTGCTGGCGGGTCGCCAGAACGTACGCGCTGGCGACCCGCCAGCAGCCTCGCCGGCGAGGAGACTGAGACGCACGTGCGTCTCACGCGCACGCGCGTCTCAGTCTCCGTCGCTAGCGCGACGGAAACCCTGTCCGTCTCCGCCTCAGGGAGACGGACAGGGTTAGGGGGGGTTAGGGGGGGTGCGGGCAGGCGGCGGGGACCCCGGGTTACCGCCGGCAAGCCGGCGGGGACCCGGGGGAACGGATCGAAGTGCCGTCGGAAGGGGACGCGCGCGCCTCTCGTGCGCGCGCGTCCCCTTCTCACCATCGCCATGGCGCTGGCGGGGGATGGCGGCTGGCGACGCCAGCGCCATCCCCTGCAAAGATGGGACCTGACCCATCTGTACATCTGGCCCTGAATGGTCTCAGTGCTAGAGTCTACTCAGCGCATGTGCTGGGGAGAGAGTGTTGGGCCGATTAAGAAGGTTAAACATGTGCCCGCAGAAATCCGCTTCCATGTTCATGGTAGGAGCAGGCTGAAGCCACAGCTCCGTACTACCGCCCACATACCCGCATATTGGAGCCGATTTTGGACCTCCAAACCCCAGCAGCAGCATTGCTCTGAGAAGAGGCTTGCTGAATCCAATATGTCGCTGGACCCGGACACTGTACCCATCTCTCCAGCAACTAGAAAAGCTGCTATGCTACAAGGAGATCCTGCATACACTCAGGTAAACAGGAACCTTGATTCCCCAGCCACTTATGGGGACATTGTTGAAGTGATCAAAGCCACAATGTCTCCCTTATTATCTAAAGCTGTAGCAGAAATCACCTTTCAACCAGAGTCTATGACACTGAAAATAGAATTGGTGCATTATGTCATGATATGCACTCAGCCCAAATTGATGTCATAAAACTCCAGAGAAAAAACTACCAGCTCTGGAACTGTTTAGATGAAATGGAAAATCGTTGAAGACGTGGTGGGCCTCCCTGAAGGAGTTAAAGGCCTCACATTAATGTCCTTTACTTCTACCTCTCTTCCCCAAATGTATTACATATGAATGTAAGGACATGGTCATAGAAAGAATCCACAGAGTGGGTCCCCCCCAGGCAGTCTGACTCCAGACCTAGACCAGTACTGTTTAGGTGTATGAACTACTTACACAAGGCTGCTATATGGAAAGCTTCCCGCAAACAACAAGACCTTTCCTGGGAAGGGAAAAAACTGCACATATTTCAAGACTTTTCCATAGAACTGTCCAAGCAGCGCAAGTCTTTCTCCCCTATATGCTCCAAACTAGTCGTAGATGGTCAGAAATTTGCTCATCTTAGAAAATTCACTAATGACACTCACTACGACTTCAACAACCCGAAGATGCTAGAGCCTTTCTGCGTGAGAAGTCCTCAGCAGCTGCGGCAGACATTACAGACCCCACAGACACCTGAACGCTCAAGGGATACACCCACACCAAGTTAAGAAGACTAAGACTACATGACCAACACTCTTCAAAGCCATTGACTTGATTTGTTTCCCTTTGCCCAAAATTCCCCCCCCCCCAGCATGCACGTTGATTGAGGCACTCGACAAGCGCAAATCTCTACTCCCCCCCCACCTCACACCCCCCCATGAACTTAATTTCACAATATGGATGTAACCTTGAGACTATCTCCCTTGACACACGCACAAGAGATACAAATCCATATGAGACTCATCAATCATCTGCAGCTGATATCTTACACCACCCTAAACTCTACGACCTAAAGACCGTGGAGACCAAACCCGTCCCCCCCCTTCCTCACCTATTTCCCCCTCACCTAGTCTCACCCTGGACTTTCATCACAGCAACGTACCTGAGCTGCAATATATACTGAATCCTGACAGGAGGCATGCGGTATTACACCATGCCCTGTTTTTGAATTTTACACAGATACCCCTTTTTCTATGTTCTTGTTCTTAATAGTGCAAAATGCGGATAGTCATAGTTTGTTACTAGATTTTTGGCATGTTGATCATGCCCATTGTCTATTTGGTTATTATGTTTCCCGTCTTGTCTTTCCTTCCCTCTTGTTTCTATTTCCCCTCTTGTTTTCTCATCATCAGGAAGATGCCCTATCACCCTGACTCTACTGGGACTGCCTGAAAACATCTAAATGCCTTACACGACTCTTATGAATGAATTGAAAATTGGATCCCTTAATATTGGAGGATTCCACTCCCAGGCAAAGAGACGTAAGGTACTGCTGTATCTCCAAAGATAGTTGCATTACAAATAACCCATATCTAATTGGTTCAGTCTATGCCCCTAACGTTTATAGTAAGCCCTTCTTCACTACAATTATCAAAATACTATCCCCCTACATATGGTTATATGTGGTGACTTTAATCTGACATCCCACCCGATCCTAGACAGATCTTCAAACCCCAGGTCTCATAGCCACCCACCTAAAGTAGGTATACCCAGGGCTGGTGCTAGGCACCAGAGCGCCCCAGACAGGGGGGGCCCACCGGCTCCATGGTGGGGGTTGAAGCAGTCACTCTACAGTGGGGGTGGTGGCTTGGGTTGCCGGGTGCCATGCTGCTGCTGCGTCGCTCCACGGCAGGGTTCTGGTGGCGGGCGTTTGGGTGGGGGTGATGGTGCCAAGTCATTCCAGGGGGGGAGGGGGGCGATGCGGCGGCGGCCGCCGAGGTTGCTGGGGGGGAGTGACAGCCACTCACCTCCTTCCAGGGGAGGGGGGGGGGTCCCTGCTACAGACTACCAACCTCCAGTGGCTGGCACCGTAGGCAAATGCCTAATGCTGCCTAGTGGTGGTGCCGGCCTTGGGTATACCTCTTTTATTAAGAACACTACATCTAGTAGACTCTTGGAGAGCCACTCACCCTATTCAACGTGACTATACCTGTCTTTCTGCTGCTCACCATACCCTATCCCGCATCAATTACATTTTTATTTCTAGTTCCATTTTCCCTCAGGTCACATACTCCATTATTCATCCCATTACCCTGTCAGACCATGCCCTAATCCATAACACCATTTCAATGTCTAAGAAAAATCGAATTATAACTCATGGAGATTCCCATCCCACCTAACACATTCCGAACCCTTTGAAGCACTTCTAACTAAAGCCTGGGAAGAATTCCATCAGAACAATGCGGATTACCTAGCATCAAATCCCTCTATGTACTGGATGGCTGCTAAAGCCTCCTTAAGAGGAACTATTCTAGCCTATGAAATTAAAATTAAAAAACAAAATTCTAGAAACTACTTAATTCTTCAAGATAACTGATCTGACTCCTATTCCAAATTCATACAAAATCCCACCCCTGACACCAAAACCACATACCAACAAGCGAAAACCCTCCTAGAAGAATCATTACAAGCGTCTACAGACAAATTGCAATTCATCTCCAACTATCGTTTCCAAATATTTGGAAACAAGACAGGGAAACTACTTTCCTCCATGCTAAATTCTAACCATTACCCTATGCTAGTCCACCACCTAACTAAACCAGATGGCACACGTACAACTTCGAGCTCCCAAATAATGCAGATCATGACTCCACACCCACCCCCTCCCCCATATCCCCCTTAACTTGAACCCCGCAACACAAACAACACAAGATTCATGGTCTAATGCTACCTTTCCTCAACTCCCAGATTCCCTCTCACAAACTCTTGCATCCCCTATAACATTAGATGAAGTACATAAAGTAATTAAAACCTTGAAACCGGCTAAGGTCCTGATGGATTTGCGGGAGACTTCTACAGGCTGTTTCCAGACAAAATTGCTCCTATATTTGTCTTGGTATTTAATTCAATCCTAGTCGATGGAAAACCTCCAAACTATTTTAATTCTGCAATCAGAAAAAGTTCTCCCCAAACAAGGAAGAGACCTTTCCAAACCAGGGTCATATAGACCAATATCTCTCCTTAACTGTGATTACAAAATTCTGATGAAGATCCTAGCGGACCGACTCAATCTTGCACTACCCAGCATTATCCATCAGGACCAGACCAATTTTATTAAGGGTAGACACTCAGTTTGCAATGTCTGTAAAATCTTGGCAGCCATACAATCCCTTCATTCTAACTCCCCCATACCCGCTGGTGATATCTTACTAGCTATTGATGCTGAAAAAGCTTTCAATTTAGTATTATGGCCACATTTATTTTCAATCATGGCTAAATTCAATATCCCAATTCCCTTTATTAACGTCATTAAGTCCATTTATTTTCTCCCCACTTCCCAAATTGCTTGCAATGGTTACCTCTCACCCCCCTTCCCTATCCAAAGGGGTACCAGACAGGGATGCCCTCTATCACCCTTCCTCTTTGCCATAGCCTTTGAACCACTAGAAATCACGCTCAGATCCTCTCCTACGTTTACTGGCATTTCAATTGGACCCATTGAACTTAAACTAGCACTATCTGCTGACGACATGATCCTATTCGTCTCCAATCCTCTTACCTCATTACCATCCATCATGTCTACAATTGACTCCTTCAGCAAATTTTCTGGTTAAAAAATAAATGTCAGCAAAACTGAAATACTGCCGATCTCCCCCCTTTCCCCTGATCTAGTCACCCACCCAACCCTTAGACAATTTTGTATACAAAAGACTCACATTAAATATTTAGGAGTCCTCATTACCCCCAACCCTCTCCACACATACAAAACCAATTTCAGCCCTCTTACTACCAAAATCATAGCCCAGCTGGAAGGTTGGTCTAAAACCCCGATATCATTATTGGGTAGAGCAGCCGTATTAAAAAGCATAATTTTCCCTAAAATATTTTACTTACTCCAAACACTACCATGTACCATGCTTAACTAAGACCTCCTAACACTGAACAAACACATGTCCAGATTTCTATGGAATGGGAAAAAAAAGTGAGAATGTCTCTCTCTAAATAAACCCATCCTTATATCCAAGGGCGGATTGAAAATCCCAGATTTCCGCTCCTATACCAATATATCTCGGATTGGTTACTTGACAGATCAACATATACAGATGAATTTCTGGAAAGGTCTTTATTTCACCTTTACTCACCTAGCGCTCTCCTCCTTACCCCACCCAAATCAATACCCTCCACCATAATGAATCATATACTATTCAGACACACCTATGATGGATGGATACAGATTAACAAAAAATTAGAAAGAAATCCAGGAATATCACCACATATGCCCAGGGGAGCCGAGAGAGGGGGGGAGCAGGTACTAATTACCCAGGCCCAGGCTTGCTGAAGGAGCCCCGCAGGGGCCCTGGTTCGACCCCTCCCTTCCCCCTCTGTCCCTCCCAGGTATCAACAGTAGCACACACTTCTACAGCATGTGCTGTTCTGACAGCAGGCTCAGCATGAGTTTTCTTTTATCCACCTCTAAACATTTTGGGGGTGTGGCCTAAGTGTGGGAGGTGCCCACACCACACACACACTTAGGCCACACCCCCAAAATTTTACCGGGGCCCGGCATTCCTCTCGGCTGCCCTGCATATGCCTACTTGGGGAAACCCTAACTTCCCACCCTCTTTAAGTAACTCCACCTTCACCGAATGGAGCCATAAAGGACTCAACTTCGACCCAGGTGGAACAATATTTCCGTTCTCAATAATCAAAGACAAATTACAGCGTAATGACTTCTATATGTACTTACAGGTGAAGCACTACTTATCAACAATAATTCCACTCATTTTATCCTTACAGTGTACAGATCCCCTTTGTCCCATATTCTTAAATCTCCAATACCATGATTTTAAAGTATCCAATCTGTATAACATCCTCCTCTTAAATCTTCCTGCTAAACATATCTCCATCTTATAGGACTCACGGAAAACTGATATCCCTGAAATATCCCCTAGTACCTTATTTACCCAATTTCCGAAAATTATGAAAAATCTTCACTCCACATATCTCCAGGTAGTACACTATAAAACCATTCACAGAATATATATTGCCCCTAAACATGGCAAATATATGTCCCCAATAGCCACGGGAGAATGCTGTAAATGCAAAATGCAGAACGCCAAATTCTTCCACTGCTTTTGGTGTGGCCGCAAGATACTAAAATGCTGGCGCAAGACCTTACATTATATCAATACACTATTTAACACTAATTTAACAATTGACCCATTAGCCTGTTTATGCCTCGACTTTACCAACTGGCATCTACCTCCATCTTTTTCAACCAATATCTCTCCTCATGATCATCCTGACCCTAGCAAAAAAGATTATATTAATATATTGGATATCTTCCTCGTCCCCAACTATCAGAGATCTTAAAATTAAACTTCAACAACTACTGAAGTTTGATAAGAGATCAGTGATGTTAGACACCCATCTCACTTCTTTGACTGGCTGCAGGGTTCTGGTGACTGACTCTGGAATACAGGCAGTGCATGGCACATTATACAGTATCTCAAATATTACCCAGTTCACCCCAAGACGTGTGGCATCCAGCAAGATGATGCATTAAGGAGCCCCAAGATATGAAGAAGACCAAGACCTACAGTTTATCCAATTGCTCCTGATCCGGATATGGAACTTCCCATTTCCTACCCCTATTAATCCCTCCTTGCCCCCTTTCCCCCCTAAAATCTTGTCCTGTCTAATAGTATAGTTCTTTATAGTCTAGTTCAGAGATTTTACTAAATATTTGAGGTTTACAAAGCATTGTTCAACCTTGCCTACTGTTAGGGATATACACTATTACATTATCTCTAAGGTTTAAATTTTGTATTGTACAACGGATGACATAATCTACTACAGGGGTGTCCAAACCTTTTGCAACGAGGGCCAGATTTGATGAGGTGAAAATGTGTGGGGGCCGACCATTCAGCCTGACATTCTTTGAATCATTAATCACATCAGAATGGTCCCCCACTCTGCCCCCATTCACTCTATGTCCCCCAGCCCGCCCCTTCACTGTATTTCCCCCATCCTGCCCCTCCTTCACTGTATGTCTCCCATTCACTGTATGTTCCCCACTCTGCACCCATTCACTCTGTCCCCCAGCATGCCCCCCTTCTCTTAATGTCCATCAGTGCCTCCATTCATTGTATGTCCCCAAGCCTGACCCTCCTTCACTGTATGACTCCCATTCACTGTATGACCCCCAATCACTATGTACCTCTCTCTGCCCCATTCACTTTATGTCCCCCAGCCTGCCCCTGCTCCCCCTTCTCTGAATGGCCATCACTGCCCCCATTCACTGTATGTCCCCCAGCCTGCCCCTGCTCCCCCTTCTCTGAATGGCCATCACTGCCTCCATTCACTGTATGTCCCCCAACCTGACCTTCCTTCACTGTATGTCCCCCACTCTGCCCCCTCCCTTCTCTGTATGTTTCCCAGCACCTTGTGTGAGCTAGAGGAAGGAGAGGTAAAGCAGGCACTGCGAGGACAGGAGATGCTTGGGCTCCCACTGCTGCCCTCCTCCACTCTGCATGTCACGGGAGCAAGCTTCCCCCTTGCTGCCCCCCTCCCCAAATACTGCTGTCACTGTGATTGTGGAGTAGGGTGATATAGGATTGCAGCAGCAGGGGTAGGACGCCAAACACATCTGACTGTGGCGGCCGGCACCTCCTCACTGCAGCAGGCAGCAAGGTAAAGGCATGCTCGCTGGGGCCCCACCTTTAGTGGCCTGTGCTATGCTTCCCACATCTGATGCTCTGCCCGCTTCCAGCTGGAGGCTGCGGGCCACTTGAAATGACAGCACGGGCCGCAATTGGCCCCCCGGCCCTGACTTTGGACATGCCTGATCTACTATATCTTCATTACTCATACCCTGCTCAGAATTATGCCT
The DNA here is from genome assembly GCF_055691185.1 of Crinia signifera. Taxonomy (NCBI): domain Eukaryota; kingdom Metazoa; phylum Chordata; class Amphibia; order Anura; family Myobatrachidae; genus Crinia; species Crinia signifera. The sequence goes on from NC_139217.1 coordinate 384,812,419, forward strand.
ATTTGGCATTGTATGTTCATTACAAATATTTGTCTGAAATTCCAAATAAAGAATTTGGACATACAGATGTAGCCCCTGTCATCTTTGCCCGGGGCTCGCCAGAGCCTCAACTCAGGCGAGCGCCGGTGGACTGGGGCTATACTGAACTATGACGTGCATGCGTCGCACGCGTGTCCCAATCCTCCATCGACGGGGCAGCAGCATCCTTCTTTTTCTGACAGGGTCCTAAAGCAAAATAGGTTGAGACTCTCTGATCTATAACCGTAATTGTTAACACTATGTTGCATACACAATCCACTGTATCAGAAGTTTAGTGTGTGTACAAATATGTCCAGGACTGTTGCTTGGTGGTTCTGCTGTTTCCTCATACACCACAGGGCATAGGACCTAGATTGATAAAAGGTTATGGTACCCACATCCATATAAAAGAACAATAAGCTGGTTATACTATTCAATGTAATGTTTTACGGCAGGCATACCTCCCAACTGTTTTCAAAGGTCTGGCAGTGTCCTGTAGTTTGGGGGGGGGGGGGGAGCGGGGGTTCTGTGGGGTCCTGAATCGCGTTCCTCACAAGTTGGGAGGTATGGGCCGGCTCTATATTTGTCTAAAGTATTATACACAATGCACTTTATAAGTATAGCTTGCTATGTGCTAATTTTGAACCCTATTCAATATTTTTATGATTAGCCGATATTTTTGTAGTTAAGCAATTATCTGCATCTAACATCCTGCGCATGCATCAAAGTACTTTACTAGAGTTGCATGCTGGAAATCTTTATTCACAGTCACACTGATGGGCGGATAGCATTAGGAGACAGTAAAGGGAAGTTGCAGCAAATATCCAGGCACACCATGAACATCTAAATCTCTCTGCATGCTACATCTGCCCCACCTGCAGTGCAATATGCTCTTGCTTAGTTGTTTCTGTTTTGCTTTACTAACAAATATGAATCGGGGCCTGTGTGGAAATTGCTTCGGACTCAGGCCTTCTCTGTTTTCCAAAAATAATTTATTGCCACAATTTACAAAAAAAAAGTTTATTCTTGATTAGTGATATTCAAGTATCTGATACTGCTTTGCCATGGTCAAAGTCTTATAACATTCGTATCCAGTTCTAGAGGCTTTTATTCATGCACAATGTACTGGAAGCATTTAATTAAATATACAAATTTACAGTAAAAAAAAAAAGGTTTAAAAATAAAAAAAATGAAACAAGCTGTAGATGCTGTAAAAAATTTTTTCAATAAATAATCTATTTTTTTTCTGTTGCTGTCCCCTGCTATCTCTATCCTGATGAGGTGATACAGTAACATACCTCCCAAATGTCCGAGTTCCAGCACGACAATCCTGATAATTGGACACTGTCCCGCTATCCCACCCAAGGGTCACAGTGTCCCACGGGTGTGGAGAAAATTGGGAGAGGCAGTGATCACCACTACTCTGCAGAGCAGCCGGTGATCACTGAGCATATAACAGGGAGGGGAGCTGGGTGCTGCCTATCTGCTCAGAGAGCACTAGGCACGCCCCCAAAAATAATGAAACAAGTGGTGGTTTGTGGTGCTAGGCCACGCCTCTTCACCCAATGCCATTCCCACCCCTCCAATGGCCCCACCCCCTTTGGGACACAGGCCCCCAAGAGTAAAGTTGGGAGGTATGCAGTAATTTTCAGAGGACTGTGACAATATGTATGCTGCTGTACTCTAATGGTGAATAGCCTTGATGGGGTCTATAGCTTTACCTTTAATAAAGATACGTATATTTTAAATTGCAGTGTTAGAGTGTGACATTATGCAATTTTGTAAAACAGTTTAAATAAGAAGTCTCAGCAATCATGTGTTATAATATAGAGTCAGAGTAATGTTTATTCATCTGTGTGGCTTTGAAAGCTGTTCCCTTGGTATTTGAGCTAAAATAACAGGTACTTCACAAACATTAAAATCTATGCTTTATAATGCTGCATGAAAAGTTCACGCTCATAAATAAATAATTACTCACAGGGAAAAACCAGCATCAACTTGTTATGTTTAATGCTGCAAACTGTAGAGAAATAAAATACAACTTGATTATGCAGAATCCAAAAGCGTATTTCAAGTACAATCTAATTTTCATCATTTTGATGTTTATTCATCACAAAGTATTGTAACATTTCAGTACAGTGGCTTCGCTGAAACAGAATGACCGTGTTCTAGATAATAGTTCTGTATAACAAATAAAAGATCAACCTTAGCCGACATTAAAATGTGCTACATTCTATAAGAAGACAAAAGCCCTCTCTGCAGTAGTCCGTTAAATGCATGTGCCCAAATAAATGTGATTAGATAGGCATGAAATGGTTCCCCACTATGCTTTAAACAGAAACCCTCATAAAAGGAATATCCTCAGGGAGTGCTTATATGCAATATAAATGTCACTTGTTAAAACAAGGATTGCTGGAAAAAGAGTTGCTCCGAAGCAATCCAATTACAGTATATAGCATTCTTCTACGGGATATATAGGTTTGGTTTAGATTGTGGGAGAAAAGTTTACAAGCTTTTCCAGTCTTCGGAAAACATTGCTTCTTATGATAAAATAAAAGTTTCTATTGATACATTGCAGTTCACAGTAAAGATAAAATTGTTATGAGATTTTATTTTTTGTTTTGTTTTGTATTTTTAAAATATTATTAGAGATATGGTTCTGTCTTCAAGATGTGGTTTGGTCTTCCAGTAATCTAATTCACACCTAATTTTGCATATCGGAAATGAACCCAAACCTTGTCCGCATCTTTCTAAAAGATCTGATCCAAGCTGAGTTCTGGTTTGGATCTAACCATAGTTCAGAAGTCAGATTTGAAATCTGAATTTTGAATTTGGGATTGCAAAAATTACATGATTTTAACTGTTTTTATCCTTTTTTATTCAGTTATCAATTTTTTATAGTCGATTTCAAACTAAAATGAAATTTGAATCTGAATGAAAACACTTGAAGGTGGTTTTGCAAAACCAAAAGACAAGGATGAATTTAGAACCAAAACCAAAACATAGAGGCCCATGCACATTTCTACATGTTATTAAAGGGTGTGCACTGGGCATTTTGAATGTTTTGCGTTTTTGTTTTGGATCTGGATCTCCTGTCGTGTTTTGGATCTAGAGTGGTTTTGGCAAAACTACCACTTCGGGTTTTGGACCTGTATTTTTTTAAACATAAAAATAGATACAATCACAGAATTTTTTTTTATTTGTTCCTACGCTATTATCGACCTCAATAACATTAATTTCCATTCATTTCCAGTCTATTCTGAGCACTTCACATGTCCCAATATTGTTTTTAGGCCAATAAGTTGCACTGAGCATAGGCGAATCTAGGGGGTGGTCCGGGAGTGCACTACAAAAATTATATGTGTCTCAATATGTAGTTCCACAATAAGAGGGTATATTAGATATTAGCGTATCTATCAATTATTTCAGTGGAGGTGCTCCCTAGAGAGTGATATAATGCAACAAGGGAAGAAAGAAAAGAACTCTCTCTTTTTTGGGGGCACAACTTGATATGTTATATATTATTAAAAATTAACTTTTATTTGGTTTATATTTAAAATATAGGGAGCCAACCTTAACGACGAAAACAATTCTACATACATACATACAACATGTATCGCCTATCAAGGAGACAGTGTCTCCTAGACAAGACAAGAATGAGATTTAAAATCTCTAAATGATGGTCACAGTTACTGTAATTGTCTGTTAAGTAACTTATGTGCTTTAAAAAAGAGTTGCATCTCTCCAAACAGGTGTGACCCAGCAGGTGCATGGTGAGAGAACTGGGGCCACCAGAAAACGAGCTGCAACATCTAGGGCGAGGACTGAGCAGGATACCACCACCAAAAAGAGAAACCCTGCATTTCTAGAGGCAGAATTGAGAATTTTAGTGCCCAGGGCACGAGAATAGATCGAATTGCCAACCAGGAAGCCGGGTGCCAGTGCAAAGAGAAACCTTTGGGAGAAGATCACAGAGGAAGTGAACCAGGTGTCACCAGTGGTCAGAGATTGGCTATCAGTGAAGAAAAGGCAAGTGTGTTTCTCCCCCTGATAATGTCATATGTGTGTACATATGTTACATGTATGTTTTGAGAATAATAGAAAGGTGTGTTTGTAGATAGTGCTACACTTCAATGTCACATGTGAACACAACCATGTCTAATAACCCACATTTATATATGAAACATGCACCATTGGTGTGATGTGAGGTTATGGGCACAGTTCTGCTCATGTGAAGTATGTGATGGGACAACAGAAAGTGTGTTGTTGAAAAAGAGTTGTTGTAACATGTTCCATATGATGCTACTGAAACAAGAATGTCCAAACTGTGCACATGTAGCTGGTGAGAAACTACACATCCCAGTATGCCTTCCCATAGTTAAATTACTCCATAATAACAACACTGTCAAGCTATGGTGGAATGTGTAGTTTCACACCAGGTGGAGGTGCATAATTTGGCCATGGATGATGTCATTTCTGCATAGTGATCTATGTATGTGCATTTAGTGGCCTAATGAATGAGATGAGACACTGAAATGCCTTATAATGGAGACATTAATGTGTGTGTGGGAAACATATGCCTATAAAAAATAAGATCACCCACACTAGGAAATGTAACGTAGTCATGATGTTCACTAGCACAGTGGTGCACATATCTCATGGTGATATTTGTATTTTTGAACTTGTAGGTGGTCAGACTTCAAAACTACACTGAAGAGGAAGATGACTGACTGGTACAACCACAGCATGTCCACCGGGAGGGGGCCTATGCCAGATAATTTGGAATATACCCCCCTGGAGCAGGACGCCTTGGATGTCATTGATGTGGCCGAGGTCAGGGGGATATCCAATATGGATAGTGAGCTCCCGGTGGAGGTCTTTAATGCTGCTTTTGATGGTAAGTCACAGTAATGCATTGTATTTGGTAAGATAGTGTTTTGTGTGTATGTGATGGTGACATTGTTTTTAATTATTATCCTAGAAGAAGCAGAAACACAGGATAAACCGGCAGCATCTTCCTCTGCAGAGCCACAGGTGGAGCAAGTGGTCCAGCCTCCACCAACACGACACCCCCAGCCACAGGACACACAGGATGCCAGGTGGATGGTGATGCTGGAGAGGATCGAGCAGCAAGGGTTGGAGGCTGCGGTCCGTCAGCAGCAGGTTGGGGAATTTCTGGCAGATTGGAAGGCCACAAACAGGCAGCAGTGTGAGGCCTTCAACCGCACGAATGACACTCTGGCAGCTGGCATGCAAAGCATTGCCCAACAAATCAGCCGCCAGAATGACATTCTGGTGGAGCTGCTCACCACCGCCAGGTCCCTAAGGGACAATCCCCCATCTGCTGGGCCACCCCAAGCTGCTCCCCAACCTTCCACCTCTGCTGACCCTCCTGTGTCCACTAGGGGAAGACGGCGCAAGCCATCAGAGCCAAAGGCCCCATCTAAAAAGGGGGAAAAAGGGCCAAAATAATGACAACTGGTTCACTTCCTCTGTGGTTGGACCCCAAATGTTTAAATTGCACTGGACATCCACTTCCTAAGTTGGCCATCTATCCATTTTCGTGCCATGGGCAGTAAAGTTCTTATTTTGACCTCTAGAAATGCAGGATACATTTTTGGTGGTGTGTATCATGTTTAGTATTCACCCTGGTTGTTGCAGTTCGTATTCTGGTGTCCACATTTCTTTCACCATTGCATTTGCAGGGTAACACATGTTTGGAGATATGCAACTTCTTGTTCTGGCTGATTGTTATTTTTGTCTATATTTTAAATTTTATTTTTATTTATGACATTAAAGTGTCAAATAAGCTGTGATGCTGAACAGCAAATACATTTATTTTCACAATTACCACACAATTGTTGTATGTGTAATTTCTTGTGTGAAACAAATAATACATTTATGTGTACTTACTGACCAGGGTATTTTTGTGCATTTCTTGAAGTGTGGTAGAAGTTTCCCATGTGTAACCCTCTCCATGGCCATTCACATGTTCATATCCAACTTTTCCCAACTAATTAGTTTGTGTCAGCACATGTGCAGAGCAACTTAATAGGTGAGTAAGCAGTTTGTGTGCAGGTGAGGTAGCTCCTACATTAGTAGGTAAAAGCAGGTCCAGAACAATGATTTCCTCATGGAGTGGGTGAGGTAGACAAACAAGGGTCAAAAGGGACATTTGTGTAGGAATGCATATGTGTCTTTCCTAAAAAACCAGTCATGTCTTGGTACAGGTATGTTAAAGATGTGTGAATCGGCCAAACATGATAAAATTGCTTGTGAACAAACATGTTTAACTATTTAAATATATATGAGTTTACAGTGTCATAAGCATATGTAGGAATCCTTTGTTAGAGAGATGTGATTGCAATAATGTGATTGGTGGCATCTTACATCCAGAGTGTAGTAACATCCAATTCATAGCAGATCAGAAAGTGGTACAGTTCTGTATTTTGGGTACTATACAAAGATTGTGTGCAAAATAGTGGGCATGGGCTTAAAACATTGCTGAAACATCCTTTGTAGCTGTTAGATGTGGTTTATGTATTTGTTTTATAAATACAAAACATATGTTTGTATTAGAGTGAACACGTTGACACATGTCGACTTGTGTAGATTGAGTGTGCTACTGTGTAAAGTATATGAAAACACATAGTGAATGTGTATAAATGTTGAACAAATACCTACCTTAGCATATATAAGCAGGTCTTAAAAAGATTCTTACCTTAAATTAAACAAACCTTTAAATGTAGAGAAGTATACAAAGATAAGCTTCCAATGTGTTTGAGTGCTGTGTGTGGCTTGCAGGTAGTGAAATCATGCTTTGGACTTAATAGACTGCAGCATTGCTTATTACATTCAGGTGTATGTGTTTGAGTAGTAATCAGCGTTAATTAGCAAACCCAGGCGTCCGCTGTCATGCGGTATCTGTAGGGGTGGTCTGAGGTGGCGGTGGCGGCCGCCTGTTTTGTGTCCGAAAATGAACGGTGCTTTCGCCGATCGAGCGGTAGTAGCAGCGTACATTTTTGGTGCACACCCCCGTGTACGCCCATGTTTACGCCCATTTTCCCTCATTATTTGGCCGCTCCCCTCAACACGCCCCTATGCCGCCCACAATGACCGCACTCTCGCGTACAGGTTTTTTCGCACGGAAAGACCCGTCCGTGAGCGTTGTGGAGTGGTCGCGCCTGCGCATTGGAGATGGTACGCATGCGCAGATCCAAAAAAAAACCAGAACGTACGCGTACGGCCCAGCCGCACGAACCAGAATAAACCCCAGTGTATTTAGCCTACAGCAAAACCGGCCTAGTCAAAATCGCCCATGGGCTTAGTCAAAATTGCCCATGAGCTTATTCATAATCAGCTTAGTCAAAATTGCTTTGCCTGCCTGCCGTATGTGCACCCCTTAAGAGCCCTGCTCATTATAACAAAATAACAAACACACTATTCTCAAAATACATTTATTTCAATAAAACAATCCTTAATTCCTTTACCATTTTATAAAACTTTTTAAAAAAGTCTTTCTTGTTCTGACAGTAAAGTATTATATTATTCTTGTTTTTCTTGATATATTGAAGTTCAAAAGACAAAAAAAATTTCATTTTCAGATAAATAGAGAAATATGAAAACACACTTTCAGATTAGGGAACATTTTTCTAAATGTACGATGACTTACTATAAGTCTAGGAGAAATATAGTCTAGATAAGAATGATTCAGAAAAACACAGCTGGAGTCATATACATTGTGAAAATGCAGTCCAAAATTGTTTGGTCTACAGGAATCTATGGCATGCATACATTTAATACATATTCGGGGGTTCTGAGACCCCCTAGCCACTGATAGAGGAGAGAGACAGCATAATATCACTAAGACCCGCCCCCGAGGCTTATGATAAATTAACATGATTTGCAGGTCTATGTGTAGGAGAGGAGCCAATAAGACACTATTTCATTAGAATAAATTTTGGCTCCATTTCCTCCCATTAGTCCTGTGAATCCCTGCATTCAGAGGCGCTGATTTGTGATTTTTCTGGTGGGTGCTCGGGCCTGTTGGGGTGGCTTCACTCTGTCCCATGGTCTCGATCTGGCCCCTACAGGCACGCTGCTGTGTGGTGTCTTGGAGCATCCGGGGGCTCATGTTGCGGGTCTCCTGGCATTGGTCTGACCTGCCCCCCATGGGCATGCTGCTAATCAGTGTCTTGGAGGGTTCGAGGGCTCTTGTTGCGGGTCTACCAGCTATGGTCTGAACCGCCCTCCCCCCCCCCCCTGTGGGCACACTTCTAATCAATGTTTTGGAGCAGCCGGGAGCTCGCATTCCAAGTCTCCCGGCTGCAGTCAAGGTGGTGCACAATGCACCTGCGGCGGGCGCCGACTGGACCAGCTGTGGGTGCTTGCCATTCTCAGTGGGAGCTTTGGCCTGGGAGCACCCACTGAATCGGTGCCTATGCATTTTGCCAGAGAAAAGCAGAAGATGTTACTTGACTCTGTTCCACACAAGGAAAAACAGTTGTGTTTGAGTTTCCATGTTTGTGTGTTTGTCTGCAAGGTGGATAGAGATTGAGCTGCCTAGGACTCTGCAGTACAATAGTCTGCGAATATAATGAGATTCAGAAAGTATAGTACTGTAAGTAAATAGTCTAAATCAGGGCTATATAACAGAGCTATATGACATATGACCTACCAATGCTGTGGAACCACGCATCCCAGCATGCCCTGGCACAGATTTGCTATTAGGACATGCTAAAACTGCAGTAAGGAATGTTGGGATCTGTAGTTCAACAGCAATGAGAGAGCCAAATATAGAAAGTACAGTAGTGAAATGTTGAAGATGTTAAAGAAAAACGTAGTATTTCAGCATTTTGCTGAAACACAAACTGTAAACATATCTAATGTAATTAAAACAGGTTTATAAACAAAGTTTTATACTACATAATTGAGTAATTTTTCCTAATTGAATATATATTGAACTACTCCCATAAATGCAGCTGTTAGATTTTGCAAATCATATCATTGGCTGCTATACACAACTAAAATGTATTGATTAATAAATCAAATCAGATCCCATATTAATGGTATTAGATGTTCCAAACAATATTTTAGAATACTTAGAAGGGTAATACATTCTGTTCTAGGTAATGTTGAAATAAAGATATTATATGCACATTTTTAGTAAAATGCAGTCAAGTATATTGATTACGGAGTTATATCCTAAGAGTATATAGACTTCTTTTAGGAATAATGCTGATCGTTATACTGAGAGTCAATCCACGGGTTTGGGCCACCAAAGGACTAAAGCAGGAAGACTAATATGCTAGATTTAAACAAAAAAAGTGACACCAGATAAGAACCACTTGGCCCATCTAGTCCACCCCCCACAATGTGCCCGCTCAGAGAGCAGAGAGGGAGAGGAGGAGAGCAAAGACAGGGTGGGAATGGGATTAAAAATAGGCCCTGGCACTGAAAGTACACAGGCCCACCTTGGCGTCAATAGTGAAGGATGTAGTTGTGCGCGTGCGCTCCGAAAAGGGGGTGGGGCCACTCAAAAGGGGGCATGGTCTTGAGTGTAGTGTACCACCCCATATACCACTTCTACACATTATGCAACAAAATAGAAGACCCCATTATACGTTCCCCCTTACACATGATGCAACACAGATTGAGCCAAAATTCACATAATGCCACACGGATTGAGCCAAAATTCACATAATACCACATGGATTGAGACAAAATTCACATAATGCTACACAGATTACGCCAATATTCACAGCATGCTCCATAAATAAGGACATTGCGTCAAAAATATGCATCATTACACGTTAAGCCACACATCATAATGTCTATTACGTATTATGCCAAACACCATAAAGCCAATTACAAATTATGCTACATAAGTGCTGCTTACCTTCATGTTCATTGCCAGGGGTTCCATACATGTTGCCAGGAGTTCCATGCTTGTTGCCATGTGGGATTCCATGCTTGTTGCCATGTGGGAAATTTATTTTTTTGTCCCGACCGATGATGCTTATGCAGAGCCCCCCATCCCGCCGCACACCCACAGTATGTCGCCCTGCCACGGCCGCTGCACCAGGATCCTCCGTCCAGTCATTGCCAGATTATGGGACCATGCCCCCTCTGTCATTTCTAGGAGGAGCTGCTCTGCGCTTTTTCATGGGACCCGCCACCGTAGCCTCCAAGGAATGTGCCCATGGAGCCTCCACAATACCCACAGCCAATGCCTCCACAGGACCTGCCGTTGCTGTTGACCGGTGCTCCCTCCATGCTTCATGACAGAATTACAACAGCAATGTATCCACCATACTTCCCAATTTTTTAAAGTATGAAGCCAGTACCTGCTGCTCCGAAGGGGTGAGCTGCCCAAGAAGGAAGCTTCCTGCATGTTTCCTGTGCTAGTGTCTTCACATCTGGGCAGAGAGCAGAGAGCTGCCCGGCTGTATTGTCAGGACACTGCAGCCAGGGCCAGCAACAGAATTTTTGGGGCCCTATACACTGATATATCTGGGGGCCCCCCACCCCCTCAAATGCTATTAACCCCCCTTTTGTTGGAACATCAACTGGACGCACTGTGGCCTGTGTTCTTTCCCACTGACACCCTCCCTCACCCCACAACTTGGTCTCTATTACATTGGCGCACTCCCTTACCCCACGGCCTGCACTCTATACTGTAACACCAATGCACTCCCTTACCCTGCGCTCTTTCACTCCGATGCCCTCCCTTACCCTGTGTCCTGCGTTCTATTACTTTCCGGGATGTAATGATGTTTGAGGACAGGTTGGTGCTGGCCGAACTCATACGTCTTTATAACGGTGCAATCAGTGGCGTAACTACTGTAAGGCAGCCCCAGCAGCCGCTTGGGGAGCAAGCAGCAGCATGCTCTGGGTGGGCACCCGCAAAACGCACTGACATGCCGCTGTCCACTGACTGAGCACTGGAGGCGAGTCAGCCGCAGCGCGGGTGAAGCCATGCCAGAGATAACAAATTCCCCCACTGATTCAACTGACTGTACACATAGCCGACTATTGGCTACTGTGTACAGGATGGGCGGGCGGATGGGCGTGCTAGGGTGGCCTGGGATGCGTCGGAGCCAAGGGAAGCAGCAGTGTATGCTGGTCTCTCTTCCTCTATCCTGCTTCAGCTTCTCAGTTATGCGTGTGACCTCATCACATCACACGCTGGGGAAATATGCTGGAGAGGAGCCTGGAGGGGGGCACAAACTTTTTGGCAGGGGGGAGCAAAATTTATAGTTACGCCACTGGGGCAATCACTTTCAATGTATTGTTTTGGCTTGTAAATGATGGACTTTTATAAAATGGGCAATAAATTAATGGTTTTGACTTGTAAGTGTTTGCCTCTTTAGAACAAGTCAGAGTTCGGCCAGCATCCAGGATCACCCACCCATGCTATTTTTTACTAAACGAATAAACATATTTGAAAAATTAACAAAAACACTTTATGGGCAATTTACATTATTCATTTTTACATACTGTATAATTATTTCTAATATGAAAGACAGTATTACAATCCAAATCACAGGAAAAGCAATGAGTACAAAATTAGCTTGGAGCTACTGTATGAGAAACTATTTGTATAAACATGGGATATGTTTTTTTTTTTTCTTCACAAAAAATGAATATGCCGGTGATGCTACAGTACATTGATGATATTTTCTTTATATGGATATACTGAATGATATCCTGAAGCAAATATACTAAAATATAAATCCCCACATGTAAATAAATCCCCACATGACTAGCAAACAAATGGTGGTGAATCTGTAAAACATTATTGCCAACAATTCAACAAACAAGAACAAACCTCACAACAGTAATTTTCAAATACAACTATTGACCTCTTTCCAGGAAATGAAGACAATGGAATGCATTTAATTTCACAACAATGCAACAATGCTTTGATTGGTCAATTCAATAGCAATGCTGTTTTCACAAAGTAATACCCCTTTCACATCGCACTTTTAAAAAGGTATATTGCCGTTTTTTTTCCATTTTAAAATGTTTAAGGCTGCAATGTGAAAGTGCCAAAGTTGATTTACCGGTTAAAGTTAACCAGTATTTCAACACGGTTAAAAAGCAGAGTCCTACACGTTATAAAGCCGTTTTTTTGGCAGTTTGAACAGCTCTATTTCAATGGCTTGAAACGTGTCCCTTGGGGGTTAATTGGGTTGAATGTTTTAATGGTATTAAATGATTTTTAAAACGGTTTTCACCTGCAATGTGAAAGGTCTCAAGGCTCAGACCCGTTTTAAAGTCCCATTTAAGAATACTGTGTCATTACCCATTTCTGCAATGTGAAAGCAGTATAAGAATCATCTGGATATTTTTGGAATGGTTGTGCAACTAAGGCTGGGTACACACTAGACGATATGTTAAACGAATATGCAGATAAAAAAAAGTGTTTCTTTCTGTTTGTGGTAGTATCTATATGTAACTCTGCCTGTATAGGTACATGTGCTTCTCTATATGCAATTATGCCTGTATATATGTGTTTTTCTCTATATGTGAATCACCCGTTTATGTGCGATGCATACGGGGTGCCACTGGCTGTCCCCTGACCTCCCTCCCTATCAACCTCCACTGCAAGATCATGTTCCACATAGGAGCCTATTCTGAGGCTGAATGTGGTCTTTCCTACTGTCTCTAGTAAATCCAAAATCACAACATGCTGGTGGTTCCTGTGCAGCTGTGGTGAAGGCTCAGGCAAGAATAAGTAAAAAAGGGGTGATGTTAGGTGGCACATGAGGGAAAATGTGGTAGGCAAGGACCCCAAAGCAGTATCTCACCTAAGGCCCCATAGAGTCTTAGGGCGGGATTCTCTAAACCAAAAATGTGGTAAAAACCAGTTATCAGTGTTTTTACTGCATTTTCATATGCAGTAAAGCCCCTCCATTGGGGCACTGCTGAGGAGGGAATTGACAGCTTTTGCTGGACGATACTCTATAGAAACCTATGAGCTTCTCTCCGCAGTGATGTCAGAGGGATCCATTATGGATCCCTCCCAGCATGCACTGTGGCTGGCTCAATCGCTCTGCACATGCACAGAGGGACTCCCAGGTCTCAGACCCGGAAGTCTAGGGATGGCACCGGAGCACAAAGTCGCAAGAGCTGTCCTTTTCGTTACTAATCGCATATTTTAGAGCAGATGCGATTAGTATGAATGTGTTAGTCAACGAAGAGGGGCAGGGGATGTTGGAACATCCTACCCTTAACCCCTTGAGTGGTGGTTTATTTGAGGCAGAACAAACCTACCAGGGCAGGTTTGTCCTACCACAGAAATACTTACCAAATACTTACCTCTTGTTGCTCCTCCCCTGCTGATCACCGACAGTCCCGACTCCCCACCCCAGAACGCTGGGGATACTCTGCCGCTGCCCCCTCCACCATTCACAGCAGGGACAAGGTGGCAGGTTTGGGGAGGTTCAGGGCGCCTTGGGGGGGACTCTAGTTCTCGAGCTCTAGAGCACTCCTGAGCAGCCCCGAACCTTCCCGGGTGGGGCTTGCTGTCTGGTCACTGCTGCGAATGGTGGAAGAGGCAGCGGCTGGTCAGCCCTGTTGTACAATCACTGTTGTGGGGAGTTGGGACCGGCCGGAGGTGAGCATCCCGGGGGGGATGCACTGCTGGAGGTGGTGCACAGCTGGAGGCACCACTAGTACACACCTATTATTCAGTGGCAAGCCCGGAAATTTTTCAGGAGAGTCTGCGCCGGCATAGCAGCTCAGCCTGAGAAATTTAGGCGCATAGCACCGAAGTTTTGGTCTGGTTTTGTTCTCAACATGAACTTTGTTGAACCCACATACTTAAATAAATTGTGCTTTCATATTACATATATACATACATATATATATATATATATATTTTTTTTTTTTTTTTTTATTTGATTGAGTATGTAGAATATAATATTAACAGAGCTAACAGAGAAAAAAACATTGTACTATTCACTTCAGTCAGTCTATTTTTAGGCTGCATTGTCCTTCAATGGAAACAGGACAGGAAGCTTGCTGTATAGATGTGTCCTCTTACTCCTACTCTAGGTGTATATTTTCTATTTATTGAAGGGAGAGTTTTTAAAAGTGAAAAATTTGCCCATAGCAACCAGATTCTAATGAACATTTATCTAGAAATTTTCTTGAACATAACAGCTAGAATCTGACCAGTTGCCATGGGCAACATTTATTATTTATTTAGTTAGCAGGGCAGTGCAAGCACAGATACGGGGGTCAGAGTGCTAAGCCACACCTCCTACTATGAAGCTGTCAGCGGCGTACCTATAGCACCGCAGCCCCCGCCACCGCGGGGGGGGGGGGAGGGGGCGCTGTGCATGAGGGGGCGCCGGGGGCTGCGGTGCTATAGTTACACCCCCCCCCCCAATCCCCCGCAGACTTACCTATCTCGCTGTTCCCGGCGGCTCCTTTCTTCTGCTGAGGACCACCACAAAATGGCTGCCCCCAAATATATCACACAGTTCTCTGAAACTGTCTGCTGCATGGGGGCGGCCATTTTGTGGTGGTCCTCAGCAGAAGAACGGAGCCGCCGGGACCAGCGCGATAGGTAAGGCTGCAGGGGATTGGGGGGGGGGTTTGCATGGGCGGCGGGGGATTGGGGGTGCTTGGTGGGGCGGGGGCAGCGGCGGCGGGGGGGCGCCCCCCCTAACAGCGGGGGGCGGACAAAACTTAGTTACGCCACTGGAAGCTGTGCCCCCTTACAGTGAGGTCATGCCTCATTTCTGCCAGAGTGTGCTCTTGGGTTGCATGTGTATTCATGCTCCCACAAAGGTTAATGACGCCTGACAGCAGGGCTGGATTGGCCATCTGGCACTTCTGGCAAATGCCAGAAGGGCCAATGGCCTTGTGGCCCGATTTATTGTGAAGACTGCAGCAGTGCAGTAGCACCGCTGATGCCTTCATTATGTTGAGCGCACAGAGCTCCGGGGCAGCGCGACACCGGGTGACATCATTGGAGAGCGGCGTCTCACCCAGAAGCTGCTGAGCTCTGTGCTGTGGGGACGGATGCTGCCTGCCTGCGGTGCATGCAGGAGGCAGCTACAACAAGGACACCGCCGAGGGACGGATCAAACTACGGGGGACTACGGGGGACCTGTGGTCACTACATCCACCAAGGTACTGCTCTGGAGGCTGACTATAAGTGACTGGGATGCCAGTTCAACTTAAGCAGCTCCTGAGATCTGCCTGTATCTGGCACTGTGGGGCATGTGTATCTGGCACTGTGGGGCATGTGTATCTGGCAATGTATAATGGGCATTACGGTGTGTTCAATAATGTATAATGCCTACTTTTGTGATGCCACGCCTCCTTTCCATGAGTCCACGCCCCCTTTTTGCAACGCGGCTTTGCCATGCAAGGGTCCCGCCCACGTCAGGTGGGCCTGTGTGCTCAAAATGCCAGGGCCTATTTCTGGTCTCAGTCCGGCCCTGCCTGACAGTATTTTGGTTATGAATCTTATTAGTTGCTGGTTAATTTATACATTTTTGTATATCTAAAAAGAGGAACAGAGGGGGAGCTCCATAGTGGAAATCAATTTATTCATAAAAGACATAAGAGCATTATAAAAATGAGCCTTATAACCCTTACTCGTATAGGATAATTCAACACTGTGTACCATGGGAGACTCCATTCACTTGTCCACTGGTCACATCAGCCAGACTTCACCCCATGCTGTGGTCCTATATTTCAGTCTCAGCGTGTCTGGACAATGGCAACATAGACACACAGAGATGGAGATTCAGGGCAGCTTGCTGCCATTTTCCTATACGATTTGTCAAGGACTTTAAATACATTTTATTGAGTAACGTACCACAAGTAGTACCAATTCATAATGGAATGTACAAGAAAAGAAGAGAATGGTATCGCATGTTTCTGGCAATAGAACAACATTTAAAGTTTTTAAACAACTTTTTATTGCAATACAAAGGGTAAATAACAGTACATATATATATATATATATATATATATATATATATATATATATATATACTTACTGTTTCTCTGTATTTTAATCACAGATACTTTAATTTCAGATCTTAATTTTCTTGACTTAGCGATATCAATGTTAGATGCTATTTACATGTGTCACTTAATTTGCACACAAAATTAATCTTTGTGCTTGCTGTGCTCATGTGGCTTTATCTGTACTACAATCACCAAGTCTCTTATTATTAATACAATTTGAATAAAGCCATTTTCTCTCCTAATCATACAACTGTGGAATTAATTACTTCTTTGTTAATGCCAAGTTCCTACTTACATTACAATTAAGATGCACTTTAACAATTTTGCCTCTATAAATTAACACCAAGAGCTCATTCAGAAAATACATAACACCCAAATAAGCTAAAACATGTCTATTTTATCACCTATTCGATTGTTTCCTCATATCATATAGTATTCAGAACATGTTCTTATCTCAGTTTGTGCCCACCAGCGCCTTCTCCTACATGCCAATAGAGGAGACAATAGCGCAGATTCCATGGTGTGACTGCACATGAGCAAAGCCACAAATTCTATGGACTGCATTGGCTGCAGCCCATAGAAGCCGTATTGGCCTGCATGAATGGCATGCATATAGGAAGCCAGCTTTCTACTTACAGTATCAGAATCACCTTCCAATAGGACTGACTATGCTGTCCACAACTGACAGGTAGAACCTCCAATAGGAAGTCACTGTCAGTCACAGTGAAACCAGTTGCAGTCAAGTAAAGCATCTTGCTTCACTGACACTAAGTTGGATAGTGGATTTTACCTAGGTAGGCTGCAGTCCATAGGTAATATACGCCACTACTGCTTACTCATCTATACAGTATGACTCATCTATACAGTATAAGATGAACGAGCCATGTCTACATGTAAAGCACTGTAAGAAACAAATATTTAGTACTATACCAGTGACGTAACTATGGTGCTGCAGACCCTGCGGTGGCTTGGTGGAGCCAGTGCCATCTGGGTCTGTGGGGAGCTCCGAGAATAAACGAGTTCGCCGCACAGAGCTGGCACTACCGCTTCAGTATGCTTTGCCTATCTGAACTGGTGCTTTCCATGCTGCTCCTGTCAGACTGCTGACAGACAGCGGCAAGCTAAAGCAGTTCAGGAGGGAGCACTGCAGCGTGATCTCCCTGGCCAAGTATTTATTTATTTATTAACTTATATAGCACACACCCAATACAGACTCTCATTACTACAGTCCATCATGAATGCAGCTGCGAGGCTAATCTTCCTAGCCAAATGTTCATAATCTGCAAAGCTACTCTGTCAGTCACTTCATTGGTACCTGTATTTTACCGTATTCACTACAAAACTATTTTACTTACTTCTGGTTGACTTTGAACAACGGAATGGCTGCATAGGCATGCAGTGGCTTAAACAGTCAAAGCTGTGTGTGTGCCTGTAGTTTGCATGTGACTCGGAGTGACCAATAAGGGCATAGGTGAAAGCAAGTTAGCTGAGGTAATACTGCAGGAGTGGGAGGAGTCTGCCTCTTCTTCCTGTGAAGTTTGAGGTGAGTAGCTGTGTCCCTGCGCTCTGCTCTTGCAGCTTGTGATTTTAGTGTTTTGAGGAAAAAATTCGCTTCTCAGCACAGCTAGGTAGCGTTGCTCATTTGTTTAGTGGTGGTGCTAGTAATTTTTTCTCTCACAAGAATGCCCAGAGCCACCCCCCAGCGTCCGAGGCGCTCCACCAGGCCCCCAGCTAGGTTTCTGGAAGATGGCGCTGACCGCGCTGAGCTGGACTTACCCAGTCTCACCGTCCAGCCCCCGGTGCTGGTTGCTGCTCACAGGGTGGTCCGGGCGGCTGTGGTAGCTGCTAGAGCCGGGCGCGCTGCCCGCGCTGGTACGGCTCGGGGAGCTGCTGCTGCTAGGCCTGTGACGCCGGTTATTGCAGCCGGGCGGGGGAGGATGATGTCACGCGGTGGGCGCTCGTCCCTAGGACGCGCTCGCCGCGGAGGGACTGTGGAAGGCAGCGGCGGGTCTCCGCTGGTGTCCTCTGTCTCCGGGCGGCGGCCATTAGCTGCTGGGGCTTCAGCAAGGAGCAACAGATGGCCCGGAATGGCGGCGAGGCCCGGGCAGCTGAGGGGGCGGGGCGGGGGTGCTGCGCTAGGCAGAGGCAGAGCTGGCAGGCTTAGCAGAGGTCTGCACACTGATTTACAGGGGGATGCTGTGTTAATTGACCCTGTGCCTGATCCTGAGACTCCCATGTATGGTTATATACCATCTTGGGAAGGTCAGGACACAGTTAATGAAATGGAGGGCGGTGAGCCGGCAGCAGCTGCTGCCAGGATTGCAGCTGGTAGGAGGCGGTCGTCCCGGGGAGGCCACCATGGGGCTGCTACTGCACCCAGGGGGGCTGGCAGGGATGCTCCGCACGCCCCAGCTTTTGACCCGGCACTGTTGTCTGCGGCACTGTCCTCTGTGGCAGGCGCGCTGGCCCCGTTGGTGGACGGGGTGCCCGGCGGAGAAAGTAGTTCTGGCAGGAGAGGTCGCAGGTCAGGGAGAGTGAGTAGGGAACCTATCCCAGGGTGCGCGGAGTTTGTGAGGGCTTTTGGGGGGCCCAGTGGCTCCGCATTCCAACCAGAGGCGGAAGAAGAGCATTTTAATGTCCCGTTAGCTGGGACTAGACGTAGAGCAGCGCAGGTCCCTAGGCCCCCTCCCAATGTTTCTGCAGGTGCAGATGAGGTCCCGGAGGACATGGAAGGTGACGATTGGTATGAAGATATGCCAGATGTGGAGGATGATGACGACGACGATGAGACTTGGGTCGAAAAGGCGGAGTCGTCAGGTGAGAATACCTCAAAGGAGGATAATACGTCACTTGAGGGTTCCAGTTCTGATGGTTCAGGTTCATCTCATTACTCGTCCTCCTCTTCCTCCTCCTCGGTTGGGGGTTCTGACACAGGCAGCAAGGCTAAGGCACGTAAGAGGGCAGCCAAATATGCCAAGAAGGAGGCGAGTAAGCACACCCGCAGCAGTAAACGTAAGCGGGCGGTCGCAGTCTCACGAAGGGAGAGAAAGAGGAGGAACTTGCCGGGTGTCGTGCATTGTGACTATACTCGGGTTCTCAGAGGCCTGAGGGAGAGTTGTAGGTCCAAGATTAAGAAAGGTGATTTTGTGGACCTATTTGGTCTGACAGATGAATCCAAAAAGGCCTATAAAGCGGCTAAGGGAAAAGGGGGCATAGGAGCCGAAGCATACAGATCATATGATAACTGGCTGGCAGGATTCTGCGTTTTCGCAGCCTGTTACTTGGAGGATAGGCCCGAGGAGCATATGAATATTATTAGATATATTCATATGGTCCATGACATGTACAGAAGGTACGGGGGTGTAGCATGGAGAAATTATGATGACCAGTTCAGGCGGAAGCAGGACTGCTTGCATGTGATTGACTTCGGGTGCAAGGATGTTGAGGTTTGGATGGAGGTAGCAAGGACTCATGTGGAGGGCTTGGAGTCGGTTCGCACAGCTGCCCCCCTTCCTTCCGCACCCCAACAGCCACAGCGGGCCATTACTGACAGTGTTTCGCAGAAACGTTTTACACCTGGGGGTAGGTCATTCACCCCGGGCACAGCTAGAGGTAAATGCTATGCCTTTAATAATTCTTCTTGTAACTTGGGCAACCGTTGTAGGTACAAGCACGTTTGTATAAATTGTTCAGGCAATCACCCGGCATCTGGTTGCTTTCGGGGAGGCCGCCCCGGCAGAGGGGCGGCTACCTCGGCGGCCTCTAGAAACCCCACTCCAGGCCCCGCTCGCTAGAGCATTCACCCCGGTGCAGGTGGCAGCCATGGGACCATGGCTGCAGTTGTACCCTGATAGAGAGGTTGCTGAGTTTTTGTACAAAGGTTTTAGCGAAGGTTTTCACCTACCTATACGGGGTGAGGTTGTTGGAGGAGCTTACAGAAATTTGTTATCCGCTCGTTCATTTGCTTCAGTTCTAAAGGAGAAGGTTGTGAAGGAAGTTCAGTTGGGTCGCATGGCAGGGCCTTTTTCGGAGCCTCCACTTCCAGACCTGGTTATCTCACCGGTGGGGGTGGTGCCGAAAAAGGCTCCAGGTAAATTCAGATTGATCC
The DNA here is from genome assembly GCF_055691185.1 of Crinia signifera. Lineage (NCBI taxonomy): Eukaryota > Metazoa > Chordata > Amphibia > Anura > Myobatrachidae > Crinia > Crinia signifera. Next base: position 384,832,541 of record NC_139217.1, read on the forward strand.
AGCACCTGTCTTATCCTGCAGGTTTGTCGGTAAACGACGCCATCCCTGAGGAATGCTGTTCGGTTGCGTACCAGTCATTTGATGATGCACTGGCAATGGTGCAGGCATTCGGGAGGGAAGCACTGATGGCCAAGATTGACGTGGAGTCAGCTTTCCGTCTCTTGCCTCTGCACCCTGAAGCATTTAAGTACATGGGCTTCCGCATTGGGAACGAATACTTTATCGACAAGTGCTTGCCGATGGGGTGTTCGGTTTCTTGTGCCTTTTTTGAGAAGTTCAGTACTTTTCTTCATTGGTGTGTAGAGAGGTCGGCTGGTGTAGTGGGCATTGCCCACTACCTCGACGACTTCCTTTGTGTCGGTCCGTCAAACACGGACCAATGCATGGAGTTGCTGGCAACCGTCCGTGCTCTCTTCGGTCAGTTTGGGGTCCCAATCGCCGAGGAGAAAACGGAGGGTCCAGTCACTTGCTTGTCATTTCTGGGGATCCAGATTGACTCGAGCTCGGGATGTTGCAGTTTACCTCAGGATAAGGTGGCTAAGCTGAAGGAGACGATCACAGCCTTTCAGTCTGCGCGGAAGGTAACACTGCGCCAGGCTCAATCACTCTTGGGCCAGCTTAACTTTGCCTGTCGTGTGATCCCTATGGGTAGGTTGTTCTGTCGCAGGTTGGAGCGTGCAACCGCGGGAGTGGCCAGACCTCACCATTTTGTGCGTCTGTCTGCCGAAATTCGGCGGGACCTTGTAGTATGGTCCTCCTTCTTGGAGGATTTCAATGGGGTTCGCATATGGCTAGCTCCCGTGGTTGACAGCTCCAGACTGCAGCTTTACACGGACGCGGCGGGATCTACTGGTTTTGGTTGTTACCTCGACGGCAGTTGGTGTGCGCAGGCTTGGCCAGATAGCTGGGTGCAGGAAGGCCTCATTAGGGATATGTTGCTTCTTGAGCTATTTCCCATTATGGTGGCAATGGAAATCTGGGGCTCCCATTTGGCAAACCGCAACGTGCTGTTTTGGTGTGACAACTATAGCGCAGTGCACGCGATTAACAACCAAAAGGCAAAGTCACTGTTGGTACTAAGGGTTTTGTCGCAGCTATACTTACAGTGCTTGCGGTTTAATATACTGTTCAAGGCTAAGCATGTTCCTGGCGTGAAGAATGATGTGGCTGATGCGTTGTCGCGATTCCAATGGGAGCGTTTTAGATCGTTGGCTCCGGGTGCTGATACTATCGGGGTTTCGTGCCCACTTTATATTTGGCAGGTCATCAGGCCGGAATGGAGGGGTTAGCCGAACTGTCGTTGGCGCCGGCTACGCTTAGATCTTACCGCCAGGCTTGGTCTGAATGGGAAAAATTTTCCGGAGGGTCAGCGCAGCCAGGTAGGCAGGGGCAGCAGCTCTTGTTATCTTTCCTCTGGTCAATTTACAAGTCAGGCAAATCCAGGGCGCTAGCTGTTCGGTATCTAGCAGGCATATCCTTCTTTGCGCAGCTAAAGGGACTTAGCGATTTTACTAAGGGTTTTTTAGTGCGGAAAGCTATGAAGGGATGGCTGCGGACTGCTCCCCCTGCTCCCGACGGTAGGCGCCCGATAGACAGCACCATGCTTCCTCCTTTGTTAGGTTTGGTATCCAACCATGCAGACTCAGAGTTTGAGTCTTTGTTGTTTAGATTAGCCTTTTCCATGGCGTTTCATGGAGCTCTGAGGGTTTTGGAGTTAGTTGCCCCCTCCAAACATAAGAATGCGACCTTGCTGGCGTCAGATATTCGCATTGATGATCAGGCGCTTTGGTGCAGAATCAGGCGGTCAAAGACAGATCAGCTAGCTAAGGGTACATGGGTGCCAATGTCCCCCGTTTCGCCAGCATCAGTTTGCCCGGTCACGCTGGCCGGTCAGTATGCCCTAGTGAGACCAGAAGTTGGTGGGTCTTGGCTGCTGCATTATAATGGGTTGCCCTTAACAAGGTACCAATTTACCTGGATGATGCGGCGTTGTCTGAGCGATATGGGTCTGGCACCGGAGGAGTTTGGCACCCATTCCTTCAGGATAGGCGCGGCTACATCAGCAGCTAGGGCAGGCTGGCCAGTTCAGGAGATAAAGACCCTAGGTAGATGGCGCTCTGCTAGCTACAAGAAATACATCAGACCGCATCTTTTGTCCTGATTTATCTGTGAATGTTTGGTTTCCAGTTGTTTGGTTGTACTCCTTTGTTACCCCATACCGCCTGTTTCCTACTCGGGGATTAGCCACGCTCTGTTGTTGGGCCAGCGTCCGGAGTTTTCACGCTTTTTTGCCTGACCTGACGGACTGAATTCGGCTCAATCATAATTCGGCTAATTAGGCACCAATTAAGAGTCCCTCAGCAGGTTCAGACGTTTTTTCCTCCGGCCGAGTAATCCCCGGTTTACCTATATTCCCGTCCATTACCCTTACCTCCCCTGGTTTGTCATCTTACCTTTTGTGTCTAGGAGTGGCTTCAATTGGCATTGAAGCATTATCAAGCACCAAATTTGTGCATCATTATAAATTTTTTCTTTTTGGCAGATCCTCCTATTAATATGATTATACCGGTCCTTATTAAGCAAAGACTAATCCCACTTCATTCATTCTCTTCCCCAGGTGTGGGCTTCGACAACCTAAAGGTGTGGGTAGTAGGTCATTCTTTCATATTTTGGTCAGCAAAATTGATGGCTTCAGGGTGTGGTCCTGTATTTGAAGGTTGCCATCTTGTGCGTTGGCTTGGAGTTCGAGGTATGTCCTGGCGCAAGCTAAGGTCATTTCTTCTCGATAATGTGAGGTCGTATGGCTTACCTGAGGTGTTGGTCATACATTTGGGAGGAAACGACCTCGGGAAAATTTCCCAGTTGGAGCTGAGGGCCATGATATTGGAGGATCTGGCGGCCATAAAGGGAGAATGGCCTGCATGTAAGTTGATCTGGTCATTTATTGTCCCACGCCTGTCCTGGAGGGATGCTAGGGATTGTAAAGCTATAGATGAGGCTAGAAAAAAGCTGAACACTGCAGTTGCTCGTTGGGTTCTGCAGGCTGGTGGTGCTGTGGTCCCACACGAGCGCATTCGATATAGGTTCCACCAGCTGTACAGACCCGATGGGGTTCACCTCACGAGGGCCGGATTATTCTTCTTTGTGGAGGATCTGTTGACAGTAGTTGCCTCATTACGTTAGTTTGGTGGCGGGCGGAGCCTCCGGCGTCGGAGTCTCCGCTTTGGCGGGAAAGAACGGCAATTTCATAGATTTGAAGGCTTGATGTAAGTTATGTTTACTGCAGATTTGGCTTGTTTTCGGTGCGCTCGCCTCTCATTGGCTTAGGCCTTCGCTGGACCACCCGCTCGGGAGCTGCGACCCCACCCGGCTGGGTGGGGAGTCAATGGTAGGTTGAGTGGAGACCGCTGTTTGATGAGTTTGCTGAATCATGCAGAATAGTTTTGGGGTGGGCTTAGTTTTAGTGCCGTTCTTTCTGGCCACCAAAAAATTTAATTAAATTAAAAAATAAAATAAAATAAAATAAAAATTAAATAATTAAACAAAACTAAAAATTAGCTTAAAATCCTTTTAAATAAATTTCAGCTGACATTATTCTGCCAAACCTATGTCTCTGAGTCTTTATTTCAGGTGTCTCAATTTATTGTGTCAAGTTATTATTATCTTAATGCACACTAAGGTCACACATCAGCTGTTAGAGTGTTTAGTAAGCTCCACGCCGCCGCTGTATCCCCTTGCAACCATGCGGGGGGATGTGTTATGAAAGCACATTCCCTCGCATGTGCCCGCTGCAGGAGAAATCATTTGATGGTCAGCGACCATCGAATGACTTCTCCTGAGCTTGCAAACATAACTCAGTGAAGACTAACTTATAATTGCAGGCTCCGGGATGAAGACAGGGCAGATGGCTGACATCATGTGACATCAGCCGCCACATTTACATGAGGACACCCATGAAACGCTGTCCATTTCCATGTCGGAGCGTAGCCACTGAGCCCTATACCCCGTACGAGCCCCATGCCGACATTGCAGGTCGGCGAAGGCCCCCCCACAGAAGCCCTGCACATGCGCATATGGCACTATACGCAGAGCAGAAACATTGGTCCCCGATGCAAACACACCAGGGACCCTAAGACACCAGAATCAGGCTCTTTGTCTGGCATTTTGCCAATTCTCTTGCTTATGTTTTCTGTACTCACCTAAGTGTAAATACATGCTGCATTATTCTGATACATTGCCTGGGGGAAAAATCCAAATAATGCACACTCCACAGATGTTGTGTAAATGACGGTGTGGGGACCGGCGGCATACATTTATGTTGATTTACTCAATAACTGTCAGTGAATGGAAAACATGCCTGCATAGGAAGGTTACCTAACTCAATAAACTTGCTTTGTTTCTAATTGATACTTGTGTATTATAGGAAGAAGAAAACCAATGTCCACTGACAATGCACCTGGCAAATGGACTCTTAAAACACCTGCAGACACCAAGAAAGAGAAATACCTATCACACTGGCGGCCATCCTGATTATGCCTTTTATTCTTATTTTAAGGATATCTTACAAAGAAACATCTGTGATGGTTTAATAATCTTTAAGCAACTGCCAATAACTTAGCATGGGGCATTCCCAACCTAAATTACAGACAGTGTTGGTGAGCTGTGACATTTCATACAATGTATACAGTTTGCACACATCTATTCCTAGAGGCCAGACCATAAAAAGACATATTTTGGGAAGGGGGGTGGAAAATGCAGGAACATCAGGGGCAGGCTCAGGTAAATGCCTGTCCAATCTCTATGAAAACACGCAGTGTTTCTAGACATAGAATACTACAGAAACCAAAATTGTACCTTTGTTATGTCAACAATAATATAATAAACTACTGTATTGCTATGCAAATCAGAAAATTAACATAATTGGGTTTGATACCAGTTGGTATTAGAGGAATATGATGTACAAATAGCAGTGATAAAAATTAGTGATGTTTGCCAACCCCTATGTTTTGGTTTTGATTTTAATTAATAAACTGCTAAAACCACATAATTTGGACCTCAAAAACATTTATTTCCAGTAATTTCTAATCAGTAAGTTTGCCCGCCTCACAGCTCACAATATGCTTCACCATTATTGAATAAAGACTGGCTGACTAAACTAATCAACAAAGCAGTGGCACAAATAAATGGCATGTACAGTATATCTGTTTATAACATGTTAGTTTTAATTTTTTTTACACCTCTTCTCTCCACTGAGTGAGGGGGATTTGCATCTTCATGAGAGGCAGGAAAAATGTCTCCCTGACAGTTGTAGAACTACTACTTATACATAAAGGCCAAGACCTGTTGTTCTGCAATAAACTTTCCCTTTATTAGAGGTGTATTTCTATTTACCTGTGTAAAATATATATATTTTTTCATTTCAGATACCCGGACTAAAACCCTATATGGCCTTGGACATCAGCTTTAGTAGGTGACATTGAATAATTAGTATTGTAATGACTGGTGGCAGCAGCTGGAGCGCTATTATTTGGTTGCTAGTACTGCTCTTCTCTTGACTGATCGTTATCCATATAGAAGCAATCAACACACACACAAGGTGCAATTCTTATTTATTTTTTATTTTGAAAATGATTATGTCAACAAAGAAGGTTACATTTTTTATGAAAAAAAAAGCTTATATATTAAGTTAACAAAGGCACAGTAGCATACAGAACACACAACTTGTATAAAAAGGAGCAATTTTTTATTTTTGAAAATTTCCACATATTATTATGTTGACAAAGGCGCTTATATTTATTATGTCAGTAAAGGCGCTTTTATATATATTAGGTCAACAAAAGCACAGTTGCAGACAGTGTACACAGCTTATATTAAAAAGGTTGAACTCTTTTTAAAATGACAACAAAAACGGCAAGTTAAAACACAAATTATATGTTGACAAAGGGGCTATGCTGTGAATTTTATGTCAACAGAGGCACAATGGCATACACAATATTAACACTAGGCAGCACTTTATTATTTATTTTATTTATTTACAGTTTCTTATATAACGCAGCAGATTCCGTTGCGCTTTACAATGGTAGACAGTGATAAAACAAACTGGGTAACGACAGACAGACTTGGAGGTTAGAGGGCCCTGCTGTAAGCTTACAATTGTGTGTATGGACACAGTGAACACACAGATAGGTAAGGTCAACTCAGCTACTGGAGTATATGGGCACAATGGACACAGACACTAGGGATGAGTGTATTTGGATCCTAGAGATCTGAATGCACCCGGACTTACCTGATCTGAGGTATTCCTGAGCTGTTCGCTTCCATTCCGACAATAATCCGAGTCGAAAACTAGGCCAAACGCCATCTTCCCGCTGTCGGATTCTCGTGAGACTGGAACTCTATATAAGTCCCAGCTTCCGGCGCCATCTTCATTTCCCATGTAAAATTTAGACAGCACGGAAGGTGGGAAAACTTAATGGGGGAACTAATAGAGGCTGCCTAACTTAATGGGGGTGGCTTAAGGGGGACAACCACTGATCGGGAATCTAAAGTGTACTACTACTAAGGGGCAACTAATAGTGCAGGAAGTTTTGTTCATCTACTAAGGGGGAACTACTGAGGGGGAAACTATACTAAGTGGAAAACTACTGAGGTTACAACTACTAGCGGAGCATTACTAATACCAAACTTAAAACACTTCGTAAGAAGTACTCCAAAGTGCGTCATCTCAAGCGGAGGAAGAGTAGTGGTGCCCGTATGGAAAATCAAAGCTGCTCATTAAACAGCTAATAAAAGCTACTCTTTCAACAGCCAATATTAGCTGCTCTTAGATTCATCACACTTGTTGGCAGGGCAGACCAGGGAAGCAGTGTGAACGGGGCAGACATAGAAATTTCCAGGGTCTAAGGTGCAGCATGAATGGGGTCTGTGAGATGAGATGAGCTGTGTCCCCCAACAAAAATCCAGCAACAAAAGTCCAGGGTTTTGCAGGGGCGGCAAAGAGAACATGGTAGAAGGCTACTATTATGGGGTACTTTTAAAGGGGCTGGTATATGGAACTGCTGTTGGGGACAACTAAGGGTCTCTCTTTTTTTACTACAGGACTGCCCAGAATCAATCCAGCTGTGCTGCCCAGTGTCCCGTATCAGTCCAGGGGAGATTCCCCCCATTTTTTTTGTATAACAATTTTATTGGAAATGCAAAGAGTAAAGATGATGTACAAAGCATACATTTGTTACAATAATTTTTTTTATAAAGTGTATCATCTTATCTATATAATAGATGCTTGTGGTTATTTATTTCAGTTTTTCAAAAATTTTTGGGGGGAGGAGGTGAAATAAACCAAGGGTTATAATGGGTAAGAAGGGGGGGAGAGAGGGGGAGGTTGGCCCGAATTTAAAATATTAATATTAATAGTAAAGGCAATAGGGGTAATCTACCATTAAAGCATGCGCAGCAAAAACAACATTTATATAGAGAGTGACCATTTGGTGTTTTCAAATATTTTCATAACAGATCTAGAGGTTTCCTCTGGTAAAAAATGCTAAGTAATGTTCCCACTTATCATTAATTTTCTTCACCCTTTTTCTGATGTCAAAGCAGGCAGTACGTCTATCTTAGTGTAGATATAACATTAATTCAGTTTTCAACATTTCAATGGATGGGTTCGTATTTATTTCCAGCCATTGTCTCAATACCAATGATCTGGCCAAGGTGGTGAGTGTGGTTAGTAGGGTAGTAATTTAACATGAATCATGTCTGGGAGCCATGGTGTGAAGTCAGCCAACAGCAATGTTCTCCAAGAGAACAGGAGTTTGGATTTTGTGATGGTTTGAATCAAATTATGAACTTTGTACCAAAAATGTTTTATCCCGGCACAATGCCATATAGTATGTATAAAAGTCGCCAAGGAGACAGGGCATTTAGGGCAGACAGAAGAGGCAGAATTGTGAAAGTGACCCCGCTGAGTCTGAGAAATATAAGATCTGTTAAGGAACGTAATGTGTATCTCTTGTAGTTTGGCTGACTTCAACCATTTTAATACATTAGGGAGTTGTTTAATAATGTCATCTGGCGGGGAGAAATCTGGAAAGTCGTGTAGCCATGACAACCATAATTTGCTCCAGAATTTATCTATGTTTGAAGGTAAAAGGTTGGAATAAATGTAGCAGATTTTAAATTTTGTTGTGTCTGCTAACTGAAATAAAGAGTTTAGGGGGAAGGGGTAGTGCGGTGTAGAAGTTTATCATAGACTCCCGGTTTCACTTTACTATGTGTATAATGTCGAACTTGAAGGTAAACAAAGAAATGAGAGTTGGGTATATCAAATTTATCTCTTAGTTGTTGGAATGAGTATAAATTGCCTCCAGGATCAAAAATTTGTCATATAGATGATAGACCTTTTTGTTTCTATGGAAGATAGAATTAAATAGTTAAGGAGGGGGAGAAATCCGGATTACCCCATAATGATGGGATGAATTAGGTCACACCCAGATTTGAGCAAAATCGTTTATGAATGACAGACCATGCCACATATGCCTCCTTGATAAATAATTTTTTGGCGAATCCCTCCGGCAATTGGGAGCGTTTTAAGTGTAAGAGAGCTGCCGGTGCATATGGGGCAAACAGAGCTTCTTCAAGGGATTTATTATTAAATTGAGAGTGTGCTAAGCACCAATCTAATATGTATCGAAATGCCGCTGCTCAGGAGAAAGAAAAAATATCATGTCTTTGAGTTGCTACACCGGATTTCTTATTTCGCCAAATAAATCGGCGAAAAAGTGTCGTACACTTCTCTGAGGCCGATTTAGGTATGAAGAAAGGAATCAGTTGATGGGTATTCCAGTTTTGGAAAAGAATACTTTTAATTACGGCAACTCTACCAAGTAATGATAATGGAAGGTTCATCCATTGAAGGGTTTTCTGCTCAATTTTGGATATTACAGGGGGAAAATTTGCATCATATATTTTTGAAATTTGTGGGGTAATATAAATACCTAAGTATTTAGGTTTAGAGGAGATAGTGGGAAAATGATCTACCAAAGGTGGACCAAAAGGAGCGAGATCCGGTCTAGTTAGAGGTAGAACTTCCGAATTTACAGGTATTAATTTTCTATCCAGCGAATGTACTAAAAGCTAAAATTAATTGCAAAATATGTGGGATTGATGTAGCAGGAAGTGCGACAAACAAAAGCAAATCATCCACAAATAAAAAAAATTTAATTCTATGGAGCCTACGTGCATGGCAGTAAATTGTTCACGATTACAGAGAGCTATGGCTTGGGGCTCCGATACTACAGAAAAAAGTACAGGTGAGAGTGGACACCCCTGTCGGGTTCCTCTTTGTATTGATATAGGGGAAGAAAGATAATTGCTGGCAGCTATCGTAGATGAGGATGTGGTTTTAAGGGTACAAATGAGGGCCACAAATTTGGGTGGAAATCCAAATCTAGTAAGCGTCTCGTACAAATGATCCCAGACCACTTACATACAAATTAGTGTAGCAAAAATGTAATATACTAATAATTTCATGGCCTGAGGAATGGATAATTTCAGATTCATCCTATAAGGCAAGGATGGTGGTAGAGGACCTTTCACCATTTAAAAGATTAGCTAGAAGTTTGCTATTTTTATTGCCATATAGATGGAATTGATATTTGTTATTATGTACAGTACTTATCTATCTCAAATCAATTGGATCAAGGAGTCTAAATTAGTCTTGCACTCCCTAAATTCAGCAGAGTTTCATAGTTTCGTAAGCTTGTGTCAATTCTAATTGAGCATTACGTAATTTGTTTCGATAATGTTTATTGTGGTGCGCCAGGTAAGATAGTAGTCTGCCTCTCAGTACCGGTTTTGCTGTTTGCCAGTAAAGGGCCGGGTTTTCCTGGTGAGAGGAATTAGACATATGGTACTCATTCCATGCTGATTTAAGAGTATCGCAAAATACATGTCATACCTGAGGGGAAACGCCAAAATCTATGATTACCTGAAGGGGCTTGATTAGTAAGGGAAATCCAAATAGGGGCATGGTCTGTCAATCCCAAACTATCAATTCCAGAAGTAGTCATTTTTGAGGCCAATATATCCAAGGGTAAAAGTCATCTATCCTAGTAAAAACTGAATGGGGGTGGGAGTAAAAGGTAAATTCCCTCTCAATCGGGTGGTGAAGTCTCCATATATCTACCAGGTGTAGTGGTTTAAGTAAAAAAGGGATGCCAAATATTTTAGGGGGGATAAAGAGGCATCTGCAGGCTAGTGGTCCAGGTATCAGGATGCCAAAATATTGAAGTCTCCTCCTAGAATTAGGTTAGCGTCTAGATGAGGGAGCAGTAGATTACGTAGTGTTAGGAAAAATGCTTTACTATAAATCACTGGGGCATATATATTACAGAACATACTACCTACTAAACATCTGAGTGACAAGCAAAATGTAGCGACCTTCTGGATCTGATTGCTGGTGGTCTATTATCAGAGGAAGGGATCTTTTCACTAAAATGGCCACTCATCTAGATTTAGAGGAATATGAAGCATATGCTATATTTTAGTGACCTAGCATTGAAAGTTTCTCATGTTCAAGGTTTGTAAGGTGCGTTTCTTGTAGAAAAGAAATATCGGCCTTGTGGATGTTAAGGTAGGATATAATTTTACATCATTCTGCCGGGGAATTAATACCATGGACATTCCAGGAGTAAATAGTTAAAGTAGTCATTGTGTTTAGTGTGAGGAGATTTAAATAGAACACCAGCATTCAGATTATTGAAAGGTATAACAGGTAAGAATAAATGGTCACAAACATAATGCAAATGGTACATTAATTCTAAACCTAGTGCTGCAAAAATTGTAAAGATATTTCTGGTAAACCAAACCTATTAGTATAGTAATAAGTACGAGCATGTGAGCAGGAATAAGAGGAGAAATGATGGGGCCAAAACCTCTGCAGGGATGTCGGGATGTAACAAACAAAGGAATAAAAGAACATACCCAAGGAGACTCCATACGGTAGCGAATGTATGGGTTTGAGGGTCTCCTTACACTAAACCCTTGTAATAATATTTAGCGAGGTAACTATCAGTAAAAATGAATGTGGTCTAGTTACTTATTATGAACAACAAATATATGAAAGGCCTGCTGTGAGCCAGGATTGAAAGGTAAAACAAATCAAACATATAATACTTAGAACTTCCACACTTAACCTAACATAAGTGACACTGGCCCAGGTGGATGTCAGGAAACTTATTAAAGGATAGATACATATAATGATCCATTGTTAACAATCATGAGAACATGAAGTCATGGAGCAGTTAGGCAGAGGAAGCCTGTTGAGAAGTATCGGATTCTTCCAGGAAAGATAAAGCATCTGCGTGGAGAAGTCTTTGGGTCCTGAATCTGTGAATATAAAAAGTCTGGTTGGAAATAGGAGGGCAAACTTGTGCTGTGCTTGAACTAATTTGGAACAAACTAGTGTCATTTCATTCTGAGCCCAAGAAACTTCAGCAGAGAAGTCTTGAAAAATCAAAAGGCGGTGTTACTGCCACTCAATCTTGCCTTTTTTTGCGTTCTGCTGTCCAAATAGCAGATTTATGAGCTGAATTCAGGCACCGGAATATAACATTGTGTGGTTTTCTGTAGTCATGCAATGGGCCCAATCTATGGGCCTGTTCCACAGCAAAGTTGGACAGTTCAGAAGACAAATCCAGAATTTGTACAAGGTCAAAGCTAATAAACGCATATAAGTCTGGACCTTTAAGGCTTTCTGGGAGGCTAACTATAAGCAAGTTGTTACGCTAGGAGCGGTTTTCCAAGTTGTCGACCTTAGCGACCAGTTGGCTGTTAGTGTCCCGTTCTTGGTCCAACTCTTGTTGCATGTCGATCAAAGCCTGTTCATGTTCTTCAATTTTAGTTTGATTTGCCACAAATTGAATATCTGTAGACTCTAGTTGTTCTTTCAGCTCTCTAAGGGCAGCATAGATCTTGTTTGCCTGAATCTCCATAATAGGGGTAACAGTGTCTTTTATGGCTTTAACAATGTCTTCATATGTAAGCGCCATTGTGGGCCCAGGCAATGAGTCTTTTTTGTTTTGAAGGGCGGCAGAGTCTGCCTTTATTGAGCGGGAACGCGCTGGAGTATGTGATTTTGCAGATTTACTCATAGCTACCAGGTGGCAATAGATACCAAATATTTGAGTTAAGCAAGGCCTAAAATGAATGTTCCAGGGAAGATTTTCTAGCCAGAATGATCCACATGTAGTCTATAAATGCAAGTATAGAGTGTAGGTTTAAAGCCTATAGGGCAATGAAGGGGCCCTCAGTGTACAGTCATGGGGTCACTATCAAACAAAAACAAAATAAAGATAAAAAAACAAACTAAAAAAATAAAAATAAAATAAAAGTAGGTAGAGAAGCAAGTGTGAGGTCGCAGCAAAGCCAGCACAGGGGGAAAACTTGTCAGAAATCCGCAGTGATAGGTGCAATATTATGTATGGGCATAGTCCCACAGAATATATAATTAGCCAGCTGCCTCAGGGCTCCGAGTGGTTAATAAGAGGTGCACACTGGTCTAGATAGCTAGACCTGCAGTTAGATGGTTTATGAACAGTGTGCAGAATACTCCAGGGTTTGGGGCTCTCTCACCAAGATGGCGCCGCGGGTGCAGACGGAGCCTTGCTGCCCAAGTCCCAAGATGACACAGCAAGATCCACCAAGGGGCAGCGCACCACAAGGTCCAGCCGCCGGCACCAGAGCTTCACCCACCGTGGGCAGCAATCCAGCGCTACCAGATGGGAAGCGGCACGCATGCAGAGCATGAGCCAGGAGGCAGCAGCAGGCTGAAGATGCCAGGACACAGCGCCGAGGCTCCGGAAGGTTAGACTCACCTACGAGCGATTGCCGGTGTACTGGGAAGGCGGTAGGAGTGATTGTCAGGCGGGAGACCCGAGGAAGTCAGCTGGGAGATGCAGAGGTGTTAAGTTCCAGGACGGAACTCCTTCCTTCCTCCTCGAGCTCCAAGCCATGCCCCATGCCCCTATTTTTAAATAAAAAATAAAAAAGTTATTTTTAAATGCAGGGACATATCATACCAGGGGTGTTTTATCAGTCCAGGGGTGAGCCAAGTGTGCCATATAATTTATTGCTGGCTGCTAAGTCTGCCATACCTGTCCTGGAGTGCTAACCTTTTTTTAAAATAAATAAAAAAAGTTTTCTTTACTGCAAGGGGTGTTAAGTGTGCCATGTCAGTCCAGCTGTGCTGCCCAGTGTCCCGTATCAGTCCATCTGTGCTGCACAGAGTCCCGCATGAGTCCAGGGGAGCTTACATCATTTTTTTATTAACCCCTTCCTGACAGAGCCAGTTTTTGCGTTCCTGACAGAGCCCTTTTTTTCAAATCTGACATGTCTCACTTAAGTGGGGATAACTTTTTTTTGCTTTTACTTATCCCAGTGATTTTGAGATTGTTTTTTCGTGACACATTGTACTTCAAATTAGTGGTAAATTTGGGTCGATACAGTCTGTGTTTTTTTGTGAAAAATACCAAAATATCGTGAAAAAATGGAAAATTTAGCGATTTGCAAAATGTTAAATTTTCTGCTTGTGAGACAAATAATCTTACCACTCAAAATAGTGAATAACTAACATAGGCCATATGTCTACTTTATGTTGACATCATTATTTCAACTTCCTTTTAATTTTTTGGGACACTAGGAGGCTTACAATATGAATAGCAAATTCTCAAATTTTCAAGAAAATTTCAAACACTGATTTTTTTAGGGACCAGTTCAGTTCTGATGTAACTTTGAGGGACTTGTATGTGAGACACCCCCATAAATGATGCCATTTCAAAAACTGCACCCCTCACAGTATTCAAAACAGCATTTTGGAAGTTTGTTAACCCTTTAGGTGTTTCACAGGAATTAAAACAAAGTGTAGGTGAAATTTCAAAATTTCTTTTTTTTTGCAGATTTGCAATTTTAATACATTTTTATAAGGAACACAGTACATTTTACTAGAGAAATGTGACTAAAAATTGATTCCCCCAATTCTTTTGTTTTCATAAATATCCTATATGTGGCCCTAGTGTGCACGGTGACCAAACCACAGGCTTCATAATAGAAGGAGCACCTACTTGATTTTGGAGCCTCCTTTTTATGAGATTATTTTTTAGGCACCATGTAGGTTTCAAGGCACCATAAGATGCTAAAAGTTAGGAACCCCCCCACAAGTGACCCCATTTTGCAAACTACACCCCTCAGGGAATTCATCTAGGGGTATAGTGTACATTTCAAACCCCCAGGGGTTTCACCAATTGTGGTACAACTGGGCAGTGAAAATGAAAAATTATTTTTTTTACACAAAAATGCAGTTCTGGCTCCAAATTTGTCATTTTCAGAAGGTATGAAGGAGACAAAGCACCCCAAAATCTGTGCCCCAATTTCTCCCGAGTACGGCAATGCCTCACATGTGACCAAAAAATACCAGTTGGGTGCATGGCAGGACTCAGAAGGGAAGGAGTGATTTTTGGATTTTGCAGCACAGATTCTGGTGGAATGAATGGTGGGTGCTATGTTGCACCAATACAGTGGAACCCCCCCACAAGTCACCCCATTTTGCAAAGTACACCCCTCAGGGAATTCATCTAGGGGTATAGTGTACATTTCAAACCCCCAGGGGTTTCACCAATTTTGATACAAGTGGGCAGTGAAAATGAAAAATTACATTTTTTTACACAAAAATGCAGTTCTGGCTCAAAATTTTTCATTTTCAGAAGGTATGAAGGAGAAAAAGCACCCCAAAATATGTGCCCCAATTTCTCCCGAGTACGGCAATGCCTCACATGTGACCAAAAAATACCAGTTGGGTGCATGGCAGGACTCAGAAGGGAAGGAGTGATTTTTGGATTTTGCGGCTCAGATTCTGGTGGAATTTTGGTGGGTGCTATGTCGCATTAGCAAGACCCCCCAAGCACCAATACAGTGGAACCCCCCCACAAGTCACCCCATTTTGAAAACTACACCCCTCAGGGAATTCATCTAGGGGTATAGTGTACATTTCAAACCCCCAGGGGTTTCACCAATTTTGATACAAGTGGGCAGTGAAAATGAAAAATTACATTTTTTTACACAAAAATGCAGTTCTGGCTCAAAATTTTTCATTTTCAGAAGGTATGAAGGAGAAAAAGCACCCCAAAATCTGTGCCCCAATTTCTCCCGAGTACGGCAATGCCTCACATGTGACCAAAAAATACCAGTTGGGTGCATGGCAGGACTCAGAAGGGAAGGAGTGATTTTTGGATTTTGCAGCACAGATTCTGGTGGAATGAATGGTGGGTGCTATGTTGCACCAATACAGTGGAACCCCCCCACAAGTCACCCCATTTTGCAAAGTACACCCCTCAGGGAATTCATCTAGGGGTATAGTGTACATTTCAAACCCCCAGGGGTTTCACCAATTTTGATACAAGTGGGCAGTGAAAATGAAAAATTACATTTTTTTACACAAAAATGCAGTTCTGGCTCAAAATTTTTCATTTTCAGAAGGTATGAAGGAGAAAAAGCACCCCAAAATATGTGCCCCAATTTCTCCCGAGTACGGCAATGCCTCACATGTGACCAAAAAATACCAGTTGGGTGCATGGCAGGACTCAGAACGGAAGGAGTGATTTTTGGATTTTGCGGCTCAGATTCTGGTGGAATTTTGGTGGGTGCTATGTCGCATTAGCAAGACCCCCCAAGCACCAATACAGTGGAACCCCCCCACAAGTGACCCCATTTTGCAAACTACACCCCTCAGGGAATTCATCTAGGGGTATAGTGTACATTTCAAACCCCCAGGGGTTTCACCAATTTTGATACAAGTGGGCAGTGAACATGAAAAATTACATTTTTTACACAAAAATGCAGTTCTGGCTCAAAATTTTTCATTTTCAGAAGGTATGAAGGAGAAAAAGCACCCCAAAATCTGTGCCCCAATTTCTCCCGAGTACGGCAATGCCTCACATGTGACCAAAAAATACCAGTTGGGTGCATGGCAGGACTCAAAAGGGAAGGAGTGATTTTTGGATTTTGCAGCTCAGATTCTGGTGGAATTTTGGTGGGTGCTATGTCGCATTAGCAAGACCCCCCAAGCACCAATACAGTGGAACCCCCCCACAAGTGACCCCATTTTGCAAACTACACCCCTCAGGGAATTCATCTAGGGGTATAGTGTAGATTTCAAACCCCCAGGGGTTTCACCAATTTTGATACAAGTGGGCAGTGAAAAAGAAAAATTACATTTTTTACACAAAAATGCAGTTCTGGCTCAAAATTTTTCATTTTCAGAAGGTATGAAGGAGAAAAAGCACCCCAAAATCTGTGCCCCAATTTCTCCCGAGTACGGCAATGCCTCACATGTGACCAAAAAATACCAGTTGGGTGCATGGCAGGACTCAAAAGGGAAGGAGTGATTTTTGGATTTTGCAGCTCAGATTCTGGTGGAATTTTGGTGGGTGCTATGTCGCATTAGCAAGACCCCCCAAGCACCAATACAGTGGAACCCCCCCACAAGTCACCCCATTTTGCAAACTACACCCCTCAGGGAATTCATCTAGGGGTATAGTGTACATTTCAAACCCCCAGGGGTTTCACCAATTTTGATACAAGTGGGCAGTGAAAATGAAAAATTACATTTTTTTACACAAAAATGCAGTTCTGGCTCAAAATTTTTCATTTTCAGAAGGTATGAAGGAGAAAAAGCACCCCAAAATCTGTGCCCCAATTTCTCCCGAGTACGGCAATGCCTCACATGTGACCAAAAAATACCAGTTGGGTGCATGGCAGGACTCAGAAGGGAAGGAGTGATTTTTGGATTTTGCAGCACAGATTCTGGTGGAATGAATGGTGGGTGCTATGTTGCACCAATACAGTGGAACCCCCCCACAAGTCACCCCATTTTGCAAAGTACACCCCTCAGGGAATTCATCTAGGGGTATAGTGTACATTTCAAACCCCCAGGGGTTTCACCAATTTTGATACAAGTGGGCAGTGAAAATGAAAAATTACATTTTTTTACACAAAAATGCAGTTCTGGCTCAAAATTTTTCATTTTCAGAAGGTATGAAGGAGAAAAAGCACCCCAAAATATGTGCCCCAATTTCTCCCGAGTACGGCAATGCCTCACATGTGACCAAAAAATACCAGTTGGGTGCATGGCAGGACTCAGAAGGGAAGGAGTGATTTTTGGATTTTGCGGCTCAGATTCTGGTGGAATTTTGGTGGGTGCTATGTCGCATTAGCAAGACCCCCCAAGCACCAATACAGTGGAACCCCCCCACAAGTCACCCCATTTTGAAAACTACACCCCTCAGGGAATTCATCTAGGGGTATAGTGTACATTTCAAACCCCCAGGGGTTTCACCAATTTTGATACAAGTGGGCAGTGAAAATAAAAAATTACATTTTTTTACACAAAAATGCAGTTCTGGCTCAAAATTTTTCATTTTCAGAAGGTATGAAGGAGAAAAAGCACCCCAAAATCTGTGCCCCAATTTCTCCCGAGTACGGCAATGCCTCACATGTGACCAAAAAATACCAGTTGGGTGCATGGCAGGACTCAGAAGGGAAGGAGTGATTTTTGGATTTTGCAGCACAGATTCTGGTGGAATGAATGGTGGGTGCTATGTTGCACCAATACAGTGGAACCCCCCCACAAGTCACCCCATTTTGCAAAGTACACCCCTCAGGGAATTCATCTAGGGGTATAGTGTACATTTCAAACCCCCAGGGGTTTCACCAATTTTGATACAAGTGGGCAGTGAAAATGAAAAATTACATTTTTTTACACAAAAATGCAGTTCTGGCTCAAAATTTTTCATTTTCAGAAGGTATGAAGGAGAAAAAGCACCCCAAAATATGTGCCCCAATTTCTCCCGAGTACGGCAATGCCTCACATGTGACCAAAAAATACCAGTTGGGTGCATGGCAGGACTCAGAACGGAAGGAGTGATTTTTGGATTTTGCGGCTCAGATTCTGGTGGAATTTTGGTGGGTGCTATGTCGCATTAGCAAGACCCCCCAAGCACCAATACAGTGGAACCCCCCCACAAGTGACCCCATTTTGCAAACTACACCCCTCAGGGAATTCATCTAGGGGTATAGTGTACATTTCAAACCCCCAGGGGTTTCACCAATTTTGATACAAGTGGGCAGTGAACATGAAAAATTACATTTTTTACACAAAAATGCAGTTCTGGCTCAAAATTTTTCATTTTCAGAAGGTATGAAGGAGAAAAAGCACCCCAAAATCTGTGCCCCAATTTCTCCCGAGTACGGCAATGCCTCACATGTGACCAAAAAATACCAGTTGGGTGCATGGCAGGACTCAAAAGGGAAGGAGTGATTTTTGGATTTTGCAGCTCAGATTCTGGTGGAATTTTGGTGGGTGCTATGTCGCATTAGCAAGACCCCCCAAGCACCAATACAGTGGAACCCCCCCACAAGTGACCCCATTTTGCAAACTACACCCCTCAGGGAATTCATCTAGGGGTATAGTGTAGATTTCAAACCCCCAGGGGTTTCACCAATTTTGATACAAGTGGGCAGTGAAAAAGAAAAATTACATTTTTTACACAAAAATGCAGTTCTGGCTCAAAATTTTTCATTTTCAGAAGGTATGAAGGAGAAAAAGCACCCCAAAATCTGTGCCCCAATTTCTCCCGAGTACGGCAATGCCTCACATGTGACCAAAAAATACCAGTTGGGTGCATGGCAGGACTCAGAAGGGAAGGAGTGATTTTTGGATTTTGCAGCACATATTCTGGTGGAATGAATGGTGGGTGCTATGTTGCACCAATACAGTGGAACCCCCCCACAAGTCACCCCATTTTGCAAACTACACCCCTCAGGGAATTCATCTAGGGGTATAGTATACATTTAAAACCCCCAGGGGTTTCACCAATTTTGATACAAGTGGGCAGTGAAAATGAAAAATTACATTTTTTTACACAAAAATGCAGTTCTGGCTCAAAATTTTTCATTTTCAGAAGGTATGAAGGAGAAAAAGCACCCCAAAATATGTGCCCCAATTTCTCCCGAGTACGGCAATGCCTCATGTGTGACCAAAAAGTGGCAGGACTCAGAAGGGAAGGAGTGATATTTGGATTTTGCAGCACAAATTCTGGTGGAATGATGGTGGGTGCTATGTCGCATTAGCAAGACCCCCAAAGCACCAATACAGTGGAACCCCCCCACAAGTGACCCCATTTTGCAAACTACACCCCTCAGGGAATTCATCTAGGGGTATAGTGTACATTTCAAACCCCCAGGGGTTTCACCAATTTTGATACAAGTGGGCAGTGAACATGAAAAATTACATTTTTTTACACAAAAATGCAGTTCTGGCTCAAAATTTTTCATTTTCACAAGGAATGAAGGAGACAAAGCACCCCAAAATATGTGCCCCAATTTCTCCCGAGTACGGCAATGCCTCACATGTGACCAAAAAATACCAGTTGGGTGCATGGCAGGACTCAGAAGGGAAGGAGTGATTTTTGGATTTTGCAGCACAGATTCTGGTGGAATGAATGGTGGGTGCTATGTGGCATTAGCAAGACCCCCGAAGCACGGTGAAATTATGAACCTAATATTCCATAGATGTGTGGTATATTTTAAAACACTCCTTTATACATAGGCCGGGTTTGTCGGGGCAAGTGTCACACTGGAAAATAGTTTGCTTTCTTATTCCCTTTTTATAGCAAACTTTGCACCTTTTTTGTGTCCTGCCCTTTTTTCCAGTGGAGGGGATTTCATCAGGAAAATGCTGCCCTGGTACAATACGGGGGCCAGTACTAGAAGTACTGGGGCCCTCTGCCTGCTGGTTCCCAAATATTAGGCCCTTTATGACTTCCTCTTGAAAGTGCATAAATGTCCCCCTCTGGCCGGTAGAACGGAATAGCACGTAAGCGTTATACAGTGCCATCTGGATGATATACACGGCCACCTTCTTGTACCAGATTTTTGTTTTCCGCAGGGCACTGTACGGCTTCAGTACCTGATCTGAAAGATCCACTCCGCCCATGTACCTATTGTAATCCAGGATACAATTAGGTTTTGAGGTGTGGGTACTGGTACCTCGTACAGGGACGGAGGTGGTACTGTCTCCGTGAATTGTTGTCAGTATAAGGACATCCCTCTTGTCCTTATATTTGACCAACAACATATTTTCGGTGCATATTCCCCTGCTTTCACCCCTTCTCATTACTTGGGCAATGTGCGTTTTTGGGAGGCCTCTTTGGTTCTTGCGCACAGTACCGCAAGCTGCTGTACCTCTTGAACCAAGGGCCTTAAACAGGGGGATGCTGGTGTAAAAGTTATCCACATAGAGGTGATAACCTTTATCCAGGAAGGGGTGCACTAAATCCCAGACAATTTTCCCACTAACACCTACGAGGGAGGGGGGGCATTCTGGCGGTTCAATTCTTGAATCCTTCCCTTCATAAACCCTAAACCTGTGGGTGTACCCTGAGGTGCTTTCACACAGTTTGTACATTTTTATGCCATACCTTGCCCTCTTACTGGGAAGGTACTGGCGGAATTTAACCCTTCCTTTAAAATGTATAAGGGACTCGTCGATACAAATAAATTTTTCAGGGATGTACACCTCTTCAAATTTGGCACTGAAATGATCAATGACCGGCCTGACTTTGAATAGCCGGTCAAAGGTGGGATCATCTCTGGGTGGGCACTGTGCATTATCGGTGTAATGTATAAATTTAAGAATTGTCTCAAATCGAGTCCGGGGCATGGCCATACGGTAAAATGGAGTACTGTACAGAACATCTGTACTCCAATATTGCCTAATTTCTGGCTTTTTTACTATGCCCATATGAAACACCAGACCCCAAAACGTCATCATCTCTACTGCATCTACAGGGGTCCACCTAGCAAATGATGACGTGGGGTTTTGAGCAATAAACTGCTGGGCATATAAATTAGTTTGGTCCACCATTAAATTTATAAAATCATCAGAGAAAAATAATTTGAAAAAGTCAATTTCTCTGAGACCTGTGGAATCAAATTGGATTCCTGGCATGGCCAAAAACTCAGGAACCTGGGGCTCAAAATTGTCTGGTGGTGGGGTCCATACGAGATCAATTATTGGGGGGGGGGTCTCAGCTGCTCTACGGGGGCGTCTTTGAGGGGGTCCCTCATCACCAGAGGAGGAAGAGGAGCTTAAGGCGAATCCTTCAAATTCCCCGCTTGCATCACTGGCTGTGTCAGAGTCAGAAGCAAGCAGGGCATATGCCTCCTCCGCTGAATACATTCTCCTGGATGACTGGGAGGACATTTGGGAGGACATTTGGGAGGACATTTGGGATGCCATTTTTATTTTTGTGTTACTGGTAGTGAAATGTTTCAACACGTGTATAGTGTAGGGGGGGGTACAAACTTTATTTCAATCCGGGGGGTATGTAGTGTGTAGTGTGTATGTGGTGCAGAAAAAAAAAAATACTTTATACCAATAAAAAAAAAAAAAATGAAGGGGTTAAAAATAAAAAATTTAAGGGGTTAAAAAAAAAAAAAAGGTCCTGCGCCAAAAATTGAGCACAGATGTTGGTCAGTAACGTCTGTCACTGAACAGCGCTCAAAGGCAACAGGAATTTGATCAAAAAAAAAAAAATATAGATCAACCCTGTACCGAAAAAGATGATCAGTGATGTACGTCACTGATCAGCGCACAGCGGCCACAGGACACCCACAAAATCACAGTGTGTGTAAAAAAAAAATTAAAAAAAGACCCCACAGCACACACACAAAAAAAAAAAAGGTGATCAGTGATGCGACACTGATTACCAGTGAGGTGCAGCAGGTGCACAACCTTTGGTGCAACTGACAGGTATATATAAAAAAAAAAAAACCTCTGTACCCCCAAAAAAGTTGCTGATCACCTCAGATATAGTGATCAGCACAAAAGGCGGGGGCAGCAGACAAAAAATTTAGCACTCTCTATCACTCTCTGTCACTATCTCTCTCTATCTCTCTATCTCTCACTATCTATCACTCTATGACACTGCAGCAGCAGCACTGACAGGTATATCTATATATAAAAAAAAAACTGCGCCCCCAAAAAGTTGCTGATCAGTTAATTTATACTGATCAGCACAAAAGGAGGGGGCAGCAGTCAGTTATATCAAAAATATATAGCACAATCTGTCACTATCTCTCTCTATCTCTCTCTCTCTATCTCTCTCTATCTCTCTATAACTATCACACTGCAGCAGCACAAAATATAGCACTCTGTCACTAGGCCTCTCTATCTATCTCTCTCTCTCTATCTCTCTCTCTCTATCTATAACTATATCACACTGCAGCAGCACAAAATATAGCACTCTCTGACACTATCTCTCTCTCTATCTCTCTCTATCTCTCTCTATCTCTCTCTATCTCTCTATCTATCTCTCTATCTAGCTAGTACACTGCAGCAGCACAATTTCACAGGAAGGCACAAGTAGCAACAGGATCCAGGAAGCAGTGATGAAGCAGCGATCAGCACTCTCTGACACTATCTCTCTCTCTATCTCTCTCTATCTCTCTCTATCTCTCTCTATCTCTCTCTATCTCTCTCTATCTCTCTCTATCTCTCTCTATCTATCTCTCTCTCTATCTAGCTAGTACACTGCAGCAGCACAATTTCACAGGAAGGCACAAGTAGTAACAGGATCCAGGAAGCAGTGATGAAGCAGCGATCAGGTAAGTATGGAGCAAGCTATGGAGCAAGGTTCTGGTCAGTATGGCGGCAGGGAGGTACGGTGACCGCACTGCACGCTATTCCAGACCGGAATGGCGTCTGCAGTGCAGTCACCGTTAGTTTAAATCCCCCTCCTTGGCTGTGATTGGTCCGTCGGTCCGACGAACCAATCACGGCCTTTGGGGGTGGGCGGGGTGCGGTGGGGTGACACCAGTGTCACCCTTACACCCCGCGGTGATTGGTGCTGTACTTTACAGCACCAATCACCTCTGATCCCGTGTCACCGGCGAACGTTATTCGCCGGTGACACAGGAAAACGCTGTAATTGGCTGTTCACACTGAACAGCCAATCACAGCGATCGCCGACGGGGGGGCGGCATCGCAGCCCCCCCTGGGCATGCACGGACATGTCTGCTGTCAGGGACAGCAGACATGTTGAAACTGTCACCGCGTCTATAGACGGGGTGACAGTTAAATGCCATGACGTACATTTACGCCATGTGTCGGGAAGTACTTCCCGACCATGACGTAAATGTACGTCAAATGTCGGGAAGGGGTTAAAATTAAGAAGGTGTTGTTTTTTTTTAACTGCAAGGGCTGTTAAGTGTGCCATATAATACCAGGGGTGTTGTATTAGTCCAGGAGTGAGCCAAGTGTGCCGTATAATTTATGGGTTGCTTCTAAGTCTGCCGTGCGGGTCCTGGGGTGGTACCCTTTTTTTAAAATAAAAGTAAAAAAAGTTTAAAATAAAAAGTTTTTTTTTGTTTACTGCAAGGGGTGTTCAGTGTGCAGCTATCAGTCCGGGGGTGAGTCAAGTGTGCTGTATAATTCTTGGGGTCAGTCCAGCTGTGCTGCCCAGTGTCCTGTATCAGTCCAGCTGTGCTGCCCAGTGTCCCATATCAGTCCAGGGAAGCTGCCCCCATTTTTAATTAAATAAAGGTGTTTTTAACTGCAAGGGCTGTTAAGTGTGTCATATTATACCAGGAGTGTTGTATCAGTCCAAAGGTGAGTCAAATGTGCTGTATAATTCTTGGGGTCAGCCAAGTGTGTCACATAATTTCTGGGGTGCTGCTAAATCAGCCATCTAGTTCCTGGGGAGCTGCTCTTTTTATTAAAAGAATAAAAAACCTTTTCTCTTTTTTTTAATTGCAGGATTGCTGTCATGTGTGCCGTATAATACCATATGTGTCATATCAGGTCAGGGGTGTCACCATCTGTGCAAAATAATTCCTGGGTGAGCCGAGTCTGCCGTATAATTCCTAGGGTGAGCCGTATCAGTCCAGGGGTGATGCTACCTGTGCCGTATCAGTCCAGGGGTGATGCTAGTTGTGACGTACAGTATCAGACTAGGGGTGATGCTAAGTGTGTTGTGCCAGTCCAGGGGTGCTGCTAAGTGTGCCATATCTGTCCAGTGTTTGTGTCGTCCATTTCTGTCGCTTAGCATAGTCATCCAGTTACCTCTGTGCAACCTATTGGCCCAAAAACAACATTGTGAGGTGTGAGATGTTCAGGGTAGACTGGAAACGAGTTAAAATCAATGTTATTGAGATTAATAATAGTTTAGGAGCAAAAAAAACAACAAATTCTGCGATTTTAGCAATCTTTATTTAAAAAAAAAAAATACAGATCCAAAACACAAAACACGAAACAATGAAGCAGCGGCGTAACTATAGCACCACAGCCCCCGCCACCGCGCGGGGGGGGGGGGGGGGGCGCTGTGCATGTGGGGGCGCCGGGGGCTGCGGTGCTATAGTTAAACCCCCCCCCCAATCCCCTGCAGACTTACCTATCTCGCTGGTCCCGGCGGCTCCGTTCTTCTGCTGAGGACCACCACAAAATGGCTGCCCCCATATAGCACACAGTTCTCTGAAACTGTCTGCTGTATGGGGGCGGCCATTTTGTGGTGGTCCTCAGCAGAAGAACGGAGCCGCCGGGACAAGCGCGATAGGTAAGGCTGTGGTGGATTTTGGGGGGGGGGTTTGCATAGGCGGCGAGGCGGCGGGGCGGCAGGGCAGGGGGTAGGGGTGCTTGGCAGGGCGGCGAAGAACCTGCAAAGAATTCGATGCTGGGATAATGATGTTTTGCCTTCATTTGGAATTGAGGCAAAGTGGGAAATCCTGAGCCACTGTTCAAATTTGCTTGGATCACTGATGCTTGATTGCACTCAGTTTTCAGAAAATACACTAATACCTATATATTGGACACCCGGCACTCCCCCATCCTGCCTGATCCCAGCCCTGTTCTTCCCCATTCTCACTGATACAGATAGCACAGCTTAATAGATAAAATAGAGTCAGTAGACATTTTATACATATACATATATCATTGGTGAATTAATTGTATAAATTTAATCCCAATTTTTATTTTATAAATGTAATTAGACATCCAGCAATACAAATGGACTATTATAGTTTAGTCTAGTTGAACTTGAAGTACTGTATAAGAGAGAGAAATAAAAGAACAACATACCCACAATGCCTGTGTTATCAACCTTTACTGTCCAATGACCTATTTTGTTCTTTTGCATGAAAGCATTAGAACAGGATATTATTCTGTCAACCAATTATGCAAAACTGATTGAGAAATAATTCAGTAGAATTATAGTGAATGAACGCATGCCCTTGGGAAAACAAAGAGAGTTAGTTGACGATTCATAGAACAATGGAGAAAGAATAAAGGTATAACTGTAAAGTTAGAATAATTACAGAAGAAGAATCAGTGAATTCTGTCACCCCAAAAAATATTTACATATAAATGAACTATTTTCAAAGGTGGTTAAAACGAGAAAAATTACCATTTAATAATTCCTGGAAAAATAGATACTCTTTAAAATGTTCTCTATTTTTATTCTCCTAAAATATAAAGCAGAGATTGGCATTTGCTAAACTTTCACATAAACTATTTCTGTATTACCAAAAGAAGAGAACCTGGATTATGCAAATGAAGCATCTGGGGGGCGAGTGATTTTAAATCATTTTCCTGATTCTTTAAATATAATTTGGATATGTCTGTTTCCATCACTTTTGAAGCAGAACACAACATTGACTCTAGAACATTTCCAAAGTTACTAGGTGACAATCCTATTCCCAAGAACAAAAAAAGTTTGCAGATTATGGGTTCTTGCAAAATACTGTACTGTTTGTTCTATGGTAGATTACCACACACTTGTTGGTTGATCTGAGAGACCTAGGGCCAGATGCACTAAGCTACAAAAGGGATAAAATGGAAAGTGATAAACAACCAGCCAATCAGCTTCTACCTGTCATGTCACAGACTGTTTTTGAAAAATGTCAGGTAGGAGCTGATTGGTTGATTGTTTATAACTTTCCATATATCCCTTTTGAAGCTTAGTGCATCTGGCCCTCAATTTCATATCCATCATAAGTCTCCAATAATGTTTTGCATATGACCGCATTGATGACAAATGAGTCTGGTGACTAAAAAGTTGTTAGGGAAGACCTTCTGAGGTACCCCCATTTTGGTGGTATCAGTATGCTATCTTAAAGATAGCAGTGCTGATCCGCCCCTGTCATTTAGCACACTTCATACATGAGGGAGAAACAGTATCAGTGTACATAATGGTGCTGATACTGATTCTTCCTTATAACACCAGGTAATACATCTACCCAATGGTAGGCCCCAGTGCAAAAGTATCATTTGTGCCCCACACCAGAGGGTGACAGGGGTACCTGCTGCAGGCCTGGACAGCAGTGGGCCCTTAGTCCTCAGGGGCCCCAGTGCAATGCACCTGCTGCACCATTGGTAAGTATGCCTCTGCATCTACCCCTTGGTTTCTTATCCTGTATTGTCCAAATATTCTTGGCTCACACATCCATAAATTAGATTGGGCAGAGGAAAGTGACAGAGAGAAACCTTACTATACAACACAGTCACCTCACAACACAGCACAGTGATAGGAGGTTTTACACACATATAAAAGTATGCCGTATCAATGTAGAACATGCCAGTCAACCTAGAGCAACTGTCAAAATCATCTGCTGCTTGTACCTGCCAATACCTCCAACAAATAAATAATATGCTTTCCCAGGAATACTGTATATGCTGCTGTGATTGCAATTCCTTTGTTTGGTCCCAATCAGAACATGAAAGGAATCATATTAATATGTATAGGTGGATGTGCATCTGGACACGTGCTTAGCAGTATTATGTCGAATAAACTACACCAGTGGTCTCCAACCTTTTTTGGGCGTGAGCTACTCGAGACAAAATAAACCGTCTGAAGAGCTACTAAAATAAAAAAAAAAGGGTACTTGTGTAGTTTCACGGCGCCACCGCGCGCGCCTGTGTTTGAAACTTGGCAGCTTGCCAGACTCTGTGTTTAAAATGGGAAAGAATTGGGTGGTATCCGTGCGCACTATTTTATCTGTGGAATTACCTGCAGCCCTCTGTTGCCAAAAAAAGAGTACAACACCCACTCTTAAAGTAAAAAGGTTTTTGGAGGGATAGGTCAACAGGGTAGGTGCATGTAATCCACAGTGGATATGTAAATAATCTGGACCCACAATGGGGATTGTATTGACCAGAATTTTTTTTATTAACAAACAAGTAAAAGTGCAAATGCGGATGGTGCAAATAATGCAATGCAATAAACAGTACAGTTAAAAGTGACAATGCAGTATTTTTTCAAAGTGCATGTACAAATGAGTAAGACGGGGCAATCTGTCCTTTTATCTCACCATTCCAGGGTGGTGCGGTGGGCTTGGTGCTATAGATGGTAAGTCCCGGGTAGCAGGATGAATGCACCACCTCACAGGCTTTGAATGGGGATAAGGATGGTATTTGTCAGAGTCCTCCCGTCAGCGTCTTGGCATCCTCATAACATGTTTCGGAAACTGGTTCCTTCTTCAGATGTGGATGATTAGCTTAGTAATACCATTCAGCTGCATGGAAAGGAGTGGTAATACGAAATAAGTAGAAAATCCATGGTTTCTCTCAGCTCACAATATGGCACACATTGCAATGTTCAATATGTGGTATACATACCTCCCAACACTGGAGGCAGAGAAGAAGGGACACCTGCACATGCTGAAGGGACATCTAAAATTAGGGCACATGACCAACTATCGTGGCACTCCTGCGAGGCCACATCCCCCTTTTATCTGCTATGGGGGCATGGACAGTGCCAGGTATGCCCCCACATTGCCAGAAACAGGTATAGCCCCACGGTGCCAGGTATGCCCCCATAGTGCTGGGTATGTCCCTACAGTGCCAGAAACAGGTATGCCTCCACAGTGCCGAGTATGCCCCCGCAGTGCCAGTTTCCCAGCAGAAGCACACTCACCATTGTTGCTGCTGCTGCCGTGATGCAGTGTCCGGTGTCGCTGTCTGTGTCGTCACCGTTGCTGCTTCCCTTCTCAGGGGAGGAGAGCACAGCACACCGCATGTCTCTCCATCCCCTCACTTCCTTGTGACTGGGCGGTCTGCCAATTAAACCTCCTGATTGGCTACCGGCCCGCGAACTCTGATTGGCAGACGGCTCAGTCACAGGGATGCACAGTGAGGGGTAGGAGAGAAGCGCGATGCGCTCTCCTCACCTCAGAGGTAGAAGCGAAGCAGCGCCGGGTAACGGAGGGGTGGGCAGTTGCAGAGTGGTTCAGCTACCCGGATCTCTGCCACGACCAACGGGTTGGTGACCATTGCACTACACTAACTGGCTTAGTGCATATCAGGCATATACTGTATATTTAAAAACACATAACTACCGATTGCAATAAAATGTGGTAAACTGAACTGTTTCCATTTTACACTTTGCATATACAGCTTAATGATAAAATAAAAACTCACAATCTTCAGTATGAAACAGACCATAGTCATAAAAAAATAAGTCTTAAGAGACTGCATCTCTCAGTGCCAAGGATTCTGCTGACAAGAAGCTAAAAGGCATCAATGGATTTCTTAGTGCCAAGGATTTTCTGGCAGTATTACTGTGCATTAATCAGAAATGGAGCTCACCATGTGTGCAATAACCAGAAGATTTTTCCTTCTAAAAAATAAAGGACAATATTTTAGTCACAAACAGGAAATGGTACATGATGCAATTTCACTTTTAAAAATACCTGGCATTAATATATGCAATGGTCCCCAAACTAGAGATGTGCAGACTCAGAGATCTGAGCCCCCACGGACGTCATCATTCCGAGCCCGGTTCCGAGCAGCGCTCGGCGATTCCCGCCTGACTCGGGTCCGTCCGCGTGGTCAGAGTGTCATCTCCCGGCGCCGGATTTCGTGAGGCTTTAAATAGCGGCTGCTGCGCCCGCCATCTTCACTCCAGTCTAGTAGTGGGTTGGGAGAGGGTGTGTTGGTGCTGCTGCTGGGGCTTAAACTTGAGCTTGACCTTGAACGCAGTATTTTTTATTCGCTGGGGCTGTCTCTCAGTGCTGCTGTGTAGTCTAACTGTGTACTTGTAGTACTACTGTGTGGTCTACCTCTGGTGTGCTGTGCTGTAATTATCTTATTCGCTGGGGCTGTCTCCCTCAGTGCTGCTGTGTACTCTGTTCTCCTCTCTGCTTAGGGTGGGCTCTCCCTAGCAAGGAGGACAGTCTAACTGTGTACCTGTAGTACTACTGTCTCCTCTGTGCTGGGGCCTACCTCTGGTGCTGTGCTGTAATATATATTATATGAATAATTAATTATAGTCCCAGTGGCGTTAGTTTGTCCCAGTTGCCCGGAGGCAAGATGAATATTGGTGCCCCCCCCCCCCACACACACACACACACACACACACACAACGTTATTCAAAATATATATACGGTAGTCTGTTATGAAATATATATTATATACTGTATGTATATACAGAAAGAGAGGGAGAACACACATATATTTCAGAACTCAGCCACAGAAGCGATTTTGATGGCTTTCAATTAATGGATTTAAACTGGCAGTGATGTAGAGGTGCCCCCTTGGGAGCAGGAGCCCGGCGGCAGATGACTCCATTGCCTCCCAGAGTTCTGCCTCTGTATAGTCCCCTGGTGCTGTCTGCACTGAATCTGCCAGTATTATTTAGTTACTCAGTCCACTGTTGCCACTGGCAGTGCTACTGCCTAAGTGTACCTACCTAGTACATACTAGGCTATAATTTAATAAAAAAATAATACTTGTGCTGCGTGGGACTGTAAAACAAAATTCCATGCTGCTGGTGCACTGCCGTGTGCCACTGAGTGCCACTGCCAAGCAGTACCTAATAATAAAATAAATTATTATAAATTCTGCTGGTGCACATACAGTATACTAGTATTACTGACGTATCTACCTGTCTTGTGCCTAGTACTGCCTTATCTACCTGTCTGGTGCCTAGTACTGCAATATCTACCTGTCTTGTGCCTAGTACTGCCTTATCTACCTGTCTGGTGCCTAGTACTGCAATATCTACCTGTCTGGTGCCTAGTACTGCCTTATCTACCTGTCTGGTGCCTAGTACTGCTGTATCTACAGTACCTGCCTGGTGCCTAGTACTGCCGTATCTACAAACATTCTTACATGAGCCACGTGTTTGTGCCGCACACTTGTGTCACTTAGCATAGTTATCTAGCTACATCGGTGCAACCTTTTGCCCTAAAAACAATATTGTGAGGTGTTTAGAATAGACTGGAAATGAGTAGAAATGAATGTTATTGAGGTTAATATACCGTAGGAGCAAAAAAAAAAAAAAAATCAGCTATTTTAGCAGTTTTTATGCTTTTTTAACAAAAAAATCAGAACCCAAAACCCCCCAAAATCCAAACACAAAACACTTAGGAGGTGTTTTGCCAAACCCATTAGAACCCAAAACCTCAAGGTAATCAGAACCCCAAACCCAAAACCCAAAAAGTGGCCGGTGCACAACCCTACCCCAAACTGGCTTCTGTGGCACCCTGGCGTGCCTTGGGACATGTGCAGGGCTGCCCTGGGTAGATGGTCCAATGCCAATTAAATTTTTTTTTGTGGTCAGTGTAATAAGTAAAACCAGTGCTTGCGGCTCCTAATTACTGTATAGAATACATGGACATACATAAGCAAATCCTGCCCCTCACCCCATTACTGAAGGTTCCAGATGCATATAGTGGCATACAATTCATGCGATGCGATTTTCATTGAAAAGACCAGATTTTTAATTGTATAGTCACCCATGGGTGATTTCATACCCCTACTATCCAACTACGCATGGAGTTGATATTATATAGTGTGGCGAGCGCAGCGAGCCACCGAGCCCGAAGCGTGGCGAGAGGACGCAGAATACATGTAAAGTAATCCGCGACTGCTCGCCACGCTTCGGGCACTATATAACATCAACTCCATGCGTAGTTGGATAGTGGGGGTATGAAATCACCCATGGGTGACTATACAATTAAAAATCTGGTCTTTACAATGAAAAATTGCATCACATCGCCTTAAGTAGTGGCATGAGATGAAAAAATCAGACGCCCAGATAATACACAAGTACCGTATGTAGATAGACAGCCAATAGATCAACCATTATTGGTTGACAGGCAATTGGTCGACACATTCAAAAGGTCGACATGCACTAGGTTCTTAATGACAAAATGTCAACATGAGGAAAAGGTCGACATGGCAATGGTCAACACATGAAAAGGTCATCATGAGATTTTTACATTTTTTGGTGTCTATGCCGACATTGGTCGACTTGGACCTCAATTAGTATAACGCATCCTCTCGCATGGAGTTAATGTACCTTTGAAGTGAATGTAATTAATAGACACTTAGGATAAAATATTTTTACTGCTTCATAAACTAATTTATTATTCTCACAGATGAATATATGCATTACTTAAAGTGCCCATACACTAGAACAATTTGGGCAGATTTTTCCCGATCCAGACGGGTGGGGCCAAGAAATCAGCCCAAATCGGATGTGTGTGACATCCCATCTGACACGATGCACGGTCCCATGTGCATTGGGTTGGACTAAAGGTGCGTACCCACGGTACGATTCATGTTTCGTCCGATATCGTATGCGATTTCACGGGAACGCAGTATAGGCTAAAAACCATCAGATTTGGACTGAAAATAATGTACGATCTGCAAACGATATGGTATACGATCTGACGTCACAGCTTTTTGGCTAGATCCTGAACGATCACAGTGTTTGCATAATGGGCAGGGATTTGAAAAAATAACAAAGCCCTCATTGGCAGGCTGTACAAGTGGGTGTTTGCAGGGTTGTATAAAGGCTCAGCAGCCATTTTAAAATCATTGCATTTCTGCAGAGTGACTAGTTTGTATTTCCTCATCAGGTTATTGCAGCTAGTGTGCTAATTAACATTTTCCAAGCTCAATAATGGATACTTTCCATTGCAATATGCTGGCAGCATATGCAGGAGCTGCTGTGATAGCAGAAAGGGAGAGCTCTAATGTTGAGAGACGAAAAGGCCCCAATAGGGCAAAGCGATCCTGCTGGACCAAGCATTGGCTTCTACAGAGGGAAACTCTCTCTCATATGCCACTACTTGTCCAGATTCGTGAAAACAACCCTGCAGACTACCGTAACTACCTGCGGATGGATGACAGTACATTCCAGGAACTGCTGGGACTGGTGAGGCCCTATATCCAAAGACAGGATACCACCATGCGGAGGGCAATACCTGCAGAGGACAGGCTGATCGTCACTCTGCGTTTCCTGGCAACAGGTAGATCCCTAGCGGATCTGAAGTTTGGGTCCTTGATTTCTCCTCAGGCTTTGGGCCGTATAATTCCAGAAACCTGCAGGGCCCTATATGCTGTCCTCAAGCCACAATACTTGAAGGTAAGGACAATGTAAAAGTCACATTAGTTGTAAATATGTATTCACAGCATCCTCTGTACAGTATATGCTAATGCACATGGTCCCATTGTGTTCCCACTTAATTGCTTTATTTGAAGTGTCTTTTGTTCTCTATGTGTGCTCCCCGCATGCTCTGAAAGCAGCAGCAGACATATACCTAGAGAAATGAGCACACACCGAATACATTGTTTAATGTTGTAAAATCTGTAATAATCCAGACGCCGCTTAACATTGCTGACCACCCCAGCGGCAAGGCTTACGGAGACGAGGAGGGGGAGAGTTGGGGTGGGGTGGCCCGTAACTGTGTGGTGGCTTTTTTTTGGGGCAGGAGAAATGTGGCCAGGTTGGTTTGTTGTACCCTAGTAAAACACAACAAGCATGGGCTTAATACAGGCCTGCCCAACCGCTGCCTCTCAAGATGTTGTGCAACTACAAATCACATCATGCCTTGCCACAGTTCAACAATAAAGAAAGGTAGTGTTTAAACTGTGGCAAGGCATGGTTGCATTTGTAGTTTGCCAACATGTGTCCATCCTTAATATATATCATACATGGTTTAATTATGTGTAGAAGTGTGTTCTGCCAATCAAATGTCCTCCTTGGAAAGGCTCAATAGTGAGCATCAACAATGAAATATGCTATAAAGTTATGTAAATATAAACCTCAAATGAAATTCATTTTTCTTCAAACTTCTTTTCTAGTTTCCTACTACCCGTGAGGAATGGCAGGGTATTGCGGCTGATTTCGAGACCAGATGGAACTTTCCAAACTGCGGAGGGGCCATCGATGGGAAACATGTCCGCATTACACAGCCACCCAAATCTGGTTCCTTGTACTACAACTATAAAGGGTTTTTTAGCGTAGTACTGCTGGCGATAGTGGATGCCAATTATGAATTTGTTTATGTGGATGTGGGTAAAAATGGCAGGGCATCAGATGGAGGTTCACTGAAAGACACTCTATTTTACCAGCACCTTGCCACAAAGCGCCTAAACCTCCCTTCCAGTGATGAATGCAAAAATGGACTAAATTTTGTATTCCTAGCTGACGAGGCATTCGCACTCCATGAGCACATCATGCGGCCCTATCCTCAGAGAGTGCTTAATCAGGAGCGTCGTATTTTCAATTACAGGCTTTGCAGGGCGCGACGCACTGTGGAAAATGCCTTCGGCATAATGAGCAATAAGTTCAGGATTTTCCACAGTGCAATCAATATGCGCATTGACAAAATCCAATGGATAGTGCTTGCAAGTTGTGCCCTGCATAATTTTTTGAGGCGCAAATCAAGACACGAATTACCTGTAGTGTCAGAACCGGAACCAGCACAGCAGTCACAGGACATCGATGGGTGGACCTCGCTTAATGCAAACCCACTGGCACATGGGTCATCACAGCGTGCAAAGCAGGTCAGAGACCAATACCTGGCCTACTTCAATGGAGAGGGTGCATTGGACTGGCAGCTTCAAGCAATTGCCTGATACAGAACCTGCTATTTGTACATATTTGTTCATGATACATTACTTTGACTGAAATGTCCACAAAAGTTGCGTGTGTTGTATTTTTTGAACAAATGCTATGTTTCAAGTATTAAATAAGTTTCGCTTTGTATTTTATGAAGTTTGTTGTATGTTACCCAAATGTATATTGTTTTTATTGTAAACCCAACTGTGATAGCTGAATGCTAGTGTACACAGATTATCTCGTAGTTATGAATACCTTTGAGGAAAGCACTAATTTATGAGAACAACAAAATTTTGCAGAAAACAATATTTATTGCCCTTTCCACATAAAATTGCAACCAGGCAATGTAGATTTTTTCTTTACAAAATAAAATTAGGTCCTTTGCACAAAAAATTGCAGCCAGGCAATGTAGATTATTTCTTAACAAAATAAAATGAGGTATGATTTGTTTACGGATCATAAAAACAAAGCTTCAAAGTGAACTTTCCATCAATCCACATATCACTACTTTTTAACCGCTCAGTATTAACTTCAAGATATCAGGAACAGAGATATCTTAACTACCCAAAGGGACTGCATATATCATAACATTTACAACTTGAACAGATCAGGCTCACAAAGGAGAGTGGCCTGTGCACCCACCCATACAGAGGGGGTACCACTCGGGCCGGGAGTGGAAGTTTGATATTGGGGCTGTGATGAGGTAGCACTGGGGCTACAATACAAGGGTGGGCTTGTATGTTCAGTAAAACTTGGTGGTGGGTATGATGTGCGAGATGGGTATTGGTTAGGGGGAGGACGTTGGGCTTGCTGCGTTGTATATGATGCTGATGATGCAAGGTTAATATCACGCCTTAATTCGCCACTGCGTCCCCGTATCATCAGATCATATACAATCCTCTTGAAATGGATGCGCTGGTCTGGTTCCATTGCCTCCAATTCCTGTGCAACATGTGTACCAAAAGCATTGAATTCATTGGGTAACTTATGCAGAACCTCCTCTGCACTTTGGAGAAACCGCTCGGCACGGTTTGGTGCTGAACTTGAGGAAGCTCTAGACTTGATTGTGGTGAGGGTCCTCTTGGGTCTTGACGGAGGTGTGCTTTCCAACACCACAGCAGTCTGCTCGGCTTCGGTTTGTTGGGTGTTGGGTAGCTCTGTCTCCGCATCCGAAAGAGTGACCTTGAATGTGCACAAAATTAAACTGTCAATAACAAATTATAATCAAGCTAAATAACACAGTAAATAATATTATGTATAAACTCACCACGTTGCCATTATCTGTTTCCTCCTCTGGCAATAGCCCTGGAGAGACTTCCATCATTGAACACTGTGACTGACTTAGGGGGTCTTGATCCTGTAGGAAATGGAGCTGATCATAGTACCATAAAGATGGTTTTTCAATCTCCTCTACCCCGGCTCCAGAGCGTTTGGAATCCTCATATTTCTTGCGTTCTTTTAAGTATACTGTACGGAAATTTTGAATCTTCTTTTTCACAAACTTTATGTCGGCAGAAGCATTTATGCCTTTGACGTATGTCAGCATTTCCTGCAGTGCCTTGTTGCGTTTCTCCTTATTAGCATAATTTTTGTCCTTGACCCGCCACAGACACTCATTCGCCTCATACATGTCCAGAAATCCTGTCCAAAATTCCTGGTTTGGGGTTGCCATTTCTTAAACAAAAAAAAAAAAAAATTAATATAAACACAACACTGACATCACATATACTGTAATAAAGCACTTTCTTCACGCAGCTCTCCATCCCCTGTGATAATGCAGCCTCAGCCTCCATCCTCTGTGATAATGCAGCCTCACCCTTCATCCCCTGCGATAATGCAGCCTCACCCTCCATCCCCTGTGATAATGCAGCCTCAGCCTCCATCCCCTTCATGCAGCCAGGTCTCCCATCCCCAACCAAGCACCATTTTCTTGCAGGCACCCCCACCTGCCCCTTGATGTATGCAGGTGACCCCTCCCAAACAAGCACCATTTTCATGCAGGCACCCCCACCTGCCCCTTGATGTATGCAGGTGACCCCTCCCAAACAAGCACCATTTTCATGCAGGCACCCCCACCTGCCCCTTGATGTATGCAGGTGACCCCTCCCAAACAAGCACCATTTTCATGCAGGCACCCCCACCTGCCCCTTGATGTATGCAGGTGACCCCTCCCAAACAAGCACCATTTTCATGCAGGCACCCCCACCTGCCCCTTGATGTATGCAGGCGACCCCTCCCAAACAAGCACCATTTTCTTGCAGGCACCCCCACCTGCCCCTTGATGTATGCAGGTGACCCCTCCCAACCAAGCACCATTTTCTTGCAGGCACCCCCACCTGCCCCTTGATGTATGCAGGTGACCCCTCCCAAACAAGCACCATTTTCATGCAGGCACCCCCACCTGCCCCTTGATGTATGCAGGTGACCCCTCCCAAACAAGCACCATTTTCATGCAGGCACCCCCACCTGCCCCTTGATGTATGCAGGTGACCCC
Organism: Crinia signifera; assembly: GCF_055691185.1. NCBI lineage: Eukaryota > Metazoa > Chordata > Amphibia > Anura > Myobatrachidae > Crinia > Crinia signifera. Next base: position 384,868,988 of record NC_139217.1, read on the forward strand.
TCCCAAACAAGCACCATTTTCATGCAGGCACCCCCACCTGCCCCTTGATGTATGCAGGTGACCCCTCCCAAACAAGCACCATTTTCATGCAGGCACCCCCACCTGCCCCTTGATGTATGCAGGCGACCCCTCCCAAACAAGCACCATTTTCTTGCAGGCACCCCCACCTGCCCCTTGATGTATGCAGGCGACCCCTCCCAAACAAGCACCATTTTCATGCAGGCACCCCCACCTGCCCCTTGATGTATGCAGGCGACCCCTCCCAAACAAGCACCATTTTCTTGCAGGCACCCCCACCTGCCCCTTGATGTATGCAGGCGACCCCTCCCAAACAAGCACCATTTTCATGCAGGCACCCCCACCTGCCCCTTGATGTATGCAGGCGACCCCTCCCAAACAAGCACCATTTTCATGCAGGCACCCCCACCTGCCCCTTGATGTATGCAGGCGACCCCTCCCAAACAAGCACCATTTTCTTGCAGGCACCCCCACCTGCCCCTTGATGTATGCAGGCGACCCCTCCCAAACGAGCACCATTTTGTTGCACGCACCCACACCGCAGCTGAAACACCCATGACAAAATGTACTTGCTTTTTTCCGTGTCTCCAGCTCCTCGTGCCTCCTCTGGGTGTGCGTGCGCCGTGCTTTTTTCCCTGTCTCCAGCTCCTCGGGCCTCCTGTGGGTGCGTGTGCGCCGCGGAATGGCTGATGGGGAGTGTCTGGGCAGTGTCCAGGAAGTGGCCAGGGCGTGGCGCTGATGACGCGCTTGTTTGCTAGAAAGCATACGATACAGTGTGCCGTACGATATGCACTGTATCTTATGCTTTCTAGCCAAAATTCAGTTGCATGTTCACCCGACCAGCTCCCTCCCAGACGACCGGCGGGAGCGCGCATCGTACGTCGGATAGTGCGTACACACGGTAAGATATAGTGCACTATCTAGCATGCAATTCGAAACTAGCTAGATAGTGTGCTAGATTTTGCACTATATCTTACCGTGGGTACGCACCTTTACAGATTGAACCTGCTGCACATAAAATCAGCAGCACATCACGAGTGTTTTTTAGAACCCATGAACCCATTGGGTCCGATCCGAGAATTCTCTCAGCCAATCAGCCGCTGGCCAGTCTTTTGAAATTATTTTTAAAAGCTCTGCAGCTGCTTTGTGCCCTACACACACCGCTGCCCGGCACCCGTGGAATGCAATTTATCACATGGAAAAATGGCACATCAAGTGCCAAATCATAACTGAACCTCCCGTGGAGATGCCAGGGGAGTTTAAGGGGAATTTGGTTCGACTTGTAAGGAGGCAGACTAGTGTATGGAGGCATTTAGATTTTATACATTTTTTACTGGTCACTTTTAGCTTCTGTTACATTAAAGTGGAAGGACTACCAGCGACTGGTCACATTACTTAGGGGGTCTATATTTATTAACACTATTTTTACTAAAAAAAAATGCAAAAACTTTTTCACACCGTTTGGATTATTTTGATATGACCTGAATGCATCAAAGGGCTTTTGCAGCAGTATTTGTGAAAAACAGCTTCCGACCCTTTAATTCACATTTTTTTTAGATAGCAGATCTCATTTCTCATACTTGGAATGGGAACTGCGATCTGGACAGAGGCAGAACTCTGGGAGGCAATGGAGTCATCTGCGGCCGGGCTCCTGTTCCCAAGGGGGCACCTCTCCTCCCCTGCAAGTTTAAATCCATTAATTGAAAGCTATCAATATTGCTTCTGTGGCAGAGTTCTGAAATATGTGTTATCTATCTATCTATCTATCTATCTATCTATCTATCTATCTATCTATCTATCTATATACATATTCTATATAATGTTGTATGTGTATGTGTGTGTGTGTGGGTGGGTGGGTGTGTGGGCACCAATGTACATATTGCCTCTGGGCAACTTAGACGAAATTACGCCACTGGATCTGAAAGTCACAGGGCTTATATACATTACAAATCGTGGATTGTACACAGCTTTCTTTGCCCCTAGGCAATGCAGGGAGAGGGCCAGTGTGCCAGTGTGATCAGATATGTGTATCCGATGGGTATGGATCATTAGGTCACCAGCATTATGGTTGACAAGCATTGGGTCGACATGCATTACGTTGACATGAGTTAAGGTCGACATGCAGGAAGGTCGACAGGGTCATTAGGTCGACCTGGTTTTTTTTAAACACAATTTTTTGTCAACAAAGTGAACATAAACACTAAAATGTAACGTGGCTCAAAAAGCAGTAAAAAATCCCACGTCGACCTAATGACCCTGTCAACCTTACCCATGTCGACCTAATGACCCTGTCGACCTAACCCATGTCGACCTTCAGTCATGTCGACCATCCTGTATGTCAGCTTTAAGTCATGTTGAGCTAAATGCATGTTGACCTCATGTTGTCGACCTAATGCTTGTCGACCATCATGCTGGTGACCCAATGACCATATCCCATATCCAATGGACACACAAGCTGATCACTGTTTAAAAAAAAAAAAAAATCATACTCATCTCCCCAGCATCCTGTAATCGGTGGCCCGGTGAAGACTGGCGGTCGTCGGGCTCTCTGCTGCTCTGTGACTCCTGGTGCAGTAAAGTGACGCTACAAAGCAGCAGCTCACTTTACAGCACCATGGGGTCACAGAAGGAGGAAACTTTGAAGACCAACAGTTCTCCAAGAGCTAATCCCCAGGGTTGGTTAGTGTTGGGGTGGTTGCAGCAGGAAGTGGGGTGCCTGCAGCGACAGCATCGGTGAAGTCTGCGGAGCGTTGCATGCGCATTGCTGGCGCATTATATCAAAGGCAAATATTTTCCAGAAATGGGTCTCTACAGCACAATAGTGCTGTAGAGACCCATTTTAGGGACAGAGATTTATCACAAGCTCTGTCTCTGCATGTGATCATTTATACATACGTGTAAAGTAGTCAATTATCACATTGCAAATTGGTCTGGAGTTATCTCAGCAGGATGCAAATGGTGATAAATTAGAATGGTGATAAATTAGCCCCTAAATGTGTTACATCTGTCCTGTGACACCGTATTTGGCTAGTAAGTGATGCTTTAGCATCTTATGGCTAATGTCATTAATAATGTTGTATCCAGGGAGGTCCAGCTACGTACAGTCATTGTGCACCCTTATTATTAATTTATTGATGTTCAATAGATTACTAACATTACCAGGATGAAGAATGTGACATTGTGACACTGATTTCCACGAAGCATAACAATGTCAATCACTGCATGCTGTGTGATACCGTGCTGTGATCAGATTACTAAACACCATGTGAGTGATGGAGTCTGTTTAGTTTAGCACAATTTTATGTGACATATAAGTTACGAGTACTTTCAGAATGCCAGGGTTGGTTCTCAACCAAATTGATGAGATCTAAAGGTCAGCATCATTGTCTATCAATATCTCTATTTGTTTTGTACATCAAAGATAAGGTTAGATGGCTTAAAGAAAGAAGGTTCGTGACAAGAATTTAAAAAATTATGTAACACTCTATGATGCTGATTTACATCCTATTGCTGAATCCAGGGCTTGAAGTGGTCATGCAGATGTGGGGGAACTCATTTCTCTATGCCACCTTATTACCCACCCTCCCCTCCCCCAATTAGGAGACAGGGCCAGTGGTAGGGTTTTTGGCATCCTCCTGCAAACTAGAATGCTTTTCTGTGAAAACTACTGTGCAGGGCCAATGTGGAGGTTAAAATGTTCCAAGTTACCATTAGAGTTGGTGGAACTCAGTTCCACCCCGTTTCCCCTCACTTTAACCCCTGGCTGAATCCTTATCATATATATCCAGTGTGTATTCTTAAACCACGTACAAATGAGGCGATGTGAGGCGGAGGTGCTGAGCTTAAGCAAGATCGCTCAGCAGACATCGTGGTTCACCCACGATGCACAAGGATTAGGGTGGCTAATCCCGTGATCAAGATAGATGGGATTCCAGGATTTGGCCCCAAAATGACTGAAATTTCAATCCCGGGATTGGAGTATCCAAACCCGAGATTTCGGGATTAGACTGCACATGCTCAGACGCTGCTCGGCTGTTCCCGACCCAGGCAACCCACTACAGCTGCTCTGCTGCCTGGCACCTCTTTAGCAGCTATGCTGCCCAGCGCAACACCTCCCCCCCCCCCACTGTCTCCCCCTGCTCCTCTGTTCCCCCTAAGTAAATTAATGTGGGGGACATTTTTCATTTAGGGATGCCAATCCCAGGATCCCCGGGATTCTTGGGTTTGAGCATTTTTCAATCCTGATTCCCAGGATTGAGAAAATGCCCTGGCACTGGCACCCCTAACTGCGATGTGTACTGAACTCCCCACTTCTTAATACATACTGTAGATGCATAAAACATAGCTAAAAACGGTAAAGAAATATTTCAAGCACTGATGCCACTTATTATAATGCATCTCAGGGCTTTCCTTATTTTTTCCAGCAGCCGCCTAGCACAGTTTTTAATTATTCCCATTTATATTCCACAAGTGTGATCGGCATAGAGCTCACTTTGGCCTAGATCAATAATCCTACTTTTAGATTAAGCAGATTCATTTACATGCTGATTTAGGACTGTTTGAGCAGAAGACCATGGACTATTGTCTTATATTGTCATCAACATACACAATGTCATTGTGCCACGCCCTTTTTGAAGAATGGTGCTGCTCCCTTCTCCATCTGTCAATCATGCTGTGGATGATAGGAGACTGAAAGCTATATTCAACTAACAGTTGCAACTGATTAAATATCTGGCATGTCTGAAGTAGTGTTCCAATGTTCAATGGTTTATTGCCATTGATGGAGCGCATTGGTGTAAATTTACAAAGATGGGAATTCTATTAACGATGGGATGTTGCCCATATCAACCAATCAAATTCTATCTATTATCTTCTAGAAGGTGCTAAATAAATAAGAATTAGCATTACCATCATCAATAGAACTCCCATCTTAGTAAATTTACACCAATGCGCTCCATCAATGGCAATAAACCATTGAATATTGGAACACTACTTCAGACATGCCAGATATTTAATCAGTCACAACTGTTAGCAGCAACAGTAGCAGAGAGAAGGGTGTGATTCAGAGGGGCTGGGGTTAGAATTGAGTGGCAGACAGGGCTGCAGCTGTGCTTATTTTTCTCTTAAAACTCAAACACAGACTGATGGGATGGACTGGAACTGGCCCATGGAAAATGAGCTAGCCAAGAAAGGCTGCACTGATATTGGGTTGAGCAGAGAGCAAATGACGCAGGCTGAGACAGCCATTTGATAGAACTCTCATCTAAGTCATTTTACCTCATTGATGGCTCTATCTATGAGAATTGTGCATTAGGCCATGGAGCCATCCAAAAAAATGTTGTTTGCAAGTCTGTCTCAGTCCTTCTAACTGCAATGTGAGAGGAGGAGGTAAAGTTTGAGAAGGAAAAGGAAGAGTAGGAGTTAAAAAACAAGTTGGGTTTTTAAAAATAAATCCTTTTATTTGGATACTCAGTATAGAAAATAGTTAAAAATACTAGTATAACAACATTTAAATATATAAGAATGAGCACAATTAAGAAGAGAAAAGACAAATCTTTGTACATATAAAAGTAATAATTACAACAACATAAACTTAAAAAGTAAAGAAATAAAGGAAAAGGCCAATAGGTAAAGAGGAATCACAAGAGAAAGAAGATAAAAGGAGAGATTCTTTAGGAATTAGAAAACCTGAAGGTGGGCCTCTATAGCATCTTAAATCATTTAAATGTTAATGAACATACAAATCTAGGGAGTTATTAGGAAACAGATTAACAGATTTAGCTATTTGTCTGAGCAAGTATAGATGGAGCCGGACTCCCTCTTGCTGGCGAATCGCCAGACTGTCACCGCTGGCGATCCGCCAACAGCCCGGCTCTCCATCTGACTGAGACGAGCGTGCGTTTCACGCGCGTCTCAGTTTCCGTGCGGCGGGGCGAGAGGAACCTGTCCGTCTCCGCTTCAGGGAGACGGACAGGGTTAGGGGGGGGGGGGTGCGGGGTGGCGGTGGGGACCCCGGGTGACCGCCGACAAGCCGGCAGGGACCCAGGGGAAGCGGTCGGAACGGGACACGCGCGCATCTCGTGCACTCGCATCCCCTTTCGCAGATACAGATGGTGGGTGGCGGGGATGGTGGCTGGCGTAACCATCGCCATCCCCTGCAAAGACAAGCCCCACTCCATCTGTATTGTCATATAGTTTAAGTATATGATTTTGTTTTGTCGCATCCAACGTATTGATAAAAGTTTTCCACTTTTGGTAAAATTTCTCAGCAGTTTTACCGATGTCAGGTATAGCGGATTTTCTGTCAAAGTACAATTGAATCAGCTATTGTTTAACTTCTGATATAGAAGGGGAACACTTCTTAGTCCAGTATGAAATAATAATTTTTTTTGCAATAGTAAGAATAATTAGTAGAAGACAATTTTTAAGATTTTATCTAGAGTCCAGTATTTAAAAAATAAGTTGTTTTTTAATTGAATGTAAAATAGGGGGTAGTTCATTACTTTGCTATGTAAATAGATGTGCTGCAGTTTCTCACCCTGGAAATGCATGAGAAAGGTTTAGGAATAATATTACCTCTTTACTATAGAATTAGTAATGTAACTGTAAACCGGTTTGATACACAAATAGTAAACAGGAAGGAAAGAGCGACAGATGGCCCATGATTTCTAGTCACCCGCACAAGTGCAGAAAGATATGGTAGTCATTAGAAGTTTCAGTTAGTTTAACAACTTAACTAACCTGGTTTTAGCTATCTAATTTCTGCTTTAAATCTAATAAATAGAAGTTGCTCTTGTTTCTACAATTCAAAGGCTATTACATTTAATCCCAGGTGGTTTACAAACCTCCCCACTTCTGCTTTCCTCTTGTGCTCCCAAATATATTGCATTTGAATGAGTTATTGATTAATTTGTCTATTCTAACTTCATACTAAATACTTGATAACTATGTACGTACTGTTCAATACTATGACTTGGTTTATATTTACTACATACAGTACTTACTGCATGTATACTACACACTTACTACATGCATACTATGGTTTTATTGATTCTTACTACACACAGTACTACTAAGGGTGGCCAATCCCGGGAACGGGATCGGCGGGATCCCGGGATTTGGCCCCAAAATGTCCGGGATTTCAATCCCGGGATTGGACTATCCAATCCCGGGATTTCGGGATTGTACAGTCTATTGCCGGGCAGCGTCTGAGCACACGCTCAGACGCTGCCCGGCTGTTACCGACGTGGGATACGGCCGAGAGAGGTCAGACGGGGAGAGGATTACGGTCATTCTGCCCTGTCACTTCTGAACTCACTTGTTCCGTGACACTGACTGGAGGGGAGGGGTGGCGAGCGGGTTTCAGCGCCGGAGGTACAGCGCTGTGGCCTGCACAGCGTGACCTATGGGTCACGCTGCGCAGGCCGCAGCGCTGCACCTCCGGCGCCAGAACACGCTCATGGCCACACACAGTGACAGCATTCCTCTCCATCCGGCGTCGCAGCCACCACCTGTCCCGCTCCACCACTCATGGGGGACAGCCGCCGCAAGCCCCGCTCCACCACTCATGGGGGACAGCTGCTGCCAGCCCCGCTCCACCGCACTAAAGTAAGTGGGGGACAGGGGCGGGATGCCAATCCCGGGATCCCAGGAATCCCAGGATTGAGCATTTTTCAATCCCAATTCCCGGGATTGAAAAAATGCCCCGGGATTGGCATCCCTAGTACTACTGTATGGTTGGTAAAAAAAAAAAAAACATAGCATTTTGGTAGGCTGTATGAAAAAAGGCTAAAATCCGTGTGACTACATTGCACTGAAACATATGAGGACAAGCTCTGACTAATATGGGAAACACAAGCATTATTATTTCTTAGCAAGGTTCCTTATATCATCAATTTTATATTTGTTTTTTTTTTTGTCCTTTTTTTTTAGTTTGCTTTTTTCTATATTATTCCACTCTGCATTTAATTTGTATTTTATTATTCTTACCCGTAGTCTTTAAGTTTCTTATTTCAGTTGTGGCAGCAAAAATTGATTTACTTTGTTCCTAATTCTCCCCTCTTGCCTGATTAATTCTTCTAAATTAGTATGCAAATAGCTAATCCAATAAGTTTTTCAGACTTTTTTTTTAGACAGCATTTGTTGTAGTGAAACGTCTGATGCATCCCAATCTCTAACAAGTATTTCCAAAAACGATTATTAAATATTCAGCATTTCAAGTAATTTATTCATACAAATTAGCTAAACATACTTCCAGATATGTACAGTAAGTGCAGTTATGTATAGAACATACTTGGTATACAAGTGTTTAACCATCCCTAGCCTTAACCACTGGTGTGTTGGGTGTAAGATATATTTCAGTGGATACTCTTATTCTGTAGATCACTGTTCATTTTCATTCAGTTAATGGCTAAATTTCAATTTAGAACTGTAAGTAACTAATTAAAACCCAAAGTACCTGAGATTGTGCGCTGTGCCCCAGGGTGAAGTTAATTGCTGTGCAGCATGGAAACCTATCAGGCGTTTAGCAGCCAATACACTCTTTAGATGCTGTACTGTACAAAAGTGTAGTGTTCCGAGAACTCCAATTGCTGTCCGATTAGGCATTTGAATGTCTATTTGTTTTCTTTTACAATAAAAAATGCAGCATAAATTCAATAATAAAGCAATCAATTGATTAAAAAATGTGCAAACCAATGGGTGAGATGTCATTTCCAAAGAGGGGAATCGCCGCCTTGGGGGGGGGGGGGGGGGGGGGGGGGGGGGGGGGACAGACTTTCCATCAGTCTTGCTAGGGAAGAATTACTACCTGTTGGAATGACACAGTAAAGTGTATTGTGCCTTTGGTGGGAGGGGGCTTGGACTGTATACCCTAATTCTAAACATTGACTGAGACTTGTAGTTCTATACAAGAAAAAAAACAAAATGCAGGTGCTTAGCTTCATTTTGGCTGGACTTGGGGCCTTATTCTAGTTCACTCTTTCTGACAAAATCCTTCTTAGATGGACAAAACCATGTGCACTGCAGGTGGGGTAGATGTTACTTGTGCAGAGAGAATTAGATTTGGGTGGGGTTTTACTTCAAAGTGAGATCTATATTGCAGTGTAAAAATAAAGCAGCCAATATTTTCCCTGAACAGAAACAAAATAACTCACCCAAATCTAATTCTTTTAGATACATTTTATATCTGCCCCCCGTGCAGTGCACATTGGCCCTTATTCACATTGGCGCGTACGCATGCGAATTCACACGTTTCACCCGGCAACCCCCACTGCGCATGTGCAGCAAGCGCAATGCGCATGTGCAATGTCATGAAAAAATGCTCGCAAGCAAACTTTCGCGGAGATTTCTCCGTGCGAACGAGTTCATCGGTAGTAGGCGTGCAGTGGGCGTTAGCATGGGCGCGACCATTATAATGAGCAAAAGTGGGCGTACACATGGGCGTTCACTATGAGTGGTGGGAGTGCTTTCGCATGAGTGCAAGAGGGATTGTTCCCCTCCAACGCAAAACTTTTCGCCAGCTCAAAGCAGGTTTTTCGTTTCGCACTCCTTGCTCCTTGTAATGTGCTCATTCGTACGGAGCAAACACACACACAAAATGGCTAAATCAATGGGTAAATCAATGGCACCTGCACACTATTGACACCAATACATGGTTGATTTCATGAGACAATTACCTCAGCACAACTTCTGATTGCATACCACCAGCAATCAAGTGTTAGCAGTTACAAACTTCTTCTGTTGCTAAAGTTATTTTGACCAAACCAATGCGCTAAAACCAAACAAATCCCACCCTTATAAATTTGCCTTATGTAACATACCACCACTATTGTCATTTCTACTCTGCTATATTTAGCATGTTGCCCCTGTGAACATTAGTCGACATGTGTCACCTCACATGCAACATAGATATCAGATACTTCCTTTGCAACACAACACATGTCACACATGTTAATTGTAATCATAATTTTTATTGCATATGCAAGATACAATAAAAAGTGAATTTTTTTAATGCCAAATTATATCACAACACACAATAAAATTATTTTCGGCCTCGTTTTGGGATACCACCTTTTGTGGGTCGACCAGACCTGCGTCTGATGGTTATTGGGGGTTGATTTTGACCTTCCCCAGGTGGGGCAGAAGCTGCTGGTGTACCCTGAGGGGCTGATGTTTGTGTGTCGCGATGGTCGTTGAGGCGCTTCATCTCATGGTGGATGCCCTGAAGGCATTCTGCAATGGTGGACATCACCTGCAGCATCTGGGCCTGCCCTTCCACAGTTGTGCGTCCCTGTTGACGGATGTCACCCAGCACCTGCTCCAGGTTAGCCCTGTCCACTGGTGCTGTGCCGTCGGCAGCATTGCTTGGAGGTGTTTGAGGTGCAGAAGTCTCAACTTCAGTATTTCTATCTGTCAAGCAAGGAGAAAATATCAGTTTCATCACATTCACCCTTATACAAATAAGTTATCATTAATAAAAAACATTTACCTCCTAGCTCAGCCCCAAACTCATCCCCCTGCAGTTCGCTGTCCATTGTCGACACCCCTTGTATCTCCTCCATGGTAATGCACTCTTGTGCCAACTCATCTAGAGGTGTGAGCTGTAGGTGTTCGGGCAAATGTCCCCCCCCAGTTTTCTGGCTAGCTTTCCAACGCTCAGACAGCTTTCTCTTTAGCCGGGATTTGTAATCCTGCCACCTGCCGATGTTCAAAACATACATATGGACATATGAAACAGATATTTCAGATGTAATCATGTGTATCAAGCACAAGTGTGTTAGGAATCACATGCTTCAATGTGAGCCAGTACAAATGGTAGACCTTTTATACTACGTTTCACAAATTCTACATTGTGATGGTGGCACATATTAAGGCCTGTGCAATTGCGGGCCTCCAGATGTGGACGAAGTACACATCCCAGGATGCGTAGCATAACTTTTGCTATGTGGCCATGCTGAAGCAAGCCATGCTGGGATGTGTACTTCCTCAAAATCTGAAGGACCGCAATTGGGAAGGGCTGCACATATTGAATTACTACACATGTACTACATTATATATTTATATATTACATCACAAACACCTTGTCATCTTCACTCAGTACAGTGTTAACAGGTGCACACTGTTGTCCAAATGTCTAATATTTATAGAATACCTCTGTAATAATTTGCACATACAGCAAAACACACTTGCCTGCGCTTAACATGCTGCCAATCCCGAGCCTGATGGGACACCTTATTAATTTCATCAGTGATCTCTTTCCACAGCTTGTCTTTGGTGTTGGGGGTCATTTTTTTCGGGCCAAATTCAATCAGGTCACGTGCTCTTGGCACTAAAATGCCCAGCTCCACCTTTGAAAAGGGTGTGTTTCGGCTTCTGCTTGCCACATCCATACTCCCAACATTGCTTGGTCCTGGACATGCAGCTGGAGTTTGGGCTGCCACTCCATCACCCACGGAGTGTGCTTGGGTTGATGGCAAACTGCTTGCAATTACAGGCTGTGTTGCTGCTGCCCTTTCACCCTCCTCACGTCTGCTCCTCTCCATCAGCCTTGCAGTGATGGAAGTTAGTCTCTCTATAATAGCCTCGTGGTCAGAGGTGACCTCTCCTTCTGATTCAGAAGTCATTCACCTTGTAAATGTGTCATGTGTTTATGTGGCCATTTATAGTTGTGGTCTGGAGTGTGTTTTCGCAAGCACGAAAGACACACCTGCGCTAGCACGTCCACACCTGCGGTAGCAGGTAAAACCTGGTGTTGTTGGTCATGGTCTAGCATAATGGCTATAAGTTTAGTTTGCAGTGCACTCTCATATGTCACTGTTATTATGTGCATGACATGTGTGGAATGTTGAATGCATGTGTGTGCTATCTTTGATACAATAGGTGTGTACTCTTCACAATCCATGCCATTTTTTGTTATTTGCTCACGAGCGCATAGTTTTGCCCGAGAACGCCAAACACATGCTGTGTGCCTATAAAAGAGCAGATTGTCCCGTTTACCCACACTTGCTATCCTATATGTTTGTTGACGGTGGCGGTTTTGCAGGAGCAGAACGCATTGTACCAGAGGGTAAGTTTAGTGGCCACATATTTGCACTTTGAATGTTGCTACATTTAGCTAGTAATGATTAATACTTTTTGTAATGTCTGCAATGCATACAGAGATATCCATATGTATGTTACAATGCATGTGTGAACAGGTGTTTTGGTAGTGATTGTATGGTTCTGTCACCTATTTTAATGTGATATTTAATAGCATCACTTTACCATTAGGATATTTGATTTGGCCAGCTACTGGTGTATCATTTGTGGTGTTTCTGCTGTCTCATAAGGTAAATTACTCTTTACAGAACCTTTATCTTCATACTAAGGGCAACTTCTTTCTGCATGCTAAATTTCATGTGCTTGCTAACTTATTTGCTAGTTTCATTGTGTGTATTGTGACCTAATGACATTGTAATATCATGTAAGCGTGTGTGTTAATGGCTTTTGGTGTACACATCCCCTTTTACAGGACTGTGGTCATATATGGATCTATTCAGCCATCCTTTGCCCGTATGTGTTATGTTGCTTGTGGTGTGTGCGTTTGTGTGTATGTGTTTGTGGTTCCTGTCACTAAATTTGTTCCATTTGTCTTTACAGAGTCAAGTGGTCGCCATACATGTGGGTGTGTGGCAACTGGACCAACGTTTGGCTCAACCTCTTCGAGGAAGGAGGCTGGGGCGTGCTAAAATATTCCGCACACGTGTGACCCTCTTTGGGATGCCTGATGATGAGGTACAAACTAGGTACCGGTTACCACCGCATGTGATCCTAGACACTCTCTCATTAATAGAGAGTGGTCTGGAAAGTTGTCACCGGCTCCCAACAGCAATTCCGCCTCTCATACAGTGGCTGGCGGTGTTGCATTTCTGCGCCTCAGGGTCTTTCCAGCAAGTGGTGGCAGTGCTTGCAGGAGTTTCCCAACCTACTTTCAGTAGGATCCTGAGGCGTGTAATGTCGGCCATGTTTCGACGCAAGGGCCACTTCATGGCCATGCCATTTGACCAGGACTCTCTGGATAGGGTAAAACTGCAATTTCACCACCTTGCAGGTTTCCCTAATGTGATAGGTGTTGTGGATGGGACACATGTACCCTTTGTACCACCATCACGTACTGAGCACATCTTCCGTAATCGGAAGATGTTCCATTCCCTGAACGTGATGGTGGTGTGTGGGCCATCCCTTGAGATCCTGGCCTTTAACTCCAACTTTCCGGGAAGTGGCCATGACTCCTATGTCATCCGTCAAACCAGGATCTGGCAAAGATTAAAAGAGCTGGAAGGACGTGACATGTGGATTTTGGGTGACTCCGGTTACCCTTGTACGCCCTGGCTCCTAACTCCTTACAGCTCCCCCACTCCAGGCCCACAGGAGTCATACAATACGGCCCATGTCGCCACCAGGCAAGTGGTGGAGCGCACCATTGGCCTCCTGAAGGGCAGATTTCGTGTGCTCCATCGCACTGGTGGTGACCTCCAGTATGCGCCAGCCATGGTGGCAAAGATTGTGGGGTTGTGTTGTTTTCTACACAACATAGCTGTAACGAGATCGGTCCCCTTCCCTGCGGAGGAAGTCCATCCACCTGAGCCACACGACGGTGCCCCCTGCCGCTACAGACACCCACAAAATGTGCGTGGGTACGCCCTGCGTGACTCTGTGGTGTCACGTTTTTTCAGGTAGGTTGAATAACAGTGTTTGACACCATATTTACAAGTACTACCCACATTCCCGCAGAACATTTATGTGGATGAACCATGTAATTCTTGTTAAAACATATTTCCAGATCAGATGTGTGATTACATGAACCAAAATATATGTGATGTTGTTCTGTTACAATATCTTCGATGTATGTATTGGAATGTGTATTAAATAATGTGGTAAATTTCCCTATCCTTGTAGCTGAACTCATCAAGCAGATTGTCCAACACACCATCCCCAGAGGCCACCACTAGCCACAACCAGGATGCTGGCACACAAACTGAAGGGCAGGCAGGGTTGTGATCTGCTGGCCAGATGGAATGTCAATATTATTGCACAAAATGGAGGATGTGTGTGTCAGCAGATGTGTTGGTGTGTATGTGTGTGTCATCAAAGACAAGTATATGTCGTTTAGAACTCACTCTAATGGCTATTCTTTCTATCCTTTCCAGGTGCAACACAGAGAAGACACGCATTTGTGGCAATGCTGCGGGATGTTCCAGTGCACCTAAGGGATGCTGCTTGCTGTGTGTTCCCATTGCTGAACCTGCTTAAAAACTAATGTAGCTGCTATGTTTGCACTAGTGACAGTTTGGAGATGTGACAAATAGGGTTGTGCACAATAAAGTTTTGAATTTTCACTTGTGTCTGTGTGGGTCAGTATAGTACTGATAGTGATAGGACTATACTAGTAGTGATAGTGATGGTGTGAGAATACCCGAGATAACAGATATGTATGTTTTCAGATGACACTTGTTGAGAGATATTTGTGACGAGTATTCTTTATATACAGTATGGATCATGTTACATGTTTGCATGGTTGTACAAGGTGAAATGATGAGTAATTGAAAGCTGTACTAGGTGTCACAAATAGATTATGGGGGTTCAATATAACAACTTTGTGTAACATGCAATTACAAATGTCATCACAGGTGTACATTACACACCTGAATTTCGTGTGCGGTTATGTGTATGAACGCATACTGTAGTAGTGGTTGCATATTTGGCCATATGCCATATAGAAAGGGCGTGTCATTTGAATGCATAAGTGTATGTTCGCCTGGGCATATCCGAAGGTATTGCGAAAATTGTGATTCGCATACATTCTGTCAATTTGAAATGGCCTAATAAAGTTATCAGCAAAAGACACAGATTTCTGACCAATCACTGATCACCCACACTTATATAGGCACCTGCAATTAATAACTGCGCCACACCCAATATGGCAACTAGCAGGGCACCACCCTTCCGCAAACGCGAGCTCCTCGCCCTGGTCCAGGTAATGGATCAGCGGCTGGGGCCCACGGCACCTTATATCTCTAATGCGGAGAAGCGGCGGGCATACAATGCTGCCCGCCGCAGAATATATTTGACTACGGGAGTACTCCGTAATATCGGCCAACTCGAACGCCGGTGGTCGGACTTGCGGCGCCGGCAGCCGGAGCTGCTATCACGTATCCGCGGGTACATCCGCCGATGTAAGTATATGTATTTATGGCAAAATGTACGCATGTGTTTGTAAAGTATAAAAGAATGTTTCTCTGTGCGTGGGTATCTGGAAGTATATATCTGTAGTTAATGTTACTTTTGCAATTTGGTGAATTGTGTTCTGTGTGTATATATGGTGAGTGTGTATATGGGCCAATATGGGTGTATATGGGTATAGATGGGTGTTTTTGTGTGGTGAACAGTGTATATGGGTGAGGTGTGTCGCTTTATTGGATTGTGTTTGAAAGTTAGACAATGAAAGAAGCCTCAAGTGTGTATGCAGATCACATGACTAATTGTAGTTTCCATTTCCCTTTCCTATTCATCCACCTTGAATGACCACTGACCCATCACTGACATTGCAGCAAGAGCCAGGGCACACCAGGCAGAGGTGGAAAGGGCACGGGCCCAAACCCAGGAGGAAGAGGAGCCCACCAGCAGGACCAGATCCAACAGCAACTCATCTAACCCACCCCCCTCCCATTCCCCACCCCCCTCCACCTCCCATTCCCCCTCCAACACCCCATCCCCCTCCCATTCCCCACCCCCCTCCACCTCCCATTCCCCCTCCAACACCCCATCCCCCTCCCATTCCCCACCCCCCTCCACCTCCCATTCCCCCTCCAACACCCCACCCCCCTCCCATTCCCCACCCCCCTCCACCTCCCATTCCCCCTCCAACACCCCACCCCCCTCCCATTCCCCACCCCCCTCCACCTCCCATTCCCCCTCCAACACCCCACCCCCCTCCCATTCCCTACCCCCCTCCACCTCCCATTCCCCCTCCAACACCCCACCCCCCTCCCATTCCCTACCCCCCTCCACCTCCCATTCCCCCTCCAACACCCCACCCCCCTCCCATTCCCCACCCCCCTCCACCTCCCATTCCCCCCTCCAACACCCCATCCCCCTCCCATTCCCCACCCCCCTCCACCTCCCATTCCCCCTCCAACACCCCATCCCCCTCCCATTCCCCACCCCCCTCCACCTCCCATTCCCCCTCCAACACCCCATCCCCCTCCCATTCCCCACCCCCCTCCACCTCCCATTCCCCCTCCAACACCCTATCCCCCACCAACCCACCACTACCCCCTTTTGCTCCCCCCTACTACTCCCCACCACACACCCCCAACCCCTACCAATCACCAACACAACCCATCACCATTACCCCAAATCCCATTCCAGCCTCATCCCTCCTTTTAAGCCCATATTCCACCATCATGTCACCATCCAACAGTGAGCAGGATGGGACTGGCATCCGTAAGTAATATATGTGCCTAATGTCTTTACACAAAGAGCTACTAATTACCAATCACAACACACACATATGTGCAGGCAAAATCATTTTTCAGTCAACACAATCACTGCAGTGCAACCCTGACCTGTGGGGTGTTCACCTCCAGAATCCAAGTGCCCCTTGAAACATAAATTGTGTGCAGACAGGCCTCACACCTTCAGTAATTGCCCACACATAACAGTGACTATGTCAAAAAAATGATAAACAATAAGATTCATGTGCAATGCAGCACCATCCAGTGTGCTTCACAATTTAAACATTGATAGGAAACACAGCCAAATCCAAGACAGACAAAAGGTTGCTGGGGCCTGCTTGAAAGCTTAAAATCTATAGCGTCAACTCATTCTATATTGTATATTGAGTAGTGGTGTGCTATTTATGTGGGCCAAGCTGCTTCAGAAGTGTAGTTTCCAGCATGATGTGCTACACACATTTCCATATTGACTACTTAATTCGATGACAGGCCATGCTGAGGCATGCAGTAGTAAAAAAGCAGAAGGGCCATACATTGTACAGCAATGACAAACAACTTGAACAATAATGTGTGGTAAATGTTACAAAATGACAGCAGCCGAAAACAGGAGCACATGTCCCTTCTGAGGTTTGATGCAATTCCACCAGCTAAAAGAACCCAATTGTGATGCAGCCTACATTAATGCTAAGTTTGCTGGTATGTAAAATGTATGTGTGTGGACACATCATAGTAGTTAGGAGCATGTCCACAGCAGCCCCTTCTTCAATGTAGGTGTAAATGTATGTGGCCTTCACCATTCACTGGAAAACTAATCATATCTTAACATACAAAAATACTGGTACTCTTTACCTAGAAGGGCGCCCGTCGCGTGCATCGCGGGTACATTTATGTATGGCCGCGACGCGACCGACGCGATGCCCGCGATTTCCCATTGAAACCCATGTTAAACATGGAAATCGTGTCGGTCGCGTCGCGGCCGGCCATAAATGTACCCGCGATGCCCGCGACGCGATGCTCCCGATTTCCCATAGGAATCAATGTTAAAAGGCGCGATGGACCCGATTTTACTGTTAAATGGCTCAATCCACCCGATTTGGCCATAGGAATCAATGTTAAATGGGCCACAGAGCCCATTAACCCTTAAATGTCCCCCCAAATTTTTAACGCCACCCCACGATCCACGCCAACCCGAAGCGTGGCGAGCGCAGCGAGCCCGCGAGGGGCGGCGGTACGCGTCCTCCGACTTTTTCATGCCCTACTATCCACTAGGGCGTGGTGTGAGAATATAATAGTGTGGCGAGCGTAGCGAGCCACCGAGCCCGAAGCGTGGCGAGGGGACGCGGATACCTTCACAGTTATGCGCGTCCCCTCGCGGGCTTCACAGGTGTCCGTGGCGACGCGGACACCTGTGAAGCCCGCGAGGGGACGCGTCTACCTGTGAAGGTATCCGCGTCCCCTCGCGGGGCTCGCTGCGCTCGCCACGCTTCGGGCTCGGTGGCTCGCTGCGCTCGCCACACTATTATATTCTCACACCACGCCCTAGTGGATAGTAGGGCATGAAAAGGTCGGAGGACGCGTACCGACGCCCCTCGCGGGCTCGCTGCGCTCGCCACGCTTCGGGTTGGCGTGGATCGTGGGGTGGCGTTAAAAATTTGGGGGGACATTTAAGGGTTAATTTGGCCTATTTGGCCCCAAATCGGGTCCATTGAGGCATTTAACAGTAAAATCGCGGTCAATCTGCCGTTTTAACATTGTTCCCTATGGGAAAATCGCGGTGATCGCGGTCATCGCGGGCATCGCGGCCATCCCGATTTACCCGCGATGCCCGTGATGACCGCGATCACCGCGATTTTTACCCCCGACGCCCGCGATTTCAATCGCTGGCGCCCTTCTAGGTAAAGAGTACCAAAATACTTTATGTATATGATATAATATTTATACTGTTCTGTTTCCATTCCCCACAGACACTGATCAGCAACAGGAGCCCGTGGGCGAAGTATTTTTGGAAATACAGCTCACTTTAATTTATTTGGCCATTCTCTTGGAGCGTCTGCAAGAGCTGATTTAATTTTAATGTTTATTTTATTTATGTTGACGTTATGTTAATTATACCCAAAAAAGTTTGGCAAGTAAAGTGGCAGTTTAACTTGTTTGGGAATTTGTGTGCGTTTTATTTCGGACCAATATGTAAGAATGGTACTAACAACAGGTACATACAGATGTGTAGTGTCAGTTATATAGCAAATTAAAAGGAAAGTGTTAGCAATGTTGCTTGCGTAATAATGTGGCCTGTATGTGGAATCAACACATAGTCGAGATGCATGAATGATTGAAGTACTTACAGTAACACTTCACACATCACATCTGGGTAGGTTGACATAGTAAAATATAGGAACACCATAATTAAGGCCATAACTTAACACATACACATAAACAACACATTTGTGGGTAGTCATAGGCATTTATTACAGTTACACATGTAAACATATTAAATATAAATGTACTGAGGGATAAGTAGTATGTTCCTTTTGCTACTTATTAGGGAAGCCACTTTAGATAATGAGGAAACATGATTAGATTCAGCTCTATTGTGTCAATGTAATTTGCTTGCAAAGTTGATGATTGTATCCAGCACATGGAAATGATTGAGGAGGGTGATGTGATTTAATTGTGTGCGTGGATGTTTGCTGCGTGCATACTAGTATTTGGTTTGCTAACATTTGGGGAGTAGAGCATGTTCGTTAGCAGCTAGAGGTGAGTGTGCGTGCGCAAATGTGTGGGCGCGTGCGACCAGTTACACGTACGCACAGCGAAAGACCACCCCCCTTACTTGTATGGTTGCGTGCGAATGATTTCGCAAGCGCTGTAGGCGTGCCTTCGCCCGATGCGTGCGTGTGGTTTTTCCCGCAAGAGTGCTTGCGAATGTGCATGCGAGCGCCTGAACCTGAATGAGGGCCATTGTTTTGTCCATCTAAGAAGGATTTTGTCAGAAAGAGTGAACTAGAATAAGGCCCTTGATCCTTAGACTTGTGGACCCACCAGGTTACTTCATCTGGTAGGTCCATAACTTTTTGAAATCATAATTATCACCTCTCACCTTTGTATCAGTCTCCACACATAGCTGATGATTCTCTTATTAATGTAACAGCTTTTAACACTTTAACACTTTAACCAAATGATAGTGATGCCCTGGAGCTGGTGGCTTGTGCAGGTCTCCAGGGTCCAGTGCTTTGGACTTAAACCTTAGTATTAGGGACCCAACAGATCACCTGTTAACATGTTTTGGCCCATTGTTTTGCACCTTAGTTTGGCTCTATACCTGACATGTTTGGATGAAGGAGATGTATGGGTGCAAGAAGTTCCATAATAAGAACAAACAGCAGAGGTGACAGTGGACACTGAACTTAGCCAAGTACCCTGGACCACATTTAGTATGTATAGATTAGTAAAGTTGATTGGATAACCATTAATATTACTCAACAGGAACGGACCAGATGGATCAGCTGTAGTGGTATAGAATTTGAATGAGGAGGAAGAGCTAAGGCAAATAGTAACATCTTTTTTTGTGATCATAAAATGCCAGTGGCAAATCTCTGATAGGAAACCCTTGCTGTTTGTGTAGGAAATTGGCAGCACAGTTGGTGTAGGGAAAGCATTGCATCCAATGAATGGAGGTGAGCACTAGATGTGAAAGAGAAGAAGAGGTGTTCAGAATGCCATGTAGAGTAAGAAGGACTTTCAATTAAAACTCAAAATTTTGAAATAAAAATTTCTTAGAAGGGGAGTGTTCTGCGCTGTCTCCCTTTGCTACATGCAAGTAATTTCTGGATTTATGTCACTGTCGTCATCGTCTCTGAACCAGATCCCAAGTGTGCTATTTTGTCATCTCCCCAAGTCTTTTCTGTATGCCCTCCATAGTGACAAGACTTTCACTTGAGTGACTGAGTCTAAACTAGAAACTGTGGAGGCATTACAACTATACTGTGCTACCTCTGATTGTTGTTCTCAGCATACCCAGCTATGTGCTACTCCTGCTCTGCATACCACCTGCATTACCTCTGCAGCTCTTTGCTTAATCTGTCTCATACCACTGTACATGCTTGGTTACAAAGTTTCCTGATATCTGCTGGTTAATAAACCAACCAGGCTGATTAAGTTTTTCATCATGTGGACTGACCTTTATCGCACACTGCTGACACCTCAGGTTCTGCCAATAGGCTATGGCTGTAACACATACTGAATGCCCTTATCCGTAAAGAATTTTTAGTTCGGTGATGTGATAAAGTGTCTGGTTTTTATCACTCGCCAATCAGCTCCTAACTGTGAAGTTACAGGCTTGCTTTGAAAAATGACAGGTAGGAGCTGACTGGCCGGTGATAAAAACCAGACACTTCATCACTTCACCGAGCTTAATAAATCTACCCCACAAAATTGTTAATGGCATGCAGCCTAGCCTTAATGTCATTTAACACATCCAATATGCATAGATTTCCACCTTCTTTGCTACATTTTTAATAGCAATTTTAATAGCTTTTATTTCTCATCTTTTTAAGAAAATATTTCTCATTTTGGACGAGATGTACTAAGCATAAAAGTGATAAAATGGAGATTGATAAAGCATTAACCCATCAGGTCCTACCTGCCATGTTACAGGCTGGGTTTGAACAGCCTACTGTATAACAGGTAGGACTTCTCCATTCAGTCTCCATTTTATCACTTTTTAAGCTTTGTACATCTGGCCCTTCATGACTTATTTCAATGTTATCACATCCATTTTATGACTTTTTAAGCTTAGTACATCTGGCCCTTCATGAGTTATTTTAATGTTATCATATCAATCCAGCAGAAGCCACACCCAGTCGTTTCTAGGGCCAGATGAGCCATGCAATTTACATGGCACCTGCGGCCATGGCCACGGTCTCTTCCTCAGATGGTGTTGCATGCGGTCAGGCTCCTAGAGTTCTGTTGAGCATGTCCCACCCAAAATTTGGGGAGGGACATTCACCAGACAGAGCAAGTTGGAGAAGCCAGATGTAAACAGTATTGCTGGGGCCGAGGCGGCGGTGGTGGAAGCAGCAGTAGGGGTGGTGGCAGCAGCAGTAGGAGCAGTAGCATGAGGAGACAACCCCTGACAAGAAACAGATAGTGTGGCAATCTTAAGGGTCGATACTATATAAGGGATGCCGCATAATGTTTTGTCAAGGGTAGAAACCGCCTTGGCCACACACCAAACAAAACACCAACATGTTTCTAGCCTGGCAAAATCCTCATTACACTGAAAATGCTGTGTCAATCACTTGGGGCCAGTCCAAAGGCCATTATTTGTTCACTGCCCTATTACCTCCACCAGGGTCACCACTAATACTGTTGGGGCCCAGGACTGACCTACAGTCCGAGCCCCCAGCAGCACAGCGCTACATCCTTGTCCACCCCCCCGCGCGTGCCCCCTCCTGCCCGTGCCTGCCAGCACCCTGCCTCCCAATTACCATTCCTTACCATCACACAGAATCGCCCTCCGGCTCCTTCAGCCTCCACCGTCAGGTCCAGAGTGCACACTGAAGCCTGCAGAGCGCCGAGCCTCTCTATGTCCTAGCCTCGGCGCTCTGCAGGCTGCACTGTGCGTGCCTGGCAGGGGAGCCACCGGGAGGGAGAGGGGGGTGCCGGGGGGGGTGGCACCACTGTGGGCAGCTGCCCAGGCCCCTCCAGAGGCCGGGGCCCAGGACAGCTGTACCCAGGGCACCCCCCCTGTTGGCGGCCCTATTACCTCCACTAGCACCCTAGAATCTCCTTCTGTCACCTCCAATGCAATTCATCTCTGCCTACAGTCTTATCTCCAATGTCTTGTGATTTGGTAGAGGCTACAGCAGGTAAATTAATTTGAGCATTTCAAACTAATGTCCCTAGCACTGTGAGATAATACTGCTAGCCACTGTTCCACCATGCTTTTCCATTTTTGCAGCACAGTCTGCATCCAAGGAATAAAAGGATTCCTTCTGACTTGCCAGAAGAGTGCAGATCTCCTCACACACAAGAATGCACAATCTCTCCAATAACTCATTTAGAGCCATACTGTATTTATCATACATATTTTTACCTAAAATAATGTAAAAGGATGTTGTATCCACCATTTCTTCCCCATCTATTGTGCAGTAATGTGTAGCCAGCCATTGTGACACAGATGTTTTGAAACCTCTCTTGACATTTGCTGAAAACATCTGCTTCAATCAGTTCCAGGGATGCACTACTGTTTGTTGACAGCTGGTGCCAGCACTCCCTAAACACTCAAAAAAAAAGCACTGAACAGCTGAGCTACTAGGAGTAGAAAGATGTGAAGCGATCACGTTAAGGTGCTCAGTGAGGATGATGCCCAATCCTGACACCTGCTCCCATATACAGTAGTAGTGTCTTGTTTAATATGCAGAAGCAGTTGGACAGGGAATGTGAAACATATCAAAGCATGGTGACATGTGAATTCATTTTTTGCAAATAAAAACATGAGCTCTGCGACACCATTATACAGGATCTAGTATAATGTGAATGGGGCTGTGGCCGGTTTAATTTTGCCTATCTGTGGCAAGAAGACAGTGTCTTTGGAAGTCCCTTTGGGCATACAGTAAGAGATGTTGGAGATAACATCACTATGGCCCTTATTCTTGTTCGTGCGGTACGGCCCGCGTGCGGCCGTACCGCCGATGTTTTTACACTGCACATGCGCAGAGGTCAATCTGCGCATGTGCAGCCCCCTTCGCCGCAGACGTATTTCGTCCGCCGCAAAGGGGGCGTATAGGGGCGTGAGAGGCATCATGCCCTCATTTCCCTATGTGTACGCCCCGCGTTTCATGGGCGTTCCCATGCAAACGCGGGGCGTATGCATGGTAATGAGGCCATGACGCAACTCATGGGGGCGGAAAGCTGACGTCGCCGGATGTCAGCTTTCAGCCCTCATACAAGCTACCACACGGACGATTGTCCGTGTGGTCTCAGCTTGCGGGAGCTGCCGCGGCATGCGGACCTGCCTTCGATGGTCGACGACCATCGAATGCAGGGGGCAGCTCCCACCATGGTGGAGGCGTACGCCTCCACCATTTTTATGCGGATCGACAGCCGTCCGTGTACGGACGGCCGTGGCGATCCGTAGGGTGGGCGGGGATTGGTTTGTGCGGCTGGAGCCCCGTGTGCGGCTCTGGCCGCACCAACCAGAATAAGGGCCCATGGGAGATAATCTCTGTCGTCAGTGGGCAGCACAGGCAATGTAATTACTGCCTCACTGCACTGAGGTTGTGGGTTTGATTCCCACCATGGCCCTAACTGTGCGGAGTTTGTATATTCTCCCCGTGCTTGCGTGGGTTTCCTCCAGGTACTCCGGTCTCCTCCCACAACCAAAAAATATACTGGTAGGTTAATTGGCTCCTAACAAAATTAACCCCAGAATGAATGAGTGTGCATGTACTGTATGTATCGCAGGGAATATAGATTGTAAGCTCCACTGGGGCAGGGACGGATGTGAATGTTTCAATATCCTCTGTAATGCGATGCGGAATATGTATGCGCTATATAAATAACTGGTACTAAATAATAAATAAATAAACTAAGTGGGGACATGGTTATCATTTTTAAGCTGAACCAATACTATGCTAGTTAGGCGTTGTTCTCCCAAATCTAGGTTAGGTTGGATTTGGGAGAGCCATGCCACCTCCATTTATTTAATAGAGTTTATTTGGCTTTTACTGAGTTTTTGCACTGCCTACTGTACTTGTAATCCGGCCTTATTCATATATATCTATGGCCCTTATTCTGATCGGTGCGGCCGGATCCGAATATGCGGCCAGCACCGTGCGTCCTAAACCCCGCCTTCCATATGGATCGCCATCTCCGTCCGTACGCGGTAAGAAGCTGTCCGAACGGACCGCACGTGTATTTCTCATGAATACACCTCCTCCATCTCAGGGAACCTCCCCCATCATTCAATGGTCGCAGACCGAGTGGCCAGGCAGCTCCCGCAACCTCAGACCACACGGGCATTTCTCCGTGCAAAAGCAGGGATCTGGGCGGGCAGCTGACATCCGGCAATGTCATATGTCCGCCCCCTACACGTGCGTCACGGCCGCATTACCATACGTACGCCCAGCGTTTGCATGGGAACGCCCATGAAACACGGGGTGTAAACATATGGTAATGAGCCCAAACAGCCCTTCACACCCCTCTCCACCCCCTGTTCGTAGTGTACACATTTCATGCGGAATGTGGCCGTGCGTCCCGCTCGCACATGTGCAGAGACGCCTTTTGCACATGCGCAGACACAAAACATCGGAGGCACGAACGCACGCGGATATTACCGCACCAACCAGAATAAGGGCCTATATCATTATTTTACCAGCATTATATAGTTTTTAAGTGTTTTAAGATGTATTGCCCAATTTATATACTGTACTAAAACTGCAGGGCAACTTATAATAAGATGTCAGATGTATGTGTTATATTTAATTCTACAATTGCAACATCTGAAAATATTCCCTCAGAGATATCCTACACATCACAAAATATATCATAGTTGGTAATTTGAATTTAAATCAACTAATGATTATATCTGTTCTTAAAATATAAAGCCCCTTCAAGTGATTTCTGCTTCCTGAGTGTGAGGCTAATAGCATTTCACCACAGATGAATCATTGATACTATTTCTGAAACTATCATTTTCATTTATTTTCTCTCCGTTAATGCATTTTATTTTTTGTCTACACGAGACTGGCTTTATGGCTTATAAGACTGTTCAGCAATCACAATTTGCCAGGTAGTATTAAGCTTAGTGTAGAACAATTTTATTAATAAAAGACCAGTCTACAATGTATTCTTTCAAAAAGAAACTTCTTCAACTATTATTTTGTTGAAAAATACAGTAGGTACAAAATTATAAAATTGTGCTTGTGTAAGTGAAAGAACTGATGTGCACAAATAAGCATAATTGTTTAGTAATCCATAGCAACCATATATATACTGCAATACAATGTCACTATTGTGTTCGTGTCTGAACCCAGACTAGGATGAGTTGTGGTGCTATGACTTGAGGATCGGGAGCAGAATGTGGCTCTGAATGTAAGTTCGGTACTCTTTACCTAGAACGGCGCCCGTCGCGGGCATCGCGGGTACATTTATGTGTGGCCGCGACGCGACCGACGCGATGCCCGCGATTTCCCATTGAAACCCCTGTTAAACATGGAAATCTTGTCGGTCGCGTTGCGGCCGGCCATAAATGTACCCGCGATGCCCGCGACGCGATGCTCCCGATTTGCCATAGGAATCAATGTTAAAAGGCCCGATGGACACGATTTTACTGTTAAATGCCTCAATGGACCCGATTTGGCCATAGGAATCAATGTTAAATGGGCCACAGAGCCCAAATAACCACAATTAGCCCTTAAATGTCCCCCCAAATTTTTAACGCCACCCCACGATCAACGTGAACCCGAAGCGTGGCGAGCGCAGCGAGCCCGCGAGGGGCGGCGGTACGCGTCCTCCGACCTTTTCATGCCCTACTATCCACTAGGGCGTGGAGTGGGAATAGAATAGTGTGGCGAGCGCAGCGAGCCACCGAGCCCGAAGCGTGGCGAGCGGACGCCGATACCTTCACAGTTATACGCGTCCCCTCGCGGGCTTCACAGGTGTCCGTGGCGACGCGGACACCTGTGAAGCCCGCGAGGGGACGCGTCTGCCTGTGAAGGTATCCGCGTCCCCTCGCGGGGCGCGCTGCGCTCGCCACGCTTCGGGCTCGGTGGCTCGCTGCGCTCGCCACACTATTCTATTCTCACTCCACGCCCTAGTGGATAGTAGGGCATGAAAAGGTCGGAGGACGCGTACCGCCGCCCCTCGCGGGCTCGCTGCGCTCGCCACGCTTCGGGTTGGCGTGGATCGTGGGGTGGCGTTAAAAATTTGGGGGGACATTTTAAGGGTTAATTGTGCCTATTTGGGCTCTGTGGCCCATTTAACATTGATTCCTATGGCCAAATCGCGGGCATTGAGGCATTTAACATTAAAATCGCGGTCAATCACCATTTTTAACATTGTTCCCTATGGGAAAATCGCGGTCATCGCGGGTAGCAGATTTTTATGTACCCGCGATTTACCCGCGATGCCCGCGATGACCGCGATTTTTACCCCCGACGCCCGCGATTTCAATCGCGGGCGCCCATCTAAGTAAAGAGTACCGTAAGTTCTACTCATTCATGGATGGGACAGTGATTGAGATGCAGCCTAACATGCGGCAATACTGGGGTCTGTACTTGTACAGAATTGAAGCACGAATTGCTGGGAGAGTGCAGGCCAGCTAATCATGGGGTTTGCACTTGGACAGATGAAACAGAGTTACTGGGAGAATGCAGGGTGTACAGGGTGTGCTGTAGATGGAAATGCACTAGTGCCACAGATAACCAACAGTGGAGAAGGAAACTCACAGTAGGTTCATGGACAACAAAGCACTAGCGATTAGAATGCGCTGGGAGACTGGCTTACCCCTGGCTAGAATCTGATTGAAGGAAAAACCTGACGGCAGTCCCACTGCCGATTGGATCCAGGATGGTCAGCTGACAGAGACTGTCATGGTGGCGCCCATGGCCGGTCTTGGCTAGAATTCTGGGGTGTTGTACACCACAGACAGGTAGAGTTGACCGCAGACCATAAGGCAGTGGGGGAGCTGGCTCACAGTGGGGAGAGAGCCAGTGCAGACTGACAGATGAAGCAGTGTCTCATATTGCCCATAACAACCAAAATATCCATACTTTTGTTGATTTTAAGTATTGGTCAATTTATAGCTTTTTAAAAAAAATAATATTATTCACCATAGCCATAACGTTGTGAGCCAGCCTATTAATATACTTAACATATTAAATCTAAATACTTTTCTATGTCAGAGGATGATTTTCTCAGCACTAATTAGTAGCAAATTCACATTTGGGTTTGTTGTAGGCAATGGCGGTTTGGCAATAGAAGTCTTGTGTAGGATCCCCAGAGGTCCAATGCACCCATGGAGCTGCCTGTATTCAGGAGAGGATAGAGGGTGGCAGGCTGGCAATGTGGGTGTGTAAGGGGGCCACTTTATGTAAAAAATTTCTAGGGCCACTTTAAGTTCCCAATACGCCCATGGGTGCCGGGTGTAATATAGCAAGGCATTATACAACTACAGATAGTGTGCAACAGTCTGCTAAGTTCTAAATTGTATAATAGAACTGACTGGATACAGGTGTCCATACATGCTGAGATGAACTCTGTGCTTTTAGTACTAGGTTGCATAGTATCTAGTACAAAAAGCATACAATCTAGTTCTAAAGCTGCCCATACACGTCCCGATACGGGCGTGCGTTCAGTGCTTAACTAGCATGCATCACATCACATTGCATTGCCTGTGCATGCGTTGTGCATGCAATGCGATGCAATGTGGTGAAAACAAGCGAGCACCTCAAAGCACTCATCGGACAGCCCGCATCGCAGCGTGTATGGGCTGCTTAATAGCACCGGCAGCACCTACTTTATGTGCTGTGCGATGAGCTGTGCACGGGAGCGTGCATCTCATCGCACTGCCCTGTCGCACCGTGTATGGGCACCTTAACTCCTAAAACTATGTATAATAGTATTTATGGGGTGTTCACACAGTGCAATTATGCTTGCGATTGGGACTGATTGGGCAAGCAGACAGATCTGTACTATATCGTTCTGCCTGCATAGCTTATTTTTGTATTTGATTTCAATGCCATAAGACCGTACATTGGAATCGAATTGGCATCAAATGCGGCTGAAAAATAGACCAAATCAAACCGCATAAGGCTATGTTTATTTGTTTGTTTAATTTTCATTAAAAATACATTTCTATTTGCCCTTGGAAAGTTCCTGTATTCTAATTTACTAAGAAGATGCACTATTCACCCCTGTTTGTCTAACCTTGTCTAACCCTCCCCTTTAGAATGTAAGCTCTCACGAGCAGGGCCCTCTCTCCTTATGTGCCTTTCTTAGAATATATAAACATCTGCCACCCTGATAATTGCTTCAGTGTCCTGTCCCCTGATGCAACTATTTATATTTACCATGTACTTGTCCTAAATTGTCTTGTACTGTAATTTATCTGTTTTTGCTCATTTGTGTATTGTTAGGTGCTGTGGAACCTTTGTGGCACCATATAAATAAACAATAATAATAATTTATCTTTTATATTTAAGAGAATATGCATTAAATACCCAGATTCATTAATATGACAATGGTGTGACAGTTTTTCTTTTGGATTTTAAATTAGAAGACATTTCCTTATGCCTTAAAAAGAGGAAAAATTGGTTTGTTTGTCTGGTTTTTGGATTACAATCAGAGAATATTTCCCACTGGGTTAATCTGCTTTGTCTCTCCATTCTAATTACAATAATGAGAAGGCAAAATAGAATAAAGGAAATCACATGGATGTGGCTGAAGGTAATGTTAAGGAGAGCTGAGATGCTGATGTAGCTAAAGGAAATAGAGAGATGAATTTGTTTAACAATGGATCTAAACAAGGTGGATAATCAAAAAATAAGATGCATCCCTGACAGAACACAGGGTTAGAGGTATGAAAATGCATATTAAAACATATACAATTCAGTATGTGATATATCGCATCATAACCACAATCCACTTAATTAATTATTAGTTATTGAGCATCATGCCCAAACTTCTATTAGGTGGAAAGGGAAATTTTCTTCGCATAAATAGCAGAACATTTCCACCTAATAGGAGGTTGAGCATGGCGGGTCATAGCTAATAACACTAGCCAACAAAAAAATACTTTTTATTAGCTTCTTTTAAAAAAATAGTCAGTTTTTACTAAATTTGGTTTAGTTTTTTAGATACACTACTTGTGATACATGTACTTCTGTAGTTAAAACCAATATTATATTAATATGATATCTGTACACAACAGAAGTAGCAATTGTTTTAATTCAATCTATGTACAGGTAAATTAGCAGAAAATAAGATATCAAGCCTTGCTATTTCGTATGACGACCTATTTATGAGTGCGCCTTCGTTTTGCTTGTCGTTTGTACTCTTGTCCTGGAGCAACTCTTGTCACCGTCCAACAGTAGTCTACAAGCATGGAAACGTCCCATTTACCCTGATATCTTCGTCCCATAGTTGAAATATCTTGATGGAATCTCTCACCATGCTCATCACTTACTGCAGCACAATTCGGAGGAAAGAAGTCCAGATAAGAATCGAGAAAATTTTGATATGAGTAACATATATATGAGTAACATATATATTAAGTAACAAAATATGGCTGACAATAACTCAGGATACCTGTACTAAGGATTGGCAACCTACAATTTATTTAAATAAAAAAAAAATCCCTAGTATTTTTCGAAAATCCCTCAAATTCTCTAGTATTTAACGAAATATGGTTATATCTCAGAACATAGAGCTAACTCAGCATTTTAAATGCCATATTCGTATTTCCCATGCTCGAATAAACTAGAAATTACTATTTTTGTTTCAGAAGCATTTTCACTGTTGGCTAGTATAATTCCTTAATTCATTAAGTGGATTGTGGTTATGATGCAATATATCCCATATTGAATTGTATATGTTTTTATATGCATTTTGAATTTAATTATAATATCTCGTTAACAAATTGTTATAGTTTGACCACAATTGGATTTGCACTCTCCTTTTAAATTTATCTAGCTTCATTAAGTAATTATTCCAAGTTTCTACTGGGAGCTGTACCTCCAATTAATTGGTGATCTAGTGTTTGTATTTTAAATTGTGCATACAGAATATACAGAAATTGCGCCTGAAGTAGATTCTGATTGGTTGCTATGTGCAACATCCCATCTTCAATAGAATTCCCACAATAGAAAATAAACCCCAAAGCACAAGATAGAAAGAAATGTGGTCACTTTAATGGAAACATAAGACTTTTGAGTCTGCATGAGCAGTGGAGAAATATGTTTTGTATGTACTAGAAAATAAGTTTGCATCCAACTGTACATCAGCGCAAGTGTGTCAGGATACAGTACATTTACAGATGGTGATAGAATCGCCAACTGCTGGAAGGGGGCACACACGCACTCACCAGACGCTTGCATGCCCCATTCCGACAAAGTCCTCCGCTGCCCTCTGCCGCCCGCTGCAGCTTCCCCGCTGCCCCCAGTTCCCCCAATCCCTGCTCGTCTCCGTGAAGCAGAGACCGGCAGGGAAAGCGATTCCCACCACCGTGTTGATGGGGACGGGCGGGCATGTGAGACGCTCGCACATCCTCTGGCGATTCCCAGCACTGGCTGAGAGGTGCTCCATCTGTGTGTGTCACTATGATACACTGTGGGGGCTATTCATATTAATTTGGTCCTCCGTGCATTTGCACAGAGGACCAATGTTGTACATGCGCAGGCATGTTTCTGCGCATGTGCAGACGCAGGGTGCATGAACCCACTGCAAATATTCCGTTAGCCAGGTGCACGCACCCTACATGGCGAGCGGGAGGCGCCGCAAAATGCCTCATTACCATATGGTAATGAGTCGGTGACGCAGTGCGGGGGGCAGGCCACTGACATCACCGCCTGCCCATATTCGTCCCAGCACACACGCATGCATGCATGCATGTACCTTCCACATCTTTCGATTGTCGGCAACCATCAAAAGATGTGGGAGGTTATCCGCAGCATGCGAATGGATGTTTATGCTAAACATCCATTCCCAGCCTGTGCGGGCGAACCAGCGCTGCGAGGAGGAGCAGGTGGACATTTGCAGGGTGGGGTTTGGTGGAATCGCAAGGCTACGTGTATTTTACAAGGCAACATCATATTGCATACAGTCAACATATATAGTGTATGATGACTCAGAAAACCGAGGGCTGATTAAGCAAAAGGTGACGTAAACTACCGATGGAATCTGAGCTGTCTGCACTTTAGGTGGTGTGATGACAAGATCAGGATAGCCAATTAGGGATCAAGGGATGAGTTCCTTGAGCTAGGAATAGGCAGGAAGTCAGGTGATCTGCCTCTCTGGTTGGATTTTCCAATCCCTCCCTCCCTAACTTTCTATCTCTTTGGCAGCGGTAAAGAACGGTCCTTGTTTAAATGAATATAGTATTAAGATAGTGGGGTGCACTCTCCCGACATCAATATGTCACAACGTCAGGTCTAGCAGCCTTTAATACACACATTCTGTTTATCCATATCCCCCATACCATCCATACACTCTATTTACAAATTATACTGGCCCGCATCAGTCCATTGTGCCCCACACACTCATCCAGTTTATGTGACTCAGCCACTTAGGCAACTCTATTCATCTACAGTACGGTTTTACCCTCAATACTACAATCCCCGGCAGCCACCGCCCGACGCAGGCGTACTGCCCAGCCTCTTCACCCTGATACGTGTAGTCTCCGTACTACTACAATTCCCAGCAACCCCCGCCCCTTACAGACGTCTGACCACATCCGGTCACATCCTCCGCAATCATCCCAGCACTCGGGCGCCTTGACTGGTGCTCACACATGCGCATTCTGTACTATATTCTTTACTATACTCTATTGCACTCTAGCGCCCAGGACTGTGCACATGCGCATCACAGCCCCACGCCCCCGGAAGTGATAAGGACGCCGGGCACCTCAGCTGCAACGCATACATCCAACCTACTTAAACCCCAGGACACAACACCGCAATTCTGCCATTGAAAAAGTCCTAATCTAGGATGAAACGCGTTTGGCTACACTTCTCATGGTAACTATTTGCTACCCCACTTTATGCTTTATTTGCTCCAGTTGTTACTGGTAAAACTCTTCACTGGTAATACTTTATTGTTACTAACTGTCTGTTAAAAGGTCACAATAAAATAGCACCTTTTAAATACACCAGCCCACTTCTCATTTATTACACGTGCACCCCCAAGTCCTCTTCCACCCACCACACGGATACACTAGAGTCTGGAACCGTGTCAGGACTCGGGGAAATCACGCACCATCGACATCCGCTGATACATCGGAACTATACGGTAATCTACTACTACCTTTTTCTACATACCACCTGCATACCCTGAACCACTTTCGTTATCTTTGGAGGTAAACACATCCACTTCAGGACTTGACGTGAAGGGATCTGGGTACCGTGACACCACCACCTATCGGTGAGACAGCAGGCATTGCCTCACCGTGGGACAGGTTAACATTACATCAACCGAAGTCGGGGACCGCCCCACCACTTCCATCAGCAACATCCAGCCTACAGATATTGCTCCCAGTTTATACATCATCCCAACACCCAGCCTACAGTTATTGCACCCTGCTTTGTTTATCACAACACCCAGCCCACAGTTATTGCTCCCAGCTCCCTACTTTCCATACATCAAACTATCCCACTAAAACCCCAGAGCGCCAGCACTCCCCTCTCCTACTTCTGCTCAATATGTCGCTAGCCCACGCCCCTTGAACAGGTGGTGGGCTGCACCATCCGCACGGGTGGGTCACGAGAGGAGAGTTGGACACCAACGATGTATGAATGGTGTGTTGTGACCTTACCCCTCTCTCTCTCTCTTTTCTATGACTGTTCTTTAGGGCCGCCACCCCTTCTATAATTATAGCTGTCAATGGTACTTGTTTCCTATCTGGGCGCCCGCTACGTTAATTGCGCACCATGCTATTCTCCGTATCAAAATCGGATCGCATCGCATCGGATACCACAAATGCACATACACGATATTGAACGATGCGATGCGATCAGATTTCGTTCCCGCTTTTATGGTTGGCCCATAGGATGGCCCATCTGTAACACTGCTGTATTTATTTACCCTTCAAAGCCCTCCCCTTGTCACATCTGCACAGAAACACAGAAAATAATGTGTTTTCATATGTACATGCTAATCCTGCCCCCTTCACTTTCTGCACAGTTACACATTACATCATCATTATCAGTGTCCTGACACTGGTAAGCCGGCCCAAGCCGGCCCCCTGTCACATCTGTACATTGAAATCTTTGTGGGTTTGTTGGTGATAACAGAGGTTGATATTGTGAGAGCTGCTGATTATTGACAGATAATTTCTTGAATTTTTGCTGGAGTTTTAATTTACTGCTGATTATTTACTTATTATTTATTGGAATTTGGACTGAGTTTGAATTTCCAGACTTCCTTTACTGCTTCCAGTATCCAGCTGAATTCTATTGGTGAGTTACTGAATTATTAATAAGTGTAATCGAGTATACAGTGTCATAGAATTGCACAGATAAAGTACTGATGCTGGATTTATCATTTTATTTTATTAGCGTTTGCTTCTGAGATGGCATCTGTCACTAATTTGTTTACACTGCCTAAATCGGAGGAGGATGCGATTACTTTTTTCCAACGCTGTAGTCTGATCCCTTCCGTAATGCAATGTGAAAACGGGCATAATATGAAGATGTCTGTCCGAGAGATGAAGTGGCGCTGCCACGTTAAAGTGTGCCGCAAAAAAGTGAGCGTCCGTGCCACCTGGTGTTTCCCAGGAAGCCGCATGCCTCTTGTCATCATGGCGAGATTTATTTATTCCTGAACCAAGGAGCTCACTTCTATCCAGTATTGTGAGGAAGAACTTTCCATGTCCAAGAAGACTGCTGTCCTCTTTAACCGCACTATGAGAGAGGCCTGCACTTGTGACCTCCTGTCGCAGCCACAGCGCAGGATTGGTGCTCCAGGAAGGATCGTGGAAGTAGATGAATCATTATTCGTCAAGAGAAAATACAATGTTGGCCGGATGCTCCCACAGCAGTGGGTTTTTGGGGGCATCTGCCGTGAGACAGGCCAGTGTTTCTTATGTATGGTGGATCGGAGGGATGCGGCCACATTGGTGGCCACCATTATTGAAAACATTGAGCCTGGGACTGAAATCTACAGCGACTGCTGGAGGGGCTATACGACCCATGAACTGACGCAAGCAGGTTATTTTCATGCACAAGTAAACCATAGATTCAATTTTGTGGACCCAAATACAGGTGTGCATACGCAAAACATCGAACGTATGTGGGGTGCGTGCAAGTGGCGCAACAAACGACACAGAGGAACAGCACGCCACATGCTAAAATCATATCTACAGGAGTTCATGTGGAGGCAGACATTGGGCAGGGATAATATTTTTCAAAGGGCACTTTTTGCATTAACCCTCCTCCCTAAGGATGAATAATCCATTAATTGATCTGTCTGCCTTTAAAGTTCAATATTAATAACATAATAATAAAAAAATCATTGTTAAAGCAGGTCCTCTTTACTGTCTTAGATGTATGATATGATTGATAGGGTATGATATGCTTGATAACAATGTTTCCCTCCACCCCTTTCCACCCCTTTCCACCCCCCCCCCCTTCTGCCAAACATATATAGTGGGGGGGCTAAAGAGGGGGTGGAGTATGGTGGAGGATTGTGGATGGGGGTTTTTGGTTGTGGTTGGGGTGAGCAGTGGGGGGCTGGGGTATGGGGTGTGCTGGGGTATAGAGCACATTACATATATAGTGTAATATTAAATTGAGTGTGGTCGCATCTTATGCCAAAATCTTATGGCATAAGATGCGATGAGACACGATTTCTTATCGTTTCCCATAGGTTTAATATGTTAAGTCAGTCGTCTCAGCCAATACATTTAGCTATGAAATCGCGTCGCGTCGCATCGTATCGTCTGTATAGAGGCGACGCGGCGCGATTTCACGCCCTCTTGTCAATCACATTGTACAGGCGCCAAAACGTACATGAATCCAGGAAATAACAACACACACTGCGCAGACATAATCGGTGGCTGGCTCCCTGCCTAACTTCACAAATAAGTAAGTACTTAGATGTGTAATCCAGCACATAGCTGGCCGTGGGGGAGATATGAGGGTGGGGGGATGGGGGTGGGGGAGACATGCACAGGGTGGGGGACATGTTTATGTGGCTGTGGGGAGGGGGGGGGGTGGGTTTGTTGGGGGGTGAGGTGGGGCTGTGGGGGATACAGAGTTAAAGGTCGACATGACTTAAAGCCAACATAGGCCAAGGTCGACATGGGTTTAGGTCAACAGCCATTAGGTTGACAGGAGTTTTTCACTGTATATTGAGCCGACATGTGCCAACAGGCAGTATTTCATGCCCTACCATGCACTAGGCCGTTATTGTAGAAGAAAATAGTGTGTGCAGTTCAACTTCAACTGTCTCCATGTTGACTGTGTCAACATTTGCCCCAAAAAAACAGTGAAAAACTCCTGTCGACCTAATGCCTGTTGACCTAAACCCATGTCGACCTTGGCCTATGTTGGCCTTAAGTCATGTCGACCTTCAACCCTGTCGACCTTACGGTGTCGACTTAATAAATGTAGACCTAAGTCTGGTCCCTCGCGGGCTTCACAGGTATCCGCGTCCCTCGCGGGCTTCACAGGGATCCGCGTCCCCTCGCTCGCCACACTATTCTATTCTCAACTCCACGCCGACGTGGATAGTGGGGGTATGAAAAGGTCGGAGGACGCGTACCGCTGCCCCTCGCGGGGCTCGCTGCGCTCGCCACGCTTCGGGTGCGCGTGGATAGTGGGGGTGGATTTCTATGTCATTGAATTTTGATTAATGATGTTTTTTTTATTTTTTTTGGGGAATTGCAGTTGCTGTTATCGGTGGATTTTTTTGAAAAAAACTAAAGAAAAAAAAAACCAACGCGGTTATCCCCCTAATAAGGTAAGTCGTGCTTAAATTGTTCTTCTAATTAATTTGTAAATGTACCCCAAATGCCTTTTTTTCCCAGTGTACCACCCCCACTATCCACGCGCACCCGAAGCGTGGCGAGCGCAGCGAGCCCCGCGAGGGGCGGCGGTACGCGTCCTCCGACCTTTTCATACCCCCACTATCCACGTCGGCGTGGAGTTGAGAATAGAATAGTGTGACGAGCGCAGCGAGCCACCGAGCCCGAAGCGTGGCGAGCGCAGCGAGCCCCGCGAGGGGACGCGGATACCTGTGAAGCCCGCGAGGGGACACGGATACCTTCACAGGTATCCGTGTCCCCTTGCGGGCTTCACAGGTATCCGTGTCCCCTCGCGGGCTTCACAGGTATCCGCGTCCCCTCGCGGGGCTCGCTGCGCTCACCACGCTTCGGGCTCGGTGGCTCGCTGCGCTCGCCACACTATTATATTCTCAACTCCACGCCGACGTGGATAGTGGGGGTATGAAAAGGTCGGAGGACGCGTACCGCTGCGCTCGCCACGCTTCGGGTGCGCGTGGATAGTGGGGGGGGATTTCTATGTCATTGAATTTTGATTAATGATGTTTTTTTTATTTTTTTGGGGGAATTGCAGTTGCTGTTATCGGTGGATTTTTTTGAAAAAAACTAAAGAAAAAAAAAACCAACGCGGTTATCCCCCTAATAAGGTAAGTCGTGCTTAAATTGTTCTTCTAATTAATTTGTAAATGTACCCCAAATGCCTTTTTTTCCCAGTGTACCACCCCCACTATCCACGCCCACCCGAAGCGTGGCGAGCGCAGCGAGCCCCGCGAGGGGCGGCGGTACGCGTCCTCCGACCTTTTCATACCCCCACTATCCACGTCGGCGTGGAGTTGAGAATAGAATAGTGTGACGAGCGCAGCGAGCCACCGAGCCCGAAGCGTGGCGAGCGCAGCGAGCCCCGCGAGGGGACGCGGATACCTGTGAAGCCCGCGAGGGGACACGGATACCTTCACAGGTATCCGTGTCCCCTTGCGGGCTTCACAGGTATCCGTGTCCCCTCGCGGGCTTCACAGGTATCCGCGTCCCCTCGCGGGGCTCGCTGCGCTCGCCACGCTTCGGGCTCGGTGGCTCGCTGCGCTCGCCACACTATTATATTCTCAACTCCACGCCGACGTGGATAGTGGGGGTATGAAAAGGTCGGAGGACGCGTACCGCCGCCCCTCGCGGGGCTCGCTGCGCTCGCCACGCTTCGGGTGCGCGTGGATAGTGGGGGTGGATTTCTATGTCATTGAATTTTGATTAATGATGTTTTTTTTATTTTTTTTGGGGAATTGCAGTTGCTGTTATCGGTGGATTTTTTTGAAAAAAACTAAAGAAAAAAAAAAACAACGCGGTTATCCCCCTAATAAGGTAAGTCGTGCTTAAATTGTTCTTCTAATTAATTTGAAAATGTACCCCAAATGCCTTTTTTTCCCAGTGTACCACCCCCACTATCCACGCGCACCCGAAGCGTGGCGAGCGGCGGCGGTACGCGTCCTCCGACCTTTTCATACCCCCACTATCCACGTCGGCGTGGAGTTGAGAATAGAATAGTGTGGCGAGCGCAGCGAGCCACCGAGCCCGAAGCGTGGCGAGCGCAGCGAGCCCCGCGAGGGGACGCGGATACCTTCACAGGTAAGCACGTCCCTTCGCAGGGTTCACTGGTATCTGTGCTCGTATTGCATGAAGCAATGTTTTTGATTTCTTTGTATTTTTTTAGACATGCCACGCACTTACAGTAATAAATTCTGGTCTGGATTCCTTGCAATCTACAAGGAGAACAGCTGCCTTTGGAATATGGATAATCCGGACTATCGTAACCAGGGAATGCGGAATCGGGCATACAACAAATTAGTTGATTACAGCAAACGGAAAAACAGTGCTGCAGACTGTAAATGGGTTCGGCGTAAGCTGACAAATATGAGGACTGTGCTAGTGAAGGAGCACAAAAAAGTATTGGATTCACAGCGTTCAGAAGACGAGACTGTTCCCCGTTACAAGCCTAAACTGTGGTACTACGAGGAAATGAAGTTTGTCGTGGAACAGACACCAGGGAGAACACCAGAGGGAAGTTGTACGGAGGATGCCTCTCGCTGCAGTGATTCTGAGAGTGCGGACGTAGTAAGTGTTTCATATGACATTTATTGTATGTGACCAACTGTAAATTTGAATGTTTATTTCATTATGTTTTTTTTTTTTTCCACTAGCAATTTTCCCCTGAGCCACAAGAAGAAGCTGGTGAGCAAGCGGAAGCAGCGCCTCCTCCTCCTCGGGAGGCTTCAACAACAACTGCTGCTCCCTCAAGGAGGCGAAGGAGGAGAGAAACCTCCCAGCCAACCAGCTCTCTTTCTAGTGGACAACAGTGTGGCTGTATATATGCGGAGGAAGCACGGAAAAATCCACCAGATTATTTTCAACATTTTGGAAATCACATCATCGGTGAGATGCGGAATATGGATCCATCCCAGTTCCGCATCTTCAAGCGTCTAGTGCATGTTGGTCTGATCCGCGCATCAGACAAGACTTTGATTGATGCGTGTGAAATCGTACCAAATGCTACTACCCCCAGTTAATTGCCCCCACCACCCCAATACCCACATCCACATCCTATGTACTATGCGCCGGTTAATCCTCCGCCTCGCCCTTCTTTTTATGCGCCGGGACCCCATATACCATCTACCTCTGCCACTGACCCCTCGACATTATCTGGGGTTGTGTATACATCTTTGTTGAGTACACAATCCCCTGCCTCAGATGATGCGCCTTTATCTTAAATTCTCCCCAATTTGTCATTTTTATATTTTTCCGAAAAAAATCATACAGCTATGCTTTTGTTGTTCTCCCTGTGTTTGTTTCAACGACATTATTTATTTCCTCTGGTGTACCACAATTTCGGCTTATTAGGGACACAGTCCCGAAGTTCTGAACGTTGTGAATCCATACCTTTTGTGGTCCTTCACGAAGCACTGTTTCTCATATTTGTTGCTTATGCTGAACCCATGTGCAGTTTGCGGCACTGTTTGTATGCCCGATTCCAAGTTCTGTGGTTACAGTAGTCCCTTCCCCAAAGGCAGCTGTTCTCTGTTTATTTTGCAAGGAATCCAGACCAGGGCCTGAAATGGTTATTTAAAAATAAAAAAAATGTAATTCAAATAAAATATTTGAATGAAATAAATGTGTCGACTGAATTTTTTCTTAAAATTGTATTTGAATATTTAATAAAATTGTGAATTTTCCCATGGGTACCAAAGTGTCTTCCCTTGATTCCCAAGTGCCACCCTTCCATCCACTCTGATCCGATACAAAATGTAGTCGGATCGGATCGTACGCCATCGTACAGCATTGTGCACCGCATGCGATGCGATACGATTTTAAATGAAATCGGATCGGATAGCATCGTATGCCATCGTACATCATCGAGTACCGAATCCGATGCGATGCGATCCGATTTCAATACGGTGGCGTACGTAGAAAACCTGGGTGCCCAGATAGGAAACAAGTACCCTGTCAATTAATAAATTTGACATCATATATTTGAAACGCCAGTGTCTGTCTCGTTATTTTAGTGTTAAGTTAGTTTAAGGTTTTAGATAAGTTTATTAAAGTGTGGGGCATAAAGATTTCCGATGGTAAGTTTATATGCAATAAATGTTACATATAACCATAGTTTCATTGTACTTGCAACAAAAATTGCGGAATTTAATTTTCAAACATACAGTACAGTAATGCTGCTTTCAGACCGCATAACTGGCTTTGACCCTGTATTTGAAAACGTTTCCAAAAACGGGTCTGCCAGGTTTAACCCGTTTCACACCGCATATCTTAAACGGTATATTACCGTTTAAGTGCCATTTTATTTTTACCTGGCAGACCCGTTTTTGGAAAAGCTTTCAAATACAGGATCAAAGCCAGTGCAGGCAGCCCCCCCCCCCCCCCACACACACACTTCTGTTCCCCTGCTCCTATATGAGGAGACCCGCTGTGCAGTGGCCGGCAGCGGTGGGACCAGTATACAGGTGTCCGTCCGTCCCGCCCAGAACCCCCGGGCAGCAGCGTCCACCCCCCCCCCACTTCTGTTCCCCTGCTCCCATTTGGGCATACCCGCTGTGCAGTGGCCGGCAGCACAGTGGCCGGGCAGGGGGGCGCATGGTGAGGTGATGCCCCCCCCCTTGCCCGCTCTCCATCAGCAGCACCGCTGGCTGCTCTCCGTCCCTCTCATCATCAGCACACCCTGCGCTGCTGCCTGTGTCTCTCCGATCATAGTGAAAAGAGGTACCCACACCACCACCCCCCCCCTCCCAGAGGGTGAGGAGGCAGCGGGACATCCACATCGGGCTCCCGCTGCCCGCACTCTGCTGCTGCTCCGCTCCGGAACCTACAGG
The DNA here is from genome assembly GCF_055691185.1 of Crinia signifera. Lineage (NCBI taxonomy): Eukaryota > Metazoa > Chordata > Amphibia > Anura > Myobatrachidae > Crinia > Crinia signifera. The sequence goes on from NC_139217.1 coordinate 384,909,580, forward strand.
CTGACGGTGAGTCAGGGCAGACAGCCGCCCGTCCCCGCTCACCTCTTCGGCGCCAGCAGTAGCACCAGCCCCCACTCTCACCCCGGGCAGGGCAGATCACTGCCCCGGACCATTCCCTTCCCTGCGCTGGGGGGGATACCGTTTCAGACCCGTTCTAGACACCAAATAAACGGGTCTGAAACGGGTAGGACCCTCCATATTTACCGTTTCCAAAAACCGGGAAACGGTAAAAAAACTCTGCACCTTTCAGACCGCACACATTACCGTTTTGAAACGGTAAAAAAACGGCAATATAACGGTTAATAAGTGCGGTCTGAAAGGGGCATTATTAAAAACATTGTCCCAAAAATAATTATTTGGCATATGTTATGGTAGTAATTTCAGCTGTTATATTATACTTTTCTTGACAACTTCAATCTGTTGCTAGCATGTGGAATTGCAAACACATTTTTTCGCTGCACAGACAAATTAAGTGTAAAAATAACATGAAAACACGAACAGTTTAAATGATCTGCTTTCTAAAAAACCTGACTACTGTGGTCAAAGAGAGAAGGTAAAGTTGATTTTGGTGGTGTTGTCAGATAATAGATATGACTGGGTAATGCAAGAAAGCAAACTACACTTTAATTAGCTTTGTTCCTGTAAAACTTTTATGTACTAAAGAAAATGGTATTATCTTTTATTTACAGGGCACCGCACGGTGTCAGCAGTACCGTACAGTGACTGTTGAACAGTATACATAAATACATATAATACATCAGTAACACCATAAGCAAACTGTAAGGATGTACTTAGTGGCATCTTTACTTTAGGTGATACCTGGTGCACTCTGGCAACAAAGTTGTATGGCCTTGTAGGTAGGGGGCATGGCCTGGTGATTTGGACCACTGTTTTCATTTTGGGGTCCTGGACATGCAGGCTGCCCCAGGGATCAGTCGGTGTAGTGCCAGTTGCTACACTGTGACAGGAACTGGGTGCTGCAATTAATGTTAATGTGCAGGACACGGCTCCTTTCATTGGGCATTATTCAGCACTTTGGTGTCTCCGATTGGTGGGCCCCACCTACAGTATGTGCATCCCGACGTCCTGCCATTCTTCACTGGGTGGTGGACTCTGTTTTGCTGCCCAAAGAAGTAAATACAGATGGAGCAGGTCTCATCTTGGCAGGGGATGGCGCTGGCGTCGCCAGCCGCCATCCCCCGCCAGCGCCATGGCGATGGCGAGAAGGGGACGCGCGCGCACGAGAGGCGCGCGTGTCCCCTTCCGACGGCGCTTCCATCCATTCCCCCGGGTCCACGCCGGCTTGCCGGCGGTAACCCGGGGTCCCCGCCACCTGCCCGCACCCCCCCTAACCCCCCCTAACCCTGTCCGTCTTCCTGAGGCGGAGACGGACAGGGTTTCCGTCGCACTGGCGACGGAGACTGAGACGCGCGTGCGCGTGAGACGCACGCGCATCTCAGTATATTCGCTGGCGAGGCTGCTGGCGGGTCACCAGCAGGGACGTTCTGGCGATCCGCCAGCCAGGGTGGGAAGTGCCCCATCTGTAGCATAAACACAATCATGACCACTGTTCTGCAATTAGGAAAATACACAGTGGGGGGAGGGGCAACATGACATGGGATTTACATGGGATTTATTTGCCACTGAAACGTCTTGGTGGAAAGTCCAATATTTTGCCCCTCCCCCACTGTGCATTTGCACCGTTCGCAATCACCTAACTCTCAGGAACATAGTAACCCAGCTAACCTCATAAACATCAAATGTCTCCCTTCACCCCCCAAATCACTAAAATATGCGTTATGGAAACCACGCTCTGTTGGAAACAAATTCACATCCATCCATGACCTCTTCATTTTAAACATCTTCAACCTGCTGGCTCTAACAGAACCCAGAAACATGGTTCACACAATCATACACTGCTTCGCCTGCAGCCCTGCTTCACACACACCTCCAGGCCTGGTAACAGTAAAGGGGGCGGAATATTACTATTCCAATCTTTCACATACACAGTTCTTCCACAGGTTCCATCACTCACATTAACATAATTTGAAGTACAGTCTATCAGAACTTACACTCCTTTCCTGCTTTTTGGAAGATTTTTCTGCCTCACTTTCTTTCCACTGACATCTTAACAATCATCATGGGTGACCTCAATATTGCTATTGATAGCCAAAAATCTGCTGCTCATGCCTCCAAACAACTCTCTCTAACCTCCTCTCACAGCCTCTCCCAATGGACTGACTCCTATACTCATTGGGAGGACCACTGGCTTGATCTTGCATTCACTAAACTATGCTCAGTCTCTGAATTCACCAATACTCTTTTCCCTCTCTCAGATCACAACCTTATCACCTGCATGCTCTCTTCTATTACTTCAAACTCAAAGACACTGAAATCCCTCAATCCACCTCAAACCCACAGACATATTAATGCCAAGAACTCTCTTCTCTGTAACAACAGCTTGCACCTATTTATACATTAAATACACTGGAGAGGGCAGTATCACACCTGAACTTAACTCTTAAAACAGCCCTTGATGAAGTGGCTCCAGTTACCCACCACAGTACATGTAGGCCTAGATTCCAACCGTGACACTCTGAGTTAACAAGACATCTATGAAATCGCTCACGGAAAGGAGAACATAAATTACGTAAATCTCACAGTCCAATGGACTACATCACATATAAGACTATCTACCAAAACAAACCAATTTCCAAACTCTCATTTCTGCTCAAGTATCTAACCCAAAACATCTTTTTAATACATTTAAATCTTCTTAACCCTCCCTCACTCAAGCCACCTTCCACTATCCATGCACAAGATCTTGCTTTCTACTTCGTGGACAAGATTGACAAGATCCGACTCAGTGATCTGCTCAAATCCCTACCTGAACCCTCTAACACATTTACTTCATTAGACCCCATGAATGAAGATGAAGTATCTGCACTTTTCTCTTTCTCACCCTCTACTACCTCTCCTCTTGACCCTATACCCTCGCAAATAAGTAAATCTCTGTCTGCTGTGCTCATCCCAACATTAACCAAAATTGTTCAAACATGCAGTTATTACTCCAATTCTAAAAAAAACAAAATTCTGACCCACGCTCTCTCTCAAACTACTGTCCCATCTCTCAGCTTCCATGCACCTCCAAACTACTTGAGAGACTTGCCTACACTTGCCTGACACACTTTCTTAACTCGCACAACTTCAGTCAAGCTTTCATTCACAACACTCCACAGAGACTGCACTAAAGTTGTGAATGATTTGGTAAGTCTAAATGCCTTTACTCACTACTCATTCTCCTCGATCTATCTGCTGCTTTTGACACTGTTGACCATACACTTCGCATACAAACACTACAATCCCTAGTTCTTAAAGACACAGCCCATTCTTGGTTCTCATCCTACTTAACTGCTTCTTCAGTGTTTGTTTCTCTGGTTCCACTTCCTCTTTGCTACCTCTATTAATTGGAGTACCTCAGGGTGTAGTCTTAGGTCCTCTCTTGGCAAACTAATCAGCTCTTCTGGATTTCAGCATCATCTGTATGCGGATGATACTCAACTCTACCTATCTTTCACAGACCTATATCCACCTGTATTAGGCCGCGTCTCTGTTTCATCTTGGATGTCATCTCTCCACCTCAAACTGAATATTTAAAAAACAGAATTAATTTCCACCAATAAACAGTAGTTACCAACCAGAAATCTCTATCGCTGTTGAGAATATGACAATCACTCCTACCACTCAAGCTCATTGTCTACTGTAGGTGTCATCTTTGACGCTGAACTTTCATTTGTTCCCCACATTCAATCTGTCTCAATATCATTCCACATGCACACAAAAAAACATATTCAAAATTCACCCTTACCTTACACAAGACTTTGCTAAAACTAATCCATGCTCTCATAATCTCATGCATTGATCATTGTAATAGTCTCCTTATTGGCATTCCCCAATACCAGTGGCAGTTTTCACCTATGGGCCGCAGGGCTATAGGAAGTCCGACCTGCCTGTCACCAAGGCAGTCCCATTGGCAGGTGCTCCCTCCCTCTCGGATGCTTCTCTATGGGCTGCTGCTTTGGTACTGCTCATGCGCTGTTCCCAATGCCTATCATCTGTATTTTACAGATGCAGGGACCGTGATTTCACTTTTATGGGCTGTTGCCTAAGCAGCCCATAGAAGCTGGCCGCATAGGAAGTACAGAGATTGTACATCATTGTACAGGTGCCTGAAATGCTGCGGCTGGGACCAGAAAGAGCATTGGCAGGGGGTTCCCGGTATCGTGGCTCGTATCATAAGGTATGAGATGCCACTGCCCAATACAGACTCCCACCACTACAATCTATCATAAATGCAGCTGCAAGGCTAATCTTCATAGCCAGATGTTCATCGTCTGCAAAGCTACTCTGTCATTCACTTCATTGGGTACCGGTAGAATACCGTATTCAATACAAAATACTTTTACTTACACACAAGGCCATAAACTAAACTACACCAACTTACATCTCTTCTCTTATCTCAAAATATCTTCCAACTCATCCTCTTCGCTCCTCACAAGATCTTCATCTCTCATCCACACTCATTACTCACGCCCATTCCTGATAGCAGGACTTTCTTGGTGCTGCAACCACTCTGTGAAATGCTCTTCTACGCAGAAAAAGACTCTACTTCAGTCTCCAAACCTACAAGCATTCCCTAAAAGCTCACCTCTTCAAACAAGCTTATCAAATTCCAAAACCAGCCACTTAACCTCCATGTACCCAGTGGCATAACTATAGCCCCGCAACCCCCCTCAGTGGCAGGGAGGTGCCGAGAAAGTGTGGGCGCCGGGGGTGGTCTGCGGAGCTATAGTTACCCACTGCCATCTGCCGGAACCTGCCGCCGGCGCATCTGTCTGCGGTCACGGACTCCTCCTGCTAATAAAAAATGTGACACACACAATATGGCTGCCCCCATCCTGCAGGCGGCAACCTCCTCTAGCATCCTTAGAAATGGTCTCCTGTATGGGGGCAGCCATTTTCTGAATGTCACTTTTCATAAGCAGCAGGAGGGAGCCAGGAGACCCGGGAACACACACAGATGCGGCAGGTATTGTACTACTGGCATGATGCGGAGGGGTAAGAGGGTTGGGGGATTGTTAACCCGACTGGGGGGGGGGGGCGTCAAATTTCACTGCAGGGGGGCGCATATTTAATAGGTACGCCACTACCGCTCCTATCCAATCACATCCCCAGTACAGGCCACACACATATTCTCTCTTTCTTTTTCACATTTCCCATCCTCCTGCCTCCTGGCAAAACTGCTGGATCACCGCATCATACAGCATACCACAAACCTTTGCATTCTGGTGGACTTTATACAATAAAGAATATATATCCTTTTCTATCAATGCCTATATCCCTATTGATTGTAAGCTAGCAAGAATACCTTTTGACTGCCTGTAAATACCCAGTTGGTTTTATCAGTGTCTCCTATAGTAAAGAGCAACAGAATGTGTGGCACTATATAAGGGCAAGTGAAATTGTCCTTTTACATTTTCTACACCTTGCCTGCACTAACACTGACATTATTAGTCCCTAAAATTTTCAGTTGTCTTCTAAAAATGAAACAGTTGTTGAACTAATTTTCTCAGAGCAACAACTAATTTGCATTCTACAATTCACTGATGTAACACTACTGTATACCTGTCACGGGTGGAGGGCTGGGTTGGATCGTGTGGTGCTCAGGAATCACTTTAGGACCAGATGGAGTAGGGTTAAAGCAAGCTGGTTTTATTATAGATGGTTTCATAAATGAAAATAAATCACATTCAAATAACAGCTTTGACATAAGGAAAACAAAGAAAGTCCCAAATAATGTCTTTGAGCAAAGTCTTTAGAAACAAATGGAAATAATAATAAAAGGCAATACGGCTTGCATAACTCATGAAGTGGCCGGTGAGACTGAGGGAGATCCAATATACGGGAAAGAGCGCTTTGATGATGGAAAGAAGGGTTTATGGCAAAGACAGGTAATGATGGAAATAATTGACAGTCCAGGTAGGGTCACAGGAAAGAAATGGGTGATGATCCAGAAGGTACGGAGAAGACTGTAAATGGGTGATTTTCCAGGCTGCAGGATACCCCAGTAGGCAATGTCACTTTGTGGGGTGCAGGCGGACTTCGGGGTACCAGCTGGAGCCCACGGGCAGGTAGCACTGGTATCACCGGCAAACAAGCAGAAAGGCACGGAAAGGTCAGGATTCCTAGAGTCAGTAGCAGAGCGGACTAAGGTGAAGGCTGCAGTGGACAGGAGTAGCCAGGAGTCTCCAACTGCACAAGGCTAGGAAACCTTTGCACTGACACCAGTTCACCAGGACAGATCCCCTAAATACATAGTGGGCGGCTGTCATTGGTTTAGACGGTGCAGGAAGGCAGGAAACCTGAACATGGCGTCCAATCTGCATTTTGCCCACATCCAAGATGGCTGCGCCGGCCTCCCAGCTCCGCCTCAGTCACAACTCCCTTGTGACTCACAGGGACCCGCCACCAACACACAGTGTCTCCTGGCCGGACAGGACACAGCAGCGCGCCCGCACCAGAGATCCAGAATGGACAGGCGGCGAGCACGGAGGGGTGAGTACCGGACCCGCCGTGCCTCCCTGCGGCCGTCCGTGACAATATCATTCTGACCCAAATCACAACAGCAGTCCCCAGCCATGGCTATGAATACCTATACAGTTTAAAATGGGTTGTCTTTGAAGCAAACCAATGGTTTGCCATTGTTGAAAATATTGAAAAATGAAATGAATCAAGGTTTTAAATGGCTGGCTTTGACATGTCAAAAATCCAGTGCTGAATCCTCTTAGCATTTGTATTATTGTCCTAAATATCTTTAATAACTTCCACAGCGTAGCATTTCCGAATCTGCAATCTTTGTCTATCAGGCAGCAAAAGACCAGAACCACCTGCAATTCTGTATTGCACAGAAGAGTCAATCTATTGGCATGTTATTATCAATTGGATTAATGACCGTTTTAAACAGTTTGGTTTATAGTAATCTTTTTATCTTTATTCATGTTTTTCCAAGGGAGATAGAAATAGAACAGGTCTTGATTTATATTCTAAGTCCTCTTTGTCGTGTTTTTATTAAAATGATCTTTTCGCTAAAGCTCAGAAAGATGTTTCATTCTCGTTGATACCGAGTGTCCTGACTGCTCACATTTATTCCTTTTTCAATTCTAGTCCCTTTGATACATGACCTCTTTTTTTTTCCCGAGGACATCTAACCAGCAATTTATATACCTGTTTCCAAAGCTAAATATAAGTGATTTCGTTTTTTGTTCAATTCCCTAGGGTGGTTGTTACATTGTACCGGACTTCTGTGAAATACTTGTTTATAGCACATAACACATGGAAAGGATTACAAATTGGGATCTTCAGTTTTGTTGGAGAACTGTTTCCCTTGTTTTGGGTAAAAATAAGCCAGTACATCTCTAATACATGGAGACAATAGTCCACTTCACAATGTTGGTTTTGTATAGTCATGTTTGGATTGCCCCACCAGGATAGCACGGAAATCCCCATGTGGGTCCTGAAACAGCCCATTTTCCTGTTAACTCCCTGTGGCTTACATTGAGACAGCAGAGATGACAGATTGCCTCATCTGTGGTACGCAGACATGTTGCTGCCCCCAGATAAGACTGATGACCATAGAACACTCCAGTCACACTGTGCGATTTCTAGTAAAATGCAACTAAAATGTAATGGTCGCATCTGAATACTGTATAGCAGCGGTTGTCAAACTGTGGGTCCTGACCCCAAAGTGGGTCCCGACCTTCTCAGCATGGGGTCACGACTCCATGTTGCTGACCATCAAGCTGATGACTTTTCTAATCTCAGCCAGTGATTGAAAGAGTCTGAAATAATCTGTCTGTTATTTTAGACTCCTGACATCATTGAGTTCCTCCACAATGCTGCTATGTATGTGCTGTCTGCTGACTACACATGTGATGACCTTCTGCAGTAACTTTGTGGGGTCCCGTAATTATTTTTATTGTTTGTTGGGGTCCTAGAGCAAATAGTTTGAGGACCCCTGCTGTATAGTAATTACTATATATATATATATATATATATATATATATATATATATACAGCAAGTTGGTCCGGCACAGCCACTTATCCTATGTGCTACTTCAGCGGGTGCTCCAATCAGCAATATAAACAGCAAGCACTCCAGCCTTTGTAGATGTGCAAAACAGATTCTTTTATTTAGCAACGTTTCAATACAGGTAAAATGTATTTTCCTTAGGCTCAAACATAGTGCGTCTAAACTGACCTTTTATATGTGACAACCAGCATCAGGCTTCCCGCGGCGTGCACGCCCGGTGCCGTCGGCTCCCACTAGTGATGTCATTCTCAGTGAGCCATTACCGTCATCTCAGCAATTGTAGTGATACATTTTGTTGCCTAGGCAACCACCTTAAATCCCCAACATCTATATAAATATTTACACAGAAGCAACATTTGTATCTAATTATCCAAGATGACGTAAATACATAACCTGTTACACATTTACTACATAATAATATCAATACATTAAACATCTTATTATTATATATAGCTCATAATTACGGCTTGATTTATCATAAATATAATGTCTCGATACTTTATATATGAAAAATGGACAGCAGCAAAAAAAATTTCTATTTATCATTTACATTTACAGGACCATAATCATATAAATGCTCTCAACCCCATGGTTTAATTCAACCCTCGTGGGGCTACTGTATCAAGGCGCATGATCCACCTTGCTTCACACCGTAACAGTGCTTTCCCTCTGTCACCTCCCCTGATTGAAGCCACAATATGGTCAATCATTCGATACTTGACACTAGTTAGAGGGTGTCCAGCCACCACAAAATGTTGCGCTACTGGTTGTTGGCTAGTACCAGAAACTAATGCCGCTTTAATTGCTGAACGGTGTGCTGACATCTGTTCCTTAAACGACCTTTTGGTCTTTCCGATGTAACTGAGCCCGCACAGACACACAATCTGGTATACAACAAATTTTTGGTTGCATGTAAGGGTATGTCTGATCTTTAGCATCTTAACAGAATGTGGGTGTTAGAACGTGTCCCCTGGAATTAAAAACTTACAGGTGACACACATACACCTCACACAACCTAATGTCCTTTTCCTAGTTTCTCTATTGTCAGCTGGGCTATACGTCTTAACAAGCATGTCCCTAAGGCTTCTGGATCTCTTGTAACATGGTAACAATTTTGTGTTTTGAAGTTTTAATTCAGGGTCTGTTTTTATTAATGATCAATGTTTCCTTACCCCTTGTGTAATGGCCGGACTGGTATCAGTATAAGTACTGACCCACGGGAGAAACTTCTCATTATTAAGCAGTATAGCAGTATTATTTACCTTGGGGCACAACAAACTGTTCCTATCCATGCTAGCTAAGGATCAGATAGCTAGCATGGAACAGTTTGTTGTGCCCCAAGGCAAATAATACTGGTAATAATGAGAAATTTCTCCCGTGGTGTCCTGTCTGGGGGTGTCCTGTCTGGGGGGGCTGCCTGAACACCTACTAATATGTTTCTACTAAACCTATTAATAGTGGTGATAGCCATTACACATTGAACTCTTTAGAGAAGATGAGTGTTGTATGCATCTGACTCATCCATCTGACTCAAATGCAGAATAGCAGTTGGTGAGAAGGTACAAAGACATAAGAATAAGACATGGCATAACAACATGGCTTCCAAGTGTTACACCTAAATCAGATGTTTCTATAATGCAGCTTTCTTACTCAATTTTGTATCTGTTTTAGCACCGAAAAGGTGGAGTTGCCCCACTAAAATGGTCATCTGTCTTCACTATAGTGGCATGGGCAGTGCTCGATGAGCTGCTGGTCATGCCCTCTATCGGAGGCATTTTAAGAGAGAAGGAGGTCCATGTGCAGCCTCCTCTGGCCGGACCCTCTCTTCTCTGCCGGGAGCAGTGCCACGCTGCAAGAGTCTGAGCACTAGAGTACTCAAACCCTATTGCGCATGTGCAGATCTTCAGAAAAATGTTGTGCGCCCATTTCTCCAGCGATCTCTGTAGAGGCAGCACTAGAGCATTCAGAACCTACAGTGCTTTAATGCAGTGCAGAAGCTTTAATGATACTGTGCATCATGCACCTGTACACTACAACATGCAGCCAGTGCAATGTATTGTTACCATTTACTGGGACGCATGTCTCATTGTGGGTATCTAACTTAAATGAGGCTATTATGTTTAGGACTATATAGAAAAGATAGCAACAAATTACAAAAAAAATAAAAATGCTGTTGTCATTAACAAACTGTATTTTAACCTTTATGATTTCGATGGGACTACTCCTTTAATAAATGTAATGGATTCCTCGTTATTAACACTGACCATGTCAGCACAGAGACTGTGCTCGGGGATTGGCAGTGATCTGAATTTTCCACATTACATTTTTCATAGTGTCAGGAATACTGGTACAAAATGTTGAATCAGCTAAAAAACATGTAAAGTACATAATTACATAATATTTTCAGTCAGTAATGTCATCTAATAGCATTCTACTAGTTTAATTTTTGTTGAAATGCGCTGATATATTACACACAAGCCAAAAAGTCACAGTACTGGGGTCAATCAATTGCTGATGGAGTGAGGATTTTATCAGATGACAAACAGAGCCAACAATACAAAACTGAATTCTTCAAGCTGCTGACTCACATGTTTGTATATAAATCATTTGCCTCCAGGAACGAACCTTTACACTTTTGAAAAGAACAATAATTTATTCTTCATTGTAAATTTTTATAGTTGCTTATGACATAACATCCTGTAACATTACACCATTTGAGTATAATAAACATATTTTGTGCTGACACTTATCTATTACCATTATTGTCCGACTTCTTAAGAAAGATTGGTTGAAATGTGTGGGTTTAAAAAAAAAAAAAAATTAATGTATCATATAACAACAATGGGGGAAATAGTGGCTGGGCCCTATTCAATGCTGTCTTTACCGACAGCATTGAAGAGGGATCACGGCAGAACGATGCCGACTCTAGAAGCTGTCGGGCCTGTTCTGCCGATAACAGCCGTGGATTGACGCAATCCCAGCTGCAGATCGACAGTCCATGGCCGTTTACGTGGACATGCCCATTTTTCAAATTGAGTTCCGCCTGCCGATTTGCTGTCGGGCAAAACGCAAACGGGCCTGGACCACGGTTGTCGGGAGGGATTGACAGCCGTGATCCAGGATTGCATACCCCCATAGGGTCAGATGTATCAAGCTTCAAAAAGTGATAAAATGGAGAGTGATAAACAGCCAGCCAATCAGCTCCTAACTGCCATGTTACAGGCTGTGTTTGAAAATTCACAAGTAGGAGCTGATGGTCTGATTTCTCACTATTCTCCACTTTATCACTTTTGAAGCTTGATACATCTGGCCCTTAGTTTAGATGATTAAAGGGTCATCTACTGTATATTCCTGATCCTGATGTTGGCCTATGCATGCTTTTAAACTTTGTCTCTTAAATATTGCATGCCAGGTCTCACCTGATGACGTTAACTTTTGTCAAATTAAATAGGCCAGCTCCGTACACATTGCAGTCCTGAGCAAAAGAGATGTTGAGCCTCTATGTTATTTCCATGAGATTTGTAATCAGACCTCTGTGCGATTACACACGGTGTGATTCAGTTTCATTTTCCATTTGGTTTGGACTACAAGTGCAAATTGAATAAAAAATGACACTGAATCTCACAGTGTTAGCTGCATTCGATGAAGATTTGATCCTTATGTTCGGCCCACGGCATTGGGATTGAAAGCAGGAAAAGTCTATTTCTGCTTCGATCTGCCAAATTGAAAGCAGTTCCATGCTGCTCAATGCAGCAATGTCCCTCCATGCACCGTCCTTGCGCTGTGCTCCCACCGTCCCTCCCTCCCTCCTGGCCGATGCTGGCAACCCTTCGATATCGAATCGGTATGGACGGGTGTCAGGCCGGCCCATGTGTACACCCCTTAACAATCTTGTTGCATGCTGTCTGATTGTTTTTTTTATATATATGAACTACTTGCTCAGAGCGTGGCTTTGGCAAACATGACCTTGGCATTTGTCTAGGGTAATCTAACTCCATAAGGGTTGCCTAGGTTACTACCTGTGCCAGGTCAAGACTGAAAACTTCAGGATGCCTAACTCCTGCAGCAAGAGCGCTGCTAAAAAAATTTATGCAGGGCCACTTGCATATCCAGTGAAACTCAATAAGCTGCAGAGTCATGCCAGTACCGGGAGTCAAGGAAGATCAGGTGCTTGGCAAACTGAGTAGTGACACAGACCACTGGAAGGTAGGGCTGGATTGGAAGGTACTCCTCTGTACCAGCCTAGGTTGGATGAACAGGTAAGATTCCAGTAGAAAATCCTTTAATCATTACCACTAGGTTATCTCACATAAGTCATAGCAGTTTTGTGCTATAACTTTGTAACCACAGATCACACCCTAAAATGCCATATTTCCCTGACAGACAGATTCAGCCAAGTTTCATCCAACTCTGAATAAGACAGACATATTCCAAAATCTGTAAATTTGTACATGAAGAGAGATCCGTGCAATTCAGTATCAGCATTATAACTTTAAACTTCAAATAAAAATATACATGTATACATACAATAAAACTGGAAGAGTTTATAGAATTTTATTTTAGATTTACCCTTCTAGAGACTTTTTATGAACTACAAAACTGTTGTATGACTTAGTGCAGCCATTCATTTTCTCCATAATGTGTGCACGTCATCTTGACAGCTGTTTCGGCTATTCACCGTCATTGGGAGCCTGTGAAAACAGTCTAATACGCCAATTTATAACAGAGCAGTTCTATCAAACTTGGACATACTTGCAATCACCTATCCCAAATAAGCAATCATGGAAATGATGGTAGGTTTCATGGATGGTGTAATGGTTAGCATTACTGCCTCACAGCACTGAGGTCATGGGTTTGATTCCCATCATGGCCCTAACTGTGTGGAACTTGTATATTCTACCTGTGCTTGCATGGGTTTCCTGCAGGTACCCAGATTTTCTCCCACAATCCAAAAATATACTGGTAGGTGCATTGGCTCCCAACAAAATTAGCTCTAAAATTAATGTGTGTGTGTGTGTGTGTGTGTGTACATGTTGTAGGAATATAGATTGTAAGCTCCACTGGGGCAGGGACTGATGTGAATGTTCAAATATTCTCTGTAAAGTGCTGCAGAATATGTGTACGCTATATAAATAACTGGTAATAAATTAATAAATAAAATCCTTTTATAAAACATCAGCCAATGGGGCAGATGTATCATAGCAGCGCTTATCGCGCCGCTATGATACTTCCTGCTTCGCCTCAATAGCGAGGCGAAGCAGGAAGGGACATCGACAAGATGTATTAACATCTTGTCTGCCGAAGCGGGGGAGCGTTAACTCCCCCCTTCGGCAATGTCCCTTTCTGGAGATAGCGCATCAGTTAATACTGATGCGCTATCTCCTGTCCCCCGGCCGGCCGCACTGGGCATGCGCGAGATCTCGCAAAAACCGCGAGATCTCCAGCGCAGCCCAAGCCAGACGCAGGGCTAGCGTTGTCCCCATAGTGGGGGATAGGACAACGCTAGCCCTGAGCTGGCGAAGCGGCCGGGGCGAATTAACGCCTTGAAGGCTGTTAATACATCGCCCCGGCCGTTAATCCCTGGGGGGGATTGCAGGGACAGCCCCGCCGAGCGTAACTCGGCGGGCTGTCACTAGCGCACGTTAGGTGCGCTAGTAATACATTAGGGACAGACGTAATCCCCCCCAGTTAACCAGTGTTAAGTGCATTTTTGCACTTAACGCTGGTTAATACATCTGCCCCTATGTGCAGTATGGGCAAATCCAACCTCCAATCACTGCCAAGGAGGCCAAGATGCCACGCTCAACCAGTCTGAGAGGACAATGGGCATACACACTGCCAGAAGCAAACATGCGCCATCCTGGTATAAAGCATAAATGTTGCTGGTCGCTATGGAAGCAACTAGCTATACTCTATGGCGGGAGATGACCTCCCCACGGAATTTGGGATTAGTGTGCATCTCCCAGGCAACAGTGAGCTAAAACGGAAACCAAGGAAACTTTCTAAAGGGGAAGGAAATCATTTGAATCATTCTGTTTCTCTCCCCTTTGGCTGCATGTGAGGGAATGTGTTCTCGGATACATCCTCTTGAATGTTACCCAGGGGATGCGGGCAGTGCTGGCAGACGTTTGGCGGTTATGGGCGGCATTAAGCAGCGAATGACTGATGCTTAATGAGCGGTGTTGAATCAGCCCCTATGTGCATTGGCGGATTCAGGGGGTCACCCGGGCACGTGCCCCCTGTCATTTTGTAGCTGAGGACCAGGGCTTTCCACCGAGCCCAGCCCCGTGTTACTAGCCCCCGGGAACCGGAGATATCGTCTGGCAAATCTGTAACGTTTTTCCCCATAGAAAGTGCAGTAATTCAAGCTGTGTGAATGCGCAATAAAACCACAGTGCAGCTAACATCCAGAACCACAGAGTAGATACACCTCTGACTACTCAGAAAGACAAATATAGCAAAAAATGGAGTGGAACTGACAGATAGCGCTCAGTGATAGCTAAATATAGAGGGTGATTAGCCTCAGATGGAAAGTATATAATAAAATATTTATACAAAACCAAATACAACTTCTCAATGTTGCACAGGATTTAAATGCAATGGGTGGTGTCAATTTTCCACATAAATCCGAGTGTATTCTCCCCAGTTATGAGCACGGTTTTGCCATCCAATCTTTTGACATCAAGACACAAGCTTCTACTCTTGATGTATCGTTGAAGCAGGGCAAACAGTAACACCACTAGCACAGTGATCAGCACATACATGGTCGCACAGGATTTAAATGCAATGGGTGGTGTCAATTTTCCACATAAATCCGAGTGGATTCTCCCCAGTTATGAGCACGGTTTTGCCATCCAATCTTTTGACATCAAGACACAAGCGTCTACTCTTGATGTATCGTTGAAGCAGGGCAAACAGTAACGCCACTAGCACAGTGATCAGCACATACATGGTTTCCGCCACCCGCGGCCGAGATGATCCATGGCTCCTCTGTCCTCCCCTAGCCTTAGTCCCCCTGTGTTTCTAGCGTCTGTCCCCAGCACAGCTTCCGGTGCTATTCCTGCCTCTTCCGCTGTACGATCAGCCACTGGACCCGGTAACGGAGCGCTTACGGTTGATCTCATTCAATTCCAAATCTCTGGGCCTTCAATGTGCTACCACGCTGGTCCATATTGGTCAATCGGTTCCAGAGATATTGTGGGTAAACCGATTTTTTTTATTTTTGAAATGTATTTTCATGGCTGTTCATGTTCTTTGAGGGCAGATTACTCTGGAACCAAACAATCCAGTTTCACGGGACCAAAATCATTCAAAGCCCACTCAAAATTTCTTCAATATGATACTTGTCTCATGTAAATGGGTCAGTTGGTTTCGAAGATATAGCCGGTTAAATGATATAACTGGTTAAAGGAGGGGAGGGGTAGTTTTCTCTCCCCCTCACACCAGAAAATGCAGGGACTAGGCTGGTGTTAAAGGGGCCAACCCGGGAATGCATTTTCTGGTGTGAGAGGGGTATTATTTCAAATAGCCGGGACCTGCAGTGCTCTGAATACAGCCAGGCTCTGCCACTGTCAGTGGCTATCACCTCTGCCTGGCGGTGGCTGTCCCCCATTAACCACGAGCATGTATTCCCCCTTGGCAATGAGCATGTAATCCCACATGGCAATGAGCATGGAACCTCTAGCAATGAGCATGGAACCCTTGCCAATGAGCATGTAGATAAGCAGCACTTATGTAGCATAATTTTTAATAGGCATTATGGTGTTTGGCATAATACATAATGGACATAATGGCGTGTAACAACGTGTAATGGACATTATGGTGTAAATGTTTAATGCGCGCCTTTGGCGGACAATGTCCCTGTTTATGAAGCGTATTGTGAATTTTGGCTTAATCTGTGTGGCATTATGTGAATTCTGGCTCAATCTGTGTGGCATTATGTGAAATTTGGCTCAATCTATGTGGCATTATGTGAATTTTGACTCAATCCATGTGGCATTATGTGAATTTTGGCTCAATCAGTGTGGTATTATGTGAATTTTGGCTCAACCCATGTGGCATTATGTGAATTTTGGCTCAATCCATGTGTTATTATGTGAATTTTGGCTCAATCCATGTGGCATTAAATGAATTTTGGCCCAATCCGTGTGTCACTATGTGAATTTTGGCTCAATCTGTGTGGCATTATGTGAATTTTGACTCAATCCATGTGGCATTAATTGAATTTTGGCTCAATCCATGTGGCATTAAGTGAATTTTGGCTCAATCCATGTGGCATTAAGTGAATTTTGTCTTAATCTGTGTGGCATTATGTGAATTTTGGCTCAATCCGTGTGGCATTATGTGAATTTTGGCTCAATCCACGTGGCATTAAGTGAATTTTGGCTCAATCCATGTGTCATTTTATGAATTTTGGCTCGATCAGTGTGGCATTATGTGAATTTTGGCCCATTCCATTTGGCATCATGTGTAATGGGCAAGTATAATGGGGTCTAGTATTTTGTTGCACAATGTGTAGAAGTTGTATATGGTGTGGTACACTACACTCAAGGACACGCCCCCTGTTGAGTGGTTACACCCCCTTTTCTGGAAACATGCAGTGATTACTCCCATTCTGAAAAAACACAATTCTGACCCTAACTCTCTCTCTAACTATCATCCTATCTCTCAGCTCCCATGCCTCTCCAAGCTACTGGAGACTTGTCTACTCTCACACACTTTCTTAACTCTCATACCCTATTAGACCCACTTCAGTCAGGCTTTCGTTCCCAACACTGACTACAGTGGTGAATGATCTGGTAACTGCCAAGTCTAAAGGTCATTACTCACTACTTATTCTTCTAGATCTCTCAGCTGCATTTGACACTGTTGATCATAGTCTTATATAAACACTGCGCGGTACTTGTGTAGTTTCACGGTGCCAGCATGGCGTTCTACGCTCACCACAAACTATGTTAAAAAAAGTAACTTAACTCCATGCCAACATGGATAGTTCATACCCCCACTATCCATGTTGGCATGGAGTTGATTTTAAATAGCGTGGCGAGCATAGCGAGCCACCGAGCCCGCAGCGTGGGCGAGCGAAGCGAGCCCCGCAAAGGGACTCAGACGCACGGCGCCATGCTGGCGCCGTGAAACTACACAAGTACCCACTGCGCTCCCTAGATCTTAATGATACAGCCCTTTCCTTGTTCACATCTTACCTATATGATCACTCTTTCATTGTTCACTTCTCTGACTCTACTTCCTCTTTACTACCTCTGTCAGTTGGAGTTCCGCAAGGGTCAGTCTTAGGTTCTCTGCTTTTCTCAATCTATACCTCCTCTTTTGGAAAACTCATCAGAAACAAATCAACAAATCTATCTAATCAACCCCAAAGGTGTCACCAGTGGTTTTTGGCCGAGTCTCTGAATGCCTCTCTGCCATCTTATCTTGGATGTCTTCTTGCCACCTCAAACTCAATATGTCCAAAACGGAATTACTTATATTCCCACCAACTAAAAACAGTTAGCATCCTGATATCTCCATCACTGTTGACAACTTGACAATCTAACCTACCCCACAAGCTCATTGCCTAGGGGTCATCCTCGTTCCCCACATTCAATCTGTCACCAAATCATGTTACATGCATCTAAAAAATATATCCAAAATATGACCCTATCTCACTCAAGACACTACTAAATCTCTTCTCTATGCACTCATTATATCCCTCATTGATTATTGCAATAGTCTCCTATTTGGTCTTCCCAAGAACAGTCTCGCCACTGCAATCCATTCAAAATTGATCATTGTCTGCTGATCCGCTCTGCCAGTCCCTCCATTGGTTACCTGTGTTTTACCATATTCAATATAAAACCCTTCTGCTAGCATATAAAGCTACTGTATTAATCATTCTACACCAGCTTATATCTCTTTACTTATCTCAAAATATCTATCATCTCGACCACTCCTCTCTACACAGCACAAAATCTGCGTCTCTCTTCTGCACGGATCACTAGCTCCCATTCACTATTACATGACTTTCCTCGGGCTGCTCCCATCCTATGGAATGCCCTTCCATGCACAATAAGACTCTCCACTAGCCTCCAAATTTTTAAGCATTCCCTGAAAGCTCACCTCTTCAGGAAAGCCTATCATATGTAAGTTCCATACGCATAACCCTCTGAGGCACTTATGTATTATATAGCATCCCTTCTAGACCTACAAGCTATGCTATTACTTATGCCTGTCCTTGTGTTTCCCTCCTATGTCCCTATAGATTGTAAGCTTGCAGCAGGGCCCTCTTACCTCCAAGTCTGTCTGTTGTTACTCAGTTTGTTTTATCTCTGTTTACAATTGTAAAGCACAATGGAATCTGGTGCACTATATAAGAAACTGTAAATAAATAAATAATATATATATATATATATATATATTTTTTTTTTTTACAATGTCCCAGGACTCCCCTTTAAAAAAAAAATCCAACAACTTCCCTAGTGCCCTGTACAGAAATATACAAAGCAACGGGTCGTTGTTCGTGCATATCTAATGAACAGGGACCCGGTGCAGCGTCCCATTTCTGTGGGGCACTTGTCTCACCCTCCCAGCTCAGAAAACGGAACATCAAGAGGCAATGGAGCCAGTTAAGCCCATTAAGGCTGGTGCCTGGTGGCAGATGACTCCATTGCCTCTGGGACTTCCGCCACTGAGTAATGTAAATGTTAAAGCTACATTAACCTATATGTTCTCATTATGATAATGCAATAAAGAGTCATTATGCCAAGGGAGATTATTGAATGGACAATTATTAATAAATATAAAAGTAGAAAATTCAATATAAAATATCATTAAATATATTCACAAATACAAATTGTACTTAAAACAAACGCAACTGTTTTTAAGTTTAAAAATTAAAACCTTTGGGAATCAACACTCGCTGCAATAATTCAAGTGGAAATGTCATCTAAGTAATGCACAAACCCTCAACTTTATATCATATCACTGCATTGCTAATGAGTTCAGAATGATAAGCTCAATAATAAAAAATCATAAAATATTCAGAACAGAAAGTAAATGAATTATGTATTATATCTGAAATTAGTGAAGTTAATATTGTAGGAAGTGTTTTTATTCTAGAGGGAAAACATTCAGGGTGAAATTGAATAGGATGAGAGAATCAGAAAGTGAGAGATTTGGCAAGAAATCTCAGTTTTTTTAAAGTGGCAATCATTTACACTGCAAAATCAGATTGGTTATAAATACAGTACCGTACGATCTTAATTACAGATAGTACAAGGTGCTTAAGAGAAAAATAAATACCAATATACTGTATCTAAATTGTCATTACAGTACAAGATGAATTAGATATTTCTCACTCATGTGTAGATAAGGTGCTTATTAAATGATACTATTAGAACCTCCCGTGATAGGTTTATAAATGCTCATAAATTGACTTACAGTATTTAATAGAGATCCGCCTGCCTGTTTTTGCAGAGACTATCTTAGTCTCTTCCTACTTAAGCGACATCATTCAATTTTAATTGTATATGTTAGTAGCATGGTATCCTCTTTCTAATGATAGTCATGATTTATTCAGATTATAGCGTTATTATTGCAGCATTAATTTTATCAGTTTAGTGTGAATTCTGCAGTTTTTTAAATTGATTATACCATATGTTTAGTATACAGTAGTGCTATTAAACACTGCCATTGCTTTTAGTTTTATCCTTATATAGTATAAAAGAAAGTCCCCGAAGTGCATCTGTCTGTCTGTCTGTCTGTCTGTCTGCCTAAAAGGGCTCATCTCAAATTTTTGTGCAGTTTTTACTATTATGTCGTGCAGTTCTCGATGGAAGGTTTAGGTATACTAACCATCGGCTCATCCAGTGTGGGAGCCGAGCAATAACGATTTTAATTAAACACGTTTATCGTTGATTAGGGTTACCACCTAGTCCCTTTAATTCCGGACACATATTAATTACACAGGTTCTGTGGCTGGCTGACTTCAAGACTCCACTTCACCTGATTTTAAACTGCCACAGAACCTGTGTAATTAACATGTGTCCGGAATTAAAGGTCCTAGGTGGTAACCCTATCGTTGATGCATGCTGGCTCAGCTCGCACGTATAAAAAGTGGGTCACTAGTTCTAAATGAAAGACAAATATATGGATGTTCTTCACTAAATTCTATTGGTTATAGTTATGAATGAATAATGTAATTTACATATACAGTATAGAGGGTATATTGTGTGTGTTTTATGTCTTATGCTGTTTTTAAAATTCACGAGTGCACTCCTATTATAATATTAGATGTGATATATACTGAACATTAGGGGTGGCCGACAGGGCCTGATTAAAGGTTCCAGATGCCCATGGCTAATACACATGTAGCTCCCCTTGTAATGCTGCTAAACACACGTATATGGGCACTTAGGGCCTCGCCAGTCGTACTGCCCATGTGCATGTAACGAAGGTTATACAACTGGTATGTACACTCTAATGCTTGTGGTGTGTGAAGGGGGGACTTTGGCTTTAGGCTGCCCAGCTGGTGCTGTAGCGGAATGCACATATAGTAACCTGGTAGTCACCTTAAGAAATTCAAACCCCCCCTCCCCCACGGTACATCAGTATGGGTGACAGCTAACAAGCATGGAATAAATTAGCATTTCATTTTATTCCTCGACTGTCATCTCCAAGGCACTTTCCCCCCTCTGGCTCCCTAGGCTGCAGCTCAAACAGATTATTGGTTAATCAAGCACTTATGGCCAAACCGGTTCTCGAGATCTTCCAACAGTTCCTGTTTTCCAGGCCACCTGTGGATCTGTAGAATGTGCCAGTTAGGAATGAATACAGCACATGCTTGAAAATGTGACAGTAATGACTACATCTGTGCACCAGCTAGGGAGTCTGGAAAACATGAACTGTTGGTAGATCTCAAGGACCAGTTTGGACAACCTTGCTGTACAGTCTTTTCATATTTTCCTGTGTGGATTATTTCTATGGTAAACAGACAATATCAGCAATCAGATGAACTTTATCCATAAGTGTAAATGTAAATGCTAAATGTATTGATGGATGAGACCAATGTGCATCAGTCTCTTAGGACTTTGTTGGTGGGATGAATCTCCTTGTTCTTCAGCACCATTATATAGAATACTCAATACTGAGTTCTGAATCACTATGTGCCAGCACCAAAAATGTTGCAGGATTATGGTTAAGCTGCGGGGTGAGGGTTAGTTAGGGGCAGGTTTATGGATAGGCAAAGGGTAGCATTAGGGATAGGGAGAAAATATACCAAAAAGTTCCAAGGTCCTACCCATCGGGATTACAGCAGTTAGGATTTCATACTCAACCCCTGAAATGGGAACACTGTGCAGAGGCCAAGTATGCAAATTTCTGGATCATAAAAACATGTACAATAAATGACTTTATAAATACAGTGGATATAAAATGAAGTATGAGTAAATCGATAAACAGAGAATATGTATATTTTTAATGTTATAGCATATGAATGTAGAAATTTGACATCAGCCTGCATACTGCCTCACACACAATTAATTTTAACACATAGAGAAGCAAAAATGAAGGCATTGTGGGATTACAAGGGGGTACACAATTGCATTAGGACATCAATAATAATCATCACAAGTTCTGAAAATGAGGGAAGGTTCAAACCAGGTAACACCCCTTTTATACAAGCCAGTGTGTAGAAGTGACAATGACATATCAACGCTCTTCTTACTGTTTCTCTGCTCAACTTATAGCAGTGCCTCTACCTGAACGGGTCTTTCAGCCAAAAGAAATTGATTCAGAAAGCCTCAACACCACTGAAGTTTTATACTTGACAAATAGTTTTTTTGATTCCAAAACCAACATGATACTGTATAACTATAGGAAGGATGGTGGCAACCCTTTGATACCAACTAGACATATACTGTATTCAGGGCTGCCAAGAGAAATCATGGGCCCGGGTACAACAACTTTCCGGGGCCTCCATGGAGGGCGCTCCCAGCAGACTCCGCCGGCGCGGACTCCCCCAAGCCAACGCAGAGTCTGCGGACCCTTCGCTATGCCAATGCTTCCTAGGTGGGTGCTTACTGAGTGGCAGCTATTTATATATATATATATATATATATATATATATATATATACTGCCTGATTAAATTTATATGACTTTGCTACAAGACTGGTCCGATACAGTATATATATATATATATATATATATATATATATATATATATATGGTGCAGCGTTGGGGTAGGTGGCCCACAGGCTTTGAAGCGTCGGTAACTCACACCGCCTGCAGTCTTGTATTTATTTCTGAGTGCCACCGCCCCCAACGCTGCATTGTATATCACTGCTAACCCTGCACCCACTCCCCATGCACACCATCCTATCACCGCTAACCCTGCACCTGCGCCCCATGCACACTATACTATCACTGCTAACCCTGCACCTGCTCCCCCACACTATACTATAACCGCTACCCCTGCACCCGATCCACACATACACTATACTATCACCACTACCCCTGCACCCGATCCACACACACACTATACTATCACCGCTACCTCTGCACCCGATCCACACACATACTGTACTGCCACTAACCCTGCCCCTGCTCCCCACACACTATACTATTACCGCTACCTCTGCACCCGATCCACACACATACTGTACTGCCACTAACCCTGCCCCTGCTCCCCACACACTATACTATCACCACTACCCCTGCACCCGATCCACACACACACTATACTATCACCGCTACCTCTGCACCCGATCCACACACATACTGTACTGCCACTAACCCTGCCCCTGCTCCCCACACACTATACTATCACCGCTAACCCTGCACCCGCTCCCCATGCACACTATACTATCACCGCTACCTCTGCACCAGCTCCCTACGAACTATACTATCACCGCTAACCCTGCACCTGATCCACACACACACACTATACTATCACCGCTACCCCTGCACCTGCTCCCCATGCACACTATACTATCACCGCTAACCCTGCACCTGCTCCCCAAATACTATACTATCACAGCTACCCCTGCACCTGCTCCCCCTGCACACTATACTATCACCGCTAACCCTGCACCTGCTCCCCATGCACACTATACTATCACCGCTACCCCTGCACCTGCTCCCCATGCACACTATACTATCACCGCTACCCCTGCACCTGCTCCCCATGCACACTATACTATCACCGCTACCCCTGCACCTGCTCCCCATGCACACTATACTATCACCGCTACCCCTGCACCTGCTCCCCATGCACACTATACTATCACCGCTACCCCTGCACCTGCTCCCCATGCACACTATACTATCACCGCTACCCCTGCACCTGCTCCCCATGCACACTATACTATCACCGCTAACCCTGCACCTGCTCCCCATGCACACTATACTATCACCGCTACCCCTGCACCTGCTCCCCATGCACACTATACTATCACCGCTAACCCTGCACCTGCTCCCCATGCACACTATACTATCACCGCTACCCCTGCACCTGCTCCCCATGCACACTATACTATCACCGCTAACCCTGCACCCCACACACTATACTATCACCGCTAACCCTGCACCTGCTCCCCACACACTATACTATCACCGCTACCCCTGCCCCTGCTCCCCACATAAACTATACTATCACCGCTAACCTGGACACACTACTGTCGTATATTACGCTATCCCCCTACACTCACACACAGCAAGTGTGTAGGCAAGAGTAGCAGGCAGGCAGGCAGACACCCCCCTCCTCTCTCTCTACCTTTCTGTCTCTCTGCTCCAGTCCATGGGTCTCTCTCCATGACCAGGATGCAGCTTCTCTTCTTCTTCCTTCATTTGCAGCAGACTCCGTTAAGCCCCGCCCCCTATTTCACTCTTGTGTTGCCTTGAAAGGAAACCTGGCTCCCCATTGGTCAACGGCGGCCATCTTTTTGGAGCCTGGCATGTAGGCAGTCATTTTCTGTTAGCCCCGCCTGCCACATCTTAGCTGAGCTGCGCAGAGGAGTCAAGAGTCGGAGAGCAGGAGAATTCTCCTACACTGAAGCTGCCGCTGTACACACTGTAAGTGACAGCTGACCCCGCTGCTCTCCTATTCCTCCAGTATACATTCAGCGCCCACCACGCTCTCCCATCTGCGCGCCCGCCACTACACACGGGCAAAATCATAAAAAAAAAAAAAGTATGTGTGTTCCCAGCCCAGACCAGGGCCCCCCTGCCAAGCCCGGGCCCAGGTAAAATGTACCTGCTCCCCTCCCCTCTCGGCGGCCCTGACTGTATTAACTGCAAAGAATGTAGAAATACCAGTATATACTCACAATTACTTGAACTCCTGTAGAGTAAGGACAGCAGCTAAAATCATGTAACTTGGATGTTAGTGTAACCCTCCTTTATAGGAATGTAGATTACTCTAATGTCTGACTGTGCCTCCACCCCAAGCTTTGGTGGTATATAGATATTTTTATATTTCAATAGGGCGGGCTTGGGGAAACGCCCTTTGAATTATCCAGTAACCAATAAATTTAGTTACCTAACAATAATATTATGAATGTGTACATAGGCAATTCCACAAAGCACAAATAGGTGAAACAATGGCATAAATAACCCAAACACAGTTTTATTTGACTGGAACTGAAGAATGATAGTCAAGCTCTGTCAGACTTCTTGGATGCCTCCTTTAAATACCAAGGTTATACACTCCTACCTTAGTTGGCTACAACCAATAATACATTGTATTACATGCACAAGAGAAATGATACTTCAAACGTTTGCACACATTTTATATCAACAATGAAGCCTTATACAGTAGTAATGAACTATAAATTATTATTGCGCAATAATATGGTTTTTTTTCCTGTGTACACTAGTTAGTCAAAGAGAAAAAAAAAAACCTAAGCTTTGGTTTATTTTGTAGAGTTCCAAAGGGAGTAGGTCCTGAAGTTCCTTAGATGATAAAGTTCCCACCTGAGTCCTGTAAGGTGAGGTGTTAGCTAATAAAAAGTTGAAACTTCAACAAAATAATTTTTGTAATCCTCACAGGGAATAATCGGACAATTAAATACTGAAGGATTATAGAAATCTGTTCCCTCCGGTAACTTTAATAACCATCCATAGGTAGCTTCCTTCCTTGAATGGCGCTTGTATTTAAATTATACCGCCCTTCTTCTCCCAGCGATGTGATATATCAGGTATTTATATTATAATAATAGCAATATTTACATCCAAGCTCCCATATTCTCTTATTTCTTTGGATGTAACCAAGGTTAACTTGAATAAATCTCTATGATGCGTACTTTGACAGTCTGCATTTGAATCTGCACTGTCCTTTTTTTAGGATAAAGCTGCGGCTCAATATAGCATAGAGTCCAGGTTTTCTATAGTAAGTGATACTCAGTCTCTATAGAGTCTATGTAAAAGTATACTGTAAAGTACTTAGTATATATGACAGATGAAATCTCTCAGCAGGGATGTCCTTTTTCTCTTGCTCTCTACAGCTCACCCCAATTAGGTGTCATAGAACAGGTATGTACTGCTAGAATACAACAATCAGCTTGTAACTTCTCCTCAGCAATCCCTTAATAACTGCAACCAGGTATGACAGGAATCATTTATCCACTTTTCCTCAGTAGTCTTTACCAAGTATCGGGGACTTGTATTTATTGCCACTTATAAAGATACAACGTCTCTTTTTAGCTTGTAACTTTGCTCAAGAAGTAAATACATTCAACTGCAACCTAATTTAATTGAGGGTCCTAATCACCATATGTGCAGCATCAAGTAGATTATTTAATAAAGTATTTTCCACCAACTGATAGTGATAGGATCTGGTCACTTTGGATACAGCAGAAATACTTGGGGCAGCAAGCTGTGTAATATAAGGCTCTGTCTCCTCAGCTCAGCTCCTGACAGGCAGCCACTCCCCCAGACTCTCTGACAGGCTGCTGTTGTGGCTATTCCTTACTGTACTAGGCTCCGCAGCACAACCCACTCCTGCAGTAAGGGCTTTCAGTAAGTCTATATTAATGACACTTAGTGCTCAGTTGTGAAGTACACATATATGTAGGGGTGATGTGTGCTGAACTCTATCACAACCCAGCAGGCTCACCACTCCAGACAATTCCTCCCCTCCTGGGTTTATCTCTGTTCTGCTCCTCTGTCACTTTTTCTCCTCCTACCTCAGGCCTGACACTGCTTAATCATGAACAGGCCTCTACTATCACTACGGCAACTGCTCCTGCTCCTGCTTCCCCTTCTGAAAACTGGCTCACCAAGACACTGCCAGCAGATCAGGAGGATCTCTCCATTCACTTGCTCCTTCACTTCCACTGTCCCCCGCCGCTGCTGCTGTTTACAGCCAGCTACTTTGCAAGCAGCAGCGGGGACAGATAAGGTGTACAACTCTGGCCAGGGGATCAGCAGTCTCCCAGACTCTCTGTCAACTGCTCTATCTATACCCCTCTCCTCAGCTGGCCACACCCACAACTCTTTCCCGCCTTCTGCCTCCCTCTCACTGCAGCTGACTGGATGATTGACAGCCTCACAGTCAGCTGTGCAAATGAAGTATCTAGTACTTTCTCTCACTGTCATCAATGTACATAGTAATTAATTTAACCCTAAAATAACTGCCTCTAATGTATATAGGTATTTATACACTACGGCCTCTCCCTATACCACATATATACATGTTGTATAATACATGTTCATAAATATAAATATACATGAAATACATACTGTTAACTCATATATTTACTCATGGATTATTATTTAACCCCTTCATTGGGTTACAGTTCTGCTCATGTCCATTTAACCCTTTATCAGGGTTACATACTCCCCCTGATGCATTGACACTGTTTTTCCATCTTTGTGTGAATGCATCATCTACCTTTCTCACTTTTGCTACTATATTTTATATGCATTTACATCCATTAGCAAACCATCTCATCTTAATTATTCAGACAGTTGACAAACATGGGAGGTATTGAACTACATAGCCTTCAAGTCTACCCATAATGGAGCTTTCCTTTTCTGCTTGTTCCCCCTTGCTCTTCACTAGATCTATTCTCTGTTGCAATTACTTTACTTTCGTCTGAAGCTGACTTTCTCTCTATCTTGGTCCGAAATACCAACGACCTTCTCCATCCCCTCTTCCTCTTTGCTGATAACAATATCTGCATACTCCTCTCCAGTATGGAGCAAATCTACTCCCTTTCACTGATACTCCACATAAGCCAGTCACGTTTGCTGCATACGCACCTTTTACCCCTTTCAATATTTCAAATTCTACAGTCTCTCCATCTCCTACACTGCACAAAAGTTTCATGGGGTTATTCTTCTCTATGGATGTCCAATGAATAAATATGTCTTCTCCAGTGTCATGTCTTTTTACAAAGCCATAGCCTTTCTTGACATGGAACCATTTTACTGTACCTGTTATCCTTGGGGAAGTATACTGGGTCTCCTTACTATCCACTTTAATTAATGAAGATGGTATTGGCAATATATCATCCATTGCCTCTGTTTGTAATGCAATATCTCTAATATCCTTTTGCACAGAAAACTGACAAAGACTATCTTCAGAGCAGGTGCCCACAAAGTTGGTATCCTTTAGTATTTTATTCTCAGATTCTAGCTGAGATAGTCTTTCTTTCATTTCATTTATACAGATCTGATCCTTCTGTTCAGTTTCTCTGCCCGCTTCCAACAATTCAGATATTTCTGTTATTTTTGATTCAAGAGCACGAATATTATATTCCTGCTGCTGGTACCTTAACAACTTTTGTTGCTCCAGCTCTCCATTAGTTTGCCTGTCTTCTGATGTCAGGGTTTCCACCCCTCTCTGTAACCACCAAAGTTCTCTTTCAAGCTCCTGATTCCTTTCATCAATCTTGGAGTTAAACAACTGTTCTTCTTTTAGCTTCCATCTGGTTTCATCTAGAACCTCCAACAGCCGACAAATATGTTTGAACCGGTCCTTTGCTATATGTTTTATCACCTCCATTTGGGTCTGTAGATTATCTCTTCCCATTGGTTCCTCTACAGAAGTATGAAACAGGGAAAGCAGGTCCTTCTGTTGATCAGTTGGAAGAGCTAATACTAGTTGTCCATGTTCCTTAGAATCCTCAGCTATCTGTTTTATTACATTTTGTATTTCCTTATTTTTTTCTTTACTATTATCTTCTTCTTTCTCATCAACTACTGTTACATCATCTACTGCCCCTGGTAAACTCTCTTTCAATGAAACAAATGTATTATCTTCTGTTGCTTCATAATCATCATTAGTGACCAAAATTTGAGCTAGGTTGCCGCTAACATCTCCATCACTACCTTCTTGGTTAGGATCAAATCTCACTTTCTTACTCTTTGATCTTTTCTTTCTTTTCTCCAACTCTATAGATGCATCTAAAGTTCTTTCATCGATCACTTCTTGAGTGTTATCCACAAACTTACACAACACCTCTTTCTTTATTTCTGGTTTCTGCTTGTACTCTTGTTTATCTATACATGTAAATTCTTTATAGGCTTCAATTCTCCCAACTGACACAGTAAGGGCATTAAGGCCAACTTTATCTCTGTTCCTTTGCTTCTTTCCCATATTTTTTATTTTATTTTTAGATATGTAAATGTCTCTCACAAAAATAAACAATGGCCGCTGAGGCCTATGGGTAACAACAGACTCTGAGTAGTGGATCTCAGCAGTGCCTCCATAATGTAACCCTCCTTTATAGGAATGTAGATTACTCTAATGTCTGACTGTGCCTCCACCCCAAGCTTTGGTGGTATATAGATATTTTTATATTTCAATAGGGCGGGCTTGGGGAAACACCCTTTGAATTATCCAGTAACCAATAAATTTAGTTACCTAACAATAATATTATGAATGTGTACATAGGCAATTCCACAAAGCACAAATAGGTGAAACAATGGCATAAATAACCCAAACACAGTTTTATTTGACTGGAACTGAAGAATGATAGTCAAGCTCTGTCAGACTTCTTGGATGCCTCCTTTAAATACCAAGATTATACACTCCTACCTTAGTTGGCTACAACCAATAATACATTGTATTACATGCACAAGAGAAATGATACTTCAAACGTTTGCACACATTTTATATCAACAATGAAGCCTTATACAGTAGTAATGAACTATAAATTATTATTGCGCAATAATATGGGTTTTTTTCCTGTGTACACTAGTTAGTCAAAGAGAAAAAAAAAACCTAAGCTTTGGTTTATTTTGTAGAGTTCCAAAGGGAGTAGGTCCTGAAGTTCCTTAGATGATAAAGTTCCCACCTGAGTCCTGTAAGGTGAGGTGTTAGCTAATAAAAAGTTGAAACTTCAACAAAATAATTTTTGTAATCCTCACAGGGAATAATCGGACAATTAAATACTGAAGGATTATAGAAATCTGTTCCCTCCGGTAACTTTAACCCCTTCCTGACAGAGCCAGTTTTTGCGTTCCTGACAGAGCCCTTTTTTTCAAATCTGACATGTCTCACTTAAGTGGGGATAACTTTTTTTTGCTTTTACTTATCCCAGTGATTTTGAGATTGTTTTTTCGTGACACATTGTACTTCAAATTAGTGGTAAATTTGGGTCGATACAGTCTGTGTTTTTTTGTGAAAAATACCAAAATATCGTGAAAAAATGGAAAATTTAGCGATTTGCAAAATGTTAAATTTTCTGCTTGTGAGACAAATAATCTTACCACTCAAAATAGTGAATAACTAACATAGGCCATATGTCTACTTTATGTTGACATCATTATTTCAACTTCCTTTTAATTTTTTGGGACACTAGGAGGCTTACAATATGAATAGCAAATTCTCAAATTTTCAAGAAAATTTCAAACACTGATTTTTTTAGGGACCAGTTCAGTTCTGATGTAACTTTGAGGGACTTGTATGTGAGACACCCCCATAAATGATGCCATTTCAAAAACTGCACCCCTCACAGTATTCAAAACAGCATTTTGGAAGTTTGTTAACCCTTTAGGTGTTTCACAGGAATTAAAACAAAGTGTAGGTGAAATTTCAAAATTTCTTTTTTTTTGCAGATTTGCAATTTTAATACATTTTTATAAGGAACACAGTACATTTTACTAGAGAAATGTGACTAAAAATTGATTCCCCCAATTCTTTGGTTTTCATAAATATCCTATATGTGGCCCTAGTGTGCACGGTGACCAAACCACAGGCTTCATAATAGAAGGAGCACCTACTTGATTTTGGAGCCTCCTTTTTATGAGATTATTTTTTAGGCACCATGTAGGTTTCAAGGCACCATAAGATGCTAAAAGTTAGGAACCCCCCCACAAGTGACCCCATTTTGCAAACTACACCCCTCAGGGAATTCATCTAGGGGTATAGTGTACATTTCAAACCCCCAGGGGTTTCACCAATTGTGGTACAACTGGGCAGTGAAAATGAAAAATTATTTTTTTTACACAAAAATGCAGTTCTGGCTCCAAATTTGTCATTTTCAGAAGGTATGAAGGAGACAAAGCACCCCAAAATCTGTGCCCCAATTTCTCCCGAGTACGGCAATGCCTCACATGTGACCAAAAAATACCAGTTGGGTGCATGGCAGGACTCAGAAGGGAAGGAGTGATTTTTGGATTTTGCAGCTCAGATTCTGGTGGAATTTTGGTGGGTGCTATGTCGCATTAGCAAGACCCCCCAAGCACCAATACAGTGGAACCCCCCCACAAGTCACCCCATTTTGCAAACTACACCCCTCAGGGAATTCATCTAGGGGTATAGTGTACATTTCAAACCCCCAGGGGTTTCACCAATTTTGATACAAGTGGGCAGTGAAAATGAAAAATTACATTTTTTTACACAAAAATGCAGTTCTGGCTCAAAATTTTTCATTTTCAGAAGGTATGAAGGAGAAAAAGCACCCCAAAATCTGTGCCCCAATTTCTCCCGAGTACGGCAATGCCTCACATGTGACCAAAAAATACCAGTTGGGTGCATGGCAGGACTCAGAAGGGAAGGAGTGATTTTTGGATTTTGCAGCACAGATTCTGGTGGAATGAATGGTGGGTGCTATGTTGCACCAATACAGTGGAACCCCCCCACAAGTCACCCCATTTTGCAAAGTACACCCCTCAGGGAATTCATCTATGGGTATAGTGTACATTTCAAACCCCCATGGGTTTCACCAATTTTGATACAAGTGGGCAGTGAAAATGAAAAATTACATTTTTTTACACAAAAATGCAGTTCTGGCTCAAAATTTTTCATTTTCAGAAGGTATGAAGGAGAAAAAGCACCCCAAAATATGTGCCCCAATTTCTCCCGAGTACGGCAATGCCTCACATGTGACCAAAAAATACCAGTTGGGTGCATGGCAGGACTCAGAACGGAAGGAGTGATTTTTGGATTTTGCGGCTCAGATTCTGGTGGAATTTTGGTGGGTGCTATGTCGCATTAGCAAGACCCCCCAAGCACCAATACAGTGGAACCCCCCCACAAGTCACCCCATTTTGAAAACTACACCCCTCAGGGAATTCATCTAGGGGTATAGTGTACATTTCAAACCCCCAGGGGTTTCACCAATTTTGATACAAGTGGGCAGTGAAAATGAAAAATTACATTTTTTTACACAAAAATGCAGTTCTGGCTCAAAATTTTTCATTTTCAGAAGGTATGAAGGAGAAAAAGCACCCCAAAATATGTGCCCCAATTTCTCCCGAGTACGGCAATGCCTCACATGTGACCAAAAAATACCAGTTGGGTGCATGGCAGGACTCAGAACGGAAGGAGTGATTTTTGGATTTTGCGGCTCAGATTCTGGTGGAATTTTGGTGGGTGCTATGTCGCATTAGCAAGACCCCCCAAGCACCAATACAGTGGAACCCCCCCACAAGTCACCCCATTTTGAAAACTACACCCCTCAGGGAATTCATCTAGGGGTATAGTGTACATTTCAAACCCCCAGGGGTTTCACCAATTTTGATACAAGTGGGCAGTGAAAATGAAAAATTACATTTTTTTACACAAAAATGCAGTTCTGGCTCAAAATTTTTCATTTTCAGAAGGTATGAAGGAGAAAAAGCACCCCAAAATCTGTGCCCCAATTTCTCCCGAGTACGGCAATGCCTCACATGTGACCAAAAAATACCAGTTGGGTGCATGGCAGGACTCAGAAGGGAAGGAGTGATTTTTGGATTTTGCAGCACAGATTCTGGTGGAATGAATGGTGGGTGCTATGTTGCACCAATACAGTGGAACCCCCCCACAAGTCACCCCATTTTGCAAAGTACACCCCTCAGGGAATTCATCTAGGGGTATAGTGTACATTTCAAACCCCCAGGGGTTTCACCAATTTTGATACAAGTGGGCAGTGAAAATGAAAAATTACATTTTTTTACACAAAAATGCAGTTCTGGCTCAAAATTTTTCATTTTCAGAAGGTATGAAGGAGAAAAAGCACCCCAAAATATGTGCCCCAATTTCTCCCGAGTACGGCAATGCCTCACATGTGACCAAAAAATACCAGTTGGGTGCATGGCAGGACTCAGAACGGAAGGAGTGATTTTTGGATTTTGCGGCTCAGATTCTGGTGGAATTTTGGTGGGTGCTATGTCGCATTAGCAAGACCCCCCAAGCACCAATACAGTGGAACCCCCCCACAAGTCACCCCATTTTGAAAACTACACCCCTCAGGGAATTCATCTAGGGGTATAGTGTACATTTCAAACCCCCAGGGGTTTCACCAATTTTGATACAAGTGGGCAGTGAACATGAAAAATTACATTTTTTTACACAAAAATGCAGTTCTGGCTCAAAATTTTTCATTTTCAGAAGGTATGAAGGAGAAAAAGCACCCCAAAATATGTGCCCCAATTTCTCCCGAGTACGGCAATGCCTCACATGTGACCAAAAAATACCAGTTGGGTGCATGGCAGGACTCAGAACGGAAGGAGTGATTTTTGGATTTTGCGGCTCAGATTCTGGTGGAATTTTGGTGGGTGCTATGTCGCATTAGCAAGACCCCCCAAGCACCAATACAGTGGAACCCCCCCACAAGTGACCCCATTTTGCAAACTACACCCCTCAGGGAATTCATCTAGGGGTATAGTGTACATTTCAAACCCCCAGGGGTTTCACCAATTTTGATACAAGTGGGCAGTGAACATGAAAAATTACATTTTTTTACACAAAAATGCAGTTCTGGCTCAAAATTTTTCATTTTCAGAAGGTATGAAGGAGAAAAAGCACCCCAAAATATGTGCCCCAATTTCTCCCGAGTACGGCAATGCCTCACATGTGACCAAAAAATACCAGTTGGGTGCATGGCAGGACTCAGAACGGAAGGAGTGATTTTTGGATTTTGCGGCTCAGATTCTGGTGGAATTTTGGTGGGTGCTATGTCGCATTAGCAAGACCCCCCAAGCACCAATACAGTGGAACCCCCCCACAAGTGACCCCATTTTGCAAACTACACCCCTCAGGGAATTCATCTAGGGGTATAGTGTACATTTCAAACCCCCAGGGGTTTCACCAATTTTGATACAAGTGGGCAGTGAAAAAGAAAAATTACATTTTTTACACAAAAATGCAGTTCTGGCTCAAAATTTTTCATTTTCAGAAGGTATGAAGGAGAAAAAGCACCCCAAAATCTGTGCCCCAATTTCTCCCGAGTACGGCAATGCCTCACATGTGACCAAAAAATACCAGTTGGGTGCATGGCAGGACTCAGAAGGGAAGGAGTGATTTTTGGATTTTGCAGCACATATTCTGGTGGAATGAATGGTGGGTGCTATGTTGCACCAATACAGTGGAACCCCCCCACAAGTCACCCCATTTTGCAAACTACACCCCTCAGGGAATTCATCTAGGGGTATAGTGTACATTTAAAACCCCCAGGGGTTTCACCAATTTTGATACAAGTGGGCAGTGAAAATGAAAAATTACATTTTTTTACACAAAAATGCAGTTCTGGCTCAAAATTTTTCATTTTCAGAAGGTATGAAGGAGAAAAAGCACCCCAAAATATGTGCCCCAATTTCTCCCGAGTACGGCAATGCCTCATGTGTGACCAAAAAGTGGCAGGACTCAGAAGGGAAGGAGTGATATTTGGATTTTGCAGCACAAATTCTGGTGGAATGATGGTGGGTGCTATGTCGCATTAGCAAGACCCCCAAAGCACCAATACAGTGGAACCCCCCCACAAGTGACCCCATTTTGCAAACTACACCCCTCAGGGAATTCATCTAGGGGTATAGTGTACATTTCAAACCCCCAGGGGTTTCACCAATTTTGATACAAGTGGGCAGTGAACATGAAAAATTACATTTTTTTACACAAAAATGCAGTTCTGGCTCAAAATTTTTCATTTTCACAAGGAATGAAGGAGACAAAGCACCCCAAAATATGTGCCCCAATTTCTCCCGAGTACGGCAATGCCTCACATGTGACCAAAAAATACCAGTTGGGTGCATGGCAGGACTCAGAAGGGAAGGAGTGATTTTTGGATTTTGCGGCTCAGATTCTGGTGGAATGAATGGTGGGTGCTATGTGGCATTAGCAAGACCCCCGAAGCACGGTGAAATTATGAACCTAATATTCCATAGATGTGTGGTATATTTTAAAACACTCCTTTATACATAGGCCGGGTTTGTCGGGGCAAGTGTCACACTGGAAAATAGTTTGCTTTCTTATTCCCTTTTTATAGCAAACTTTGCACCTTTTTTGTGTCCTGCCCTTTTTTCCAGTGGAGGGGATTTCATCAGGAAAATGCTGCCCTGGTACAATACGGGGGCCAGTACTAGAAGTACTGGGGCCCTCTGCCTGCTGGTTCCCAAATATTAGGCCCTTTATGACTTCCTCTTGAAAGTGCATAAATGTCCCCCTCTGGCCGGTAGAACGGAATAGCACGTAAGCGTTATACAGTGCCATCTGGATGATATACACGGCCACCTTCTTGTACCAGATTTTTGTTTTCCGCAGGGCACTGTACGGCTTCAGTACCTGATCTGAAAGATCCACTCCGCCCATGTACCTATTGTAATCCAGGATACAATTAGGTTTTGAGGTGTGGGTACTGGTACCTCGTACAGGGACGGAGGTGGTACTGTCTCCGTGAATTGTTGTCAGTATAAGGACATCCCTCTTGTCCTTATATTTGACCAACAACATATTTTCGGTGCATATTCCCCTGCTTTCACCCCTTCTCATTACTTGGGCAATGTGCGTTTTTGGGAGGCCTCTTTGGTTCTTGCGCACAGTACCGCAAGCTGCTGTACCTCTTGAACCAAGGGCCTTAAACAGGGGGATGCTGGTGTAAAAGTTATCCACATAGAGGTGATAACCTTTATCCAGGAAGGGGTGCACTAAATCCCAGACAATTTTCCCACTAACACCTACGAGGGAGGGGGGGCATTCTGGCGGTTGAATTCTTGAATCCTTCCCTTCATAAACCCTAAACCTGTGGGTGTACCCTGAGGTGCTTTCACACAGTTTATACATTTTTATGCCATACCTTGCCCTCTTACTGGGAAGGTACTGGCGGAATTTAACCCTTCCTTTAAAATGTATAAGGGACTCGTCGATACAAATAAATTTTTCTGGGATGTACACCTCTTCAAATTTGGCACTGAAATGATCAATGACCGGCCTGACTTTGAATAGCCGGTCAAAGGTGGGATCATCTCTGGGTGGGCACTGTGCATTATCGGTGTAATGTATAAATTTAAGAATTGTCTCAAATCGAGTCCGGGGCCATACGGTAAAATGGAGTACTGTACAGAACATCTGTACTCCAATATTGCCTAATTTCTGGCTTTTTTACTATGCCCATATGAAACACCAGACCCCAAAACGTCATCATCTCTACTGCATCTACAGGGGTCCACCTAGCAAATGATGACGTGGGGTTTTGAGCAATAAACTGCTGGGCATATAAATTAGTTTGGTCCACCATTAAATTTATAAAATCATCAGAGAAAAATAATTTGAAAAAGTCAATTTCTCTGAGACCTGTGGAATCAAATTGGATTCCTGGCATGGCCAAAAACTCAGGAACCTGGGGCTCAAAATTGTCTGGTGGTGGGGTCCATACGAGATCAATTATTGGGGGGGGGGTCTCAGCTGATCTACGGGGGCGTCTTTGAGGGGGTCCCTCATCACCAGAGGAGGAAGAGGAGCTTAAGGCGAATCCTTCAAATTCCCCGCTTGCATCACTGCCTGTGTCAGAGTCAGAGGCAAGCATGGCATATGCCTCCTCCACTGAATACATTCTCCTGGATGACTGGGAGGACATTTGGGAGGACATTTGGGAGGACATTTGGGATGCCATTTTTATTTTTGTGTTACAGGTAGTGAAATGTTTCAACACGTGTATAGTGTAGGGGGGGGTACAAACTTTATTTCAACCCGGGGGGTATGTAGGTTGTAGTGTGTATGTAGTGTGCAGGAAAAAAAAATACTTTATACAAAAAAAAAAAATGGAGGGGTTAAAAAAAAAAAAAAATTGAAGGGGTTAAAAAAAAAAATTGAAGGGGTTAAAAAAAAAAATTGAAGGGGTTAAAAAAAAAAAAAAAAAAGGTCCTGCGCCAAAAATTGAGCACAGATGTTGGTCAGTAACGTCTGTCACTGAACAGCGCTCAAAGGCAACAGGAATTTGATCAAAAAAAAAAATATATAGATCAACCCTGTGCCGAAAAAGATGATCAGTGATGTACGTCACTGATCAGCGCACAGCGGCCACAGGACACCCACAAAATCACAGTGTGTGTAAAAAAAAAATTAAAAAAAGACCCCACAGCACACACACAAAAAAAAAAGGTGATCAGTGATGCGACACTGATTACCAGTGAGGTGCAGCAGGTGCACAACCTTTGGTGCAACTGACAGGTATATATATAAAAAAAAAAAAACCTCTGTACCCCCAAAAAAGTTGCTGATCACCTCAGATATAGTGATCAGCACAAAAGGCGGGGGCAGCAGCCAAAAAATTTAGCACTCTCTATCACTCTCTGTCACTATCTCTCTCTATCTCTCTATCTCTCACTATCTATCACTCTATGACACTGCAGCAGCAGCACTGACAGGTATATCTATATATAAAAAAAAACCTGCGCCCCCAAAAAGTTGCTGATCAGTTAATTTATACTGATCAGCACAAAAGGAGGGGGCAGCAGTCAGTTATATCAAAAATATATAGCACAATCTGTCACTATCTCTCTCTATCTCTCTCTCTCTATCTCTCTCTATCTCTCTATAACTATCACACTGCAGCAGCACAAAATATAGCACTCTGTCACTAGGCCTCTCTATCTATCTCTCTCTCTCTATCTCTCTCTCTCTATCTATAACTATATCACACTGCAGCAGCACAAAATATAGCACTCTCTGACACTATCTCTCTCTATCTCTCTCTATCTCTCTATA
Organism: Crinia signifera; assembly: GCF_055691185.1. NCBI lineage: Eukaryota > Metazoa > Chordata > Amphibia > Anura > Myobatrachidae > Crinia > Crinia signifera. The sequence continues at coordinate 384,947,131 of NC_139217.1, forward strand.
ACTATCACACTGCAGCAGCACAAAATATAGCACTCTGTCACTAGGCCTCTCTATCTATCTCTCTCTCTCTCTCTATCTCTCTCTCTCTATCTATAACTAGATCACACTGCAGCAGCACAAAATATAGCACTCTCTGACACTATCTCTCTCTCTATCTCTCTCTATCTCTCTCTATCTCTCTCTATCTCTCTCTATCTCTCTATCTATCTCTCTCTATCTATCTCTCTCTATCTAGCTAGTACACTGCAGCAGCACAATTTCACAGGAAGGCACAAGTAGTAACAGGATCCAGGAAGCAGTGATGAAGCAGCGATCAGGTAAGTATGGAGCAAGCTATGGAGCAAGGTTCTGGTCAGTATGGCGGCAGGGAGGTACGGTGACCGCACTGCACGCTATTCCAGACCGGAATGGCGTCTGCAGTGCAGTCACCGTTAGTTTAAATCCCCCTCCTTGGCTGTGATTGGTCCGTCGGTCCGACGAACCAATCACGGCCTTTGGGGGCGGGCGGGGTGCGGTGGGGTGACACCAGTGTCACCCTTACACCCCGCGGTGATTGGTGCTGTACTTTACAGCACCAATCACCTCTGATCCCGTGTCACCGGCGAACGTTATTCGCCGGTGACACAGGAAAACGCTGTAATTGGCTGTTCACACTGAACAGCCAATCACAGCGATCGCCGACGGGGGGGCGGCATCGCAGCCCCCCCGGGGCATGCACGGACATGTCTGCTGTCAGGGACAGCAGACATGTTGAAACTGTCACCGCGTCTATAGACGCGGTGACAGTTAAATGCCATGACGTACATTTACGCCATGTGTCGGGAAGTACTTCCCGACCATGACGTAAATGTACGTCAAATGTCGGGAAGGGGTTAATAACCATCCATAGGTAGCTTCCTTCCTTGAATGGCGCTTGTATTTAAATTATACCGCCCTTCTTCTCCCAGCGATGTGATATATCAGGTATTTATATTATAATAATAGCAATATTTACATCCAAGCTCCCATATTCTCTTATTTCTTTGGATGTAACCAAGGTTAACTTGAATAAATCTCTATGATGCGTACTTTGACAGTCTGCATTTGAATCTGCACTGTCCTTTTTTTAGGATAAAGCTGCGGCTCAATATAGCATAGAGTCCAGGTTTTCTATAGTAAGTGATACTCAGTCTCTATAGAGTCTATGTAAAAGTATACTGTAAAGTACTTAGTATATATGACAGATGAAATCTCTCAGCAGGGATGTCCTTTTTCTCTTGCTCTCTACAGCTCACCCCAATTAGGTGTCATAGAACAGGTATGTACTGCTAGAATACAACAATCAGCTTGTAACTTCTCCTCAGCAATCCCTTAATAACTGCAACCAGGTATGACAGGAATCATTTATCCACTTTTCCTCAGTAGTCTTTACCAAGTATCGGGGACTTGTATTTATTGCCACTTATAAAGATACAACGTCTCTTTTTAGCTTGTAACTTTGCTCAAGAAGTAAATACATTCAACTGCAACCTAATTTAATTGAGGGTCCTAATCACCATATGTGCAGCATCAAGTAGATTATTTAATAAAGTATTTTCCACCAACTGATAGTGATAGGATCTGGTCACTTTGGATACAGCAGAAATACTTGGGGCAGCAAGCTGTGTAATATAAGGCTCTGTCTCCTCAGCTCAGCTCCTGACAGGCAGCCACTCCCCCAGACTCTCTGACAGGCTGCTGTTGTGGCTATTCCTTACTGTACTAGGCTCCGCAGCACAACCCACTCCTGCAGTAAGGGCTTTCAGTAAGTCTATATTAATGACACTTAGTGCTCAGTTGTGAAGTACACATATATGTAGGGGTGATGTGTGCTGAACTCTATCACAACCCAGCAGGCTCACCACTCCAGACAATTCCTCCCCTCCTGGGTTTATCTCTGTTCTGCTCCTCTGTCACTTTTTCTCCTCCTACCTCAGGCCTGACACTGCTTAATCATGAACAGGCCTCTACTATCACTACGGCAACTGCTCCTGCTCCTGCTTCCCCTTCTGAAAACTGGCTCACCAAGACACTGCCAGCAGATCAGGAGGATCTCTCCATTCACTTGCTCCTTCACTTCCACTGTCCCCCGCCGCTGCTGCTGTTTACAACCAGCTACTTTGCAAGCAGCAGCGGGGACAGATAAGGTGTACAACTCTGGCCAGGGGATCAGCAGTCTCCCAGACTCTCTGTCAGCTGCTCTATCTATACCCCTCTCCTCAGCTGGCCACACCCACAACTCTTTCCCGCCTTCTGCCTCCCTCTCACTGCAGCTGACTGGATGATTGACAGCCTCACAGTCAGCTGTGCAAAGGAAGTATCTAGTACTTTCTCTCACTGTCATCAATGTACATAGTAATTAATTTAACCCTAAAATAACTGCCTCTAATGTATATAGGTATTTATACACTACGGCCTCTCCCTATACCACATATATACATGTTGTATAATACATGTTCATAAATATAAATATACATGAAATACATACTGTTAACTCATATATTTACTCATGGATTATTATTTAACCCCTTCATTGGGTTACAGTTCTGCTCATGTCCATTTAACCCTTTATCAGGGTTACATTAGTATGTAAGTATTTCAGCATTAACTACAGCGCACAACCCTCTACATGAGTGTGGGGGTATGGGAGCTTGGCACTAAAATTGTTAAAGCTTCCCCATCTAACCCCATCTAACCCCTCCCACCCCCAGCAACACTTAAGTTTGTATGGATCTCGGTTTTCTCTGCAAAGTGTGCTCTGTGACACCAGTGTGCTCTGTGACACCAGGGGGTTCAGCAGACAAGTTAGGGAAGTTATATCGGAGCTGTGCCAATCTCAGAGATAGCTATATCTATAAATAGAATGGCAGCATTTCTGGGGCAACATACACAAAGAAGCGTTTCCTGTAGATGATACCAACTCTGTTTTTTTTCCTCTCATTGGGAAGGTACAGTGGGTCCTGAGTAGGAACATACCCCTAGTTGGGAATAGGATTCCCGCTCTAGTTTACGTGTTGTTTGCTTTTAATTGACGCAGTCCACCAGACTTTGCAGTTCCACATTCTGTAGTTCCCGATACTTCCTCTACCTCTTTGTTAAATGTAAAAAGAAACAGGGGTGAAATGTAATAGGATGAGAGATTCAGAAAGTGAGAGATTTGGTAAGAAATCTCCAGTTTTTTTAAAGCGGCAATCATTTACACTGCAAAACCAGTTTGATTTTGAAGTGTCAATGATTGCTGCTTTAAAAAACCTGGAGATTTCTTCCCAAATCTCTCACTTTCTGAATATCTCATCCTATTACATTTCACCCCAGGTGTCTATTTTTCCAGCCTACTCATCTTTTGGTGAGGCATTAAAGAAAGCCTGACTCAAGCTGGACCTAAAGTTCGATGCACTAAAAAGTTTAAATATCGAAGGTGGATGCACCTATTCCCAGACTGGTTATGGCAATGGTGATACCTACAGTTCAGTCAGTTACACTGAAATATACCACAGACATAAAGAGTAAGGCTGTTCTAAAATCCATGTTCACACTGTGGGGAGTCTCTTTTCATCTTGTCTTGGCTAGCACTTTGGTGATAAAGGCTATTCATGCCTACTTTAAATGGGTCTGGGACGGATATTAGACAGACCTTACATCGACAGCCATTACATCGACACCATTAGTTCGACAGCTCAATAGGTCGACATGGTTTTAGGTCGACATACCATTAGGTCGACATGTCATTAGGTCGACAGGTCGTTAGGTCGACAGCTCATTATGTCGACAGCTCATTAGGTCGACATGTTTTTAGGTCGACACTGCCATTAGGTCGAGAGTGTCTATGTCGACAGTCAAAAGGTCGACATGGGTTTTTTCACTGTTTTTTGGCCGAAATGTCGACACAGTCGACATGGACACAGTTTGAAGTGTACCGCAGCCCCTCGCATCGCTCGCTTCGCTCGCGATGCTTCGGGCACGGTGCCTCGCTGCGCTCGGCACACTATTTTATTCTCCCACCACGCCCTAGTGGATAGTAGGGCATGAAATACCGCCTGTCGGCACATGTCGGCTCAAAAAACAGTGAAAAAAACCATGTCGACCTTTTGACTGTCGACATAGACACTGTCGATCTAATGGCAGTGTCGACCTAAAAACATGTCGACCTAATGAGCTGTCGACATAATGAGCTGTCGACCTAACGACCTGTCGACCTAATGACATGTCGACCTAATGGTATGTCGACCTAAAACCATGTCGACCTATTGAGCTGTCGAACTAATGGTGTCGATGTAATGGCTGTCGATGTAAGGTCTGTCTAACAATAGTCCGGATACCCTTTAAATAGTTCAAGTGGTCTCTAGCTTCCAATCTGATGAGCCTTCTGATGCTATTATATTCATAGAACAGATCACTGAGGCTCTGGCCTATTTGGGTATGGATTTCAGCTTTGGTGGTCTCCAGGAAGACGTTTCATGTGGCTTCAGTCTTGGAATGCTGATTTCGAATTAATGCACATTTTGGATGCAGTCCCTTTTGAGGTCAGAACAACCAAATGATTTCTTGTGGGAGGGGGTTTGAGGACGCTTACTGTTTCAGTTCTGCAATCTAAACCTCCCAGCAGGGGCATAATTAGAACTTTGTGGACCTCAAAGCTAAATCTTTGAATTCCCTGGAGGGTGGTAGGGAGAGGGTTTCATAGAAAAGAGAGAGAAAGGGATAAGAGGGGGGAGAGAGGGTGTCAAAGACGAGCAAGACAGAAAGGTATGGGTGTGAGTGGGAGTGACAATGAGAGAGTGACAAAGTGGGAGGGAGATAGAAATAGGGTAGCAAAAGAGAGATAGTTTCAGAAAGAAAAAGTGCAAGAGAGAGAGGAGAAGAGACAGAGGGAGAGAGAGCCACAGAGAAAGAGAGAGTGTGTCAGGGAGAGAGTCTATGTCAGGGAGAGGGAGGAGAGATTATAGTAGAGAGAGTGTGAAGGAGACAATGTCAGGGAGAGAGTGTCAGGTTATATAGAGGGGGAGAGACAGTGACAGGGAGAAAGACACTATCAAAAAGATTCCTCCCACCTTGTGAAACGTGAACAAGATTAACATTAGGTTACTCAAGTCTGTATTATATATTTGTATATGTACATTAGCACACATTATACTTCACTCACACCTCCAGGCCTGGGAACTGTACAGGAGGTGGGGTAGGTATATTACTGTACCAATCCTTTACATGCTCAGGTCTATCAACAGTTCCTATCATTTACATTCACATTTTGAAGTTCACTCTATTAGGATTTTTCCCCTTTCTCTCTGCGTGTTGCTGCTATCGCCCACATGGGCTTCCCAAATTTCAATTTCTGGAAGATTTCTCTGCCTGGCTCCCACACTTCTTATCTTCTGACATCTCCACCATCATCCTGGGTGACTTCAATATTGCTATTGACAGTCCACCATCTCTGCATGCTTCCAAATCCTCTTTCTTACCTCCTCTCTCTGCCTCTACCAGTGGTCTAACTCCTCTACTCATGAGAAAGGTCATTGCCTTGACCTTGTTTTCACCAGGCTGTGCTGTCTCTGATTTTACTAACACTTCCTTCCCTCTCTATGATCACAATCTCATCACCCTCTCACTCTCCTCCTTTACCCCAAGCTCGCTGACACTGAAATCATGCAAGCCTACTCAAACTCGCAGAAATACTAATGCTATTAATTTCCCACAACTTTACAGCTCTCTGCAACAACAGCTCTCACCGATTTATACATTTACCTCCCCTGACTGTTTCCCACATGTACCAGACTCTTGAAACAGCCCATGATGAAGTGGCTCCAGCTTTCCATCACCCCACGCAGGCTTAGATGCCTCCTGTGGCACTCCAAAATAACAAGACAACTTCAAAATCAGTCATGTAAAGTAGACCGCCAATCTCGTTAATCTTGTAATATGACTGCTTTCCTTACATATAAGACTAGCTACCACTCCTACTGCAATGCTTTGGACACTGCCAAACAAACATACTTCCAATCTCTCATCTCTTCTCATGCCACCAACACTAAGCAACTTTTTTAACACCTTTGAGTCTGTACCCTCCCCCTCCTCCCCCACCGGCTACCATCAGTGCACAAGAACTTGCCTCCTACTTTAAGGACAAGATTGATAACATCCAATATGATATGGTATGCTTTTCCTCAACCTCCAACTCACTTTTTTCCCCACCTGAACCCCCTGGCACTTTCTCTTCATTTGAGCCCACAAATGAAAAGGATGTATCCACACTCTTCTTATCCCACTACTCCACTACTCCACTTGATCCTATACCTGCACAAGTCATTAAAACTATATCTCCTGTGCTTATCCCAACCTTAACTAAAATCTGCAATCTCTCTCTTGCTACTGGTACTTTTTCATCTCTGTTCAAACATGCAGTGATTGCTCCCATTCTGAAAAAACACAATTCTGACCCTAACTCTCTCTCTCTAACTATCGTCCTATCTTGCAGCTCCCATGCCTCTCCAAGCTACTCAAGAGGCTTTTATACTCTCACCTCGCATACTTTCTTAACTCTCACAGCCTACTAGACCCACTTCAGTCAGGCTTTCGTTCCGAACACTCCACTGAGACAGCACTGACTAAAGTGGTGAATGATCTGGTAACTGCCAAGTCTAATGGGCCATTACTCACTACTTATTCTTCTAGATCTCTGTGCTGCATTTGACACTGTTGATCACACTCTTCTCATACAAACACTGCACTCCCTAGGTCTTAATGATACAGTCCTTTATTGGTTCTCATCTTACCTATCCGATCATTCTTTCGGTGTTCGCTTCTCTGACTCTACCTCCTCTTCACTACCTCTGTCAGTCGGAATGCTGCAAGGCTCAGTCTTAGGTCTGCTGCTGTTCTCAATCTATACCTCCTCTCTTGGCAAATTAATCAGATCTTTCAGATTTCAGTATCAATGGTATGCGGATGATACTTAAATCTATCTATCAACCCAGAGTTGTCACCACTGGTTTTGGGCCGAGTCTCTGAATGTCTCTCTGCCATCTCATTTTGGATGTCTTCTTGCCACCTCAAACTCAATATTTCCAAAATTGAATTATTTATATTCCCACCAGCCAAGAACAATTACCATCCTGATATCTCCATAACTGTTGATAACTCTACAATCTAGCAAACAGGGATTTTTTTCATAGATAGAAAAAAAGGAAAGTATGCCTCTTTGTGGTGCACCGAATGAAGGATACATAAGATATAACTTTTATTTTAAGTCTAGATAAAATAAGGCGAAATAAAAACAGACACAATACATATACAAACAGACATGTACATTTATATAAAAAGGATAATGAATCCTCACAACGTGGGACCCCCTGTCCAAATATGGTTACAATTAAACTTTATTAGTATAAATGAAGTAGCTTTTGATCAGTGTGTTTTAACTGTAATGACCCTTTATGGGTGCGACATAGAGTTGAGAATCCCTTTATTGCATAAAAAGGGAGAAAAATATAATCATAAAGCTGTGCTGTCTCATGCGATATCCAGGTACATATGACTACGTGCATCTACAAATAATTAGCACACATATCTCTCTGGTTTATACATCTGAAATTTGGCATGCATATGTGACCTTAAATAGCGGCTTTCACAATTGTGCCGTGGTTAGTGTGTACACAAAGATTGGTTGTTTCTAGTCGGTCCGTCAGCCTCTCCTGGGCAAATTGCATATAATTACAAATTGCTCTCTATATAGTAGAGTGGTCTGACATTCAAATAATAACGTTCTCAAATGCGCAGCAATTTCATTAATTAATTAGCACATAAATCTAGAGAGATGCACCTAAGAATAGTGTGCATATATTTGCGACCGATCTAGGAGCAAGGTATACTTGCTATAGATGTTAATAAACGAAGTAACGGCACTAGAAAATTTTTACCGCGCTCACCACAAATGTTGCGTGGTTTCGCTAGGTCTATGCAGCAGTAGGGTAACTGAACATTTAGGTATGTTCGCAGATTGCCTCATGTGTAGAGGGGCAAACTGCTTGCTATGCTTTCGGGCAGCACGCTCCTGGGGCAACAAAGTGCTGAGTTATAATCAGCTCAAATAGGGACTAGATATACGTGGTGCAGCCGGCATGTACCACGCGTCTATGCCGAATGAACCCGCAAGTGCGGGGAGCTGCTCACTTAGTCGCTGAAAGAAATTTTTGTTAATTACAGATCAAAATGCATTGTATGTGGGGAGGGGGATCAGGGGGTGAAGCCACGAAGTGTACGGTCGGCGTACGCTTCGCCAAGGAGCTTCGTCAGGACCACCTGAGTGAAGTCCGGAAGCCCATTAAGTACCTGCTTAATCATGAATATTCATGGAATGTTAATCCCTATAATTTGATTGGTTGTCACTCGTATGTTCCATTAATGCGGTAAAAGGCGCTGGCATGTATGTATTAATGATATCTATATCCACACACACATAGTTATCTTAAGATGTCGCTAACATTGTGTCATGTCGACGTTGTTGTTTAAGTTTTGCGGCAATGATATCTCTTAATAAACGTTGCGCATGCGCATGATTCTTCTTGCTATGCGTCAGTCACACTCAGAGCGGACACTTCGTGTCCACTGATACAAGAATAAAATAGTTTTATCTGGCACAAGGAAAGCATTGTAAAAGAGATGCATAATGCATAATAGTATATTGCAAGCGTGGATATTTCCAGCGTGGAGATATGATCGCAAGCAAAAGATGATGATGAAAAAGTAAAAAGTAAAGAAGTAAATGTGTGTATCTGTCAAGATATGGGATAAGGAGGGAATTGATTATTAAATAATCATTCATGCAGTCTTATAGTTGGTCGTAGTTCCTTTCATAAATATTTCATGTGGTTAGTAAAAAGAGTAAGAATGCGGTCCTTTCTCTACCATCATGGATAATGAGACACGGATATTACATTTAGAAAAATATGTACCCTCATCATTTCATATTTGCAACTTTATAGAGTTACATAATTCCCTTTTTATGCGTATCTAGAGTGGCGTGTGATATATTTAGACACACGTCCCCCGGGTACGCAAAAAATAGGAACATAATCCGTGATTGTTTGGTGGATCAAAACATGTTAATAATGTCGGTTAGGGATAAAAAGGGGGGTGGAAAAGGGAGGGGAGAGGGGTGGAAAAAGGAGAAAAAAGAGAGTGAGTGTAAAGAAAAATAATATCTTCATTTATTTTCTGGCTGTAAGTAATTCCCATTTATGTGGGCAGCATTGTCATATAGTGAATTGGGATAATTAAGGTCATAAAAGGTGTCTTAAGTCAAAAAGTGAGTGGAAAAAATACAAAATACATACAAAATGTGAAAATAAAAATAAAAATGGTGCACCTGTACATATATACAAGGGATATAGTATGTGACTCAAGTAGAACAATGAAGCTATAGGTATTATTAAAACCCCATTTCAAAGAATGGAGGTTGGAGAGAGAGAAGGGGGATAAAATATCCAATAGTGTAATATTGAAAAAATTGAAAAAATTACATGATAGTGATAAGAGAATGAAAAATTAGAATTATGTGAAGGACACAAAAGGTACATTTCCAAGGTGAAATTATTCACTAATACACTAATTTCACCTTGGAATAATGACAATTATTCAACTATCTCAGATTAATTATTTAAGGGGTCTACTTAAACCTATACCCACGTTACTTTCCTGTGCGATCAACATCTTTTCCTTCTGTGTTAACTCTAAAATCTACCCTACCCCACAAGCTTGTTGCCTAGGGGTCACCCTTGACTCTAAACTGTCCTTTGTTGCCCACATTCAATCTGTCGCAAAATCATGTTACATGCATTTAAAAAACTTATCCAAAATACGACCGTATCTCACACAAGACACTACTAAATCTCTTATCCATGCACTCATTATATCCCGCATTGATTATTACAATAGTCTCCTAACTGGTCTTCCCAAGAACAGACTCTCACCACTACAATCCATTTTAAATGCTGCTGCTAGGCTGATGTTCCTAGCAAGACGCTCATCGTCTGCTGATCCTCTCTGCCAGTCCCTCCATTGGTTGCCTGCATTTTACCGTATATAATATAAAACACTTCTACTCGCATTTAAAGCTACTAACCATACTGCACCAGCTTATATCTCTTTACTTATCACAAAATATCTCCCATCTCGACCACTCCGCTCTGCACAAGATCTGCGTCTCTCTTCTGCACGGATCACTAGCTCCCATTCTCTATTACAGGACTTTCATCGGGCTGCTCCCATCCTTTGGAATGCCCTTCCGCGCACAGTAAAACTCTCCACTAGTCTCCAAACTTTCAAGTGTTCCCTGAAAACTCACCTCTTCAGGCAAGCCTATTATATTTAAGTTCCATACGCATAACCCTCTGAGGCACTTATGTATTATATAGCTTCCCTTCTGGACCTACAAGCTATGCTATTACTGGTGCCTGTCCTTGTGTTTCCCCCCTATATCCCTATAGATTGTAAGCTTGCAGCAGGGCCCTCCTACCTCCAAGTCTGTCTGTAGTTACACAGTTTGTTTTATCTCTGTTTACAATTGTGAAGCGCAACGGAATCTGCTGCGCTATATAAGAAATTGTAAATAAATAAATAAATAAATAAATTAGCACTATTAGGTGCTACCTTTATATTATGTTTGTAGATAGAACATTCCAATCTAATATCTAATATAGTGTTACTATACTGTGTATACAATAACAAATTTATGAATATTGTATTTATGCTTTCAAAGTATTTCTTGCATGCAGTCATTATATTTGATAACAACAAGCATAACATACAGTATGATCTATATTGAATACTGACAATGTATTCATTGACATCAACTCAATATATCCCAAACTGTTTACAGATATTTTAAGTTAAAATATTTTACTGCAGCTCTGAGCTATGAGGTGTCTAGAGTCACATTAATGCATTACCTATGACTACAAAATGCATTACCTATGAGCTTCTAGCAAAAATAATCTTTCACTTTTTCCATCAGCTGTAAATATTTATAAATCTTTATATTTGCAGAAGAGTCAATGTATGTTCAGGCCGAAAGATTTCAAATTTCAAGCCTCCCTGCCATTAGAGCTTACTTTTTCATTAGTTTTCATGGCCTTTGAAATTTACTGCCACTAATACCTGCTGCACAGAAGATGCTCGTTTGTCATTGTTGGGAAGCTTTTACAGGATAGATTGGATTGACTGATCAACAAGCTGGTTTCATTTTTTTGCATATCAAAGACTCAACAGTAATGTTATTCTGCTTTCTAAATAATAACTTAGCTATTTGTGCGAACAAAAAGGAAACAAAAATAAATTGAATGTCAAAGATTTTGCAAGACATGGTTTGAAATGACTGAGCACAGATGTCATAACTATTCTAAGATCTATCTCATTTCATTTTGATGTGACATTTATTCTCATCGTTACTAATACCTTAGGACATTTTCATGTATCCGTTGTGTGATTAGTATAGTGCTTTTTATGTATGAATTTGCTGAAAATATTCTCGGAAACAAATAATAAAAAAATAAATAATTGTTATACAGATGAAGCGCCTGTCATTAGGGCAGGGGCTGGTGGTAGAATTGCCAGCCACCAGTCCAAACCAGCCGCTGGAATGGGAAGCGCATGCGTCCGCTTACAACAGAGCTCCGGCTGGGTCCTGCCGCCTTGCCACCGGTCCCCCAAACAGTCCCCCTCCTCCCCACTCCCCCCCCTAACGATGCCCATCTCACTGAAGCGGAGATGGGCAGGGTTCCCATTCCCTGCCGACGGGAAACTGGGACATGCATGCTTGTGGGATGCTTGCGCGTGCCAGTCAGATGTAGTGTCCGCTTGCCAGTGGGGGTGGTCTGGCGAGCCCCAGCACTGAATGAGCAGCGCTACATCTGTAGATACTGTAGATAGATAGTAAGATGTAGATTAACCCCTTGAGTGGTATGCACTGCCGCAGCGGACTGTCCCGGACAATTTCCGGGCATACCACTAATATAGAATAGATGCGTGCCAGTGGTGTCCAGGTGTGCACCACTGGTGCAGCACCTCTAGAGCCTCCCCCCCCCCAACCGTCACATCCCTCCAGTCCCCCACATCACCTTTGCTCCGGCGATCGGTGTGCCGGAGCTCCCCTGACCCGCCCGCCACCCTAGTGCTCCCGAGCCGCCCTAAACATCCCCCAGCCTGCCGCCAACGTGACTGCTGAATGTGAGGTGAGGGGGGGGGGGTTCCAACTTCCTATGGTGAATTTTTATGGGGCAGGACAAACCTGCCCTGGTAGGTTTGTCCTGGCCCAGCAAAACCCACCACTCAAGGGGTTAAAGAAATGCAGTTTGGTTTCCCAGAAATGCAACCTAACCCAGTACACGTTTAGAATCACTTTGGGGGTTACCAGTAGAATCTGGCTTGGGTCTGTTGTCTCGGAACTCAGATTTAAAAACAGAACTTTGGTTTTGGATTGCATGTAAACAGGTCCAAATGACTGATGAAGCTGCTGTGGTTCCTCTAATTTTGGTTTGCCTATATCTCTGATGGTTTGGCACCTGCACATGGGCAGGATCCATATCGCTTATGGCCAGAATGGAACTTACGTAATCACATCGCATGCGTCATCGCATGCAGTGCCCGCTGAGCTATTTGTGGGCTAGGAGTCTACAGGTGCAACATCGCTATTCTGTGTCCATTTAGGAATGAGGTACATAATTCCTACAGCTAGTGTCCCTTTTTTTAGATGCGTGCAGTTTTTCGGGATTTCATGTGTTTCTGGACTTCTAAAGTCTAAATGTACAAAAACAGCTAGAATCATGTAAATTGGACTTAATTTTGTTAATACTGTAGGCTATAATTAACATCTGGCCTAATTCATTGACAAATGTCATTGACATTGCAGCTGCAATGTGCCTAAAAACCCAGCACAAAAAGTACAGAGGCTTCCATGACAGCCATAACAACTGCAGACACATCAACAGTGTACATGCACATCTTTTGATAATCAGCAGCTTGGGTAAACCAATGGCTACACAGCATGACAGCCTGAACAGAGGTGCAGGAGTCCCACTCTTTGCATAGTTGTTCAAGGCAGGGGTAATGGGGCAGAGGCCTCAGCTATACCCCCTCTGCTGGCCTGTGATTGGCTGCAAGCCGCAGCAGCAATTAAGTCCAGGAAGTACCTGTGCACACATTTGTTCACATGGGTCAGTGCACAGGTCAGAGTATCAAGGTCACAGGGAAATTATTGGACAACAGTCATGTGATTGCAGGTATCATGGTGGCTCCCATGTGGCGTGGGCCTGGCCCAGGACCAGCGTGGGTCGCTGGCAAGAGTTCAGGGTACTGCCACTCAGATCCTGCCATGGAGAGTACCCGGGGATCAGGGGCGGATTGGGCCACCGGGATACCGGGAGAAATCCCGCTGGGCCGGCCCAATCCACCCTCTGTCGGGCCGGCAGGTCATGTCTGCCGGCGGCCTGGTTACTCAGAGGTCATATCTCCACTCCGAGTCCTCAATTCAGCTCTCACTAGGCTGCCGGCAGCACTGCAATAGCTGCCGGTGCGCCCATGTTTCCGGCCACCAGCCCGTCAGCTACGGCTGCCCCTGCCTTCCCCTGTCTGTCCTTCCCCTACACACAGAGACAGACGTCATAATTCACCTCTAGTGTCTGACAGGAAGCACAGCTCTGCACTTCCTGGTAACGCGGCTGCAGAGCTGTGCTCCCTGTCAGAGACGCTGGAAGTGACTTCTAGCGTCTGTCTCTCTGTGCGCAGGGTAAGGCAGGGGCAGCAGCAGCGTACAGGCGGGTGGCTGGGGTGGGCACATACAGTATTAACCCCTTGGCAACAAGCTAGAACCCCTGGCAATGGGAATAAACCCCCCTTGGCAACGAGCATTAACCCCTGGTAAAAAAAATATTAACCACTTGGCAACATCCAATAACCCCTGGCAACACATATTAACCCCTTGGCAATGAGCAAGAACCCCTGGCAATGGACATTAATCCCCCCCTTGGCAACGAGCAAGAACCCATGGCAACGGACATTAACCCCCCTTGGCAATGAGCATTAACCCCTGGGAACAAATATAAACCAGTTGGCAACAAGCAATAACCCCTGGCAATGCATATTTACCCCTTGGCAACGAGCAAGAACCCATGGCAACGGAAATTAACCCCCCTTGGCAATGAGCATTAACCCCTGGGAACAAATATAAACCAGTTGGCAACAAGCAATAACACCTGGCATTGCATATTTACCCCTTGGCAACGAGCAAGAACCCCTGGCAAAGGACCCCTTGGCAACGAGCAAGAACCCCTGGCAACGGACATTAACTGCCCTTGACAACAAGCAATAACCCCTGGCAATGCATATTAACCCCCCCTTGGCAACGGACATTAACCACCTTGGCAACGGACATTAACACCCTTGGCAACGGACATTAAACCCCTTGGCAACAAGCAGGTAATTTAGCATTTATTAGAAGCCTTGGTACTTGTTTCCTAGCACGGCGCCCATCGCATCGTATACCATAACAGTTAATATGGTATACGATGGTATGTGATGTGATGCAACGCGATATTGTACAATAAAATATCGCATCGCATCGTATGCCATACAATGGCATACGATGCGATGGTATACAATTTTTTTATTGTACAAGCACCCTGATGGGTCCTTACAATGTTAAATGACCCCCCATTGTTAAGGTCACCCCCAAGATCAACGCCAACCCGAAGCGGGGCGAGCGCAGCTGTATGCGTCCTCCGACCTTTTCATACCCCCACAATTCACGTCGGCGTGGAGTTGATTTTAGATAGTGTGGCGAGCGCAGCGAACCACCGAGCCCTAGGCGTGGCGGAATACATGTAAAGTAATACGTGTCCCCTCGCGGGGCTCGCTGCGCTCGCCACGCTTCGGGCTCGGTGGCTCGTTGCGCTCGCCACACTATCTAAACTCAACTCCACACCGACAGGGATAGTGGGGGTATGAAAAGGTCGGAGGATGCGTACCACTGCCCCTCGCAGGGCCCGCTGCTCTCTCCACGCTTCGGGTTTGCGTTGATAGTGGGGGTGGCGTGGGGATGCATTTAACATTGTAAGCACCCATCAGGGTGCTTGTACAATTAAAAAACACATTGCATGCATCGTATGGCATGCGATGCGATGCGATCAGATGCCCTACGATGCCTAATCCTAACCATACCACCCCCTATAGCCTAACCCTAACCATACACCCCCCTCCACACACAGCCTTACTCTACCCATACACACACACAGTCACAGCCAAATTCTAACCATACACACTCCCGCAGCCTAACTCTACCCATACACACACTCCCCGCACCAAAACTCTACCCATACACACACTCCCCGCACCCTAACTCTACCCATACACACACTCCCCGCAACTTAACTCTACCCATACACATACTCCCCGCAACCTAACTCTACCCACACTCCCCGCAACCTAACTCTACCCACCCAATGTGTGGCCTCAGTGAAGTAGTGTATGTATAAATATATATATTTATGTGGTATCTTAATATGTTTCTGTAAATTATGCCTTAGTAGATACTCATTGCATATCTCCCTATATTTTTCCTGCTTCTCTCTTGTCTCTCTTTATCCCCTTTTCCCCTATCCCCCCCCCTTGTGTTTCCTCATGATCATTTTGTGGTCTCATTTGCATATTGCTGTGTGTTGCTTTTGGTATTATTGTGGGCATAGGATTAAGGATTTATATGTGTGCACTAATTTGTATGTTCTACGCTCTAGGGCTCTCACGAACCGGTTGCCGGGCAACTCCAGGACGCTTCAGGAAGACTTCCGCAATACGCTACCAGTAACCCTAGCACTATGGGTAGGACTGGGATCCAGCAGACGTCCGCTGTGGTGACGCAATGCGGACGTTGCTTGGTTACCGGCATAACCCTCAATGACGGAGGGGGAAGTGATGGCGTACGGATGCTGACCCAGAAGTGGGGGAAGCCCAGATCCCATTCGTGGAAATGGACCGGAGACACATGATTGTACTTCTCTATTTGGGTAAGTGTATGTCTCTCATTCTGTTGTTGGTTGTAGCTTGAAAAAGAAGTAAATTTCAAAACGTTGCTTCATCGTTTAACCCAGTGTGGTTGTGATTCACTTTGAAAAATCCGTGGGAGTGCAGCTGACTGGAGGATTATATATATATACACACACACATATATATTTTTACATATATACGCGACCCTGCTTCCCCCTTCCCTACCTGAATCCTCCGCCACCCGACATCCTATGCCACTCTGCGTCTCCCCTCTGTCACCCTACATCCTACGCCACCCTGCGTCCCTCCTCCCTGTATCCTCTGCCACCATGCAACCAACGCCACTCTGCGTCTCCCCTTCCTGCATCCTCCACCACTTTGCGACTCCCTTCCCTGCATCCTCTGTCACTCTGCGTGCCCCCCTCACAATCTGCGTCCTATTCCACCCTGCGTACGTCCAGCCACCCTGCATCTCCCCTCCCAGCATTCTACGCCACCCTGCGTCCCCCCTCCCATGCGCCTATTCTGCAGCCTGAGGGGCTGGGGACATAGCCAGCAGCTCAGAGAGTCACTAGCCATGCCCCCCACAGCGGCAAAAATAGGGAGTGGCCTTGTTGAAATAGGCCACACCCCCATATAGCTAGGCCACACCCCAAAATTTTTTGGCGCGCAACAGATCTCCCACCCCTGCATTAGAGCTGCTTTAAGATATTTCCCGGGCTGGTTTTAATTCCCAATCCGCCCCTGCCGGGGATGGCATAGGACAGGGACCTGCGCCGCAAGACACACCAGCGAGCGGGTAAGGAACGTGGGCGCATGCGCAGCTGCGAACGCGCACTGAGGTTTCTGACAATATCTGATTTGTAAAATTGACCAAAAATATCAGGAAATACACAAAATCTGTCAAAAGTTCTCTTAGGAGATATCCTTTATAGACAGTACACACAGTTGTGTCCTAGGGTTTTTGACATTTCAATATTCCTCTCTAGCATAGAGGGTCTTATTCTGGTTGAAAATCACAGCTTTGCGAGTCATTAATGCACCACCCATCACAGGCATGGCTGCCCCCCCCCCCCCCCCTCCACGCACGCCGAGTCCCCCGCAGGAATACAAATGGATGTTCTGCATATACATATATTCGCAGCCTTGCATGCGGGGACAAAATCATTCAATTTGCCAACCATCACATGATTTTGCAAGCACTCACAGACCTAAGACACCTTTGTGGTGTCTTGGATCTCCGGTCGCCCTGTACGGTAAGAGGGCGGGCAGCTTACATCCGCTGACGTCAGCTGCCCATCCTCCGCATTTGTATCATGGACGCATTAGCTTGAATGTCGACCATTTTCATGGGAACAACCATAAAACGCTGGGCGTTCCCATGGGTGTAGCCCATTGCCACTGCCCCGTGTCCACAGTGCTAGGTGCGAACTGGATGGTGAACAAGCAGTTTGCTGCGCCTGCTCACACCAATCAGCTGCACATGCACATAACAGTTTATGTGCATGCGCAGTCGCTCACCATCGCTCCCCTGCGCAAACAGGCAGGGGAGTGAATTGACCTAAATAAAGCCCATAATCTCTGATCAGGGAGTTAGAAATATGGGGTCACAGTGATTGCATAAGCATTGGACCACAAGAGTCACCTGTTTAGCCCATATGTGGGAGCAATGCCACAGCAATGTCCAGCATTTCTGCAAATTATCCATCTTGGCTCCGAACTCTACATAGGTTTAATCAGGGATATGTTTTGTCTTTCTAATAACTGTTGATATGTGTGTACTATTCTGTGATGTACACTGGTGGTGAATAGTTTCCAGCACACCAGTGGATATAAGAATTTGTAGGGCACAGCTATTTACAGCCATACTCACAGTAACACCAATTGGTAGCAGAGATGGAGTGAACCATAAGCACAGTTTGAGTCTATTATCAGCACTTGCATTCTCACATTGCTCTTCTCAAACCACACTATCACTATGGTTAATATTAATTCATTATTGATTTGTCATGCCTACTATATTTATATATATATTTGAATGTCATATTAGACTTGCTTATTATTGTAATAATGTTGTTTCTATAATGATTATTTTGCATGCTACTAGTTTTAAATTGATTAGTATCCTCATTGAATTGCCCTAAACAATAATTTCACCTTAGTGACACCACACCACCTTCCTACCCAATTAGCGGTATATGTATCATATTTATCTATTATATTCAAGAAGGTGCTAAATAAATAATAAGATTATGATTTGTTGCCCATGGCAACATTTACTCATCTGTGTTACCATCCTCTGGACCTGATATCCAGCCGATCAGCGAATATTGAATGATCATGCATGCACACGTTCACAAGGCGATCGACAGTCGGAGTCCCCAGGAAAACACAGATGGCATCTGGCCGTTGGAAGAGAGGGCCACTGACATCAGGGAGAAATCAATTCAAAGGTGAGTAATTGCGAATGGATTACCCCCTGTGTGCAAGGCTGTGAACAGGATGGGGGGGGGGGCAGTCAGGGTGGCATTTACCTGATCGCTAGGCTCCAAAGATTCTCAGCCCAGTGATCAGGTCTGAATCAGGCCCACTGTTATGTCCAAGGTGACCTAGCTTTGTTTGCCAGCGTTTCATAGGCTGTGAGTCAAAAGCCATCATTTCATAACATACAGTTGTCTTTTTTTTGGTCTTTTTATTAGTCCTTCCACTCACACCTAATACTTGGTTTTCAGCTAGGAGAATTAGGGGGGAAATGTGTGCACATAGTAGCCCCCATGGCTCCTGCTAGAAAAAGGAACCTTAAGAAAAAAATTTGCAACTTTAAATGGCTGTATCATATAGTCATTTTTTTTTTAATGTTTTTCCATGTGAATGGTGAATTCTAAAAGGGTATTTATTATAAAATACACATCTTAATTGTTGAACCAAAATATCAGTATTTCAAGGACTGGATTGACCAAAGATTTCATTTGATGATATGATAATAAACAAAATAATAAGGTACAGAAAGGCAGAGCAAAACAAAACAGGGGAAGATAAACCAAAAGGAAAAACACACATAGATACTGTCATAAGTATATATAGAACAACCTTAATTACAAATTATAAATGTCAGTCAAAAGACGCTTAAAATGAATGTGGCGTAGAGAGACTGAGATCTAGAGTGAGATCAGCAGCCCATTCCATAACAATCAAGTATAAACTACATATACATTAAAAAAAGACAAAAAAAAAAGAAAGTACATTTTTTTTAAAAAGAGGTAAATGAAACAAAAAAACAAATATTGAGTGATACACATAGGATATCTGTGATTTTAATAGTCAGTCAATGGTCCAGCTGTACATCTGTATAATGATTGTGTGGGAAATAATAATGTAATTCTATATCAAGTTAATTTACTCATTAATTCAGGAGTTGCTATAAAAAGGATTTTACTGCTCCAATGATGATATAGATAGAATTGCTGTTCCATTTTTCCACAATACAGTCTCTAGATGCCCATCTAGTGAATTAATGGGATAAATCACTAGTAATAAGACCAAATATAATTTATATAAATCACATCTTAATTGTATACTCAGGAATATTATCTATATCCCATCAGGAATCATTGTTGTAAATAATCAGTTACTACTCACATGAGGATGGTGTGTTAATCTACAGTACCGTAATGTTGCAATTATTTGTTGAGCGGTATATGAAACCTCACAATGGATACACTGTTCAAATTTCCAAAATTGTTGTACTGTATCTAGTTACCCATCTATTAAATTGATGGGGTAATTCAACATATACTGAAACCCAGATGATTTACATAAATAACATCTTGTACATTCAAAAGCAGTGTTTGACTCCTATTTTAAAGAAGGGTGTTTGGCCAAAATATTTATACTGTACTGTAGCTTCAAATCTAGGTCATATATATTAATGTGAAGAAAAATGGTTGAAAAATAGTAGACATGTACATTAAGTTAACCTCCTATTGTTCGGAGATCTCATGTTTAATAAGCAATTTTTTTAAACTAATATATAGTATTCAAATACTGTATAACAATGTATAAAACTGTAACATGTAACAACATTTATCATTTAAGCCTAGATAGTTGTAAACTGATGTTTCACTAAGCTTAGAATATCTCCTGTAAGGATCGATTCACTCCTGTAGTTTATAATAAGAAAAAGATTTTATAATCCTAGCATTTGATAATTATAATTACATATAGGATTCTCTGGGTGTTTAGCAGTGTGCATGGCTGAGTGCACACTATGTCAGACACAGTATTCTGGAATATTTTTTATCTTTTTTTCAATATGTTTTTGAAGCACCAAATGCAATGAAGACAAATTAAAAAGATACAATCGAATTCGCATATTGGGGGTTATTCTGGTTCACTTCTTCTCAAATGGACAAAACCATGTGCACTGCAAGGGGGGGGGGGGTTGGGATGTAACATGTGCAGAGAGAGTTAGATGTGGGTGAGTTATTTTGTTTCTGTGAAGGGAAAATAGTGACTGATTTTTTTTTACACTGCAATATAGATCTTACTTTGAGATCCCACCCATATCGGATTCTCTCTGCACAAGTTACATCTGCCCCACCTGCAGCGCACATGGTTTTGTCCATTTGAGAAGGAATTTGCCTTTGCGAGTGAACCAGAATAAGGGCCATTGTCTTACAGTTAAATGCATGTTATACACATACTTATACTTATTCAGGATAAATAACAATATTGAGTATGCAAGAGTTTCAACCAGATATTAATGACAATAAAGAAAATTATATCAGAAATAATAATGAAGAAGAGAAAAATTGTGGCCCTCCCCACTCTCCATCTGACCTCCATTCAATTGAGGACAGTATGTCTATGAATTAACATTTTAAAATGTTATGGGTGGATCCCCACTTATTAATTGCAATAGATACCATGACGTATGTTTGAGACCTGAGTGGATTTGATTTCTCATTTCTAACGATAAGTCTGCCAATTACTCACTACACCTATAACATGTGTGAGTGATGTAGACCTTCCCATCAAAAAACTTTGATGAGGTGATAAATAAGTTCTACAGTATGTAGAACATTGAGGAACATTTCCCTGTACATAGATGAGGTGATCAACCCACAGGAGACGTTATAAGCCTGCAAAAAATCTCGAACAGTCAAATCAGGAAAGTTTTGAATCCAGTGAATCATTCCACCAATGGTGGACTCATGGTTCAAATTTGTTCTAAAGCAATTATAATAGTATGAAATAGCTTTTCTGATGATTGGCAGGCCAGACCTGGAATATTTTTATACATTTTGTCAGTGTCCAGTCTGTGCACTGAGTGGGGCATGTTTGTCAGGATACTGCAATCTTATGTCCAATTGTCATTTGTTAAGTCTATCGAGGGAAGGAAGAAAATGTAATCTATACTTGTCATAACCTGCTAAACCTAAGTGGGATACATGGTCAATAGCAGATACATATACATCAAAATACAGACATAACAATTGGTCCATGGATAATAATAATAATAATAATAATAATAATAATAATAATAATAATAATAATAATAATAATAATGTTATATGGCACTTTTCTCTAGCAAGACTCAAAGTCACTTTACAGTTCCAAGAATGTGATAGACCTATTTACTATAATGAAAAGAAGATGAATCTCTATAACCAATCATATATACGCTAAGTGATATATTTGTAGTGTGCAACAATCAATTCTTTAAAATTCGTGAGGGTGTTGTTGACATCTCGTATAATGAATCCTATCTGCACTCAAGCCGCTTTTTGTGCAAACTTTTAGGAGTTAGGAGTTTAGGTCACTGTATTTCATTAGTCTATTTACTATAACAACTGTAACAGCTTGCTATTATGCCAATTACTACTTTATGGGGGAGATGTATTAATCCTTGGAGAGAACCATAGCAGCTGTCATTTTATAGCCTGTGTTTTTAAAATGACTGTAGCTGATTGGTTGGTACTTTATTTATCTTTACATAGTTTCTTTCCAAGGTTTTGAAGCTTTAAAGGCCTAAAGCCACAGATGAATTTTTTTAAATGTCCATATATCTCTTATATCTACTCTCTTATATCTAATAAACACACACGTCACAAAAGAGTTATTATTAATGTCTGACATCAAACTGGGAATATTTTGCAGCCACATAAAACATTTACCTATTTCACGGTAGACTAAAACAGAATATTAATCTTTGGATAACAAGTTGACAAAAATACAGTTCTTATATTGATTATTGGATTCTGCACAATGAGTTTTCAGTATTGTATGTTCCCATTTTGTTTTTAAACGATGCCAACTATCAAACCACTTTTTTTTCCACTGCTGTAGCATTAGAGAAATAGGGACATACGACGAAAGACAAAATAAATTACTTTTGTTTTGTTCCCTGAAATACAGTAGATCGATATATGGTATTGCATTAATACGGTAAGTAATTTCTTTTTTTGCTAGAAGCCTTGGGAAACATCGCTGAGCTTTTTCAACATAAAATAATAGCTAGTAAATGGCAATAGAAACATGCTTTTTAAATCAATTATATTATGTTGCCAATTATGGTGCAGTATTGATTCAGTAGTATAACTAACGCTCCAGATTCATGTGTATAGCCAATACATACATATATTACGCACCTTCCTTTATAGCATCGTAATGAGTAGTGTTGAAAAGCAAAATTAAAACTAAAAGCTGTAAAGCAAACATATCGATTTTCAGCTTTTAAAATGTTGTCACCATTAACCACTTACTGCAATACTAGTACAGTATGTAATATGTGCATAGGTGTGGCACATTGAGTGTTAGGGGTGCACAGGCGCCCCCTAATGCTGTGCCCACTCTTATGAACACCTCCCTGCCACTAGCAATACCAGCAATACCTTTTACCAAAGACTTTTTCTTTTTGGAACTGTATTCCACTAAAAGATGCACCCATCAATTAATTGTGTTTGTTTTGCATTGTTAATTGCACTGGACCATTGTCATATCACTACATACCTGTGTCATCCATATAGGTTTTTTACTTTATTTACATGTACTGTTACACAGAGTAATTAGAAGATTAAAACTGAAATAGGCAGGAGATTATGGTGTAGCTGAGAGATGTTTCATATTGTAGTGAGTGCCAATAGATGATAGTAGACACGTTTGATTGGCGGTGTTAGACACACCCAATGGGCGGTGTTAGACATACCAAATAGGGTGTTCTAGGTTAGGGATGAATGCCGGGACAATAGATTTGGATTTCGATTCGTCGCCGAGATTTGGATTCGGCTTTGTCAAAGGCGGTGAAAAGCTTTGGATTTTTTTTAAATGGTCCAAAAACGCCCAAATCACGTATTTTTGCGTTTTTTTTGTCCCTAGAGTAATATTAACCTCAATAACATTAATTTCCAGCCCTTTCCAGACAATTTTGACCACTTTACACCTCTCAATTTTTAGGGCAATAGGTTGCGCCGAGGTGTGGGCCCCATACATCAGCAATCACAATTTATGGATTTCCAGATATTGGGATTTTTGGGCCAGATAAATAATCTATCTGACTTTGCCCACACATTACAGATTTATTTCAGTGATCGGCAGATTTTTCCATCTAAAGATTGCATCTTCATATCTGGAAATTGCCCAATCGATTGCTGTTCATAATGTAAATAGATGAAGAAGACGAATTGGGAATGCCCACACATTTAAAAAAGATCTGCAGATAATACCAGATTATTAAACATGTTTAAAAACCTGATTAAGCAATCGATTGGCGATTTTGATTGGGATTGCCAAAAGGGGGAGCCCACACATCTAAAATTAATTGTGGCAATCATCTCCATATCTGAAAATTGTCACAATTAATTGCTGATGTATGGGGCCCTGTAGCTGGATAACTATGCTAAGCCGCACAACAAACACGTGGCTCATCTAGGAGTGGCACTGCAGCGGCAGACAGGATGGCAGTTTGAAAAACTAGGCCTCAAAAAGACCTTATCTGGCTTGATCGTGTTTACGATGTGCAGCCGAGGAGCAGTGGGCGTTTCGTGCAGTACTGACTTTTTCTGGAAGTGTGTATTTGTGTGTATCTGTTTTTATCAGTTTAATGCCCAATACGCCACCTAAAATAATATAAGCTAGGCCCTAAAAAGCACATAATGGCAAAAGAGGTGCAAGATGGAATTGCCATTGGGCCCACCCACAATAAAAGAAGCAATGATCAAAAAAATAGTGCATCATTTATATAATAACGAAAAGCGATCCATATAATAATCTCATTTCTCAACTGTGTGATTATTACCAGTCGTCTCTCAATACATTGCCTAATGGGTGGAGGGGAGGGGGGTAATTAGGTGGCAGATGGAAAAGAGTTCCCCCACCTCCCTAGGACCGCTTTTACCCCTGGGTTGGAGCTGTATACCTGCTCAGAAACCGGGGGCTTCCTTCCTAATCGTACATGTCAGTTTAACACCCAATAAGACCCCTATCTGGCTTGATCATGTTTACGATGTGCAGCCAAGGAGCAGTGGGTGTATCGTGCAGCACTGACTTGTTCTGCAAGTGTATATCTGTGTGTATCTGTTTTTAGCAGTTTAATACCCAATAAGCCGCCTAAAAAATATATAACCTAGGCCCCAAAAAACACATAATGGCAAAAAAGAGGTGCAAGGTGGAATTGCCACTGGGCCCACCCACAATAAAAGATAGTGCATCATTCATATAATAATTTAATTTCATAACGAAAAGCGATCCATATGATAATCTCATTG
Source organism: Crinia signifera (assembly GCF_055691185.1). Taxonomy (NCBI): domain Eukaryota; kingdom Metazoa; phylum Chordata; class Amphibia; order Anura; family Myobatrachidae; genus Crinia; species Crinia signifera. Next base: position 384,971,943 of record NC_139217.1, read on the forward strand.
CTCAGCTCTGTGATTAGTAGACAGGATGGCAGTTTGAAAAAGTAGGCCTCAAAAAGCACATAGTGGCAAAAAAAGAGGTGCAAGATGGAATTGTCCCTGGGCCCGCCCACTCACCCTTGGGTTAAAATAGGGCATTGCGCACTTGACAAACCAGTCATTTCAGCCAGAGGGACTGCCAAACCTGTGACTGAAATGACTGGTTCGTTTGGGCCCCCACAACAAAAGAAGCAATGCTCAAAATAGCGCATCATTTAATAAGAAGAATCTCAGGAAAAGGAGAGGTGCAAGATCGAATTGTCCCTGGGAAATGGTTGTAATAGGACATTGCACACTTGACAAACCAGTCATTTCAGCCAGACCTGTGACTGAAATGACTGGTTCGTTTGGGCCCCCACAATAAGGTACAGACTGACTGATGTCATCATTCGCCATCCTAATCTTCACTCTCATCAGTGTGTACATCCTTGGAGTCCTCATCATCATACAATATCAGTTCATCACTGCTGGAATCCTCCATGAGCGATGTCTGTCTGTGTTTTGCCACAGAATGGGTGAGAAAAGTCTTCCTTGTGAAATTTGTAGTTCATTTTTATGGACATCATTTTTTCAACATTTTGAGGAAGTAGCCTCCGACGACGATCACTCACAAGGTTCCCAGCAGTGCTGAACACTCTCTCCGAGTACACACTGGAGGGTGGGCAGCTTAAGTAATACAAAGCCAGCCTGTACAAGGGCCTCCATATTGCCTTTTTGGTACTTGTGTATTATCACGGCGCCCACGATGTTGATCGTACGGCAGCGCATCACATCGCATCGCATGCAATATAGCGGCATGCGATGCGATCAGATGCGATTTTTTATTGTACAAACACCCTAAGGGTGTTAACAATGTTAAATGCACCCCCAATGTCAACGCCACCCCCACTATCAACGCCAACCTGAAGCGTAGCGAGCGCAGCGTGCCCGTGAGCCCGTTGGTGTTGATAGTGGGGGTTGCGTTGACAATGGGGGGGGGGGCATTTAACATTCTGGGGCATTTAACATTGTGTGCACCCATCAGGGTGCTTGTACAATTAAAAATCGCATGCCATCGCATTCCAGTTGCTGGCATGCGATGCGATATTTAATTGTACATTCTGGCTTTTTCAAGCGAAAATCGAATTGCATCGCATACCATCGGTATGCGATGCGATGGGCGCCGTGATAATACACAAGTACCTAATTTTTTCACTGCACCCCTAGGCCAAAAATAAATAAATTAGATTGGGTTTATTTGCGATTCCTAGGGTCAGTTATGTGGTAAAGGGCAGAATTTGCTTCTGTTTGCACACATTTTATGATTGGCAGCCACCAGCACTGGTTTTGCTCATAAATAACTAACCATCAATAATTTGACTTGGTCCTGGACCACCAACCCTAAGTACCCCTGCATATGTCCCGAGGCACCCCAGGGAGCCACGGCACACAGTTTGGGAACCACTGTACTAAGCCTTGAAAAGTGATAAAATGTAGAATGAAAATACACCAGCCAATCAGCTCCTACCTTTCATTTTTCAAACACAGACTGTAACATGACAGTTAGAAGCCGATTGGCTGGTGGTTTATCACTCTCCATTTTATCACCTTTCAAGCTTAGTACATCTGGCCCTTAGTGAGTTAGATATGGGGATAGCTTTAAGTGTGTGATGGTTTCTTGTATACACTTTTTAGGAAACAGTAGGCTGCCACATAGTAAGCAACTGAATTGGTGTGGTAGGGATTACAGATATACAAGAATGTGACCTACTGTACAGTTAACTATAAGGCTAGTTCTGCCCTTGTGGCTTGGTAACCCAAACCCCTTTTATCTGATAAAATCACCATTTAAAAGATCCTGAATAGATGACTCTGCCTAACCAGTTGCAATAATTGCTGGTCCTTATACCAGGTTTTCTATTCAGTACATTAAAATCATATTTGGGGGCAACATTCCCAGCTTATTTTATTGGCTGCTGAATGTGGTTATTCTCTATATTTCTCGGTGTCCAGCCAGGTCAGATTCCCACCAGGTCCACCAGAAGCCTAAAAAGTTTCTTCCCTCAAGCGGTTCTCCTGTTGACACGTGATCTCGTGAACACCTCACTGTCTAGTCGCGCCATAACCCTTTGCACATAATCTAACACGGTGTCCCCTCGGAATAACTTTCTATATGACTGTACATGTTCCCCCACCTGGTTATATTGTTTATACTGTATGCTGTTTACTTGTTACCCACCTGGCTGCTGCACAGCAAACCAAAAACTAATTCCCAGTATACGCAAGTATACCGGGCCAATAACGCTGATTCTGATTCTGAGTATGGATTTGTATCATTATAACATCAAATAATGACAATAAGAAGAAATGCTACTGACTTATGTAACTGGTTTCAGATGACATTCAACATATACAGTGCAATCTGTGCATGACAGCAACACAGATAAGCTGTAAAATGATTGATACTTACATGAAGAACATTATTCTAGGCTGCTATTGTGCTGTGATGTTCTGTAGATATGACAATCACTAACATCCAGATTTCTTGTATATTTTGTTCAGATATTTGGTGAGTCTTGGAACCAGTAATTATATCACGTTCTATAGTTCTTGTATATTCTCTGTCTTTCCAGTAGCTATTTTTGTCTTACATTTGCCATAACCACTATTTTTGTAGATTCTACTTAGAAACAAACAGCAGGCTTTGTCATGTGAATAAGAACATAACATGAGATGCCATTAATCGACAATATATTTAGTAGAATATGAGAAAAATTGAGTAAATGGAAGTAATTTTATACTAGGGATAAGAGGGTTCAGTTCCTAGGGAAATTAACCCCCAAACTTACCTGATCCCAGGTCTCATTTTGCTCTCAAATTCTCACGAGACCCGGACCCTATATATGCAGCTGTCTGCTGCAGTTCCCCCTGCAGCAGACAGCACCAACTGCATAGCGATCCACAGCCAGTGACAGGGGGGCCCGGGGATACTTGCTCCTTCAGCCGGTGAAAGAGTGGAAGTGCCTCTTCAGGGCTTAGTGCCCGGTGGTGGGAGCAACCGTTGTCTCCCAGAGTTCTGTCACTGGTGCCAGATTAGTCAGGGGGTGCTGCCCAGTGTCCTGTAGCAGTCCAGGGGTGCTTTCTTGTGTGCCATATAGGTCCAGGAATGATGCCCCCCCCCCCTTTTTTTTAACTGCAGGGGTGCTGCTTTGTGTGCCATATCAGTCCAGGAGTGCTACTAAGTGTGCCGTTAAATTCCAGGGGTGCTGCTAAGTGAGCCATATCAGTCCAAGAGTGCTGCTAAGTGTGCAGTATCAGTCCAAGAGTGCTGCTAAGTGTGCAGTTTCAGTCCAGGGATGCTGCTAAGTATTAGTTTAGCGTTTGTGCTGCCCACTTCTGTCACTTAGCTAAATCATCCAGCCACCTCGGTGCAACCTTTTGGCCTAAAAACAATAGTGTGAGGTGTTCAGAATAGACGGGAAACGAGTGGAATGTTATTGAGGTTAATAATACTGTAGAAACAACAACAACAACAAAAAAACAGGTTCTGTCACTTTAGATGTTTTTATGATTAAAAAAATAAAATACAGTGCCAAAACCCATAAAGAGTGGCTTTGGCTAAAACAATCCAGATTCAAATGAGATGAGATGGTTAAAAAAACAACTTCAAGAGCAGTAGATCGGGCTCCAGTGTGGACATTCTGAGCATCCACAGGGTTGCTCAGTTTTATGTTGGTGCTGGATCTAAAAAGCAGCTGGTGGGTGTCTCTTTAGAACAGATAGTTCCTGGGTCATTTGGATATTATCTAATTTCCGTTGTAACCAAAGATTTGACATAGATCCAATTTGTGTCCACTTCTGAGTCAGGCAACTATCACACAATCATTCTGATATTAAAGATGCTGTAAAGTCTGTTTTTGTAATAAAATATAATGTCATAATATAGAATAATCCGATGTCCTTAAAATGATCCACAAATGACTAATCCAAACAAAAATATATATTTGCCACTTGCAGATCTGAAAACCATTATATTTGATACCATAAATCAGAACATAACCATTATTTTAGCAACTCCAAATACAGGTCCCCCAAATATCTGCAACATATTGTCATAGTTTCTAAATGCTCTGATGCCTGGGTTGGGGAAATGGGACTATTCAATAACTTTAAATCTGCAAATCTGGGATTTTTAAACTGAAAGATTTTTCCAATTATCTAAATAATTGGCAGTTCTGGAGTGGTCAATAAAAGGTACTTAGGTGTATTATTGTTGTATGGCACCACAAGGGTTGTATGGCACCTAACAAAGGGCCTTATTCTAGTTCACTCTTTCTGACAAAATCCTTCTTAGAGGGACAAAACCATGTGCACTGCAGGGGGGCAGATGTAAAATGTGCAGAGAGAATTAGATTTGGGTGAGTTATTCTGTTTCTGTGCAGGGTAAATACTGGTTGCTTTATTTTTACACTGCAATATAGATCTCACTTTGAAGTAAAACCCCACCTGCAGTGCACATGGTCCATCTAAGAAAGATTTTGTCAGAAAGAGTTAAATGATCAAAACAGCAAAACTAGCAGCTTACAGTACAAGATAATGAAGGACAAAGTTGCATCAATGGAGCATCAGGGTGGCCGAAGCCAAGAGAAATGTCACAGTGTAAGGAGTATGGAGTAGAAGATAGACTAAGAGAAGTAAAAGATACATGAGGGAAGGTGGCTCTGATCAAGAGAGGTTACATTATAAAGGGACAATGCATGAGAAACAGGGTTAGGATGATAGACAGTTGAATTTGATGTAAAAAGTGGGTCTAGAGAGATCATTTGAAGTTACTGTATGTAGGGAGGTGGAGAGTCTGATGGGTAGAGGTACAGAATGTTACAGATTCAGTAAAGGTGTATCTGCCTGTGTATACTGCCTGTACACTTGCTGCATGGACTGAGATCAAGGCTGGGTGTACAAATTAAACAATTGTCCCATGTGATGTCACGATGACAAATTGAGCTGCTAATCAGTGAATGCGAATGCTTACCTGAATTGGCAGCTAAGATGGTGCACTGGCAGATCTGTTGTCAAGCTGACTAGCTGTGTTCCGAGCACATACCTAACATACCGTGATGCTGGAATCATGAGTGGGATAATATGCAAATGCTAGTTTAACCTTCCCCTCGTGTACTAGCATCAGCATGTGCACTAGCAAATCATCGCTCCTCATCATCATCATCGCAATAGCATTTTCTTTGTATGCAACTCTAAATCAGGCCCTAATAGTCTGATTCTGTGTCTCAGGTTGCTGCAACCACTTTAGTGTCTTTTGTTGCAGTTGTGTGTCCATTGGCAAATCAGCTAGATGGGGGGGGGGGGGGGGGCATCTATGTTTAGAAGATACTTTTTTATCTTTTATCTCCTGCTGCCTGTATATGATAGCTTGCGGTTGAGTGCAGGACAGAAGATAAAGGGGGCCAGAGCAACTGCTGCTAAGAGCCAGATCATTTGGGAATCAGACCTACAGCCGGAAATAGAGATTCCACAGCCAGGGGCAGGGTCCCCGCAGTTTTAAAAATGAAGCGGGCATCAGGAAAAGTTGGACCTGGGTTGCATGCTAAATACCAGGTGTTGCATGCTTGATGCCAGGGGTCGCCGGGGCAGCAGAGAGGGTTCCTGTTTAGGGCATGATTGGAGCCTAGGGACTGCTAGAGCAGGGGGGCAGCCACAGCCGCAGGCGGCCCACACAGGGATGGAAGCAGCAATGGACTGCAGTGCACAGTGGTGGGGCTGGGGTGGGCGGCGGAGGGCATCTCAGTAGACTGTCAAGCAGATACTGACTGGGGTTCCTCCCCCCACTGACCAGGGCCTGCTGTGGATGGAGTTACATTACGCTGAGTGCACATGCACCCAGGTCAGCTCCAAGCGGTTGCGCGCACACATAGCGCCATCCTGGGCTCTCACACAGACCGCCCCCCTTGCCGAGCCAGCCTGAAACACTTCTCACCCTCTGTCAGCGCCGCTGCCACGCTGCAGCTGGCGGATAGTGACACTGCAGCCTGACGGGTTCTGGTGTGTGCCCATTCCCTGACATTTAATAGTCCAGAAATGCCACCCGTCCAGACTCCGGACACCCGGCTTAATTACCGGACTGTCCGGAGTAATCCCGGACGGGTGGTAACCCTAGGTGCCACACATCGATAGTAAGGACTCTGTTCCCATTAGATCTGCTGTCATTTCTAATCTTATGTTTTATGTTTGCATTGCATTATGTCAGTTTCACATTGTAATTTTATTCTACTGTTTGTTACTAATAACACTCATGACACAGGACTGACTGGTATATCCTATTTCTGGTACAAGTCATTATGAATTCTGACAGGGGGTGGGTTGGCACAGGTATTAGTATTTAGTTGTATAATTGCTATCAACAAAATCAGACAAGTCATTATGGATTTGGTATGAATTGTTTCCAGTTTACTATAAACAACCAAAATTTTGACAGTAGTAGACCGCACAATGCAAATACAGCATTAATATAACTTATAGCATGTTAAACATGTCTGCATTAAAACTTTTAACCTCTATATTATAGCATACCTCCCAACATTCTCTGTCATTATGGCGGGACAGCTTGCACACTGCGATTGTTCGAGGGACGTGATTACCGAAAAGGGGGCGTGGCCTATACCCGCGACTCTGCCGCAAAGCCCCCCATTTTCACCGCTGTGGGGGCATGCTTAGCAGCTCCTTGAGCTGCTGGCTATGCCCCCATCCCCTTCAGGTGCAGGAATAGATGCTGTGCGCATGCGCACAGCATCTATTTACGGACGAAAGGGGGAGACTACCACCAACCCCCCCTCCGCCCGGGACACTGCCGGCCATGGGAGGGACGCGGGAACGTCCCAAAAAATGGGACGTTCCCGCGATAAGCGGGACGGTTTGGGAGGTATGTTATAGCTACCAATTCTAAAGTTAAAATAATGACACCATTAACATGGTTTATGACATATTACCACTGTATCAGCATTGTCGGGCCGACATTACACTGACACATACCTCCCAACTGTCTCCTGACCGCAGGAGCATCCTGGTGTTTGGGGACATTCCCGCGTCCCACCCGGATCCGCCACTGTCCCACGGTGGGGTGGGGGTGTGGGCAGTTGGGAGTCCCCCCCTGCCTGAAGAAAATAGACAATGTGTGCATGGGAACAGCTTCTATTCGGCAACGCAGAGTGGCAAAAAATGGGGACGTGGCCTTAGGACACCTCCTTTTCATAGGCCACATCCCGATCCAACAGGACCAAAAGTTGGGAGTTATGCTGACAATATTTTGGCTGTTAACTGTGTAACTGTCAACATTATCCTGTACATAATACTTACTTGCCTACTTAATGTCTGTCCTCTCCACGAGAAGACTGGAAAGGAAACTCTCTTTTAGCATTTCCGGGCGCGGAGCCTGACATCATCAATGCCCACCCCCATTACAGCAAATGTCCGCCCCCTCTACAAAAGCTGATTATGAACCAGCATAAGGAGGGGGCTCCGGCGGCTGATGTGGGGGACAAATTAAATTCGGGAGGCTTGCCTACCCTACTGGGGTGCACGGATGGGGATCCGATTTTTGGGAGCCTACCAGCCATTTCAGCAGGGTAGGTAAGTATGAATTAATATCGATAATATGTCTATTTAAAGCATTAGCCCTGTATATAATAATGTGCAGAAAGCTTTTCAGCCTTAACCACAGGAAGTTTGTTCGGTTGTTTACCTTTCAACTTTTATTAATTCAGTGATTACAGTTTTAGCAGTGAAATGATAGCCAACCGTGATATGTCATGTTATATGCTTACATGTAGGTTAATGAGATATCACAGTGTCATCTTCCTAGATCGCGCTCCCTGTATCAGATCTTTCAGAGCATAAAAAGAATATATTTTAACCACACACAATTTCTGTAGCCATGCCAAAGGAACATCAAGTCAATTTGTCATCATGTGAGTTTTCCCTCTGAATGTAATCTGCATGAACAGTGTTGTGTTTCCTCTCGTGTCATATGCCTTGTACATTACCTTGATTGAAAATGTCTCCTTGGCTTGTTCAATCAATCTCTTCTGGTCTAGGATGAAGACATAGAAATGGCATTGGATATCTAATCAGGATAGAGCAGAAGGTCGGTGGGAAAGGAAAAAAAAACCTCTTTAACACCACATCATAAATTGATACGTGACTGCTGCAAACAATAAGAGTAACAGACCCCATGGTATGTGCAAGGATACATAGGAAACGGGAAGAGTTTTCGCTTGACCTTCAAGAATATAATTGAATATAATGAATGTTCTATATAAAACAATACTAATTTGATTGACAAATGCACTGCTGAAAGCCCAAGAATTTCCATTGTATTTAAATGTGGCGAAACACTTATGAATAGTGTAGGAGTCAATAGCTTTGTAGAACAAAGAACTGCTTCATTACTATTATTTACATCTGTTAATATTCCAAAAGGGAGGCATATTAATTCATTATAGTCATGAATATGTTAAATAAAATATAATTTGAACACTGTGGGATGAAGATGTTCATTTACTGCACTTTTGGCAAATTAGAGTCATTAATGTACTTTCATTGCTTCTGAAAAAAAAATAGTTTTCTTCTATCTTACAGGTTGTACTGCGTTAGGCTGTAATATTTTATGATATGCGGTATCCTGCGGAGAAGAGTCGTTTTATCTATGTGTATCAATCTTATTATAATTGTTGTTATTATTATTCCACTTTGACATGGGGCATTGTTTGTGCTGGTTTGAATGTTCTCTATGGGGAACATTTACTAAGATGGGAGTTCAACTGAAGACGGGATGTTGCCCATAGCAACCAATCAGAATCTACTTATTTATTTAGCACATTCTAGGACAGTGATGGCTAACCTTGACACTCCAGCTGTTGTTGAACTACACATCCCAACATGCCCTGCATCAGTTTTACTATTTGGCCATGCTAAAACTGATGCAGGGAATGCTGGGATGTGTAGTTCAGCAACAGCTGGAGTGTCAAGGTTAGCCATCACTGTTTTAGAAGATAATATGTAGAAATTGATTGGTTGCTAAGGGCAACATCCCATCTCCGATAGAACTCCCATCTTAGTAAATTTACCCTTATATGTTTGTTTTCTCCCTGTGCTAGAGTTTTCTCCCACACAGTTAAAATATTCTGGTAGGTTAATTAGCTCAGATGGATTTAACCTTATTGCATGTCTGTACTGAATAATGAGGATTGGGAGCTCCAATTATTGATGTGAATAATTAGGCATTTTAAGTCGAGAGCCGCGTAATGCTCTAAATAAATCATAGTATGTATCCAGAGTAGGGCTCCAGAAACTTGTTTCCCACTTCCTCAGTCAGAGCAAAGCCTATTGATTGGCAAAAAAGGGCCTGGCAAGCCTTAACCTAAGTTGTCCATGGCCTCTGAGACGGTTATGGGTCATAGGGTCGACAGAAGTTAGGTCGACAGTCACTAGGTTGACACATAAAATAGGTCAACATACATTAGGTTAACATGGTCATTAGGTTGGCACAGGCATTAGGATGACATGGAAAAGATTAATTTGGAAAAAGTCAACATGAGTTTTTCATTTTGCGTGTGTCTATGTTGACTTAAGTTGACATAGACACACAAAGTAAACATATGTATACCACGTCCCCTCGTATTGCTCCCCATGCTTCAGGCATGGTGCCTCACTATGCTTGGCCCACTTGGATAGTAGAGTATAAAAACCCAACATATGCCTTAGGTCATCACAGACAAAATGTTGATGTGTCCTAGACAGGGGTTAAAGTGAGGGGGAACGGTTGGAACTGAGTTCCACCACCTTAAATCATAGGGGGAACTGAGTTCCACCTCTAACACAGCTCAGAACAGTAATTCCAAACATAAAAGCCTGTACCAAAAGCTTTTTCTTCTGGCACAACACCACCACTGCTGAAGTGAAGAAGAGCCACTAACAGGAGCAAGCTCTGTGCTTGCTGAAAACAGAGTTAGAGGGGGTTGGAAGGACTTGGAAGTGGGGAAGCTGCTGGAGAGACAGATATGTATGTTATGGGGGAAATTTACTAAGAAAAATTAGTGGGAAAAAAATCGTATTTTCATGCGAAAATACGATTTTTTTTGGCGTATACGTTTTGGCATTTACTATGCTAAAAATACGAATTTTCGTATTGATGGGACATTCATATTTGTATTTACAAATATGAATGATTACACCATTGATAGAATACGACAGAAATCACCATTCAAAAGAATGGTGGTTCCTGATTTATTTATTATTGAAAATACGGCCGCTAACTGGCGTAAAATGCCCGCGAATGGCGGGCCAAATACGGCAGAAAAATACACTTTATTTTCCTGTCATATTTGGCTTTAGCCTGCATGGATCAGTCAGATCCGTGCAGGCTTCAGTGTTAAAAAAAATAGAAAAATAAATAAAGGCGTGGGATCCCCCCCACAGCCGTAACCAGCACCAGGCTGAAAGAGCCAGGGCTGGTATTAAAAAATCAGGAAACCAACCAAATAGGAGTTCCCCGATTTTTTAAAACACCCCCAGGCTCCAGGTCCGGGGCTGGTTCCTAAAATACAGGGGACAAAATGACTAGGGGTCCCCCGTATTTTAAGAACCAGCCCCAGGCCAAACCAGCCAGCAGGGTAATGGCACAGCCGAGAGGGAGACTTTTTATACAAGTCCCCCCGGCCAAAGCATTCATCCCTACTGACCAGTCAGCCTGGCCAGGGGCCCTGGGGGAGTGGGGACCCCCCCAATAAAAGGGTCCCCCCCTCCAGGACTTACCTGACCTGGCTGAAGCCTGGTGCTGTCCCCGGTGGCCCTGGAGCTGTGGCCACCGGGCTGATTCAGTGTAAATAAAATAGAATAAACTATTGTTCAATAGTGTGGAACTATGAGTCCCAGCAAGCCTCCCCCCACAAGCTGGGACTTGGAGAACCACAAGTCCCACCATGCGGGGCATTAAAGGGCCCGCTGGCACTTGTAGTTCCACAGTATGAAAAATAGTAAAATAAACACACTGACCCAAGAAAAATACAACTTTAATACATCCAAAGCCCACACATACTGATACTTACCTATCTTGAGCCCGTAGGTAGCCCTCGGTCTTGGTCCGGTGTCCTGGTCCACGTCAGCGTCCATGTCGGCGTCCAGTTTCATGTCGGCGTCCGTGTCGGCTTCCGAGTCCGGGGTCCAAAGTAATCCACAGGGGACCTGTGGAAGCAAATTCTACTTACAAGTCTCCTCTGGCGAAGATCTGTCCTCTTCTGTCCTGAAGTAGTCCAGGTCTTCGCGGAAAAAAAAAAACACGACTGTCCCGGCGGTCCCCATCACGAACTGGTAGAAGAGACGCTGATGGTTCATGTTCAGCGCCTCTCCTCCGAATGATTCTATTATGGCCTAGCGGGCAATCAGGAGCCGAATTTTGCGGCTAATATAATGGTTACAGCTACTACTAAAGGATTGAGCATTCCTTTTAAAAAAAAAAGCCAAAGGGGACTATCTCACCTGCTGCCAAAGGGGAATTAATTATTATTAGATAGCACTAGTATTTTTTTGCGTTTTTCTTTCAAAACACCCCATACAAGTGGAAACCCACCTCCTGTGATGTTCCAGTCTGAAACCCTTGTTAATCTTGGCTGTGTCTTTACAAGCTCTATCCCTGTGTCCCCACTCTCATCCACCCATATGACTCTCTCCATCTTTAGCCATCCACTCATCTCCTGTGTCTCTCAACCTGATGCTCCTCATGTGTCTCCCAGCCTCACCCCATATGTCTCTTAGCCTTGACCCCCACATCTCTGACTATCACCCCTCCCTGTATCTTTTACCAGTATGTCTCTAAACCCCATTATTCTCTGGGTCTCCAGCACACCCCTTTTTTGTTTCTCCAGTCCTGTGTCTTCAGCTCCATGCCATCTTGAGATGCTTTATCTAACCTGTATCTCTTCAGCCCAACATACACTTTTCCTCCTGCTGTATGAAGAGGCAGCTGCTTCAGTCAAGCTCCCTTTCTTTCTGCCTGTACCCTGCTGCATGCAGCACAGAATGGGCAAGGGCTATACATGAACTGGACTATGGGTGCCAGTTCAGAGAAGCAAGAGGTACAGAGGGCAGCTTGCTCGGGGAAGCAGGGAATGGGATCGGCGGTGTGATGTGACCGCAAAAAGGATGTGTTGCGGTGTGGACATTGTGATTGCGTCATCATAGTCACCCTCTGCTGTGCAATGCAGGTATTACAGGCATTGCACAGTGGGGGCGGGGACACGAGGACACAATTCAGCATGAATTTCATAATTTGGTCACCATTGCCTCCCCCCCCTCCTCCCTGCTGATAGAGGGGACTTTCCCACTTTTCTGGGTGACTGGGAGGCAGAACCTATTTTCGGGAGCCAAACGCTTTTTCCGTGACACTCCAGGAGGCACACAATCAGGACACTTTTACTGGACATTTGAGATTCTTGATTCATTTGAGCCTGGCCCCTTTAAATCTCAGTGCCCAGTAAAAGTGTCCTGATTGTGCCCACCTGTCATTGGGCCTGGGCTCATACTGTCAAAATGTAAGGTTTTATAGGCTAATAAAACACATCTCACAGAGAGCCAGATGCACTAAGCTTCAAAAGGGATCAAATAGAGAGTGATAAACAACCAACCAATCATCTCCTGCCTGACATTTTTCAAGCACAGGGGCAGGTGTATTAATCCTTAACAAGAGAAAAATGCAAGGGTGATAAAAGAGATAAACCTCCAGCCAACCACCTCCTACCTGTCATGTTACAGGCTGTGTTTGAAAAAAGTCAGTAAGGACCTGATTGGCTGGATGTGTATCTCTCTTTATCACTCTTGCATTTATCTCTTGTTAAGGCTTGATACATCTGCCCCACAGTCTGTGACATGGCAGGTAGGAGCAGGGCCAGTGCTAGAGTGTCCGGTGCCCTCCTGCAAAGCATAAATTTTGCGCCCTTAAATTTTGCGCCCTCTAGTGCATGTACATGTATGCATACACCATCTCAGTGCTGTGTCCGCAAAATGTTGCAGGCACCCAAGGTTCCCATACACGCTGCGAGAATCGCATACATTATGGGCTAGATCGCATGGCATGGCATGGCATGCATGCAATGTGTGTGCGATGTGATCCGAAAGCAGTACAAAAAGTATGTGCAGCATATACTTTTTGGTCTGTGCGATGCGATGCCTGCAGGAGCGCACATCGCATCGTACGCTGCTATTGCAGCGTGTATGGCCATCTTTAGGCACATAACCCAGCCATTAATAAAATTGTTATAAACATATATAATAAAAGACTCACTGTTCTTTTGCTGTTTAACTCTTGTGCAGTCCCTCCTCTTCTATCTGCGTAGGCAGGATGCTGAGGACGCCATTACACCCCTCTCAGAGGAGATAGAGGGGGCAGAGTGTTGAGGACTGGCAGTGGCACTGGCACAGTACACTGAGAAGAGTGAAGTAAGGGGATGCGGCGCTGCTACCTGTTGTCATATGATTGACCGCTGACAGGCGCAGGGAGCAATGGGTAGGGGGCGCTACATGCTTCAGTGCAAGTGCTATATTATTAATACTTAATTCATTGAATTATATATAGTCCACTGGTGCTGCCTGCACTGAATACTGTCAATAGAGGTTCCCAGTATTATTTATTCAGTCCACTGTTGCCACTGGCAGTATTACTGCCTATGTGTACCTACCTAGTAGTACAACTACATACTAGGCTGCTATATCTAATTTAATTAAAAAATAATACTTGTGCTGCGTGACACTGTAAAAATTAATTCCATGCTGCTGGTGCACTGACGTGTGCCACTGAGTGCCACTGTCATCCAGACATTCACAGACAACGCTACATGCCTCAGCGCAAGTGTCCATGAGGAAGAGGGGGCAGGTTGCAGGAGGAGGACAGTGTGTGCGCGGTGCAGGGAGCTGCTCAGCCTCTCCATACTGCCGCCCGCTGTCAGACTGGCACTGCGGGCGGCGTGCAGGCTGTGTGCACTCGCGGTGCAGAGAGCAGCTCTTTAAACTGCCGCCCACCCGCTGTCAGACAGGTGCTGTGGGTGGCGTGCAGGCTGTGTGCACTCACGGTGCATGGAGCAGCTCTTTATACTGACGCCCGCTGTCAGACTGGCACTGAGGGCGGTGTGCAGGCTGTGTGCACTCGCGGTGCAGAGAGCAGCTCTTTATACTGCCGCCCACCCGCTGTCAGACAGGCGCTGTGGGTGGCGTGCAGGCTGTGTGCACTCACGGTGCATGGAGCAGCTCTTTATACTGTCGGCCCCGCTGTCAGACAGGCACTGCGGGCGGTGTGCAGGCTGTGTGCACTCATGGTGCAGGGAGCAGCCATTTATACTGCCGCCCACCCGCTGTCAGACAGGCACTGCAGGCTGCGTGCAGGAGGCAGTGACAGTGAGGGTTGAGGCAGCTTTAGCAGAGCAGGGAGGTAGACAGCTCCTTTTCAGCATGGCGCCTCCCTGCTTTGCAGGAGCTGCTGAGTGGGTAGCGCCGGCCCTGGGTAGGAGCTATTTATCACTCTCCATTTTATCACATTTGAAGCTTAGTGCATCTGGCCCAGAGTGTGACCTATTTAAATAGCAATGGTAAAAAATGAGCTGTAACCTAGTGCAATCAGTCAGCTTCTATCTGTTCTTTTTTTTGCTGCAGTTGAAAATGAAAGCAATCATCTGATTGGTTGTTATGGGTTACAGTGCATCCGTGAGCTACTAATAAGCACTTACATTTACTGTACTTGTCTTTGAAATGCAGTATTTCTAACAATTACTTTTGACAATCTTGCATTCTATTATTAGACATTTTGATAAGATTTATGACAAGTAGAAAAAAGCCAAACAGGAGCCAGTAAAAATGATTTGTATTGCAGTAGCATGTTTAAATTTCCTGTAATACTTCCCGAATGAATGTCCTGGAATTTGATCAGAAATATACAGTATGAGCCACTCTGAAAAAAATGATCCTTTAAGCAAATGAGCTAATGCTATAGAAGAACTGGGAGATCTCTATTAGAATACTGGGAAACTTTATACAGTAAGCAAAAACATACAGCAGTAGCATACACTACAGAAATAACAGTTGTTAATTTATTTATATTGAATTAGGAGTTTGTTTTACTTATGATTAATAATATAGGTTCATTCAAGTCCCAAGGAAAGAGAAAGAATAAAAAGCATTGTAGTGAGTGAATACAAAATTGATTTCTTGCTGTCGGCAATGCTTTAAAGCATCTCTATTTCTGGCTTGGAAAACCTAAGTGCTAAGTTCAGGATTTCAGAAGTGGATGTGCAGACTTGGATTCCAGAGATCCGAGCCTCCACGGACGTCATCATTCCGAGCCCGGTTCCGAGCAGCGCTCGGAGATTCCCGCCTGACTCGGGACCGTCCGCATGGTCAGAACGTCATCTCCCGGCACCGGATTTCGCGAGGCTTTAAATAGCGGCTGCTGTGCCCGCCATCTTCACTCCAGTCTAGTAGTGGGTTGGGAGAGGGTGTGTTGGTGCTGCTGCTGGGGCGTAAACTTGAGCTTGAGCTTGAACGCAATATTTTTTATTCGCTGGGGCTGTCTCTCAGTGCTGCTGTGTAGTCTAACTGTGTACTTGTAGTACTACTGTCTCCTCTGTGCGGTCTACCTCTGGTGTGCTGTGCTGTAATTATTTTATTCGCTGGGGCAGCTGTCTCCCTCAGTGCTGCTGTGTACTCTGTTCTCCTCTATGCTTAGGATGGGCTCTCCCTAGCAAGGAGGACAGTCTAACTGTGTACTTGTAGTACTACTGTCTCCTCTGTGATGGGGCCTACCTCTGCTGCTGTGCTGTAATATTATATATTATATTAATAATTAATTATATTATATAATTTAATTAAAAAATAATACTTGTGCTGCGTGGGACTGTAAAAAATAATTCCATGCTGCTGATGCACTGACGTGTGCCACTGAGTGCTACTGCCAAGCAGTACCTAATAATAAAATTAATTATTATAAATTCTGCTGGTGCACTGCATAAAGCTACTGGTGGTGTGTAACTACCTTTTGTGGTGATCACTGGCAGTGCTACTGCCTACCTACCTAGTAGTTTATTTTCTCTACCTACTAGGCTGCTATATTATTAATACTTATTTAATTTAATTATATATAGTCCACTGGTGCTGCCTGCACTGAATACTGTGAATAGAGGTTGCCAGTATTATTTACTCAGTCCACTGTTGCCACTGGCAGTGTTACTGCCTAAGTGTACCTACCTAGTAGTACAACTACATACTAGGCTGCTATATCTAATTTAATTAAAATATAATACTTGTGCTGCGTGGGACTGTAAAAAATAATTCCATGCTGCTGATGCACTGACGTGTGCCACTGAGAGCCAAGCAGTACCTAATAATAAAATTAATTATTATAAATTCTGCTAGTGCACATATACTAGTATTGCTGACGTATCTACCTGTCTTTTGCATACAGATGGGGCAGTCCTCTTCCTTGCTGGCGAATCGCCAGAACGTCACCGCTGGCGATCCGCCATCAGCCTGGCCTGCCATCTGACTGAGACGCCCGTGCGTCTCACGTGCACGCGCGCCTCAATCTCCGTCGGTGGGAGACGGACAGGGTTAGGGGGGGTGCGGGCAGGCGGCGGGGACCCCGGGTTACCGCCGACAAGCCAGCGGTGACCCGGGGGAGCGGCTGGAAGCGCCGTCGGAAGGGGACGCAAGCGCCTCTCGTGCGCGCGCGTCCCCTTCTCACTGCCAAGATGGGACCTGCCCCATCTGTAGTTATCCACCTAACTCGGTGCAACCTTTTGCTCTAAAAATAATATTGGGAGGTGTTCAGAATAGACTGGAAATGAGTGGAAATTAATGTTATTGAGGATAATATAGCGTAGGAGCTGTTTTTATGCTTTTTTAACAAAAAAATCAGAACCCAAAAGCCAAAAAATCCAAAAACAAAACACTTAGGAGGCGTTTTGCCAAAACCCATTAGAACCCAAAACCTCAAGGTAATCAGAACCCAAAACCCGAAAAGTGGCCGGTGCACATGCGTAATGTTCAGGGGCCAACGCAGGATTTTCAGAAGGAGGTTTCCAGAGGGGTGGAGCAAAGCACGGAGACGGACACTTAGGGGACCCAGTATATGCCGGGTCAGTTAAAGTATTATTGATAGACCAAATGTATATAAATAATTATATACATATATATACACACACACACACACATATATATATATATATATATATATATATATATATATATATATATATATAATCTGCAGGTGTGGAGGGTTTAAAGAGACTCCAGCGCACGGCACTTCAGGAAATTAGTGAAAGTAGTGAAAGTAGTGAAATTTAATGTTACAACGTTTCGGGGTGATTTACACCCCGTCGTCAGGTGAACAGCATAAACACAGTAAATAACAAGGCTTTACCTTAAATAGTGTATGTAAGAAAGAGGCCGCCTCTGTCCACCTCCCTGCACTGCGCTGGGAACCTGGTCCGGAAGTGCCTGGATGGCGCAGATCCGGGAGCCGGCGTCTGACTGCATCTCCCGTTGCTTGGAGACCAGGTTGGCGTCATGGGGGCCGGTATATACACATATATATATATGTGACAGGCTCACTGACTCGGTGGGTGAGATGTAATGCACTCACCGGGGTCGCTGGTGTAGTGTCGTCCTTGGTTTCCAGATGAAGGGTGGGCTCAACAACTTCTTCTTCTTTAGCAGGAGCCTGTGGCAGAGGGATGAACACCCCAAGCAACACACCCACACAGTAACTAGCATACAAAGTGACAGTGACAACAATATTTATTAACTAAGGAATCAACTGGTCACCGCTGCAAACATTACTACCAATTTCAAATATTCTGTGTCAAAGCAATACTCAGGTTAAATCACATCTTGTAATAACTAGCAGGTATAACGTCTCACTAGAATATGTAATAATATCAGATACTCGCAATAGTCACATATCATAAAATAATGTCAAAGATAATCATCAATCACAGCACAAATAAAAGAATAAACTTCTCAGTCTATCAGTCCCTTGAGTAAACTGCTCACAAGGTGGAGATATATTGTGAAGTATGATTGAACCTATAATATATTGTTCCATGTGTGGATGTCCTACAGAGGGCGCTGTAAAGTCTGGTTGTACGGTGCCCAGTATTTATAATCCAACAGGTATATTAGAACAGGTACTTGTAGTGGTGGTGCTTTGGAGCAGTTATTTGTGATGTACAGCATAGGCTTCCAATGGAGGGTGCTGTATATAAACAAAACCTACTAGAACAGTCTCTGTCTCTCTCTCCGGGCTGCTAGCAGTAAGGTGTCCTTTTCCTGCAGCCTTCTGTGCTCACATGCCTTTATAGTGGGAGGTGAATAAGTGTCTCTTTCAGGCCACACTGTAAGGAATTAAACATGGTTCATTTGCAGCTGTGTGGCCTGGGCTGAGCTATCTGTGGCTGCTGCACGTACAGGGACAAGAAGGGGCCAGTGCTGCCTGATATGCACTGCCTGGGCACCAGGGGTACTGTGGGGTGCCTTCAGGTGGATACAGGGGCAGTCTCTCAGGGCATATTCTGAAGGGGTTCATGGACAAGGGCTGTGTGTTATCAGGGTACCTGTACTAAATTCTGCAGTTGCTTCCTCCTGCCAATCACTTCTCTCACTTGTGGCTCCTTCTCCCACAGGCACACACTCTGTCTGCAGCTGCTGTCTCTGTCCACCACAGCATGCCAAGCTGTGTCCTCTCCACATGCGGTCCTGTCCTCAGTTGCCACACTGCTTCTCACTCTGCTGCAGCCATGCCATGCTGCTCCTCTCCTCACTCTCACACTGCTGCTGGGATCACCTCTGACCTCCCAGCTTCCTGTCTGCAGGGGAGCTGGGAAACTGTTAACCCCTCACAGCCCTGCTGACAGGGGAGAGGACCTGTTCTGGCAGCATTGGCTGCAATGTTAACAACCTGGGGGTACAGGAATAAAAGGGGTACCCCCTGGGGTGCCACATACCTCCATGCTAGAAATTTGCCTGTCCCCAGGCAACAAACCAGGGGCATTAAATCCTAAGTACAGCCTTTCAATGTCCATGACAAAATATTTGAATGACAACAGAAGACAGTGAACATACACACATTCAACAAATGCATTGCTACCTCTCTGTCACCTGATTATCTAATGTGGGCCCTCTGGGTCAACCATCCCTCCGCCACAGGACCCCCCATCCCTCTGCAGTCCAGCTTCTCCAAGGCCGTCAATGGATGGCACCCACTCTCACGACGTACACATCTTTAGGCACATCTCGCCTCTCGATCTTGCCTCTTCGACCTCTCTATCGCTTGCTGGATTCTGTAGGCGAATTCCTCTCCTGAGATGGTCGTATATTCACCACTTGTTACCGGTTTCCCACCGATGAAACAGATCTTGGCCTTGTCTTCTCTCTCTGGTGCTTCTACCTTGGCCTTGGATCTATGCCGTGGCACCACTGGTTCTGCTGCTGGTGACTCTTCCATCTACATCTCAGCTATCTGAACCACGCTCTCGGGGCTTCTCTGGCGGTCCACCATTCCACCATTTCTTGGCCCAAGGTTCGCCACTCGATAGTCGGCATCATCCATTCTAGGGACGTACTCTCTTGTTGGCTCTGCAAGTTGAGGCCTAGTCGCTGCTTGCTGCTTCTGGTGCACTGCCTCACTCCACATGACCGGTTTCTTGCTTGCCCTCGTGATCTCAGGTTCTGGTGGGCGGGGCATCTGTCCTGGTCGAGGAGGGTTGGTGTTGACCCATTTGTTCTCCTGCTTGACCTCTCTCAGTTCAACTTCGCTATATTGGTGGTAGGGTGGGGGCTCTTTACGGTGCGGGTAATGCCACTGTTGTTCCGGGGCATGTCTATTGTGTAGCACCGGCGTTCCATTCAGCCCAGAGTCTTTTGCGGCCTTGGTGCCTTTCTTCCCGCTTGTTAATTCAAATTCGACGATTTCACCATCGCTCAGGCTCCGGAAGCAATTCTGGGGGTCTTCGTTCTGTATGGCGGTGTAATGGACATAGACGCTACGCCAGTTGTCTGCACGTCTAATGTATCCATATCCGCGTGGCACATTAAACCACAGGACAGGACCTGTGATCCTTCTTGGGACGGTTCGCGGCCAATCGGTCATCTGAGTTACACCGGATGCTTTTGACGCGTTCTGGAACACTGCCGGTGGACCCCTTCTCCCGTGCCTTCTCACAGTCTGTGGGCATACATTGGCTCGGTCAGTGTGTAGTCGTTCTGACCTCAATGGGGGATTCCACTGGTGTCTGCGCCTTCTGCCGCATTCGCGTCGCCATCTTCTATGCTCATATTCCTCCTGTTCTATTCTCTGGTCAGCTAGGGTTTTCCTCATCTCCGTCATCATCTTGATGAGTCCATCCAGTGCGACAGACATTTCCCTGATGGACTGGTCATATGCGGTGGGGTTGCCTTTATACACTTCCATGTCCGATCCTGTTCGGTATGACGCCAAGTGTGACAGGCTCACTGACTCGGTGGGTGAGATGTAATGCACTCACCGGGGTCGCTGGTGGTGTCGTCCTTGGTTTCCAGATGAAGAGTGGGCTCAACAACTTCTTCTTCTTTAGCAGGAGCCTGTGGCAGAGGGATGAACACCCCAAGCAACACACCCACACAGTAACTAGCATACAAAGTGACAGTGACAACAATATTTATTAACTAAGGAATCAACTGGTCACCGCTGCAAACATTACTACCAATTTCAAATATTCTGTGTCAAAGCAATACTCAGGTTAAATCACATCTTGTAATAACTAGCAGGTATAACGTCTCACTAGAATATGTAATAATATCAGATACTCGCAATAGTCACATATCATAAAATAATGTCAAAGATAATCATCAATCACAGCACAAATAAAAGAATAAACTTCTCAGTCTATCAGTCCCTTGAGTAAACTGCTCACAAGGTGGAGATATATTGTGAAGTATGATTGAACCTATAATATATTGTTCCATGTGTGGATGTCCTACAGAGGGCGCTGTAAAGTCTGGTTGTACGGTGCCCAGTATTTATAATCCAACAGGTATATTAGAACAGGTACTTGTAGTGGTGGTGCTTTGGAGCAGTTATTTGTGATGTACAGCATAGGCTTCCAATGGAGGGTGCTGTATATAAACAAAACCTACTAGAACAGTCTCTGTCTCTCTCTCCGGGCTGCTAGCAGTAAGGTGTCCTTTTCCTGCAGCCTTCTGTGCTCACATGCCTTTATAGTGGGAGGTGAATAAGTGTCTCTTTCAGGCCACACTGTAAGGAATTAAACATGGTTCATTTGCAGCTGTGTGGCCTGGGCTGAGCTATCTGTGGCTGCTGCACGTACAGGGACAAGAAGGGGCCAGTGCTGCCTGATATGCACTGCCTGGGCACCAGGGGTACTGTGGGGTGCCTTCAGGTGGATACAGGGGCAGTCTCTCAGGGCATATTCTGAAGGGGTTCATGGACAAGGGCTGTGTGTTATCAGGGTACCTGTACTAAATTCTGCAGTTGCTTCCTCCTGCCAATCACTTCTCTCACTTGTGGCTCCTTCTCCCACAGGCACACACTCTGTCTGCAGCTGCTGTCTCTGTCCACCACAGCATGCCAAGCTGTGTCCTCTCCACATGTGGTCCTGTCCTCACTTGCCACACTGCTTCTCACTCTGCTGCAGCCATGCCATGCTGCTCCTCTCCTCACTCTCACACTGCTGCTGGGATCACCTCTGACCTCCCAACTTCCTGCCTGCAGGGGAGCTGGGAAACTAGTTGTGTCTGTTAACCCCTCACAGCCCTGCTGACAGGGGAGAGGACCTGTTCTGGCAGCATTGGCTGCAATGTTAACAACCTGGGGGTACAGGAATAAAAGGGGTACCCCCTGGGGTGCCACATATATACATACAGGGGCGTCAACAGCAGTATAGACCCCTTGGCATAGCAATGTATTGGGGCCCCTACCGATCCTCCAGTGGTAGTGGTGGGCGGGAAGCTTTGATGTCCCACGGGTGGTAGGGGGTATTATTATAAACCGCTCAGCATGTAGGGCCTGGATCAGTAATTTCCACTAATTACCCCTTTACTGCACAGATGGTGGGAGATGGGGTGGGAAAAGGGGGCATTGGGATGAATGAAGGGGCCCTGATACATAACTTCCAGGGTGGTAGGGGATGTTTAATACGCAGAGGAGGGGTGTATAGTGGAGTGGGCTTATTATTTATAATTTTCTGGTGGGAGGACAGCTTGCATGACTGCAGATATCTCCAGTTCCTGGAAATAGATTTCTTAGATTTTGAATGAATGAATGGAATTAAAAACTAGAGAATCCCACCTACCAAATGGTATTGGGGACTAGGGGATCAGAGTTCAGGAGGCAGAGCAATCTGCCAATGAGAATATAAAACTACATACCAGGGGTGTGGAGCTGGAGCAGTAACCAGCTGCTGGAAGGCTAATATCTCTGGTTCTGGGAAGAGTAGAGACAAGCTTCTAGTGTCCATCAAAGGGGGAGAGTCCCAGCTTTTGGAATATATCCTCAGAAAAACTCTAAGTCAGATAGAACCTGAAATATCTGACCAGGGAGAGCAATTAACAGGCTTGGATGGGGACCACTGCTTTGAAGTCAGATGTCTCCGGTTTCCAAGGGCCGATTTTTTAAATTCTTGTACCCATGGAAAGAGGGGACCCTCAGCTTTCAGGCTAGTGCCCTTAGACTCCTGGAGGGTTTTCTGGGTACTCAGAACCACCCCTCCTGCGTGCACCACTGATATTTTCTATAATTCTAAACAGTGAGAAAATGATGTCATCACATAGGCATGTAATGAGTTGGTACGAACACTATCCCCTCCCAACCGTCAGTGATGTCACTTCCAGAAAGTTTAGTCATGACAGAAAAATACAGTCTCCAAACACATTCATTATTTCCCCTACACATCATATTCCATCTCATGATGAAAACAAAGACTACTGAAAATCAACAAATAACGTAACAACCTTATCCTCAACCAAAGTTTTTTTTTAACAGTATAGAACAAAAGACACTCAGGAATACACAGGCCACACTTTCAGAAAAAAAAAGTTTCTCTCTTGAGAAAAAAAATGGTTCCAAAATGTTAAATAGTAATGATAAGAAAAAAGTATTGCTATGGATAATACATATAATAAAATCTTGTGCTGA
Organism: Crinia signifera; assembly: GCF_055691185.1. Lineage (NCBI taxonomy): Eukaryota > Metazoa > Chordata > Amphibia > Anura > Myobatrachidae > Crinia > Crinia signifera. Next base: position 384,995,197 of record NC_139217.1, read on the forward strand.
ATAATGTAGACAAATGATGGGTAAAATGGTGGTGAAGTAAAAGAGGAAGAAAGGTGAGAAAAGACAAAGGCAGAGGGCCAGATGTATCAAGCTTTAAAAATTGATCAAATGGAGAGTGATAACCAGTTCCAGTCATTTTTAAGTTTGGGTCCAGTCTCTTTGCAGCTGTGAGCATAGCAGATACACCAGAAAGGGAGAATGAGTTATACAATTAATGTAGGGTTACGTGTGGCGGCAGCTTTTACCAACATGGTTGGACACATTAGATCACATGACCCTACATTATTTCCAGACAACTGCACATCTGAGTTCCAACTTTATTTGACCTAATCAGAATACACTGAAGTATTTTGTCACAAGACCAATGAATTTACAAGATAGATGTACAACTCTTGGGTGTGTGGTCATGCTTTAATATACGCATGGGAGCTTGTACACCGATTCATATATAAGATTTATTCAGGATGTCTAAAACGAAGCTATAATCTGCTCAGGCTTTTATGATGTTAAACTTTAGCCCAAATCCTGTCACCTGGGAACAATTATATCCTTGCCAAGGTGAGACTTTGTACATAAGCCACCCGCATCTGCATATCTAAGCATTTGATGCTGAGCAGTGGAACTACCTATGTGAAGCTGAATAAATATTTGCCATAATTGTTGGCTATTAGATAGTGGATCTGTTATTTGTTTAGTTCTGCTAAATGAAAGGAAAGAGTGTATTGATGCACTGCATACAGCAAATGGAGACGAGCTGATGACAGACAGATCTTATGTCTTATTCATGACCTAGTAATAGTGATCAAGGGTCCCAATAAATGTTTATATATGCTTTATCAGGGCTTTTTAACAATGCTGCCCTAGCGAATTGCTTTCCCATTGAAAAGTCTTTCACCGCCTGCTTAACCTGCTGAGGGCTTTCTCACCCCTGTGCTAAGGCAATTTTATGACATTGCCTTAGCACATCATTATATATTTTTTTTATATATATTTTTTTTTTTTCCAGATCACTTGAATTTTCAGAAAATGCTATTTGTCTTCTTGTTTATCCTAATCCATCACGCTATTTAAGCAAAATGGTGAAAAAAGTGTGTTGTTTTTTTTTTTATTGAAATGTCAAGAAAGTGAAGCAAAATAAAACCTATTGTATAAACACCACAAACATATTTTGGTCCTTGCAAAGTGAAAAAGAAAAATTGGGAAGAGTCTCAGGTGATTTCCCTGATGTTGTGCTGCCTACCCTTATCAGATGGGGACTGTTCTCCTAAGTCCCCGAGAGATTCAATTGAAAAAGATACTTTTGGTAAAGGAAATGGCGCTACAATATGTTAATCATAGATTTTATTCGGATACTTATCTTTTAGGTTGATGTTAGTGCTCCTCTTTCTTTAATATATTGTTTTTGTACTGGTTTCAATAATTCTCTCGTTGAATATGTGGAGACAAGGAAAAGGGGGAGAGGACATTTAGGGAGGGGGAATTCTTCTGTGTGGGAAATCCACCTGTATAAGTGGAATGCACAGCAAGTCTGTGGAACAAACTTCCGTTTCCTGGTCTGCGTATCAACAGCTGATCAAATGAAATGCACTCAAACTCTTAAGCGATCGAATAGAGACGCTTTTGTGTACTAAGCGCCAACTGGCGAGGCCACTTTATTAAGTGGGCTGTATTCGATGGCTTAAGAGTTTGAGTGTATTTCTTTTGATCAGCTGTTGATACACAGACCAGGAAACGGAAGTTTGTTCCAATTTGTTGGTTCTTGTTTTGGCATTCATTCACCATTCTGGAATTGCAAGCAGCAGGATTCTATGGGCCTGATTCAGAGTTGAACACTGATCAATGAATTTACAAATCGAGCGATTATCGAATGACTGCGCATGCATTCCTTATGCGTGATGTCAGCGCCGGTCGCAACCAGCTTGTCTCAGTCACATATCCTTTTCAAAATCATTCTATACTGCGATATTTGTGCACAATATGAGTTTTTATGTACAACGTGAGTTTTGACATCAAATGAAATGACACTGTAAAATAATAATACCTTTGGCAAAGTATTACTATATGTACATATATATATATATAAAAAACTGAAAGTCATCTGCATTTATTTATTTGTAGATCTTCTTTTAGATGGTTCTGAGGGCCAGTGTTATACTGCCGATGATATAAATCACATTTGCGTTTCATTAAACAGGAAATCCCTAATATGCGGTCCACCGACCCGGATATACACGACATAATGATTACTGTCCCTTTAAGCAATATTACTACGTTAAGGACTTCCGTCCACCAAAAAGATCACTAAGATCTGAGGTAAATACGCATATACACGGCGCCACTATGCGCCGGATATAGCTACATCCATACACTGAAAACGGAACGACACGCTACTTGGCGTGCGTTCCATTTGCCGGAAGTGATGCAAAAAATGCACTTCCGCTACCGGAGATGTATCTCGGCAGAATAACACAGGCTTTTATTTCAGGTATGTTTTATATCATGTTTTCAAAAAGTTAAAAATTAAGTAGGTCTGTCTCCACACAATATATAGATAATTTTATTATATGCGTTGTCTTAGTCTTTGAGTTTATTAAGTAATAATCACCTGGTCAGGTGTGTTATGTTAGATGTTTTAGAGGGTATTTAAACCCCACTAGCTGAATGAACCAGTCACCTTGAAAAAGCTGCCCCATGACAGCGAAACGCGTAGGTGCAACCTAAATGGGACTCTGATCACCAGCACCCCTTTTTACACTACTTGGAGTTGGAAAACCAGCAAATACATCCTTTACTTGGGACACTCGTTTTACAAAATCCAGCTGACCAGCCCACAACCACTATCCGAGGCAAAGCAACATCGTGGAGGCACGCCACCTCCTAAAAGAAGCCCGGGAACCATTCTGTGGAGTACAAGCGGCAACGGTCCTCGAGTGTTTTCCACAAAGCAATTTGGATTACAATAATATTCATCCAGGACTACCACATCCTGATGGGATAATTCCCTAAAGAGTCCTATCTACACCTCTCCAAGGATTTGGGTGACTATTGTATCATTGTCCCAATTTTTAATCCCATTTTTTATCTAATTTTATATTTTTTGCAATATGGCTAAATAAATGTATTTTCTATTATATATTCACACCTGACCATTTTATATTCATTTATATTCATTTATTTAAATTTATTTTTATTTTAGCGCAATCACCCACCTTTTGCTCTCTTGTTTATTGTATTGGAGGTGACGCCCCCAATTTTAGATTGCTGCTGCAAGCCAAGCACACTCATATTGAAGCGCCTTAAACAATTGATATAGATTTCTATATCTTCTCCTTTTTTGTCTCAGTCACAGATTTGTGGAAGGGTCAGACTTTTACTCACATTTGCACAGACTGTAAAAATCATTTGATGGTTCGTAAATTGTGTATGGATTTGCAAGTGGATAGGGAATAGCGATCCATTTGCAATTCTCTCTCAGATTTACAGGGGGTTTTGTTTCTGTAAGGGGGACTATTTACTCACAGTCCTCAGCAATCAGGTCTGACTCAGGACCTTGGTATGAGCAGGTTTTTACAAAAACAACTGAAAATGATAATACATTTCTTTCTTTTTTTTTTTTTTTTTTTTTTTAAATAATTTTTATTTGGTTTTTCAAGTTTATATAGTTGAACAGATACTTTTACAATTATATATACATAGCAAAATTGGTTGCATATAAAAATGTTAAACCCCGATTAGGGCACAAGAGATAATATAGTAAAATATAAACGTTTCCTAAATCTCTCCCCCCAGTGGCCTGCCCTCCATTGGGGGCCCCCGAGTGGAGCGAACCAAGAACAAAGAAGCACCCAGATTCCTGAGAACCTTAGGGATTTGCCAGGATAATGTCCAGTGTCCTTTGCGTCACTTATTGTAGCGAGTCTTTCGCTAAGCCGTTAACTGCCGAAAGGTATTAACACATGCTGTAATATGTAATATTATGTATACTCTGCAAACAGTATTTTCAATAATAAACCTAATAAAGTTATATGAAATGAACCAGTTGTTAAATTTTCTGTTAACTGGGGGGGGGAAAAGGGAGGAGAAAGAGGTAGGAGGGTTGGGAGTGAGGGGGGGGGGAGGGGGGGGGGGGAGTGGAGGGACATGGGATTGAGATTAAGCGCTTCTGATTATGTCACTTCATTCGATGTTTTACTAACAGATTTCCAGTATTACATGAAACTGTGGGAGGTTTGTGTCATTATATATATATTAGTCAGTCCCAGGCGATGTGTTCACTGGTAGAGTAAGCTGGCGATAAGTATTCCACGTTGTTGAGTCAAATATGGACATAATTTGATTTTGTTGGGTTGAGTCTAGCACCTCAATGTATGGTCCCCACTTTTTATAGAAACGTAAACCACCTTCTTCTATATTAGACATAGTAGATTGCCTTTCCAAGTATAAGGTTTTAAGAAGATGGGTGCGTATTGTGTCGATCCTGGGTGCAGACCCGACAGTCCAGTTGGTTAAAATTAATTTCTTACCTATCGTAAGGATTAAGCACAGCAAGGGCGTTAGGAGTTTCTGTTTACCTTTAAGGTGCCAGATAGAAAAATTTAGCATTAGAATTGGTAATGGGTCAAAAATTAGGTGAAGTTTGAAGGTGTTGTTAATGAAGTTCAGTAGCTTATTCCAAAACTTTTTAATTTTTGGACAAAACCAGAAGCAATGAATAAATAATGCTACTGAGGCACCACATTTTGGGCATTTTGAGGAGGCATCTGGCACTATGTGGGCCCGTTGGCCTGGCGAGATGTAGGCCTTGTGTAAAAAGCGTATGTGTGTCTCCTGTAGCCTCGCAGAGTGCAAGAATTTGAGGGTATTGGTAAGATCCCAATGTATGTCTTTGAGCACCAGCGGTTTGCCCAAGTCCGATTCCCAGGTCGACACTCCACGCGCCCAGAGCTTGTTGGGGCATAAAGACAAGAAATCCCAATACAATAAGTTAATTTTGTATGGAGCTAGAGAGATCTTGGCGGTTAAAGAGGTAAGTGGGTCTAAAGAGAGTGAGGTGTCAAATGGGGGGGGTAGCGACTGTACATAATGCCTTAGTTGCAAATACATGAAAAGATCTGAATTGGAGATTTGATATTTCTCAACCAGAGAGTTAAGAGATAAAATGGTGCCCCCTGGGTCGAAGACATCCCTGACAGCTATGATACCTTTTCTTTTCCATGTAGTGAACCTTGAGTTGGTTTGTGCTGCTGGAAAACAAGGGTTACCACAGAATTGTAGGAACCTAGAGTGAGACGGATTCCTTTTTAATAGTATATTACCAGACCACCATGCCATATATGTATGCCAGAACAGTGGGTGTATTTTCGCCTCCGGAGGAAGCATGGCTTTGGGTGTGTGTAAAAGAGCCGCCAATGAGTAGGGGTGCATTGATTTTTGTTCTAATTCTAAATTGGTGTATGTTGATGTGCCCAGGAGCCAATCCCAGACATACCTAAATGCTGTGGCCTTCGAGAAGGCTTTAACATCAGGAATTGCCATGCCCCCCTCACTTTTTTTTAGTTTCAATTTGGATAGTGATATCCTAGATTTCTTTCCCCTCCAGAGGAACTTGGAAAACATTCTCTCACAACGTTTAACATCAGCTGCTGTAGGGTACATTGGGAGCATCTGTATAACATAGGATAGTTTTGGGAAAATAATACTTTTCAAAACTGCTGCTCTACCTTGTAGGGAGATTGGCATATTAATCCATGATTGGAGAAGTGTGTTTATTTTGGTGAATACAGGGGTGTAGTTGAGGTGATATAGTCTACCTATCTCTGAGGGCAGCTGAACTCCCAGGTATTTCAGTGAAGGGCTATTAAGTTTGAATTTAGAGACTGCAGGTGGGGGTGGGGAAGCTATAAGGCGGGCTGCAGGTTTGTTTAGAGGGAGAAGTTCTGACTTATCAGCATTTATTTTGTATCCCGCGAAGGAGCCGAATTCATCTATTTGTTTCATTATGGCCGGAATGGAAGTCAGGGGATCACTAACAAAAAAGGAGCATATCATCCGCGAATAACGCGAGTTTTAATTCCTTTGTGGCAACCGATATACCCGAGAATTCAGATAGTCCCCTCAGGGCCACTGCCAGAGGCTCAATGGCAAGCGCAAAAAGGAGTGGGGACAAGGGGCACCCCTGCCGCGTTCCTCTGGATAGTTGTATAGGGTTCGATAGATATCCATTACAGATAAGCCTGGAGGTAGAACCAGTGTAGAGGGATTTAATTATATGAATTAAGTTTGAAGGGAAGTTAAATTTTGTAAGTGTGAGGAAGATATGGTCCCAAGAGACCATATCAAATGCCTTTTCGGCGTCTACTGCAAGTAAGTAGGAGGCATCCATGTCCTCGTGGGTGGCTATCCAATGCATGGTTGATAACACTTTTCTAATATTAGATGTGGAGTGCCTACCTACTATGAATCCTGTTTGATCCGTATTCACTATATTGGGGAGGAGGAATTTGATACGATTGGAAAGTATGGAAGTAAACAATTTGTAATCCACATTTAAAAGGGATATAGGCCTGTATGAGCCTGGCAAATGCGGATCTCGGCCTGGTTTGGGAATAAGACGGATGATAGCATCGTTAAAGTATTTCGGGACACTTCCAGAACTAATGATGGCATTAAATGCTTTAGTAAGTTGAGGTTTTATTCTGGGTAGGAGGACTTTAAAGAATTCCCCTGACAAGCCATCCGGGCCGGGGGATTTTAGTGGTTTTAATTTTTTGATAGCCTCTTCTACTTCTTGGGGTTCAATGGGGGCGCCTAGGAGGGTGGTTTTATCTTGAGCTAGCTGCGGAAGGGATATAGTGTCCCAGAATGCCCGTTCATTAACTAGGTTACGAGGGGGTTGTGAATATATTTCAGCATAAAAGGAGGATAATAGTTCAGCTATGTCCGAGCCAGACCCTGCCAGGGTACCATCCGATTTTTTGATTTTTTGAATAATAGTTGGTGGAGCATTAGCTTTCAGTAAGCTGGATAAGAGGCGGCCAGTTTTGTTGCCGAATTTATGGAATCGGTGGTCCCTATAAAAAGAGTGTCTGTCTACCATAGCTGAAAGGAGGGCGTCAAAACTATCTTTTGCTGTAGTGTATGATAGTTTATTTCGGGGGGTTGGGGCTTGTTTATACGTTTGGTATGTTTTTGTTAATGGAAATAACTGGGTGAAGTGTCACAGGCAGTTTTGTGAGAGAGAAAAGTCAATATAAGAATTTGGTGGTAAACCAACATGCGACCTTTTAACAAGAGGAATATTATAGGGTTCTAGGTTGGTGGTGCTCCCAAAGGATTCAGCAAGATAACTGAATTAAATTAGATGTCTTAGAAGAGACGTAGGAAGAACGAAAGGGTTTTTGGGGCACACTTGAAATATTAAGATAGTGAAAAGATGGTGTACAAATGTGTGACATAAAATCTAACCTTTATTGATTACACTTAAAATACATACAAGCACACGTCAATTGATACGAAAAACAGTTTTAAAATACAAATCGGCATGTGAATTAAACTGTGAAATTTATTTTATAATAGTAAATACACAATGCAAAAAACGAAATTGTAATACAATAACCGTCAAGTGGGCGAAAATGATTTGACAGGGAATTTACCAGACCGTAAATAATTTGAGCAAGGCAAATTTAACACAAGATAGTGATACCATGTACATAAATGGTGCAGAGGTTCATAATATTTCAATAATAAGTATTCTTGCTTCAGACCCTCCTTGAATGGTATACATCAAATGATGGACCCGAATGTATTGATAAGGGTAGCAGGTTTACATTGCTATTGTTGGATTAAAGGGTAAAGAAAAAGAGAGATATGCTCTTCGTATGCATTCGCCACTTCTGCTGTCTGAGTGTGTGATACAGCACTGGATATTCCCTGATGGTCTCCCAAGAGGTACTGATCCAGCCAGTCGCTGCTTAGCTGCTGAGTTCGGATGGGATCAGGCGGCCCAACGAAGTATGGCTGTATATGGCATCAGATGAGAGAGCCTCAAATGGAACTAGGAGCCAGTAATCACTTCTGCTTTTCCCCGGTGTCACTCAGGAGAATGAGAGAGTGAACGAGTCCAGATGAAAGATGATATTAGTTTAGAATGAAAAAGATGAAAAAGGAAAAAAGGGGGGAGGGAAGAAAGGGGGTATATGCTCCCAGAGTAACAGTATATGTGCCCACTGCAGGATTTTAATGGATTCGTGGTCACTGAGCCAGTAATGGGAAATACTGTGCACAATGCCACATGCAGGGGTGAGTAAGGTCTTTATAAATCTTGAATTCTTGTATGTGCAAGATAGATCAATTTATCAGCAACATACATAACGGCATGTGGCTCTAAGCATGTATTTGAAACAATATATCAGAACATATTGATTGAGGACACCAGAAAATGATACCAATTGTCAGAGTGAAAAGACAAGAATTATCAGTTCAACAAAATACAATTATAAAGCAATGGTTTTAAGGGTCTTGATTAGAGCTGTTAGCAATTATTAAAGACAGGGAGGTTGTACTTCCAGTGTTAATTGGTTAGTTACTGCTACATTAATGGTAACAACAATAGAGCAAGGTAGTGATTACCCGATAGACGTTTCTGCAGTGGCTCTCCCCTACTTAGTGGCAGAGCAATTTGCACGTGAACAACTTATCAAACCAACAATAGTAAGCAGAGAGGTTTAGCCTGAATATAACAATAGACGCTCAGTTGCTAATATAGCGGACACCTAATTATAGCGTGCCCCCATATGGTAGAGCGCAAACGTCCCGCTCAGTAGCGGTACTAGTATGTGCACGCACCAGACACAGAGTCTGTGCATGAACGGCAATCTGTGTATTTAGATGCAGATTACCTTTCCAGCGTGGCAGCGGGATCCAGGCACGGTAATATGGACCGTGCGGCGAGTGTCGCCCCCGTCTTAGCCGTAGCAGCCGCACTGCTCTGAGAGGGACTGAAGGAGGGCACCGAGTGGTTGGAGATTCCCTGACGTCAGGAGACACGTGTTTCGCCCCGATTGGGCTTGATCACAGTGACGTCACTGTGATCAAGCCCAATCGGGGCGAAACACGTGTCTCCTGACGTCAGGGAATCTCCAACCACTCGGTGCCCTCCTTCAGTCCCTCTCAGAGCAGTGCGGCTGCTACGGCTAAGACGGGGGCGACACTCGCCGCACGGTCCATATTACCGTGCCTGGATCCCGCTGCCACGCTGGAAAGGTAATCTGCATCTAAATACACAGATTGCCGTTCATGCACAGACTCTGTGTCTGGTGCGTGCACATACTAGTACCGCTACTGAGCGGGACGTTTGCGCTCTACCATATGGGGGCACGCTATAATTAGGTGTCCGCTATATTAGCAACTGAGCGTCTATTGTTATATTCAGGCTAAACCTCTCTGCTTACTATTGTTGGTTTGATAAGTTGTTCACGTGCAAATTGCTCTGCCACTAAGTAGGGGAGAGCCACTGCAGAAACGTCTATCGGGTAATCACTACCTTGCTCTATTGTTGTTACCATTAATGTAGCAGTAACTAACCAATTAACACTGGAAGTACAACCTCCCTGTCTTTAATAATTGCTAACAGCTCTAATCAAGACCCTTAAAACCATTGCTTTATAATTGTATTTTGTTGAACTGATAATTCTTGTCTTTTCACTCTGACAATTGGTATCATTTTCTGGTGTCCTCAATCAATATGTTCTGATATATTGTTTCAAATACATGCTTAGAGCCACATGCCGTTATGTATGTTGCTGATAAATTGATCTATCTTGCACATACAAGAATTCAAGATTTATAAAGACCTTACTCACCCCTGCATGTGGCATTGTGCACAGTATTTCCCATTACTGGCTCAGTGACCACGAATCCATTAAAATCCTGCAGTGGGCACATATACTGTTACTCTGGGAGCATATACCCCCTTTCTTCCCTCCCCCCTTTTTTCCTTTTTCATCTTTTTCATTCTAAACTAATATCATCTTTCATCTGGACTCGTTCACTCTCTCATTCTCCTGAGTGACACCGGGGAAAAGCAGAAGTGATTACTGGCTCCTAGTTCCATTTGAGGCTCTCTCATCTGATGCCATATACAGCCATACTTCGTTGGGCCGCCTGATCCCATCCGAACTCAGCAGCTAAGCAGCGACTGGCTGGATCAGTACCTCTTGGGAGACCATCAGGGAATATCCAGTGCTGTATCACACACTCAGACAGCAGAAGTGGCGAATGCATACGAAGAGCATATCTCTCTTTTTCTTTACCCTTTAATCCAACAATAGCAATGTAAACCTGCTACCCTTATCAATACATTCGGGTCCATCATTTGATGTATACCATTCAAGGAGGGTCTGAAGCAAGAATACTTATTATTGAAATATTATGAACCTCTGCACCATTTATGTACATGGTATCACTATCTTGTGTTAAATTTGCCTTGCTCAAATTATTTACGGTCTGGTAAATTCCCTGTCAAATCATTTTCGCCCACTTGACGGTTATTGTATTACAATTTCGTTTTTTGCATTGTGTATTTACTATTATAAAATAAATTTCACAGTTTAATTCACATGCCGATTTGTATTTTAAAACTGTTTTTCGTATCAATTGACGTGTGCTTGTATGTATTTTAAGTGTAATCAATAAAGGTTAGATTTTATGTCACACATTTGTACACCATCTTTTCACTATCTTAATATTTCAAGTGTGCCCCAAAAACCCTTTCGTTCTTCCTACGTCTCTTCTAAGACATCTAATTTAATTATGTTTTTGTTAAGTCAGATTGGAGGGTCTTGTATCTGGTTACCGATTCCCTTTTATGTTTTGAGACATATTGGATGATTCGTCCTCTGATGACAGCTTTCGCCGTCTGCCAAAATAAGGCTGGGTTATCATCCAGGGTTTCTAAATTATCCATTTTATATTCCTCCCAAAACGTGTCTAGTTTATTTCTAAAGTCAATGGAAGAGGTGAGGTGAGAGGGGAATCTCCATAGACGGTATGTGCCTATGTCTAATGAGAGGGATAAGGAGAACCATATGAGGGAGTGATCAGAAAGACACATGGGTTCTATTTGGGCTTCAATACAGTTAGGCAGCATACCCTCAGAAACAAGCAGATAATCTATCCGGGATAATGTCCCATGTGCTGCCGACTGACAGGTAAAATCCCGGTCAGTAGGGTGCAGTGCTCTCCAGGTATCTATGAGGGCAAGCTGCTCTGCCAGAAAGGGAATTCCTATTTTTGGTGGTTTTCTGGATGTTGATTTGGAGTTCGTGTCGAGATATGCGGATGATATGACATTAAAGTCACCCCCCAATATTACTTGATGAGGCATATATTGAGCCAGAATTGTAAGAATATGCTGGAAAAAATTTTTCGGGTTCGCATTGGGGGCATATACATTCATAATAATATATCTAATAGAGTGTATTTTTAAATCTAATAAGACATATCGCCCTTCTGGGTCTACTAATGTTTTAGAAATCTCCACTGGGAGGCGTTTTCTAGCTAAAACAGTCACCCCTCTGGCTTTTGATGTATAAGGAGCTGATGCCAAAACGCGCCAGCCCAGTATGTTCATTTTGGCATATTCGGGTTCGAGTAGGTGTGTCTCTTGTAACATTACCACATCTATTGCATTTTTGTTTAGATACATTAACAATTTTTTTCTTTTTACTGGTGAATGTATGCCGCCCACACTCCATGAAGCAACTTTGATCATAGACATAACATCCGGTAGTTGACACTAATATCTAGTATCAGAAGCACATTACATATAACAAAATGAGGAAGCAAGGGGGGGTTGGAGATAAGGGGATAGGGAGTGTATCGAACAAAACCATACCATAAATTACTCTTTGAAGAACTCCCAACTTTTCTAATCTCTAAGTGGCTTCCCAGTGTGCTGGGAATTAATCACAATACACAAAATATATCAATACAACCTTGGCGGTGGCTCCGCATCTGCCCCGCCGCAACAATAATTAGAACAATAAACAATTTTGTCCAAGAGCAATCCAGGCCTGGATCGCCCTTGTACCTTAGCACTTTTTCGTTGTGCACCTGTACACGTGCACTTGGAATATAAAATGCCTCAGCCCTTCTTCTTTGTGACATAGTTGAGACCAGTCGTATAGAACAGTTAGTCTCAGCGTCAGAGTCACAGTTAGTGGCACATTTAGATCCCTGAATGTGTCAACAAGAGAGTACACCTTTCCTTAGTATTCCTTGTATGTAGGAATAGGATTGTTGATTCCAAAACATGGTGTCGGAGATAGCAATTAGATTATATTTTCCACTAGGTGATTCAGGTGTGGGGTGAGGTTGGACCCTCAGTAATTTTGGACTTTGTAGCCTTTTGCAGTCTAATGCCCAAAAATGTCCGTAACCAAATGATTAGAACATCTGTGGTGCGTCATTATTATCGGTCATCTGGTGGATGCTAGGCAGTGTCTTATTCATTTTCTTCAGCCTGAAGCTGCAGGTTCTGTTCTTGTATGTATGCCTCAGCATCACCAGAGTTGGTGAAATCTTTAAATGTAGATCCCATAAAAATCCGGAGTCGAGCCGGGTATAGAAGGGCAAATTTCCTCCCAGATTGGGCCAGAGTGGTACATGCAGGTTGGAATGCTTTTCTTGCCCGTGTGAGTTCAGGGGAGTAGTCCTGAAAAATTAGCAACTTGGCATCATTCCACCGCAGATCTCTCTTACGGCGCGATGCTGCCCATATCGCCTCTTTATGGACGTAGTTAAGGCATTTAAACAGGACTACTCTTGGTTTGGCGCCATTGGATTCTGATGCCCGACCCGTCCTGTGTGCTCGTTCGATAACAAGGTCGTTGCAAACATCATTTATTTCTAGGAGCTCCGGGAGTGTCTGCCGTAGAAACATATAAAGGGCTGGGCCTTTAACTGTTTCAGGAATACCTACAACCCGTAGGTTGTTCCTACGTGATCTGTTTTCCAGGTCGTCTAGTTTAGCCCAGACCTGGACTTCAGATTTATGCAGGGCAGCTGTGGTCTCTTGTAGTTCAGAAACTATTTTAAAGTTCTCCCCTGCTATATGCTCTACATGGGATACCCTCTTGTTCAATTGTTTGTGCTGGCTTTTAATGTCAGCCACAGCTTGCTGCAGCGCTGCAGCGTTTGCTTGTGCCTGTTCTGTCAGCATGGGTTGTACTGTTTCTCTAATAGCCTGTACAATATCTTCGTAGGTGAGAGCTTGGTTAGGAGGGATTTTGCGCTCTGAATGGGGAGCTTTGTGTGTCCCTTGTGAGAGAGGGGGATTGGTATGTACCTGCGGGAGCGTGATGGTCGCGTCCCATGGGTCTCTGTAAGGTTCAGCCGCCATCTTTGATGTCTGAGCGCGGTCTCCGTCTTTGGTGCCGCGCTGCTGTTTGCTCGCCATTCTGGGTTCCAAACTGCGTCTGCAGGCTTCCCAGCGTTGTGGTGAGGGTCGTGCTGCTGCTGGTGCAAGGTAGGGTGAGCCTTCAGGCTCTAGCAGGGTAATTGCGGCGGGTTGGGTACGGAGCTGCGGGGAGACGCGTCCTACATCCGCCGCACCGGCCCATTTCTTTCTTAATTATACCCTAATCATGTATTGCATTTAATGAGGAGATACATTTTTTATTTGTCAATATATGAGGGAGGTTTGGGATTTAGATTCCCAAATAATAACTACTAAGGAGGTATGTCGTTTTAATGAAAATACTCCAATTTATCACCAATTTATCATTATACCAGGCATAATACATCTGCCTCAGTCTTTGAAAAATAGAACTTAATTGAAGCTTGTTACAGTAGGTGGAGATTGGTTAATATCTATCTCTCTCTCTTTTATACTCAACAACAAACAGAATGGCAGTATGCCACCTGCGCCTCAGTGACTGCAGCTGCGGAACACTTAGGGGTACCATTTACTTAGAATCCACGTAAAAAAAACAAAAGTTCCCACTACCACTGTCCCTTTTATGTCTCTCAAAACTTTCATAATTTCTCCCCTTTATTCCTCGTACATTCTTTGAAATCCCTTCTCTGGGACCGGCTCCACTGAAATCTAGGACCTCCCATATGTATTTTGTGCCAGTGGAGAAAAATCCCCCCCCCCCCCACTTTGTGCAGATGATGATGTTTTGTCCGTACGTCCGTCCATCCATCCATCCATCCATCCATCCATCCATCTCCCCCTCTATGCCCCCATATGGCACACTGTCTGTGGGAACTCTACCCCTCATTGGCCAAGCCCTCCCCCATCCATCAACTGTATGTCTATGTCTAGCTCTCTCCCTGACACAGTCTCTTTCTCTCTCTCCCCTGAAGAAGTCTCTTTTCCTCCCCTTGACAAAGTCTCTCTCCCTCTATGTCACTGACACACTGTCTTGCCCTGAGACCCTCTCTATTCCATGTCTTTCCTCCTTTCTCTTCTTGACATCTTTCTCTCCCTCTCTCCTTGACACCTTGTATCTCTCCCTCTTTCTTTACTTTATTCTTTTGCTCCTATCTTTCTCCCTCCCTGGCATTCTCTTTCTCACATCTACTTGCACCCCTCCCTTTCCCAAGGCAGAAGCAAGAGACCTCCTCCCCCTTTCTCTCAGAAACCTTATTTCTCTTGCTTTCTTTCTCCAATTCCCTCTTTTTCCATGAAGCACTCTTTTACCCTGACCACCCCTCTCTCTCTTCCTATCACATCTCGCTCTATTTTTATCTCTCTCTTTTTCCCCTGGCACCCTCTTTATCTCTCACTCCCTTCATTCGCGCCCCCCCCCCCCACCCCCACCCCATAAGGAGCATTGTAGTGACAGCGATAGGGGGGCTCTTTCCAAAATTTGCTATGGGGCCCTTAAAATTCTAGTTACGCCCCTGTTTGTAAGTACGAGGATTCTATTTTGAAGACACCATCTTATCACATGATGCAATCTAACAGAATTTTTAAATATTACAATTATATTAAGGATGTGTTTTACTTTATATAGTGGATAATAAGTTATTGTACATACATTGGTTGAGGTCATTTAAGACCATAAAAAAGCAGAATTGATATTTGGGACAGCTATGCCACTGTGCTACCCTCCCAATTCATTTTCAATACAGTATTAGAGTGTCTTAATACTAGATGTATTGTAGAACAGGGGTGTCAAACTCAAATTCATCGGGGGCCGCATCAGCAGTTTGGTCACCCTCAAAGGGCCGGTTGTATTTGTAGGACTATGTGTCCACTCTTTGGGCCTTATTTTGGTTCATTCTTTCTGACAAAATCCTTCTTAGATGGGCAAAACCATGTGCACTGCAGGTGGGGCAGATGTAACATGTGCAGAGAGAATTAGATTTGGGTGGGGTTTTACTAAAGTGAGATCTATATTGCAGTGTAAAAATAAAGCAGTCAGTATTTTCCCTGCACAGAAACAAAATTACTCACCCAAATCTAATTCTCTCTGCACATGTTACATCTGCCCCCCCTGCAGTGCACATGGTTTTGTCCATCTAAGAAGGATTTTGTCAGAAAGAATGAACCAAAATAAGGCCCATAATTATCATAAATTATTGTCACTGCATTCAATTATTGTATACTCAGCAGTAGCATTTCCCTCCTGCTATTGCTGTGAACTGCAGTGCATTAGGGCACACGCTGCCTGCACAGGGGGGCAGCACTCAGTCTAAGGGCATATGTCCTGTTTATTATCATGGGACACAGCAATTAATGATGGGCTGCAATGTGCCAGTGCACACACACACACACACATAGGCAGAGAGTTTGACACTTACCCGCTCTGATGCGTCCACTCCAGTCTGAGCTGCTCCACCACCAAGGACACAGCTGCGCTATCACACAGGCGCATTTCCCCCTCCCTCCTGTGAGTAGCGCTCCTCGCACTATCTATCCAGGAGTGGGGGGCAGCGTGCTCCCGGTCACTGTGCAGTGCACACTCATTAGTAAGTGACCTGGAGCGCACAGCAGCAGCACCATTCACCACGACGGACCGGCTCTTTCCTCTCTCTGGCTCCTATACAGCAGGTGGGAGCGGAGGAGGGGTTGATGACCGGCGGCACTGAGCTAGAGGGCAGACCTTCTCTGGCTTGTAGGCTGCCGCGCATGTGCTGAAGAGGCGGATTTCTTGTTTAAAAAAAAAATCGAGAATAAAAGGTGAAGGCTGGCGGCGGCTGCGCGGGCCACATGAAGAGGTCTGGCGGGTCGGATTTGGCCCGCGGGCCTTGTGTTTGACACCCCTGTTGTAGAAGATAGATCCTCATACCACCCTTTTCTGACAGGGGGCAATTATTGTCTTTTTCTTCAATTTTTTTTACTATTGTTTCGAGTTTCAATGATTTTGGGGGGCAAAACTAGTGAAAAAAATATTAAGTATATTAATATAAGTTTATTTTTTTTTTAAATTGTTTTTATTGTTTTCAACATTAACATACATTAATAACATTCATATCCGATACCTTACACTCCCAAAAAAAAAAAAAAAAAAAAAGAGAACTACTCACAGGTACCAATCACGGATATGTTTTACATTTCCCATTGGCTAGAAACGGTCTCAATATTGCAGAGACAGCCATGCCCTGACTCTTCTGTCCAACTTCGAGGTGCCTTATATTATCTCCTTTGTTTACGTCGTGACCTTGAAGTGACCATAGTGCATCATGTGACTAAGAGACTTAAGCTCTAATACTTTGCTCAATTCAGCTAAAAATTAGACCCCTAAACTGGTCTAGACACTGTGTTTCGTGTTTATTATATATATAATAATAATAATGTGTGTAGTAATGTGTGAAAAAAAATAAAAAATAAAAGGGAAATCTGTAATCTGTGTGATTGTGTAAAAATATGATGTGTATATGTGTGTGTTCCGTGTGTCAGTGTCTGTGTGGGACCATCGATAAAATTAACTTATTATATTCACCTCCATATCTGAGTTGTTCTTACCCCGCTTATGCGGTTGCATGGTAGACTCCAGCCATTCTTGAAGCCGTTTCTGCCTTACAAAAGTACCAAAGAAAATAAAACCAAAAAAAAAAAAAAAAATGCATACATTGATTGCCTGAGTTTACCACCTTTTAAACTAATAACTTCTCACCCACCGCCTCTAACCTCCACGTCTACCAGTACCATATCTATTCTTGTTTAGCTTTATTATCCCAACCTATTAAGACTTTTTCCTTTATGGGACCTATATACAGTCAGGTAATTGACCATGCTCTCCAGCCCCAGGTATACACACCAAAAAGTACACAGAGGGGGAGAGCAACCCACGCCCACCGAAAAGTGGAGAGAATCCCCGCAGACCAGTACATACCATCTCCTCTTATCTCTTACTGTTCATCCAACCAGCGACCCCAATCTTTATAGAATTTGCTCATTGTCCCCCTGCACATATGAATATACTTTTCATGTTTTACAGTATAATCCATCAATGCTCTCCACTCCTCGTATACCGGACCAACCTCCGCCAACCAGGTCCTGGCAATTATAACTTTGGCCAAGGCACACGCATTATTAATAAAGGCCTTGTCCTCAGTAGAAATGTGCCCATTGCCATGCACATTTAACAAGCAGACTCTATTTGTCAAACACCCCTTGTTCACCCCCACTCCTACTAGTGTTTGTATCACCTTCTCCCAAAAACTTTGTACATTTGGGCACTCCCACACTAGATGATAGAATGAGCCTGGGAAGGATTTACATTTTGGACAGATTTCCGATGTTCTTCCACCGAATTTCATTAATCTAGTCATTGTCATATAGGCCCGATGCAATATAAACAGCTGGACCTGCTGGACTCTCACTGCATTTGTTGCTTTAGACACTGACAACATCGCCTTGATCCATTCATCCATTTCCAACAGTCCTATATCACCCTCCCATTTCACACGTAGATCATCTAGATCATCTCCTTCCCCCTGCAATAACCGATCATAAATTGTGGATATTCGCTTATTTTTCTTATCTGATCTAAGTATTTTCTTGAGTGGGGATGTCCCAAACCTTGGTGATTTATTGACAAAGTGGGTCCCCAGGGCATCCCTTAGCTGTAAATATCTGAAAAAATAGTTTGTGGGGATTGCATATTCTTCCTGTAATTGCTTAAAGGATTTAAATATATTATTGTGATACAGCTGACTTACAGCATTAATACCTTTGGAGCCCCATACTACCGCTACCTGAAGAGACTTCAGTTCTTTTATACCCTGTGAATCGTTAAGGGGATACTCTTCGTCTATTTCAGTAAACCCTACCATCTTATTCATCGCTCTCCAAATCTTCACTGCTTGGATTACTATAGGAGAATCATTTTTATGAATCCGTCCCTTCAATAATTTCTGCAGGGGTGTTGTCCCCTTCTCATACTGTGTAACCGCCATTACCACCACCTCGTTCTTGAATATGGGCCCTACCCAGTCCTCTAATAGTGTGCATTGGCTAGCCATATAATACCATTTAAGATTGGGCAGGGCTAAGCCCCCTTTATCTCTTTTTCTGGTCAAAATTTGCATTCTAATTTTCGAACGGGCATTATTCCATATGAACGAGACTAGTATACTGTTGATTTTCCGGAAAAAGGAGTCCGGAACGTATTCTGGCGACTGCTGTAGAGTATAGAGAAATTTCGGGAGTACCACCATTTTTATCAAATTTACCCTACCCGAAGTTGTCAGGGGGAGTTTACTCCAAACTTTTATTTTTTTCGAAAGGTAGCCCATCAGAGGATCTAAGTTTAATTTTCTATATTCACCAGGGACACGGGATATCCATACCCCCAGGTATTTGAACGTTTCCACCCACCTGAGAGGAGTACTGATTGTAGGGGAGTGAGAGTCACTTGTTTTAATTGAGAAAATACTGGACTTATTCCAGTTCACACTAAAACCTGAAAAACCGCCGAATTCTGTGATAACACTCATAACCGGCAATGCTGCCCTTGCACCATCGGCTAGGAATATTAGAAGATCGTCGGCATAGAGTGCCACCACATCCTCCGTATCCCCAATCTTGAATCCCTATATTTCGGGGTGTTGTCTCATAATAAACGCCAACGGCTCTATTGCCAAAGCAAATAGGACCGGCGAGAGCGGGCATCCTTGCCTTGTACCTCTATACAAGGAAAAAGGTTCTGAGATGTGTCCATTTATCGCCATCCTGGTCCTTGGGTCTGTATATAGTAGTTTTACCCACTTTATAAATCCTGGCCCAATTCCCATTGCCCCCATCACCTTCCAGAGGTAAGGCCACTCGATCGCGTCAAAAGCCTTGACCGTGTCTAGCGACATCACCACCGGGAGGGGATGGTCCGCATGTGGGGCCTGCAAATGTAGATACAACTTACGCAGGTTGACCAACGTCGACTTCCCCGGCATAAAGCCGGTTTGGTCTGTGTGGATCAACCTGTCCGTGTATCTATATAATCTAGTTGCCAATACTTTCGCCAGGATTTTTGCCTCTGTGGCTATTAAGGAGATTGGTCTATAAGACTCTAACAATAGTGAGCTTTTTTCTGCTTTCAGTAATACCACTATTTTTGCGTCAAGCATAGATTTAAGGAGATGATTATTTTCATATCCTGCATTAAAGGTCTCCAATAACCAGGGAGCCAACATTTCTGCATACTTCTTATATATTTCAGCTGGAATGCCGTCGAGCCCCGGGGATTTACCCCCTGTTATAGCCCCAATGGCCTCCCTCACTTCTGTTATATTAATAGGGGCCTCAAGCTGCATCATATCTTCATATACCAATTTTGGCAACGATATGTTTCTCACATACTCCCTTATTTCTGACTGGCTGCGGTTTATTCTGGATTCATAGATTACCCTAAAATACTCACAAAAGGTATTACTAATTTCATTACTCTCGCTTAATATTCTCCCAATTGGGTCTGTAATATTTATAATTGTATTAGATGGGCTATCGGTTTGTGCAAGATGGGCCAAGAACCTCCCCGATCTATCTGCCGTTGCATACAGTATCTAATCTGGGAGCTATGCAGCATCATTCTAGCATTTTCCTCCTTCACACAATTGACCCATCGCTCCTTTGCTTCAAGCCATTTTTTTTTCAACTCCACACTCTTTCCCACCATATAACCCTTTTCCCGAACATCGCACTCAACTTCTAGCTTGTGTATTTTAGCCTGACTTTCTCTCTTTAATTCACTAATACTTTTTTTTAAGTTCCCCCTCATATATGCTTTGAAACAATCCCATACATTATCAGCTGAAGCAGTGCCTCTATTTAACTCCCAATATTCCTTCCATTCCTCCTGATAATTCATCTTCCCCTCAAGTTTATCCATCCACCTTGCATCAAATCTCCAGAAAGGATTCCTTCTACCATCACCATCGATCAATTCAAGGGATATCGGGGAATGAGCCGATATCCCCCTGGTTTTATATTCCACATTTAGCACTTTTGGCATTAGTTTTAAGGATATGAGCATCAGATCAATCCTGGAGAAGGACTGAAAGGTGGATGAGAAACACGAGTATTGAGCTGTCTCTGGGTTCCTTTCCCTCCACGGGTCCACCCACCCTAGATTTTTAACAAATGTATCAAACCCTCTATTATTCCTGATGCCAGTTGTGGGTGACGCACTCCACCTATCTCGCTGGGTATCCAGGATATTGTTAAAATCCCCAGTACATATTACTGGGAGATCTGGTGCATCAGCTATAAACTCAGCTGCCTTTTTTAATACTTCAAATGAGAATGGAGGAGGGATGTACATCACCAACAGTAGCATCTGACTAGAGTGCATGGTGCAATCTAAAAAGATATATCGCCCATTAGGATCAATCCTTTTATGATTGCATATAAATGGAAGGGATTTTTTAATCAGGATAGATACCCCCCTAGAGGAAGTAGAGAAGGGGGCATGAAACGTCACCCCCACCCATGGTTTTTTCAGACATAGTAGTTTGTTCCCTATTAAATAAGTTTCGACTAGACATGTTGGGGGAAATTTACCAATATGAAAAACCTAGTTTTTCGTATTGGTATTTTCCCTACGGTTGCATACGACTGTTTAAGTCGTATGCAAACTCGTGTTCCGGAGGGTCAGTTACAAAGCAGTCAGATACGACTGCTTTGTAACCCTCCGATGGTGTAATGATTCGTATTAGCGGCCGTATATACGGCTGCTAATACGAATTATTTCTAGCAGTCTGCACGGATCAGTCAGATCCGTGCAGGCTGCAAGGTGTAAAAAAAAATAGAAAAATAAATAAATAAAAAAAAAAACGGCGTGGGGTCCCCCCCACAGCCGAAACCAGCACCAGGCTGACAGAGCCTGGAGCCGGTAATTAAAAATCAGGGAACCCGACAAATAGGGGCTCCCCGATTTTTAACAACCAGCCCCAGTCTCCAGGTCCGGTTCCCAAAATACGGGGGACAAAATGACTAGGGGTCCCCCGTATTTCAAGAACCAGTCCCAGGCACAACCAGCCAGCAGGGTAATGCCCCAGCCGGGGGGAGACTTTTTATGCAAGTCCCCCAGGCCAAAGCATTAACCCTACTGACCAGTCAGCCTGGCCAGGGGCCCTGGGGGAGTGGGGACCCCCCCAATGAAGGGGTCCCCCCCCTCCAGGACTTACCTGACCAGGCTGAAGCCTGGTACTGTCCCCTGGGCGGTGGGCATCGGGCTGATAAATGGTGTAAAAATAAGGATAAACTATTGTTTTTTACTGTGGCACTACAAGTGCCAGCAAGCTGGGACTTGGAGAACCACAAGTCCCAGCCTGCTGGGCATTAAAGGGCCCGCTGGGTCTTGTAGTGCCACAGTAAAAAAAATAGTTAAATAAAACACACTGACACCCATTTTAGATAAAAGTTTAATACACACATTACACACATACTGATACTTACCTATCTTGATCCCGTTGGTAGGTCGCTGGCTCCGGTGTCGGCGGCTCCGTGTCGGATCAAGATAGGTAAGTATCAGTATGTGTGTAATGTGTGTATTAAACTTTTATTTAAAATGGGTGTCAGTGTGTTTTATTTAACTATTTTTTTTTACTGTGGCACTACAAGACCCAGCGGGCCCTTTAATGCCCAGCAGGCTGGGACTTGTGGTTCTCCAAGTCCCAGCTTGCTGGGGAGGCTTGCTGGCACTTGTAGTGCCACCGTAAAAAACAATAGTTTATCCTTATTTTTACACCATTTATCAGCCTGATGCCCACCGCCCAGGGGCATCGGGGACAGTACCAGGCTTCAGCCTGGTCAGGTAAGTCCTGGAGGGGGGGACCCCTTCATTGGGGGGGTCCCCACTCCCCCAGGGCCCCTGGCCAGGCTGACTGGTCGGTAGGGTTAATGCTTTGGCCGGGGGGACTTGCATAAAAAGTCTCCCCCCGGCTGTGGCATTACCCTGCTGGCTGGTTGTGCCTGGGACTGGTTCTTGAAATACGGGGGACCCCTAGTCATTTTGTCCCCCGTATTTTGGGAACCAGCCCCTGACCTGGAGCCTGGGGCTGGTTGTTAAAAATCGGGGAGCCCCTATTTGTCGGGTTCCCTGATTTTTAATTACCGGCTCCAGGCTCTGTCAGCCTGGTGCTGGTTTCAGCTGTGGGGGGGGACCCCACGCCGTTTTTTTATTTTTTTATTTAATTTTTCTATTTTTTTTACACTAAAGCCTGCACGGATCTGACTGATCCGTGCAGGCTTAAAGCAAATAGAACAGGAAAATGGTGTTCTATTTTCCTGTCGTATTTGCATGCCTGTTTTACACCACTAAGCAGCCGTATTATCAGTACGGCTGCTTAGTAAATCAGAAACCACCATTCTTTTGAATGGTGATTTCTGTCGTATCCTATCGATGGTGTAGACATTCGTATTTGTAAATACAAATACGAATGTTCCATCTTTAGGAATACGAATTGTTGTATTTTTGGCATTGTAAATCCCGAAAATACAAATTCGTAAAAAAAAGGTGTATTTCTCCCTACGAATACACCTTTTTTCTACAAATCCATTTTGGTAAATGTCCCCCGTTATGTCTGCATTATACTGTTTAACCTGCTTCAACACAAGGGATCTCTTAATTTTATTGTTCATACCCCTAACATTCCAAGAGATAATCACCACCATCTTATCACACGTTGCTTAATCCTTATCCACCATCTTAGACTAACCACTTTCCAATTGGTTGTTATACTAACTCCACCAAATGGCCCCTTCATACTCATTTTAGTCACCACCATTTGGAAAATAAGTAACAAAACACAATACAGAGTGCTCTTAGTGACTTGAATAATGCAAATTAATATAAGTTTATTAAACAATTTCAGTAACTTTTGTTAACATGCAAAAATTGTCACAAAATACAATAATCTGTTTTGAAGACAAGACAAACAAGAACACGATCCTGATCTCCCTGCTGTTTAGAATTCTCCTAACCATTCAATGTGACAATAGGAGGGTCGTCAGGATCACTTCCACGGCTATTCCCATCAGAAGCAAAGTCCGGAGGTACAAAATCCTCATCATTGCTCTCTTCTTTGGTTTTAGATTCTGTTCCCTCCAGATTTCAGAGGTGGGAAGGTACAGTTAGACACTTACAGTAAAAGGGCGGATAGGCTTAGACTGCAGGGGGGAGGGTAGAGTTAGGGTGTCAGATAGCATGGTTAGGGATAGGCCCTAATAGGGAGGGTTCAGGTTAGACTGCAGGAAGGGAGGTTTTGGGGGCATCAAGAAGATACGGTTTCTCCATTGGGTTGCCGGTATTTTGTCCATCGACCCTCTGTATGTATTCCATTGAAAATACTGGTTAAATATGAGACTAGGTTGCTGTTGGGATATGTTCCTTTAGTAATGATTAGACATCCTGAAATACTGCAGCCCCTTTGCTTTCTCCACTCTTAGTCTTCCTGTTAGAAGGACTAATGATTGGACCATATGGTGACTTTATCTGATTTCTTGATGTGTGATTGGGATATGTACATGCTGAATCTCCAATCAATGCAGGGTATAGACGACTGTGCTATCAACAATATATATTGTTGCACTTCGAACCAATGTACCTGATGTTTGTAATGTGGAAAAAAAGCAGAAGCATATCATCTTTGTTCTTCTGCCCACATGTTATTCTCTCTGTACATACACAGGTTCCTGTCCAATTATTTTAAATGCAAATCTGGCTGCCAAATGTTGTTTTTCTTTAGTGTTTCTAAACTTGCCACTAGGTAAGACTCAAGTGACAACAAAAAACAATGCAAAAAATACATTCAATTGAACTGAGCCACATATTCAAATTGTAGAAAGCTTTATTTTAATAACACACTTTACTAGGATGGGTAATACCAGGAAAATGGAAAAAATCATAAGTACAATTAAGTAGGTGAAACATTTGCCTGCCACATAACAGAAACAGTATGAAAGCTTTCTCTGTCTTCCATTGCTGTCATCAATTAATATGGTTATAACATGTCTGCAAATGCTGCTCGGTGCAAGATGAATTACGTTTTTAAAAATAATTAGCCAATAATGACCTACATCAGAATAAGTGATGACAAGGAAATTGTGCAGAGATATAAAACTTTAATTTATAATGCTCATAAATATAGACTACAGAATGAAACTAATATAAAACTATTTTAATTAGTACAGGATACTGTAGTTATTTCAATTCATCCATTGGTTCACAATGGGGGTGATAATGGATGCTGTCAAAGTGCAGAATTTGTATGTCTTGTCGGCACTTACAATGTGAACAGTTAGTATGGGGCAGCATAATGTCAGTGGCATTTTACAGATGTGGGATTAATGCAAATTAAAGCATTTTAACTGTGATGACAGTTAGAGGAGACTGGGAACTAAAAGTGGCCTTGGAAAAATTTCTAGAAGAGGCCTCAAGTGGATGGCACCAAATCAAATGTAAGCGGAACAACACCAAAATAGGTGGGATTAATACATCACTACACCTGTGTGGAAGCCATTGGAAATCTAGTGGCCCCCAGACCTTTAAGCTGCTGCTACAGAAGGAGCCGCACTTATTCAACGCCACAGGGATTTCGAGTGAGTTGTAGTTTAGCAAGGACTCACTAAACTGCAACCTGCGGTGGCAAGGCCGCCCCGCCCACTGGGTCCCGCCCACTGATGTACCCGTAAAAGTTTGTAGGCACATCGCTAAAGTGTGAGTACTTTGCTACACAGCAAAGTGCACGCAAATTACCGGCTGCCCCCTGACTGAATTTGTCCAAATATATTGGTTCTCGTTTGGTTTATTTATTTATTCCGAAATTAGCACCTGAAATGTTTTTTCTTAATGTATTCAAATTTTTTGTGGAAGTGAATCTTTTTCTGAAGATGCGGCGATTTGGAGGTAGATTTACAGTATACTAAGGATTTGGTAACGAGCCGTGGGAGCACACATCATTAAGGATATAGTGGGTACCCATTAGACCAGTAGTTCTCAAAAAATATTTGAACCATGGCACCCTAGAATATCAGTAAGAAGAGAAGTTTATTGAGAAATTGTTAACAAAAATATAAAATTAGGTTAATTGTACCTACCTGTTATCCTTAGGCTCAGGTGGTGTACATTTGTGCTTCTGATTGTCTACATGTTTTATGATTGGCAGCTACTAGCGCTAGTTTTGCATATCCCTTTAACCATAAATAAGTCTATGTGGTCCTGGATCACCAAAATGAAGCACCCATTATAATGATGCAGTGCCATTTTTTTAATACTTACATTCCAGCGACTATGGAAGAAGTAATGCAGAATTTTCTGGAAAAATGCTGCAGGGTCCATTTTTTCCGGAATTTCATGCATGCACAGTAGGATCTGATCTCTCTAGTGTTGCCACCGCAGTGTACCCTACAATACACTGTGCTGCTTTCAGTGGAGAGGAGAGCATCCGTCTGGAGAAAGCTGCACACACATGGGCCACCTCTTCTCCTAAAATGCCTGAAGGCACCCCAGGGTACCTAGGTGCACAGTTTGGGAAACACTGCATTAGACGATATGCGTGATAATATTGTTAACAGTAGAGTAATCATGTATATCGTTTGCAAAAATTGCATAGGGTGTATGAATCTTTACATTAATAGAACAATAAGATATGGAGGCTTAGATTTTCCTACATCAAAATGACAGGTTTAAAAAAAAGACAATATTGGAAGAAAAATGTAGTAGAAAAGGGAAAGATATTATGTGACAGCTTTGCTGTATTATAAGCAGACACTACCACTATGGGGTCACTAGCTCCTGGAATACATGTTTTGAATTGAAAGTTAGCAATTTCCAATTAGAATTTAAAGTTACTGAGCAAACACAAATTCTAAAATAAAAAAATATATTCTTCAGTTTCTAGCAGATCCAGTCCCCAGTAACATGTGTCTCATTAGCATGATTGACACAAAAAAACATGGAAATTCTAACCTCTGGTTTAAAATAATACTAAAAATTGGACTTTATTTTGGCAGCCTTTTGGAATAAATATTTTTTAATGGTTAATTGTAAATTAATAGCAAAAGGAGGGATAAATACTTTTTCAAGATTTCACTTGTTATTTTCATGAAAATAGACCTCATTAGAGTCGTAATAATTTATTAGAATATGTAATAGATGTATAGCAATTTAGTGTATTTCGATTAGAGAAAATATTAATTATTGTTCTAAAAAAATCACAAAATAATTAGGTTTTGTATTACAGAATACTCCAGTTGGTCTTTCTTATTGCCAACTTTTACAGACCCTCCAACATAACCTTTCCGATGGGAACAAAATGTTCTATTTCCTTCTTAGTTTGCTAATGCAGTGACCTGTGCTCTATTAAATTATTGATGAGAAAGATGTTTTTAACAATTGATGACTTCAGCACAGGGATCTGCAATAGCAATTTAAGGAGCAAAGTATTTGTATCAGAGTTAGGGGTCATGTTTGAAGTAATCCCTTATGGATGCAGTGTAAAGTGTATATTATAGTATCTGGCAAGCCAATTATTGGATCCAGTTGACAGGCCAAGTGACAGGGGGAGTCAAAGGGGACATCTGTACTGGGCCACAAAGGTCAGAGGGGCCCAAGGATCAAGGAGTACAAAACATTGCAGCTCAATTTATTTGTATGCTTTCTGCTCCACCGATGGAGCAGATAATAAACGTATACCCAGTGGGGGCAGATATAGCCATGTACCAGGCCGCAAGATTTCTGTTGCCAGCCCTGCCAGTTGCCTCAATGTTTTATATGCTGTCAATACAGACCTACTGTATATACTGTACAGTAGGTGGTCTCCACTACTTTTGTCTTGCATAAAGCTAGGCGAGGTGGGCTGGGAACATTCGATATTTGGTTTCTCCACAATAAGAAGAGGCATGTTTTTGTGGGGACCCCATCATTTAGGCACAAAGAACTACAACATATGTTTCTGATGTTTGCCACAGTCCCTCTGATTCTAAGAGTACTAGCATTCCCATAATGCAAAGATTTAGTTAGTGTATAGTAGCCTATGGGGCACTTGCTTTTTAATTGCAAATTTTACCTCTGAGGGATCTTCTGAATCCCTCTCCAGTGGCGCCCACTATGGTGTGTTTGTACAGGTAGTAAGCTATCATTCTGCTTCCAGCACTTTGCCAGGATAGGCTCTTCTGTGAGCCCATTTCCTGGCAACATAATTAAGACGAAAGCCCGCACAGGATTGATCACCCCAAATAATAATATATTGCAAGCTTTTCGGGGAAAGATTATATCTATAACAAACTTCACAAAAAATATAATAAATGTGAAAAATATAATTCACTCTTTTTGGTGTATGGTGGTTTGTGGTACCCCCAGAGTCAGAAAACGAAGAGTGCCCCAACAAGAGAGTCTTTCTTCTACTTGTAAATTCAAATAACATAAATAAGACTAAAAATATCTTCTAGCATCATAATGGTAGTTATGAGTTTGTAGATAAACCTCAGTAATATCATAAAATATTCTAACAAAAATGTAAATAATTTTTAAACGTGAGAAAGTAGCATTGCAAGAACTAAAACAATGCTTGAATTTTATTACATTTTTATTATACTAATCATTTTTAGGATAACAGACTAAATAGAATGTAACAGTTTCTACTGATGAGAAACTAGTTATAACAATATTCATTTAAAATCTAATTATAGAAATAAATAATTCAGCCCATGAAAACAAAATTAGAATCAATCCCAACTCTACTTGCTCTCAAAGCTTCAAATGACAAAAAATGGGTAAAGCTGGAAACATCATCCAAGAGGGCATGGAACCTTGGACTAAAATGGAGACCAGTTTTCCTACTTTTTGTATAGACATATTAGAGCTGTGGAGCATGAGGCAACTCCTGTACTCCGCTGGTGGAGTAGAAGGGTGGGACCATGGCATCTAATGTCCAAAGAAAGAGAGGTGAGGAGAGGTCTAGAGAGAGACTACAGAGTTAATGTTAGTGGTGGAAAGCGCTACTGTGCAGTCTCCAATATGGATCCTCCTGGGATGATGTTTGATTCCCTTTCCAAGCTGGCTGCATCTGGGTAAAGCAATGCACGACAGCATCTTGTTACTATGTATGATTGAAATAGTGGGAGACTTTCAACTCCCACTATTTTAATCATACTTAGTAACAAGATGCTGTCGTGCATTCCCTTACCCAGATGCAGCCAGTTTGGTAAGGGAATCAAACATCATCCCAGGAAAATCCCTACAAAGAACACAATGTTATTACCCATGAATACTACTGTTCTAGCACCTGCACCGCTAACGCGTTCCAGAGCTAGTTACTGGCAAATGACCTGTCTGAACCTTGCTCCTCCTCTACCATCTTAGTAGTGAGTACAGCTGTACTACCACATGCAAAAAAAAAACCACTGCATTGGTAATCTCTGTTGCTTTCATGTTTGAAGAAAGCCCACTCCATCACATCATTTTGCCACTAGGACAAATAATACAGTCTCTGGTGCAGCTCGTTTTTATCCCTCAGTCCAGTGCAGGCATTGGGTAAATTTTGAATCCCAGGATGTAAATGTGTCCTGGACAGCCTGTATTCCCTAGGAAGCTGATGTCTATGTGGGGAACTCATTTAACCCCTTCCCGACAATTGACGTACATTTACGTCATGGTCTGGAAGTACTTCCCGACACATGGCGTAAATGTACGTCATGGCATTTAACTGTCACCGCGTCTATAGACGCGGTGACAGTTTCAACATGTCTGCTGTCCCTGACAGCAGACATGTCCGTGCATGCCCAGGGGGGGCTGCGATGCCGCCCCCCCGTCGGCGATCGCTGTGATTGGCTGTTCAGTGTGAACAGCCAATTACAGCGTTTTTTGTGTCACCGGCGAATAACGTTCGCCGGTGACACGCGATCGGAGGTGATTGGTGCTGTAAAGTACAGCACCAATCACCGCGGGGTGTAAGGGTGACACTGGTGTCACCCCACCTCACCCCGCCCGCCCCCAAAGGCCGTGATTGGTCCGTCGGACCGACGGACCAATCACAGCCATGGAGGGGGGTTTAAACTAACGGTGACTGCACTGCAGACGCCATTCCGGTCTGGAATTGCGTGCAGTGCGGTCACCGTGCCTAGCTGCCGCGATATACTGACCAGAACCTTGCAAAATACTTACCTGATCCTTGCAAATATCTTGCCTGCTTCATCACTGCTTGTAGTGTGCTGGATGCTTCCTGGATCCTGTTACTTGTGACTTCCTGTGTTGTGAACTTGTGCTGCTGCAGTGTAATAGCGTTAGTTAGATAGAGAGAGATAGAGAGAGATAGTGTCAGAGAGTGCTATATTTTGTGCTGCTGCAGTGTGATATAGTTATAGAGAGAGAGATAGAGAGAGATAGAGAGAGATAGAGAGAGATAGAGAGATATAGAGAGAGATAGAGAGAGAGAGATAGAGAGGCCTAGTGACAGAGAGTGCTATATTTTGTGCTGCTGCAGTGTGATAGTTATAGATAGAGAGATAGAGAGAGATAGAGAGAGAGAGATAGAGATAGTGACAGATTGTGCTATATATTTTTTATATAACTGACTGCTGCCCCCCCTTTTGTGCTGATCAGTATAAATTAACTGATCAGCAACTTTTTGGGGGCGCAGGTTTTTTTTATATATATATATATACCTGTCACTGCTGCTGCTGCAGTGTCATAGAGTGTTAGATAGTGAGAGATAGAGAGATAGAGAGAGATAGTGACAGAGAGTGATAGAGAGTGCTAAATTTTGTGTCTGCTGCCCCCGCCTTTTGTGCTGATCACTATATCTGAGGTGATCAGCAACTTTTTGGGGGTGCAGAGGTTTTTTTTTTTTTATATATACCTGCCAGTTGCACTGTCAGTTGCACCAAAGGTTGTGCACCTGCTGCCCCTCACTGGTAATCAGTGTCGCATCACTGATCACCTTTTTTTTTTTGTGTGTGCTGTGGGGTCTTTTTTTAATTTTTTTTTTGCACACACTGTGATTTTGTGGGTGTCCTGTGGCCGCTGTGCGCTGATCAGTGACGTACATCACTGATCATCTTTTTTGGCACAGGTTGATCTATTTTTTTTTTTTTTTTGATCAAATTTCTGTTGCCTTTGAGCGCTGTTCAGTGACGGACGTTACTGACCAACATCTGTGCTCAATTTTTGGCGCAGGACCTTTTTTTTTTTTTTTTTTTAACCCCTTCAATTTTTTTTGTAACCCCTTCAATTTTTTTTTAACCCCTTCAATTTTTTTTTTTTGTAACCCCTTCAATTTTTTTTTTTGTATAAAGTATTTTTTTTTTCTGCACTACATACACACTACACACTACATACCCCCCGGGTTGAAATAAAGTTTGTACCCCCCCCTTACACTATACACGTGTTGAAACATTTCACTACCAGTAACACAAAAATAAAAATGGCATCCCAAATGTCATCCCAAATGTCATCCCAGTCATCCAGAAGAATGTATTCAGCGGAGGAGGCAGATGCCATGCTTGCTTCTGACTCTGACACAGCCAGTGATGCAAGCGGGGAATTTGAAGGATTCGCCTTAAGCTCCTCTTCCTCCTCTGGTGATGAGGGACCCCCTCAAAGACGCCCCCGTAGAGCAGCTGAGACCCCCCCCCCCAATAATTGATCTCGTATGGACCCCACCACCAGACAATTTTGAGCCCCAGGTTCCTGAGTTTTTGGCCATGCCAGGAATCCAATTTGATTCCACAGGTCTCAGAGAAATTGACTTTTTCAAATTATTTTTCTCTGATGATTTTATAAATTTAATGGTGGACCAAACTAATTTATATGCCCAGCAGTTTATTGCTCAAAACCCCACGTCATCATTTGCTAGGTGGACCCCTGTAGATGCAGTAGAGATGATGACGTTTTGGGGTCTGGTGTTTCATATGGGCATAGTAAAAAAGCCAGAAATTAGGCAATATTGGAGTACAGATGTTCTGTACAGCACCCCATTTTACCGTATGGCCATGCCCCGGGCTCGATTTGAGACGATCCTTAAATTTTTGCATTACAACGATAATGCACAGTGCCCACCCAGAGATGATCCCACCTTTGACCGGCTATTCAAAGTCAGGCCGGTCATTGATCATTTCAGTGCCAAATTTGAAGACATGTACATCCCAGATAAATTCATTTGCATAGACGAGTCCCTTATACATTTTAAAGGAAGGGTTAAATTCCGCCAGTACCTTCCCAGTAAGAGGGCAAGGTATGGCATAAAAATGTATAAGCTGTGTGAAAGCACCTCAGGGTACACTCACAGGTTTAGGGTATATGAAGGGAAGGATTCAAGAATTGAACCGCCAGAATGCCCCCCCCTCCCTCGTAGGTGTTAGTGGAAAAATTGTCTGGGATTTAGTGCACCCCTTCCTGGATAAAGGTTATCACCTCTATGTGGATAACTTTTACACCAGCACCCCCCTGTTTAAGGCCCTTGGTTCAAGAGGTACAGCAGCTTGCGGTACTGTGCGCAAGAACCAAAGAGGCCTCCCAAAAACGCACATTGCTCAAGTAATGAGAAGGGGTGAAAGCAGGGGAATATGCACCGAAAATATGTTGTTGGTCAAATATAAGGACAAGAGGGATGTCCTTATACTGACAACAATTCACGGAGACAGTACCACCTCCGTCCCTGTACGAGGTACCAGTACCCACACCTCAAAACCTAATTGTATCCTGGATTACAATAGGTACATGGGCGGAGTGGATCTTTCAGATCAGGTACTGAAGCCGTACAGTGCCCTGCGGAAAACAAAAATCTGGTACAAGAAGCTGGCCGTGTATATCATCCAGATGGCACTGTATAACGCTTACGTGCTATTCCGTTCTACCGGCCAGAGGGGGACATTTATGCACTTTCAAGAGGAAGTCATAAAGGGCCTAATATTTGGGAACCAGCAGGCAGAGGGCCCCAGTACTTCTAGTACTGGCCCCCGTATTGTACCAGGGCAGCATTTTCCTGATGAAATCCCCTCCACTGGAAAAAAGGGCAGGACACAAAAAAGGTGCAAAGTTTGCTATAAAAAGGGAATAAGAAAGCAAACTATTTTCCAGTGTGACACTTGCCCCGACAAACCCGGCCTATGTATAAAGGAGTGTTTTAAAATATACCACACATCTATGGATTATTAAGTTCATAATTTCACCATGCTTCGGGGGTCTTGCTAATGCCACATAGCACCCACCATTCATTCCACCAGAATCTGAGCCGCAAAATCCAAAAATCACTCCTTCCCTTCTGAGTCCTGCCATGCACCCAACTGGTATTTTTTGGTCACATGTGAGGCATTGCCGTACTCGGGAGAAATTGGGGCACAGATTTTGGGGTGCTTTTTCTCCTTCATACCTTCTGAAAATGAAAAATTTTGAGCCAGAACTGCATTTTTGTGTAAAAAAATGTAATTTTTCATTTTCACTGCCCACTTGTATCAAAATTGGTGAAACCCCTGGGGGTTTGAAATGTACACTATACCCCTAGATGAATTCCCTGAGGGGTGTAGTTTGCAAAGTGGGGTCACTTGTGGGGGGGTTCCACTGTATTGGTGCTTTGGGGGTCTTGCTAATGCGACATAGCACCCACCATCATTCCACCAGAATTTGTGCTGCAAAATCCAAATATCACTCCTTCCCTTCTGAGTCCTGCCACTTTTTGGTCACACATGAGGCATTGCCGTACTCGGGAGAAATTGGGGCACAGATTTTGGGGTGCTTTGTCTCCTTCATTCCTTCTGAAAATGAAAAATTTTGAGCCAGAACTGCATTTTTGTGTAAAAAAATGTAATTTTTCATTTTCACTGCCCACTTGTATCAAAATTGGTGAAACCCCTGGGGGTTTGAAATGTACACTATACCACTAGATGAATTCCCTGAGGGGTGTACTTTGCAAAATGGGGTGACTTGTGGGGGGGTTCCACTGTATTGGTGCAACATAGCACCCACCATTCATTCCACCAAAATCTGTGCTGCAAAATCCAAAAATCACTCCTTCCCTTCTGAGTCCTGCCATGCACCCAACTGGTATTTTTTGGTCACGTGAGGCATTGCCGTACTCGGGAGAAATTGGGGCACAGATTTTGGGGTGCTTTTTCTCCTTCATACCTTCTGAAAATGAAAAATTTTGAGCCAGAACTGCATTTTTGTGTAAAAAAATGTAATTTTTCATTTTCACTGCCCAGTTGTATCAAAATTGGTGAAACCCCTGGGGGTTTGAAATGTACACTATACCCCTAGATGAATTCCCTGAGGGGTGTAGTTTGCAAAATGGGGTCACTTGTGGGGGGGTTCCACTGTATTGGTGCTTGGGGGGTCTTGATAATGCGACATAGCACCCACCAAAATTCCACCAGAATCTGAGCTGCAAAATCCAAAAATCACTCCTTCCCTTCTGAGTCCTGCCATGCACCCAAATGGTATTTTTTGGTCACATGTGAGGCATTGCCGTACTCGGGAGAAATTGGGGCACAGATTTTGGGGTGCTTTTTACTCCTTCATACCTTCTGAAAATGACAAATTTGGAGCCAGAACTGCATTTTTGTGTAAAAAAAATAATTTTTCATTTTCACTGCCCAGTTGTACCACAATTGGTGAAACCCCTGGGGGTTTGAAATGTACACTATACCCCTAGATGAATTCCCTGAGGGGTGTAGTTTGCAAAATGGGGTCACTTGTGGGGGGGTTCCTAACTTTTAGCATCTTATGGTGCCTAGAAACCTACATGGTGCCTAAAAAATAATCTCATAAAAAGGAGGCTCCAAAATCAAGTAGGTGCTCCTTCTATTATGAAGCCTGTGGTTTGGCAACGTGCACACTAGGGCCACATATAGGATATTTATGAAAACAAAAGAATTGGGGGAATCAATTTTTAGTCACATTTCTCTAGTAAAATGTACTGTGTTCCTTAGAAAAATGTATTAAAATTGCAAATCTGCAAAAAAAATGAAATTTTGAAATTTCACCTACACTTTGTTTTAATTCCTGTGAAACACCTAAAGGGTTAACAAACTTCCAAAATGCTGTTTTGAATACTGTGAGGGGTGCAGTTTTTGAAATGGTATCATTTATGGGGGTGTCTCACATACAAGTCCCTCAAAGTCACATCAGAACTGAACTGGTCCCTAAAAAAATCAGTGTTTGAAATTTTCTTGAAAATTTGAGAATTTGCTATTCATATTGTAAGCCTCCTAGTGTCCAAAAAAATTAAAAGGAAGTTGAAATAATGATGGAAACATAAAGTAGACATATGGTCTATGTTAGTTATTAACTATTTTGAGTGGTATGATTATTTGTCTCACAAGCAGAAAATTTAACATTTTGCAAATTGCTAAATTTTCCATTTTTTTACGACATTTTGGTATTTTTCACAAAAAAACACAGACTGTATCGACCCAAATTTACCACTAATTTGAAGTACAATGTGTCACGAAAAAACAATCTCAAAATCACTGGGATAAGTAAAAGCAAAAAAAAGTTATCCCCACTTAAGTGAGACATATCAGATTTGAAAAAAAGGGCTCTGTCAGGAACGCAAAAACTGGCTCTGTCAGGAAGGGGTTAAAGGTTGAAGATGTGAAAAGCCTGAAAACCTAAAAAAAAGCTTTACAAAATTTAAGTGGCAAATTAGACTTTTTTTTCCCACTTCAATAAAGTTGCCTATTTTGGTACGGGCCACGAGACTGACAGACTGGCAACAAGCCAGTGGTAGCCTAAAGTATGACCTAGCAATGCAAAAGAAAAGACACACAGTAAGTGTATCATATTGCAAACACTACTGTAACCCTAACAAGCATTTTTTCAAGGAGAAAACAAATCAAAGTTTTACTATATGAAAAAGTTTAGGCAACTTATAACATTTTATGTTTGACTGAAAAGAGGTGAAATTAAAGCCCTGCATTGTAAAAATCTAAAGCAAATATTAGTCTGAGTGACATTTTAATGTTTAGTTTACTACTATACTATTTAATGCTGATTTTACCAGATTGTTTAAAAAAGTGAACCATAGATTCCCCCACAATTACCCACATGCTTGGCCATGCCCTTCAGTAGCGTGGTCCATGTGATCTCTTGTGGCCCTGTCTATTAGTATTGAAAAACACCTTCATATCACAGTTCCAAACATTTTTTGTGGCCCTTCTTCACTTTACTCTTACTGTATTTTAAGTATTTAGTCTCAGAAATATTCTTAGATTTTTTTTGCATGCACTGTACTGTACATCGGAGATCTCATAAATGTTCAATAAAGTAACCTAGGTACTGTTAAGACAATATCAAAGCTTTAATCATGAATTCCTTAATCATTCTAGATGTTATGCTCACCGTCAGGAGAGACTTGGAATGGCAGGCGAATACCACGGAATCTTTGGGGTATCCAGGAACGGACCAGATGATGACAATAGACTCCTCGACGTCTTCCAGGTACCCCAGAGCTAAGCCCACAGAGCCCACCAGCGAGCCTTCTAGCCTATAACAGCCCTGTTCCCTTAAGACTGGAAAAGTCTACCGGTACTAGTATGCCGCCAGGACTTACGTTGACAGGGGGCAGTGCAGGCTTAACCCTAGTATATTCAAGCAACCTACCAGTGAGAGATAGAACCTAGTCCTACACTATCACTAAAGAATAAGGGAAGGACTCAGGAGCTGGACGGAGGATAATAAGGATAACAGGAGGTAGTATACAGAGGGAGACGAACCTACATACACGGACACTGAAAGATGTAACAGACAAGGGCAGGATATGTGTGGACACAACGAGTGTAACAAACAATAAATAACAGATTAATAAAAGTCAGAGACAAAACAGTTCTATAATGTCAGACATAATTAGAGCTATTTTTTCATAATAGAGTTCTAATTGGTGATGTTCAAAAGCAGTGACAAGTACACAATTACAGCACATTTGCAACAAATAATTTTATAATTGTCTAACCTTAAATTTTCAAAATATACTTTGATCTCTTAAAATACAGCTCATGTACTGTACCTGTCATGGTTGATCATCCCTCACCCCCTAAAATACGTCTGATTCACAATGTTATCAAATTGTACGCACATGGAGCTTATGCTGATTACAATGATATGCGGCACCCCTGTATTATATTGTGTACTTGCAACTGAATCTGCATCAAATTATGTTACACACACACACACACACACGCACACACACACACAGAACATAGGCATGCTGCATATCATTTTAATTAGCAAAAGCCCCCCCCCCCCAAATAAATAAATAAATAAATAATGTATTTATGTCTGAGATTATGGAACTGTTTTGCATAAGACTTTCAAACTTGCCCACCATTACATGCTGGCCTGCAGCTTTTATACTATACAATCCATTCTGGTAGGCTCAATGTTTCCTGGTCTAAAAACCCAGTGAGTAGTCAAATCCGATTTGTATTTGGAGCGTTAAAGACACACTGGCTTGGTTCCATAAAAAAGTCAGACAATACAATGTCTGACTTAGTGCAATTTTTTTCCCAGACGCTAAAATTAACTTCTATAACATCCCAGCCGATCAGTTTTAAGAACCTAGAAATAAAAATAATAGTAATCAACTTAAAGGGTGTTCCTTCCTTTACACATGTCCCAGTCAGTTTTATTATTTTTCCAATCTGTGGAACTCAGCAACTAAGTAAGAACTGTGTATGAAAATGTGCAGGAACCTGTAATATTTCAATTCATATCTTGGAGAGGTTTATTATCTTATTTTACTATACAGCGAAACATGAAATGTAACTAGACACGTCCAAACATTTGTGTACAACTGAAGTCCTGTTTTTGCCTTTGGCATTTAATTAGATGAGCTTTAAGGCAACTACAGGCAGTTTACTGTCCTATAAATGTGTTAGAAGGTTAAGAAAATATGTCAATACACTGAGGTCACTGTATGCCTTGAAAACAAGAAATGCTTTCTTGACCCGTAAACCGCATATTGGGATGAATTCGCCCACCACTTATTCACGCAGTTCATTGCATGCCCTCCAGGCAACACCACCTTTGCTCACAGGTCCATTTGGCAGGCAGGTTGTGCACATAGAAATGGGGACATATGCACACAAATAGGCACATGCCATTAGAAATGGCTGTAGAAGGGAACATGTTTGTAAATGACCTTTACAGTCGAAAACAGAGATTTACAAATGTTTTTTACAATGTATTTTTAGCCTTTAAAAAATTGCACAAAAGTAAATGCAATAAAGAAATAAAATAAATGAAATGTAAGAACAGAACACATGCTTAATTATTCTACAAGAAATATATAATGCTAAACCTTCGTCTATGCCATTATTGCTATACATTTAGAGATGCAGGCATTAACTTTCCTTCCACTAAATCAATTTTAAATAAAACCTATGAAATTTTCAATATTCTAACCAACTAATGCTTCCTAGTATAAAGAGGGTATACAGTATGCTCGTAAAGTCTCTTATTTGTATTTTCTCCTTATATGGTCAGTCAACCTCCATCCACACTCAATCCAAAATCTCCTATATATTTGGCTACATCTGTCACTCAAAGTGGGTGTCTGTGTCTATAACGCTCTGTTCCTGGACTTTCCTCTTAATGTGTGATTGCCTTCATCTGTGTTGAACACCTTTCTGAGAAATTAACCTGTTTAAAACAGGTGATGGCAATCATACATTAAGGGGAAGTCTAGAAACAGAGCATTGTGTCCCTCCTGGAGAGGGTCATGTTGGGAGGTATGTGACCGAGAACCAGCCCAGTGAGCCCACAGACAGTGCCAGACACCCACTGCCTTCCCATGTTGCCCAGCACTGCTACTCCACAGCCACCAGGTGAGCGCCCCCCCCCTCCCGCGATTCGCGGCAAAAACACCCGCTCCCCGCGACCCCCCCTACCGCGATTCGCAGCAAAAACACCCCCGCGACCCCCCCTCCCGCGATTCGCTGCAAAAAGAACAACCCCACGACCCCTCCAGCAATTCGCAGCATAACCACCACCCCGCGACCCCCCCTCCCGCGAATCGCGGCAAACCCTCCCCCGTGACCCCCCCCGCGACCTCCCTCCCGCGATTCGCGGCAAAAAGAACCCCCCCGCGACCCCCCCTTGCACAATTGGCGGCACCCCCCCTGCGACCCCCCTCCCGCGATTCGCGGCACCCCCCCCCCCCGCAATTCGCATTCGAGGATTAAATGTCACATGCAAAACACTGACATGGCTATGGTCGACAATGAAAAAGGTTGACATGAGTTTTTGAAGATTTATTTTTAATTTTTTTTAATTTTTTCATATTCATTGTCATGTGTCGACATGGACACTAATGAAGTGGCACACTTATGTCAACATTTACATGTGTTGACCTTTCTGTGTTGATTTTTTCTTGTGGCGATTCACGTCACACCCCCCCCACCCCCCCCCACAACCCCTACTCCCGCGATTCACGGCACACACACACACACCTCCCCCGCGATTCTCGGCACCCCACCCCGTGACCCCCCCTCCCGTGATTCACGGCACCTCCCGCAATTCGCGGCAACCCCCCACCGGAACCCCTGTGAACCCCGCCCTCCCGCGATTCGCGGCACCCACCCCCGCGACCCCCCCTCCCGCAATTCGCGGCACCCCCCCGTGATTCGCGGCAGCTCCAGAATTAAATTGCACATGGAAAACACTGACATGGCTATGGTCGACAATGAAAAAGGTTGACATGAGTTTTTGAAGTTTTTTTGTCATTTTTTGAATATTTTCATATTCATTCTCATGTGTCGACATGGACACCAATGAAGTGCCACACTTATGTCAACATTTACATGTGTTGACCTTTCTGTGTTGATTTTTTTCTTGTGGCGATTCGCGTCACACCCCCCGCAACCCCCCCTCCGGCGATTCGCGGCACCCCGGCACCCCCCGCGACCCCCTCAAGCAATTCGCGGCAACCCCCCACCGGAACCCCCATGAACCCCGCTCTCCCGCGATTCGGGGCACCCACCCCCCGCAACCCCCCCCCCCTCCCGCAAATCGCGGCACCGCCCGCGATTCGCAGCAGCCCCAGGATTAAATGGCACATGCAAAACACTGGCACGGCTATGGTCGACAATGAAAAAGGTTGACATGAGTTTTTGAAGATTTATTTCATTTTTTTAATGTTTTCATATTCATTGTCATGTGTCAACATGGACACCAATGAAGTGGCACACTTATGTCAACATTTACATGTGTTGACCTTTCTGTGTTGATTTTTTCATGTGGCGATTCGCGTCACACCCCCCGCAACCCCCCCTTCCCGCGATTCGCGGCACCACCGTGACCCCCCACCTCCCGCAATTCGCGGCACCCAACCCCGCGACCCCCCCCTCCCGCAATTCGCGGCACCCCCCGTGATTCGCGGCAGCTCCAGAATTAAACACTGACATGGCTAGGGTCGACAATGAAAAAGGTTGACATGAGTTTTTGAAGTTTTTTTTCCATTTTTGAATGTTTTCATATTCATTCTCATGTGTCGACATGGACACCAATGAAGTGCCACACTTATGTCAACATTTACATGTGTTGACCTTTCTGTGTTGATTTTTTCTTGTGGTGATTCGCGTCACACCCCCCCCACCCCACCCCCCCCGCAACCCCCACTCCCGCGATTCACGGCACACACACACACCCCCGCGATTCTCGGCACCCCACCCCGTGACCCCCCCTCCCGTGATTCACGGCACACCCCCCGCGACCCCCCCTACCATGATTCGCCGCAACCCCCGCCCCCATAACCCCCCTCCCGCGATTTGCAGCAACCCACCCCGCGACCCCCCTCCCGCGATTCTCTGCAATCCCTCCCCTCCCGCGATTCGCAGCATCCACCCCCCCACAACCCCCCCTCCTGCAATTCGCGGCACCCCCCGCGACCCCCCCTCCTGCAATTCGCGGCACCCTCCGCGACCCCCCCTCCCGAGATTCGCGGACACCTAAGTTGCAATACAGGGCGTCTTTCATACAATTCTAACCATATTTCTCATATACAAACGTTCACAAATTAAGGGGGCGCAGCCCCTTACGACGGTGTGAAGAGCGCCCGTAGGGCGCGATGAATCACCTAGTGTATATATATACTGTTTAAATCAAAAAAATAAGAGGGACTTTACAGTATATACTGTACTTGGATCATGAGCATCAAAACTGGAGTATCTTGCCCATCGATACTACACATTCCATTTCTCTGTTCTTTTTATTTGTGTTCTATATTATGGACAGGGCCAGTGCTAGAGGGTTCGGCGCCCTCCTGCAAACTATAAATGTGCGCCCACCCAAACTTTACAAAGGGAGGAGTATGGCCACACAATAGTGCTCCCACTCCAAATTACACCACACAGTAGTGAATATGTACAAGTATGTCTTTGGCGCTACAGGCTAAAGTGGTGTAGCTACACCACGTTGGAGGATAGCTAACCTCCACAAACCCCACATTTTTTTCTTTCTTACACCACACAGTAGCCAATCTTACCTAACACAGCACCAGTGCCGTAACTAGCCATTTTGGTGCCATGTGTTAAAATTGTAGAAGCGTGGCTTCATGGGGAATTGGCGTGGTCACATAAAAGTACCAATAACACCATAATCCCCATAACCTATTATGTTTCACACCTCAAAGCCCATAACACATTATAGTAACCACACACAGTAATGCACGATATTCGTTATGCCACACATCATGATGCCCTTTACACAGTATGCAGAACACCATAATGACCATTACACATTATGCCACACACCATAATTCCCCTTACATAATATGCCATGCAATATAATGCCCATATGACATTGACACACATTATGCTACACATAATGCCCCAAGTACTCCTGCATATGCCTACATTTGTAGCATTGCTTATTTATAACACCCACACCAGTTGTGAAAAGTAGTTGCTCTATACGTAGTGCCCACACCAGCTGCCGACAGTAGTAGCGCTGCCTATATGTAAAGCCCACACCAGTTGCCGACATTAGTAGCACTGCGTAACCATATGCCCACAGCAGTTGCTGACAGTAATAGCGCTGCCTATACACATGCCCACACCAGCTCCCGAAAGTAGTACCTCTGCTTATACATAACACCCACACCAGTTGCCAAAAGTAGTTGCTCTGCTTATATGTAGTGCCCACACCAGTTGCCGACAGTAGTAGCACTGCTAAACCATATGCCCACACCAGTTGCCGACATTAGTAGAGCTGCCTATACACATGCTCACACCAGTTGCCGACGTTAGTAGCACTGTGTAACCATATACCCACACCAGTTGCCGACATAAGTAGCGCTGCCTATACAAGTGCCCACACCAGTTGCCGACATTAGTAGCGCTGCCTATACACGTGCCCACACCAGTTGCCAACATTAGTAGCACTGCCTATACACATGCTCACATCAGTTGCTGACAGTAGTAGCGCTGCCTATACAGATGCTCACATCAGTTGCTGACAGTAGTAGCACTGCCTATACACATGCTCACACCAGTTGCCGAAATTAGTAGAGTTGCCTATACACATGCTCACACCAGTTGCCGACTGTAGTAGCACTGCGCAACCATATGCCCACACCAGTTGCCGACATTAGTAGTGCTGCCTATACACGTGCCCACACCAGTTGCCGACATTAGTAGAGTTGCCTATACACATGCTCACACCAGTTGCTGACTGTAGTAGCACTGCGTAACCATATGCCCACACCAGTTGCCGACATTATTAGCGCTGCCTATACACGTGCCCACACCAGTTGCCGACATTAGTAGCACTGTGTAACCATATACCCACACCAGTTGCCGACATTAGTAGCTCTGCCTATACACGTGCCCACACCAGTTGCCGACATTAGTAGCGCTGCCTATACACATGCCCACACCAGTTGCCGAAATTAGTAGCGCTGCCTCTACATGTGCTCACACCAGTTGCCGACGTTAGTAGCACTGCCTATACACGTGCCAACATCAGCTGCTGACATTAGTAGCGCTGCCCTTACACGTGCCCACGCCAGTTACTGACAGTAGTAGCGCTGCGTATACATGTGCCCACACCAGTTGCCAACATTAGTAGTGCTGCCTACACATGTGCCCACACCAGTTGCCGACATTAGTAGCGCTCCCTACACACGTGCCCACATGCCGACATTAATACACTCACACTTTACAATGGTGGCAGCTCACCCTCTCCTGTTTCCTTGTGTCTTCGGTCAGTCAGTCTTGCTCCCTTATAGCTCTGCCCCTTCTGGTTCGTGTAGCCACGCCCTCTCCTGCCGTGTTGCCATGCCCCCTTTCAGTCCCTGCTTATGACCAGGTGATAAGGAGCTGGGAGGGAGCTCTATACCTCTGGCGCTGCTGCCCGTCATGAAGTTTGACAGGCGCAGCAGCAGCCGGCACCCACGGAGGACAGCAGAGGATGTACAGCAGGGAGGGCACCTCCCCTGCCCGGCGCCTCCCTGCTTTGCATCCTCTGCTGAGCGGGTAGTGCCGGCCCTGATTATGGACAAACGTATTGAATATCATGACATTTGGAGCTGCTCAAACTAGCTTTAGCACAAGTGAGAGTTTTTCTGTTGGCTTATATAGGGAGGTGACTTTTTTCACTGTTTTGTTGCTGCTCTTAGGGCCTTATTCTAGTTCACTTTTTCTGGCAAAATCCTTCTTAGATGGAAAAAAACATGTGCACTGCAGGGGGGCAGATGTAAAATGTTCAGAGAGAATTAGATTTGGGTGAGTTTTGTTTCGGTGCAGGGTAAATACTGTCTGCTTTATTTTTACTCTGCAATATAGATCTCACTTTGAAGTAAAACCCCACACAAATCTAATTCTCTCTGCACAAGTTACAACTGCCCTACCTGCAGTGCACATGGTTTTGTCCATCTAAGAAGGAATTTGTCAGAAAGAGTGAACCAA
The DNA here is from genome assembly GCF_055691185.1 of Crinia signifera. NCBI lineage: Eukaryota > Metazoa > Chordata > Amphibia > Anura > Myobatrachidae > Crinia > Crinia signifera. The sequence goes on from NC_139217.1 coordinate 385,038,545, forward strand.
AATAACCTCCGTAGAGTGTTGCGTATAGGTCAGAATGTACTTTGTACCTTGCTTGCTGATTAAAGCTGGCTCATATCAGTGGAGAGAGCGAGCACAGCTCCAGCTTCATTTCAAATCTGGCACTGTCCAATCGTCTGCAGCAGTGTCTCCTAATTCGCTGAAGGTCTACAAGTTCTGATTGGCTTTGGGACAGCTCCAGATTGAATAGACATTCTCAAGACACTTCTCCCTACATGACAGCAGTAGTTCAGTCAAATAGTTTTCTAGGCATCTCAACTTAATGTACACCCCTTCTGTGATGGCAGCTTATGCTCTGATTGCCTCTGGGGTTAGCAGTAGAAGCTGTGAATGTCATTGCCATTCTCCCTTTTCATGTGAGAAAGTCAACCGACTCTTTCTCTGCCATTGCTTATGCGGCTTCAGTGTCCCCTGCTTCATGTGATCTGTTATTCTGCAGCTCTCCAGGCTCCTCTAACTCCAATGGCTTTACCTGAAGGATGTTGCAACATTGAGGTGATGTGCCGCTGTCTCTCTAGGGTTGCAGCATGGTCCAAAATTGAAATAGGGGAGACACACCAACTGCTAGTGAGTTCCAGCCGGTGAAGTTTGCCAGTAATACGGGGGCAGTTGGAGTGGATCATCTATTTGAATTTTGAACTGTGCTTCGGTCCTACCTGGCACCAAATCCACATCTGTTGCTGCTACTGCTGCTGGCACACGAGGGGAAGGTACAGAGCAAGTTAAGAGGTACATTATCTGTAATTTACAATAGAAATTAATGCATTGGGGGCGTTACTGTGTGGCATAATGTGTTATAAGAGACATTAATGTGTGTAGCATAATGTGCAAGGGGTATTACTGAGTGGCATAATGTATAAGGGTACTCGCTTAGTTAGTTAGGCGTTGATCAATTATTTTCATAATAAATTTAACACATGGATTGCCCAAGAAGCCTTACAACGAAGGCCTCTCAGGATAAAGACCAAGAGAATATGTAAATATTCAGTCCTGCACTAATAATATGGCTTACATTCCACCCACTTTAATAAGCCAGAAATGACAAATTGAGTAAAGCATAATATAAAAAATGTATTAAAATAACATAAAAATAATGTCATAATAGAATAGGTGGCCACCTTACATATACAGATAAATAAAAGTTGATAAACATGTTCATGCATTTTTATCACACATTTACTGCCGCAAACTGAGGGATCCTTTCGCCTTTAATTTGTCATTTCTAGGTTATTGAAGTGGGTGGAATTTAGGCCATTTTAATTATTAGTGCAGGATTGAATATTTACATATTCTCTTGATAATATATAAGGGGCACTACTATATGAGCGGCACAATTGGCCTTATTCTAGTTCACTCTTTATGACAAAATCCTTCTTAGATGGACAAAACCATGTGCACTGCAGGGGGGGGCAGATGTAACATGTGCAGAGAGAATTAGATTTGAGTGAGTTATTTTGTTTCTGTGCATGAAAAATACTGGCTGCTTTATTTTTACACTGCAATATAGATCTCACTTTGAAGTAAAACCCCACCCAGATCTAACTCTCTCTGCACAAGTAACATCTACCCCACCTGCAGTGCACATGGTTTTGTCCATCTAAGAAGGATTTTGTCAGAAAGAGTGAACTAGAATAAGGCCCAATGTGCTATATGGGAGCTGCTACTGTGTGGCACAATGTGTATAATGTGAAGGGCTCTGAGTGGCATAATGTGAATGATCTCTATGTGGCATAATGTGAATAGGATCTCTGTGTGGCATAATGTGAATGATCTCTATGTGGCATAATGGGAATGGGATCTCAGAGGGGTCCGAGCAGGGGCAATCAGCATCCGGTCTTTCAAAATATTTTTTAAAATTCAGTAGCTGCTTCCTGCTCTGAAAATGCCGCTACAGCTCCCTGCCATCGCTGGGACCCTGCAGCCCAGACCGGGCTGCTGCACATAGGTATTTGCCAGCAGTGCTTCACCACTGGCACACACCTACGGCTCAGACCCAACACATTGCGGGTGCTAAAAAGCATCCACGATATGCCACTGACGGGTCAGATCCGACAGATTGAACCTGCACAGGTTCAATCTGTAAGGCCCGACTTGGGCCCTTATTCTGGTTGGTGCGGTCAGAGCCGCACACGGGGCTCCGACCGCACAAACCAAGGGCCGCCCACCCGACGGATCGCCACTGCCGTCCGTACACGGACGGCTGGCGATCCGCATCAAAATGGTGGAGGCGTACGCCTCCACCATGGTGGGAGCTGCCCCCTGCCTTCGATGGTCGTCGACCATCGAAGGCAGGGCCGCACGCCGCGGCAGCCCCGCAAGCTGAGACCACACGGACAATCGTCCGTGTGGTAGCTTGTATGGGGGCTGAAAGCTGACATCCGGCGACGTCAGCTTTCCGCCCCCATGTCATGGTAATGAGGGCGTCATGCCCTCATTACCATGCATACGCCCCGCGTTTGCATGGGAACGCCCATGAAACGCGGGGCGTACACATAGGGAAATGAGGGGATGAAGCCCCTCACGCCCCTATACGCCCCCTTTGCGGCGGACGAAATCCGTCTGCGGCGAAGGGGGCTGCACATGCGCAGAATGACCTCTGCGCATGTGCAGTGGCAAAACATCGGCGGTACGGCCGCACGCGGGCCGTACCGTGCCGATTAGAATAAGGGCCTTGATGCGTATGGGACCATTCATCGGGTCGGATGGGATCATCTGATTTCTCGGCCTAATCCGTCGGATCTGGGTGAAATCGGCCCAAATTGAAAAGTGTATGGACACCTTTAGATTGTTCCTATGTATAATGTTTTAATAATATTATTGGTTTTAACAAAAAAAAATCTTTAATTAAAATCTGATTACTTAAATGGTGAACTTTTTTTTGGGGGGGGTTAAGTGTTCATCTGAATATTCATCTGTACTTGTGCTCCCCAGTTGTGGATCTAGAACTGCAAGACAGACTGCACACAGGGAAATCAACTGCAGTAAATCTTCCATGGATAATGATGCCAGGTAACTCACTTCATTAACTCTCAACTGCTGGTATTCAGCACATTCTTAGTGTTATATACAGGCATGTTGTCACCAGAGTTTGACTGTGTCTACATTGGTGACCAAAGTGACAATGATGTATACTATTGCGGTATAATCTGTCCTATATGGGATACATATTTAATTTTGAGACAAAGTGCTTTTTCATCAAAGGTAAATTATTTACGGCTCACACATTTTTATAATGCAAATGCTTTTTTAATTTATAATTTATTATTTAAACTTTTTTTGTATTTCTGTCTAATTACTCAGTGGGAGATTCCAGTGATAATCAAGCAAAGTTTAGAAACAGTGCAGGGAGCTTAGTGATGTTCAAAAGGAATAAAAACAGAGCTGAAAACACTTACATTATTAATGGCAGAATTAATATGTATAGGAGAAAATGGAGTAGACTAATAAATAACATTTGTTACATTTTCAATTTAACCCTCTCAGTGCCAAAGGAATTTGGGGCTGCACGGATGATGTAATGGTTAGCATTACTGCCTCACAGCGCTGAGATCATGGGTTTAATTCCCACCATGGCCCTAACTGTGTGGAGTTTGTATATTGTCCCTGTGCTTGCGTGGGTATCCTCCGGGTACTCCGGTCTTCCTCCCACAATCCAAAAATATACTGGTAGGTTAATTGACTCCCAACAAAATTAACCCTAGAATGTCTGTGTGTGCGTGTACATGTGGTAGGGAATATAGATTGTAAGCTCCACTGGGGCAGTGACTGATGTGAATGTTCAAATATTCTCTGTAAAACGGAGCGGAATATGTGTGTGCTATAGGAGGAACTGTTAACAGATAAATAAGGAACTTTGTCAAAATAGGTGTATACTTTATACAGTGTACATGCACATATTTATTTATTTAGTAGATGTATCTATTTTGTATTGTACAGTATGTATTTTTGGCTGAAAGAGTGTATGTATTTAGAATTAATTGTAACTGAATCCAGAGATGTTCTAAAGATTTTTGTATCAAAAGACTTGAAAATAAAAGTTAAAATATTACAAATATTTCTGGTCAATGAAATAGGCAACTCCATCACAAAATATGTGGACAAACAGAATAAATTATTGACCTTCACCACATATCTGAGCCTAATGAGCCATACAGTGTAAACACAATTTACTTTCTGTAATTGAATATGCCTTTATTAATGTTTTGGCATGGAGGTGCTATGAAAAGAATTATGATACTCTAGGGTGCTGTGAATGCAAAAAGTTTGTGAATTACTAATCTAGTGTATTGTCCATTATCTAACTGAGAATAAATGATATGCATTTAGCAACAATCTAATATTGTATATTAATGTATGTATATATTTTTTGTATGTCGATATTTGCAATCTTTATTATTATTATGTTTTTCTTCATCATAATAATAATAATAATAATAATAATAATAATAATAATAATAATAATACACATTTAGAGTCACCTGCCTGCTTAATAGCTTCCTATAATGCTGCCAGATGCTCCTCTGTGTCAATGATAGCATGGGGGAACCAGGTAAGTTGGGGTATGGGTGATTACATATTTCAATTTTTGTTATTTTAATAGGTGTACAGCCACTTGTAGAAGGAATTGAAAAAAAAATATGTGCATATTAATACTGAAATAATTTGTGAAAAATAATACTATACAACAAATAACCCAGAATGCTTGCTGGTTCTAATTAAACAGCTGGTACAAACATTACTACATTTTATTCAAATGATTTTAGGGCGTTACTGCACCTGCACAAATTGCCATAAATGTTTCCATGTTGAATGTACAATACTTTTTCTGTGCTATGTGGCAGTACTTCCTGTATTTCTTCGTTATAAAGTTATCCGTGTCTGTTTTGTGTAACATTGAGGCTCTGTGGTGCGTTAGAAATGTGATATATTTTATGCTTCCAACATTAGTTTCTAGAATATAATACAGTCTATTATAGCTGATGAGAAATAAGCTAGTTTTTGCCAGAGCTCTATATAGTTTATTGCATTTTTTTAAACATTTTTATTTATTTTTATTTTAGTATAAGCAATTTAAACATCTTCAGGGAACAGTAAATTAGGTGTGTGTTATTTAAGGCCCTTACACACTAGAAGATTATCTTTCCAGTCTGTCTGGTTAAAATGAAAATCTGGAAATTTTTGGGAGCAAATGATAATTGACCCTTCGCTCCTAAACATGGAAAAATTGACCTTACAGACAAATTGGACAATTTGAGGCCCATACACACTAGAAGATATGAAAGATGAAAGATATTGGTGAACAATATACCTTGAGCTGATCATGAAAGATATGATCAGCAACGATGGGTGCAAATGGCATGAGCAATATTGGCAGAATGACCTGCATGTCCGGAAGATGTCAATATCTTTAACAATGAGAAGATATTGACATCAATATTGTTCAGAAGCCCCTTTCTCAAAGAGATTGATACCATAGTGTGTATGGGCCTTTGTGTAGATGACTGACTTTGTCCATTTTCCAGCGGTTTCCAGCGTTTGGGAGCAAATTGTCGATTGTAATTTGTTCCCAGAAATTTTCAAATTTTCATTCCAACCAGCCAGAATACAGATGGAGCAGTTCACATTGGATTCTATTGGCATTCGCCAGCCGCCACTCTCTGCCTACAGCCGACAGAAGGGGACACGTGCGCATAAAATGCTTGCGTGCCCCATTTTTAACAGAACCCACCGCTGCCCTCCGCTGGGTCCCCAATGCTCCCCATTCTCCCCCGTAGCCCCACACACACCCCACTCACCCTGCCCATCTCCCTGAAGTGGAGATGACAGGGAATCCACTCCCCCTGCTGTGCTGACGAGGATGTTTCAGCATGTGAGATGCCTGCACATCCTCGTCAGATGGAGCTCCTGTCCGCCAGCCTGCCCCAGCTCAGGAGATCTGGCGATTCTACAGGCTGGCTGCCAGGCGCTCAATCTGTAATATCACTAGTCACATTTTCTCTGTAACCATTTCAGTGTGCCAGATTCCACATCAGGTCTCTCTGCACTGTATATGTTCCTCTTTACAGGGAGGTCCTAAGAGGCGTTCCTATAGCGAACTTGAACTGCAATTCAGTTCCAGAGGAAATTTGTGTTGTTTATTTTTGTGCATAACTCTGCTCAACCCTGAAAAGTTAGGGAAATCTTTTCTGGACATAGGGCCTGATTCAGAGCTGCTTGCTGGGCTGCGAGTATTCGGAGCCCAGCAAGCAGGTAGATTCCATCCTGCCAAGCTTCCTCTCCCCGCCCTGTGCACGGCTGCAAATGCGTTCTTAGCCACGCACAACGGGGGAAAATCACTCATGATATTCCTGTGCTCGCAGCGCTGAGTAAGTCTAGATGTCAGTGGCCCTCCATCTCAGCTGCTGGAAAACGCCTGTGTTACGCCCCCAAATGCCTGGTACCTGTCAATCACCTTGCGAGCGCCCAGCGAAGGAGACCCCACACATGAACCCAGCGTACTGTGTGCATGTGTGGTCTTTCAATAATTGGCAGCCCTGCGAATGGGTCCGTAGGGCAGAACCTCTAATTCACCTTCCCAATAAATATTTCTGTACATGGAGGGATTTAAAAAGTGTCATTTTATTCAATAGAGAAATGTGAATAACGTCAGTTTTCAGGCGACTTTCATTAAAAAGCTAAATAATTGGTTAAAAGATGTGAGACATATAGGAGCAGGTGTTGTATTGATAAAATCGTGGTTTTAGAATTTGCAGATAAGAGCGAATGGTAGTTTATTCCATAATTTTACAAAATGGTATATAAAATAAAATAGAAAATGACTTTAAACATGCATTTCTGTATTAAAAAGTGCTCCAAAAAGTTTAATTTGCTGAAAAGTGCTTGATTGCCATCATTCCTCCACCATTAATAACCGGTATACAAATCATCTAACTGGCATCTTTTACCTCCAGTGCTTCCCTTATGGCAACTAGAAACAGAATTTAAACTGCGCTGGATCAGTGGTGCTGAAAAATTGCTGATGGTTTCCCAGGGTATACTACAACATATCCTATATCAATAATGGTATGAACATGGAGTGCGGAATTCCTGCGCAAATATTCACCATTCAATATCGGTCGAATGAATACAATAACAATATTTTACTTAATGAAATATAAACAATTTATTTTTATACAGATAATCATAATAATATCAATATATATATATATATTTAAACAAAAAATATATATGGGGGTGTGGCCTAATACCGGTATACTGAGACAGACACACTTACACACATATAAATAAAAATCCTCTTTGGGTGGAGAGGGAATCAGCTCCACTGAGTGGTATAATATGGTCACAGGCTTAATTTTGCTCCTGCGTGATAGAAAAAAGGGAATCTTTGGGTGAAATTTAACAGGATGAGAGATTCAGAAAGTGAGAGATTTGGTAAGAAATCTCCAGTTTTTTTAAAGCGGCAATCATTTACACTTCCAATTCAAACTAGTTTTGCAGTGTAAATGATTGCCGCTTTAAAAAAACTGGAGATTTCTTACCAAATCTCTCACTTTCTGACTCTCTCATCCTGTTACATTTCCCCTTAGTACCAAAAAACTGATGAAAAATCCATACAAAATCAAACTAGTTTTGCCGTGTAAATGATTGCCGCTTTAAAAAAAACCTGGAGATTTCTTACCAAATCTCTCACTTTCTGATTCTCTCACCCTACTATATTTCAACCATACAATCAAACACTAGACATATATACTCAGGGGTTAAAGTGAGGGGGAACGGGTTGGAACTGAGTTCCACCACCTCTTATGGTAGGGGGAACTGAGTTCCACCTCTACCACAGCCCTGAACAGTAATTCCAGCAGAAAATTATTTCCCAGCGGCTTCTTCTTCTGGAACTCATGTGATGTCATGCTTTCACCGCCTCTGAAGTTAAGAAGGGCCACTAAGAGGAGCAGGCTCTGTGCAGGCTGCAGACAGGTAAGAGGGGGCTGGAGGGACTCAGAGGTGGGGAAGCTGCTGAGGGGCACAGGGCATGGAACTGCTGAGGGACATGGACAGAGTGCAACTGGAGTGAAAGAGACAGATATGTATAAGCAGCACAACTGTAGACATTATGGGGGAAATTTACTAAAGGAAATTTGTAAAAAATAGGTGTATTTGTATTTAGAAATACACTTATTTTTTACATTTTCTATCCCGAAAATACAGCAATTCGTATTCGTATTGATAGCACAGATTTTTATTGGAGTCACTATTATGTGACAATAACCCTTCCTTGTGGGACCATTATCTCTTTGTTAGAGGTAGGGCACAAATTCCCTGGCACGAATTAGGCTCTGCCGAATGAGGGGTTGAGGATCAGTGTTAGGGGAAATGAGTTCCACCACCTCTCCAGGACCACTTTAAGCCCTGTATACACTGTATGTGTGTGTGTGTGTGTGTATGTATATATATATATATATATATATATATATATATATATATACACACACATATACATACCGGATATCAAGTTCTTAAAGTTCTTTACAATGCATTGAATAAGGATGACAATACACAATGAAATACTCATCATGAACCAATTCCAAATTAGTGAATCTATGTGTTCAGACAGTGGAATCCCTAGTTACTGTATTTATGGTGCCATAATAATTCTGCCTATGGAATTCACAGATTCTGTCACTTTGCCTTTGGCCTTTGTTTGGCTTTTTCACTTTTCAAAAAGTATTTTTGAATTTTAGATTTAGCAATATTTTAGTCCTAAGTAATGTGTATATATCTCCTATATATTTGGCTACATCTGTCACTCAAAGTGGGTGTCTGTGTCTATAACGCTCTGTTCCTGGACTTTCCTCTTAATGTGTGATTGCCTTCATCTGTGTTGAACACCTTTCTGAGAAATTAACCTGTTTAAAACAGGTGATGGCAATCATACATTAAGGGGAAGTCTAGAAACAGAGCATTGTGTCCCTCCTGGAGAGGGTCATGTTGGGAGGTATGTGACCGAGAACCAGCCCAGTGAGCCCACAGACAGTGCCAGACACCCACTGCCTTCCCATGTTGCCCAGCACTGCTACTCCACAGCCACCAGGTGAGCGCCCCCCCCCTCCCGCGATTCGCGGCAAAAACACCCGCTCCCCGCGACCCCCCCTACCGCGATTCGCAGCAAAAACACCCCCGCGACCCCCCCTCCCGCGATTCGCTGCAAAAAGAACAACCCCACGACCCCTCCAGCAATTCGCAGCATAACCACCACCCCGCGACCCCCCCTCCAGCGAATCGCGGCAAACCCTCCCCCGTGACCCCCCCCGCGACCTCCCTCCCGCGATTCGCGGCAAAAAGAACCCCCCCGCGACCCCCCCTTGCACGATTGGCGGCACCCCCCCTGCGACCCCCCTCCCGCGATTCGCGGCACCCCCCCCCCCCGCAATTCGCAGCGGCCCGAGGATTAAATGTCACATGCAAAACACTGACATGGCTATGGTCGACAATGAAAAAGGTTGACATGAGTTTTTGAAGATTTATTTTTAATTTTTTTTAATTTTTTCATATTCATTGTCATGTGTCGACATGGACACTAATGAAGTGGCACACTTATGTCAACATTTACATGTGTTGACCTTTCTGTGTTGATTTTTTCTTGTGGCGATTCGCGTCACACCCCCCCCACCCCCCCCCACAACCCCTACTCCCGCGATTCACGGCACACACACACACACCTCCCCCGCGATTCTCGGCACCCCACCCCGTGACCCCCCCTCCCGTGATTCACGGCACCTCCCGCAATTCGCGGCAACCCCCCACCGGAACCCCTGTGAACCCCGCCCTCCCGCGATTCGCGGCACCCACCCCCGCGACCCCCCCTCCCGCAATTCGCGGCACCCCCCCGTGATTCGCGGCAGCTCCAGAATTAAATTGCACATGGAAAACACTGACATGGCTATGGTCGACAATGAAAAAGGTTGACATGAGTTTTTGAAGTTTTTTTGTCATTTTTTGAATATTTTCATATTCATTCTCATGTGTCGACATGGACACCAATGAAGTGCCACACTTATGTCAACATTTACATGTGTTGACCTTTCTGTGTTGATTTTTTTCTTGTGGCGATTCGCGTCACACCCCCCGCAACCCCCCCTCCGGCGATTCGCGGCACCCCGGCACCCCCCGCGACCCCCTCCCGCAATTCGCGGCAACCCCCCACCGGAACCCCCATGAACCCCGCTCTCCCGCGATTCGGGGCACCCACCCCCCGCAACCCCCCCCCCCTCCCGCAAATCGCGGCACCGCCCGCGATTCGCAGCAGCCCCAGGATTAAATGGCACATGCAAAACACTGGCACGGCTATGGTCGACAATGAAAAAGGTTGACATGAGTTTTTGAAGATTTATTTCATTTTTTTAATGTTTTCATATTCATTGTCATGTGTCAACATGGACACCAATGAAGTGGCACACTTATGTCAACATTTACATGTGTTGACCTTTCTGTGTTGATTTTTTCATGTGGCGATTCGCGTCACACCCCCCGCAACCCCCCCTCCCGCGATTCGCGGCACCACCGTGACCCCCCACCTCCCGCAATTCGCGGCACCCAACCCCGCGACCCCCCCCTCCCGCAATTCGCGGCACCCCCCGTGATTCGCGGCAGCTCCAGAATTAAACACTGACATGGCTATGGTCGACAATGAAAAAGGTTGACATGAGTTTTTGAAGTTTTTTTTCCATTTTTGAATGTTTTCATATTCATTCTCATGTGTCGACATGGACACCAATGAAGTGCCACACTTATGTCAACATTTACATGTGTTGACCTTTCTGTGTTGATTTTTTCTTGTGGTGATTCGCGTCACCCCCCCCCCACCCCACCCCCCCCGCAACCCCCACTCCCGCGATTCACGGCACACACACACACCCCCGCGATTCTCGGCACCCCACCCCGTGACCCCCCCTCCCGTGATTCACGGCACACCCCCCGCGACCCCCCCTACCATGATTCGCCGCAACCCCCGCCCCCATAACCCCCCTCCCGCGATTTGCAGCAACCCACCCCGCGACCCCCCTCCCGCGATTCTCTGCAATCCCTCCCCTCCCGCGATTCGCAGCATCCACCCCCCCACAACCCCCCCTCCTGCAATTCGCGGCACCCCCCGCGACCCCCCCTCCTGCAATTCGCGGCACCCTCCGCGACCCCCCCTCCCGAGATTCGCGGACACCTAAGTTGCAATACAGGGCGTCTTTCATACAATTCTAACCATATTTCTCATATACAAACGTTCACAAATTAAGGGGGCGCAGCCCCTTACGACGGTGTGAAGAGCGCCCGTAGGGCGCGATGAATCACCTAGTACTGATATATTTAACTTGCCATACTTTGCTATATTTTACGTAATTATACTCTGGGTGCTTCTGTTATTTTTAACTAAAACATACAAATAAACAAGTGATTTTTAATTAGACATAGTGTATAAAACTTAAGGGACTGACATCACTCTCTTTTACAAAAGGCATCCATCTTTCGTCTCTGATTAACAGGTAAATGAACGGGTAGCTTGATTATGTTTGATTAATGAAACTTATATATATGTTGTCCCTTCTATGATATTGTGTAATCATTTACCGCTAATAGGATACACTCTAATTAAAATTTAATGGCATTCCTCATTAGCTACTTCATTTGGATGATGGTCACTTCACTGTGCTCTGCTCGGAATGTAGTAGATAAGAAACACTTCATTTGAGAGCTCTCTTTCTGATGAATGGGTCATGAAACACCTCTATTATTAAACCACATCGAATAAAAACCTACTTTCTCGTTAAATACCCGTGAAAAATAGTGGAAACTGGGTACAAGTAAATAAAATACTCTTACAACTACAATGTTGAGTTATTGTTTGACTAGTCTTTGCCATTTTGTTAACCTTTCTAAAGGATTTCTTTTACTTTAACCCCTTCACGACATTTGACGTATATATACGTCATGGTCGGGAAGTACTTCCCGACACATGACGTATATATACGTCATGACTTCTAACTGTCACTGCGTCTAGAGACGCAGTGACAGTTAGGTGATGTCTGCTGTCCCTGACAGCAGACATCCCCCCTCGCCGCCCAGGGGGGGCAGGGGTGCCCCCCCCGGTCGGCGATCGCTGTGATTGGCTGTTCAAATCTGAACAGCCATTCACAGCGTTTCCTGTGTTACCGGCGGCTAAGCCGCTCGGTAACACAGGGATCGGTGGTGATCGGTGCTGTCAGGTACAGCACCGATCACCACCGATGTGCAGCCCACCCCTCGCACCCGCCGGGCACTAACCCGGCAGCAGCAGCGGCTCCAACGGCTCCCCCGGAGCGTCTGGAGCGCACGCAGCGCTGCCCTCCTCCCCCCTCCCCCCCGCAGCAGCAGCAGCAGCATCAAGCTGCTGAAAAAGGTGTACAATAAAATATATGCACTGAAAATATATGTATATATATATATATATATATATATATACATACACACACACATATATATATATATATATATATATATATATATGTGTGTGTGTATATATATGTATATATATAAATATATATATATATATACATATATACACACATATATATATATATATATATATGTGTGTGTGTGTGTGTGTGTATATACCCCACCGATCGCCAGCCCCCCCCCCCCCCTCCCACCCGGCAGCCCCCCTCCCTCCCACCCACCCGGCTGCCGCAGCGCCAGCACCCCTCCCACCCCCCCGCCAGCCGCAGCGCCAGCCCCCCTCCCAAAGCTGGTGACTAAAATGGGGTCACTTGTGGGGGGGTTCCACTGTATTGGTGCTTCGGGGGTCTTGCTAATGCGACATAGCACCCACCATTCATTCCGCCACCAAAAATCACTCCTTCCCTTCTGAGTCCTGCCATGCACCCAACTGGTATTTTTTGGTCACACGTGAGGCATTGCCGTACTCGGGAGAAATTGGGGCACAGATTTTGGGGTGCTTTGTCTCCTTCATTCCTTGTGAAAATAAAAAATTTTGAGCCAGAACTGCATTTTTCTGTAAAAAATTACATTTTTTTACACAAAAATGCAGATCTGGCTCAAAATTTTTCATTTTCACAAGGAATGAAGGAGACAAAGCACCCCAAAATCTGTGCCCCAATTTCTCCCGAGTACGGCAATGCCTCATGTGTGACCAAAAAATACCAGTTGGGTGCATGGCAGGACTCAGAAGGGAAGGAGTGATTTTTGGATTTTGCAGCACAGATTCTGGTTGAATGACCCCCGAAACACCCATACAGTGGAACCCCCCACAAGTGACCCCATTTTGCAAACTACACCCTTCAGGGAATTCATCAAGGGGTATAGTGTACATTTCAAACCCCCCGGGGTTTCACCAATTTTGATACAACTGAGCTGTGAAAATGAAAAATTAATTTTTTTTCATTTTCACTGCCCAGTTGTACCACAATTGGTGAAACCCCTGGGGGTTTGAAATGTACACTATACCCCTAGATGAATTCCCTGAAGGGTGTAGTTTGCAAAATGGGGTCACTTGTGGGGGGGTACCTAACTTTTAGCATCTTATGGTGCCTAGAAACCTACATTGTGGGGGACATTTACCAAAATGGATTCGTAGAAAAAAGGTGTATTCGTAGGGAGAAATACACCTTTTTTTTACGAATTTGTATTTTCGGGATTTACAATCCCAAAAATACAACAATTCGTAGTCCTAAAGATGGAACATTCGTATTTGTAGTTACAAATACGAATGTCTACACCATCGATAGGATACGACAGAAATCACCATTCAAAAGAATGGTGGTTTCTGATTTACTAAGCAGCCGTACTGACAATACGGCTGCTTAGTGGTGTGAAACACCCACGCAAATACGACAGGAAAATAGAACACCATTTTCCTGTTCTATTTGCGTTTTAGCCTGCACGGATCAGTCAGATCCGTGCAGGCTGCAGTGTAAAAAAATAGAAAAAATAAATAAATTAAAAAAAAAAACGGCGTGGGGTCACCCCCACAGCCGAAACCAGCACCAGGCTGAAGGAGCCGGGGCCGGTAATTAAAAATCAGGGAGCCCGACAAATAGGGGTTCCCCGATTTTTAACAACCAGCCCCAGGCTCCAGGTCCGGGGCTGGTTCCCAAAATACGGGGGACAAAATGAGTAGGGGTCCCCCGTATTTTAAGAACCAGCCCCAGGCACAACCAGCCGGCAGGGTAATGTCACAGCCGGGGGACACTTATAATATAAGGTCCCGCGGCCAAAACATTCTCCCTACCGACCAGTCAGCCTGGCCAGGGGCCCTGGGGGAGTGGGGACCCCCCCAATAAAGGGGTCCCCCCCCTCCAGGACTTACCTGACCAGGCTGAAGCCTGGTGCTGTCCCCGGTGACCCTGGAGCGGTGGTCACCGGGCTGATGGTATTGTGTAAAAAATAGATAAACCATTGTTTTTTACTGTGGCACTACAAGTGCCAGCAAGCCTCCCCAGCAAGCTGGGACTTGGAGAACCACAAGTCCCAGCCTGCTGGGCATTAAAGGGCCCGCTGGCACTTGTAGTTCTACAGTTAAAAAAATAGTGCACAAAACACACTGACACACTTTTAAAATAAAACTTTATTACACACAAAGCCCACACATACTGATACTTACCTATCTTCTTCCCATAGGTCGCCCTGATGTCCTGTGTCGTCTTCGGGATCCATGTCGACGTCCTTCTTCATGTCGACGTCGCTGTCGGCGATGGTGTCCCCGTCCGGATCCGAAGAAATCCATTTGGGAAGCTGTGGAAGGAAACCATACTCACCTGTCCCAGCGCGACGTAGTCCAGGTAAGGGTCTTTGCAAAAAAATAAACCGAAAACCCCGAAACCAAACCGGACTCTGACGGAGACGCACGTGTGTTTATTTACATCGTGCGGCTCCGCCTCCCGAATGCCGCTATTGGCCGCCTTGCGGCCTAGCGGCTCCTGATTGGCCGCTAGGCCGCAAGGCGGCCAATAGCGGCATTCGGGAGGCGGAGCCGCACGATGTAAACACACCGTGTGTCTCCGTCGTGTCCGGTTTGGTTTCGGGGCTGTCGGTTTGTTTTTTTGCAAAGACCCTTACCTGGACTACGTCGCGCTGGGACAGGTGAGTATGGTTTCCTTCCACAGCTTCCCAAATGGATTTCTTCGGATCCGGACGGGGACACCATCGCCGACAGCGACGTCGACATGAAGAAGGACGTCGACATGGATCCCGAAGACGACACAGGACATCAGGGCGACCTATGGGAAGAAGATAGGTAAGTATCAGTATGTGTGGGCTTTGTGTGTAATAAAGTTTTATTTTAAAAGTGTGTCAGTGTGTTTTGTGCACTATTTTTTTAACTGTAGAACTACAAGTGCCAGCGGGCCCTTTAATGCCCAGCAGGCTGGGACTTGTGGTTCTCCAAGTCCCAGCTTGCTGGGGAGGCTTGCTGGCACTTGTAGTGCCACAGTAAAAAACAATGGTTTATCTATTTTTTACACAATACCATCAGCCCGGTGACCACCGCTCCAGGGTCACCGGGGACAGCACCAGGCTTCAGCCTGGTCAGGTAAGTCCTGGAGGGGGGGGACCCCTTTATTGGGGGGGTCCCCACTCCCCCAGGGCCCCTGGCCAGGCTGACTGGTCGGTAGGGAGAATGTTTTGGCCGCGGGACCTTATATTATAAGTGTCCCCCGGCTGTGACATTACCCTGCCGGCTGGTTGTGCCTGGGGCTGGTTCTTAAAATACGGGGGACCCCTACTCATTTTGTCCCCCGTATTTTGGGAACCAGCCCCGGACCTGGAGCCTGGGGCTGGTTGTTAAAAATCGGGGAACCCCTATTTGTCGGGTTCCCTGATTTTTAATTACCGGCCCCGGCTCCTTCAGCCTGGTGCTGGTTATGGCTGTGGGGGGGACCCCACGCCGTTTTTTTTTTTATTTATTTATTTTTCTATTTTTTTTTACACCTTGCAGCCTGCACGGATCGGACTTGATCCGTGCAGACTGCTAGAAATAATTCGTATTAGCGGCCGTATATACGGCCGCTAATACGAATCATTACACCATCGGAGGGTTACAAAGCAGTCGTATCTGACTGCTTTGTAAATCCCCCTCCGGAACACGACTTTGCATACGACTTAAACAGTCGTATGCAGTCGTAGGGAAACAACCAATACGAAAAACTAGGTTTTTCATATTGGTAAATTTCCCCCTGTGCCTAAAAAATAATCTCATAAAAAGGAGGCTCCAAAATCAAGTAGGTGCTCCTTCTATTATGAAGCCTGTGGTTTGGTCACCGTGCACACTAGGGCCACATATAGGATATTTATGAAAACCAAAGAATTGGGGGAATCAATTTTTAGTCACATTTCTCTAGTAAAATCTACTGTGTTCCTTAGAAAAATGTATTAAAATTGCAAATCTGCAAAAAAAATGAAATTTTGAAATTTCACCTACACTTTCTTTTAATTTCTGTGAAACACCTAAAGGGTTAACAAACTTCCAAAATGCTGTTTTGAATACTGTGAGGGGTGCAGTTTTTGAAATGGCATCATTTATGGGGGTGTCTCACATACAAGTCACTCAAAG
Organism: Crinia signifera; assembly: GCF_055691185.1. NCBI lineage: Eukaryota > Metazoa > Chordata > Amphibia > Anura > Myobatrachidae > Crinia > Crinia signifera. The sequence goes on from NC_139217.1 coordinate 385,055,154, forward strand.
TTACATCATAACTGACCTGGTCCCTAAAAAAATCAGAGTTTGAAATTTTCTTGAAAATTTGAGAATTTGCTATTCATATTTTAAGCCTCCTAGTGTCCAAAAAAATGAAAATGAGGTTGAAATAATGATGGCAACATAAAGTAGACATATGGTCTATGTTAGTTATTCACTATTTTGAGTGGTAAGATTATTTGTCTCACAAGCAGAAAATTTAACATTTTGCAAATCGCAAAATTTTCCATTTTTTTTACAACATTTTGGTATTTTTCACAAAAAAACACAGACTGTATCGACGAAAATTTACCACTAACTTGAAGTACAATGTGTCACGAGAAAACAATCTCAAAATCACTGGGATAAGTAAAAGCAAAAAAAAGTTATCCCCACTTAAGTGATACATGCCAGATTTGAAAAAAAGGGCTCTGTCAGGAAGGCAAAAACTGGCTCTGTCATGAAGGGGTTAAGAAAACACAGTTGGAATTATTTAGAATGGATTTCATTAGTTCAAGAGTGCATGTCTCATTCTGCGTTCACAGCTGTAGATGCCAATCTTCTACTGATGTCTGTATATTTTACTGACACATTAGGAAGTAAAATGTATTAAGAAGTGAAAAAAAGCAGTTTGTAAAATAAAAAGGTATATGGGAACTAAAGTGAAGTGGGAAAAAAAATTGCATATAATCTGAAATTTAGTATTGCCAGACGTTGTCATAATGTATGTGTAGTGATTTATTTCCCAGATTACTGATAGATAAAAATGTGACTATTTAAAAAAAAATTGCAAGAGTCCATCATCTTCAGCACAGATGAGGGACACCCACAGGGGCAGATTGGCCATAGACCTTACAGGGAAGATTCCCAGGAAGCTGACACACCCATGTGTAGTTCTGGCCCCATTCCCCTCCTGTCCCACACAATAAACATTTACCTGTTCTCAGAATAGAGAGTACCCAACACCGAAAATACTCATCTAAGTCCAGTGCCAATCTATATCCATTCTGACATCTGTTACAGGGACAGGAGTGGGTGCTATCTGGGGGTATTATTTGAAATGTGAAGGTTTGTGGTTTGTCACAGCAGCTGAAAGGTCTGGAGGCCACCAGATGGCCAAGCGTATTGAACGGCTTTCACACAGGTGTAGTGATGGATTAATACCACCAATTTTTATGTTCGTCCCGCCTACATTTTATTTGGTGCGGCCCAGATGAGGCCACTTCTAGAAATTTTTCCAGGGCCACTATTAGTTAACAATCCGTCCATGGACACCCACAACCAGGGCCGCCCTTTAAACATTTTAGGGGTGTGGCCTAATTGTTCGCGGTGGCCACGCCTACCGTAATTAGGTCACGACCCCAAATTTTTTACCAGGCCCGGCATACCTCTGACTGCCCTGCCCTCAACATATATATACCCCATGACAGGTATATCTGAGAACAGCAATGAGCTTTTTGCCAATATGAGGTAACAAAATTGGGTTTCTCCCAAGCTATAGCTATAATTAGCACCAATCTGTGACAGGAAGTGAAGGTCACACTATAACAGAGTCAGTATAGTGTCCCCTGTTATAGTGGGACAATCCCCATGTCCTTTCCTTCAGTGGGCTGGATCCCTTAGTAGGAATTAGGCCCACAATAAAAAAAAAATATGAAAAACATTGAGAAGGATCAAATCATTTTGCTAGTTTCAGCAAGCCCAGATGACCATAATGTTTTAGGGTATGTTGATGTTTATAAAACTAACTGAGACCTTTAGTTCCAAATACATATAGGCCCGAAATCAAAATCACTCACAGATTGTTGTTATTGCTCCCATATTAAATGTACACTACTTTGTAACATTCTGACTGGCAAGCTTAGCGTAAAAGCCACCATCATCACTTCTATCAACCTATACTTGGTACAAATGATCTTCTGGCAGAGACAGATTATTAATGGGGTAGATGGAACTACAGCCCCAGGCCTCAACATAAATAATGGCCCATAATCATGGCCGCATGAGGATAGCCAGCTGCCACCTGGCCACACGGTCTGCTGTAGGACATTGAAATTGTATTTCTTACATCCCTCAGGTAATTATGCATTTTTTGTACTTTTACATATTTTGGGAGACATTGGAGCTGAGAATGTACATGCCTCCATGGCACTGGCTACACCCATGCAGGAATGGCCTCTCCTACGTTGCACTGGCCACACCTCCATGACCAGGGGATGGCTGGAAACTGTAAGGCTGGGGGGCAAACACAGTCAGTGGCCTTGACTTCTCTAACAAAAAAAAAAAACAAAAGACATTAAAACACACGCATGCAGGTATCTGAGGAGCACTTAGAACCACTGAAGCTGTAGAACGTTAGATAATGTAAAAGTCATTTTAAATAAAATAAACCATATTGTATGATAAAAGTTATCCAGTTGAGACTGACTTATTACTGATGGCAGGAAAAGTCATTTGATGGTGAGCGATCATTGAAGGATTGCTCCAGCTAGCGGCCACATTTGAGGGGATGTGTTAGTAAACACCTCTCCTAGCATTCTACCGAGAGGATTCAGGTGGCCGGGCATTCATAGGTGCAGCAGGCCGTGTTTAGCTGTTGGCTAAGCAGTAAAAGAACGCTGCTTAGGGAGCGTGTCTGAGTCAGGCCCCATATTGCTATATCTCAGTATGTGGCTTATTTATGACAATCCCCTGCCAAAATATGGATGGGATATGATAAATTAAAATAAAATACTTTCGCTTACATTTACATGCCAGTGATTGGTGAGCTGTTTCTTCCTGATAGGAGAGACTACTCTGGATGTCTGCCTACTGACTACAGTGCATCGGGGGTGAAGAAAGCGGAGACACAGGTGTGAAGGGTGCAGTGACACAAGTGGGCAGAGGCACAAGTAGGAAGGCACAGGTAATAAGAGAGGTAGACACAGGTAGCGAAGGTGGTAGTGCCATAGTTGGCAGAGACACATGTGGAGAGAGAAGCAGAATCACAGATAGAGATAGGCAGAGACATAGGTGGGGAGGGGGTAGAGATAGAAGTTGAAAGGGAGCAATCACAGGTGGGAAGGGGATAGAGAGACCGGTTAGGAGGGGCAGAGGAAGGCTGATATACAGGTGGAGAGGCTGGCAGAAGCACACTGGTGAAAGGAACAGATACACAGGTGGGGGCGAGATACAGATGAAGTGAGGGAAGAGGAAAAATTGAGGAAAGAGGTGGAGATGCAGATAGGAAAATAAGAAGTGGCACAGGTATGAAAGGGCAGAAATAAACATAGGTGGAGAGAGGACAAAATACACACTGTAGGTGATGGAAGTAGTGGCATTTATTCTAAGGGTCAGTGGCAAGAATGTCATCGTGAAACATGGGCAGCTGCATCTAATGTCCCAGCTTATCATTTATTTAGGGGAAAAATCAAATTGAAGATACATCCTCGCTCTACCCAGGCCACTATTTCTCTGATTGGAACCCAGGAGATGAAGAGCAGCAGAAGACAGGGGTGGGGGCTCAGAAGATGCAACATTTGCAGGAAGAGTTGCAGCCCCTGTGCTAACAGCTTATCATTGTCCTGAATGGTCCTATTAATCACTCACAAAAGTCTTACCCCCTGCCCCTTCAGGCATCCTCACTGGCTCTACTCACCGCACAGAAGTCTTTCTAATAGCAGACATGCAGAGCTTCTCTCCATGCCAGGGGGCGTGACTTCAAATGGATCTAGGAGGCGGGGCTACTGTGAGGCACAGAGGCAGGCAGAGCTACAGGTCTGTTCAAACTTGTGATTTGGACAGGTCCAGGGGCGGAGCTTTGCCTGCCTCGCTCTGTGTTATGTCTGATGTAGTAACCGGGTGCTGTCAGCCTGCTGGGGCTGGGATTTTTAGATGGTAAGGTATTTTGGGTGGCTGGGAGGGGAGTAAGCTGGGATGCTGGTTGTGCCAGGAAACAAAAATCCTGTCAGCACTGGCTTTATAGCAGAGGATCCCTGTGGGTCTATTTTCAATGGGGGGGATTGGAGCTGCAGCTCCATCCGTCCCATTGATAATCCGGCCAGCAGAGCAACTACCTGGTCTCTGTGACAGTGAGCATTGCTGTGGGGAGTGAGGAACACCAGGTGTGATAGCACGCAGCCCATCAATCCTGGAGTACAGGAAGAGCAGGTGTTCTTGCAGCAGCAGACTCACCAGCCATCCACCAATCAGAGCGGCAGGACAGAAGCGTCTTCACATGTTGTGATACGAACGCCTATGCATAGCAGCACGGCCGGATCACACATTGCTTTGATGCTAAGTATGGACCTATGGGGCTTCCTTAGCCCTGTATTTAGGATAACAAGGGAAGAGCAGTGATCACGTGACCGCGGCCGCCGCTGGTGGCTGTCAGTCAGATAGCAGCCACGGCCACATGAAAAGTTAGTACACCAGGGCACTTATTAGACTGTTTGAGGTGTCGGCCCATGACTATCAGTAACAGAGCAGCCCGGGGGGCACATGGCACCCTCCCCCCCCCCGACCCAGCCCGCCCCTGTCCATGACACTGGCCACACCCCACAGCACTGGTCTGAGCTTCTCACAAAAGGCTCTTGATCATTTTCAGCCCCTGGTTATCTGGCCCTTAATTCTTCCCTATACTCCTGGAAATAGGTGTTTCCCATAGTAGAAAATTGCTGTAAAGAAATATACACACTGTAGAAAAAACATCCTTTGTTATAAAAATACTCCTCATTCATTTGTTAATCATTTTATTAATTGTCTGATTCTACAGGGATTCTATTTCTTCCTTGTAATCAACTTCTGCTTATGAAAATAACTACACTGAAATAATCATTATATACATAATTAATCCATCATTATCCCCAGAGAGAAAATAACTCATTTAGAATTAAACTGGAACACCTCAGAGTAGAAACATTAACATTCAAACAACAAAAACTATTTTCTTTTTTTTTCTGTAACCTGTTTTTTTATCACTAATTTGAAAACAAAATATACTAAAATGAATACAACAACATAACATTATTTGAAATAGAAATGTTTGAAAAAGTATACTTAATAAGCCTCAGGCTATGACAGGTTATGATGGCAGAGCTGGATTAGGATGTCACACCATGTCCAGTCTTACTTTGCCTCCATTAAAGAACATCCAGTCTGAAGTTACTCTTAAAGTTTACGACTGATTGTAGTAATTATAAATTCAATAGCGCATTACCTTATTAGGCAATGCTCTATTTAATGTATAATTACTACAATCAGTCACTAGAGGAAACAGCCCCCTGATAGATCAACATGTAAGGATGAAATTCTCATATAATGCAGTGATATGTTAAATCCAATACTCCTGGAGTCTAAGGGGTATATTCAATGTATGTCGAATTGCCATCTTAGCAAAAAGACGGCAGTTTTCTACATGAATAGATTGGAAGAGGTTCCAATCTATTCAATGCTAGCTGTTATTTTCTTCGGCAGGTCGAAATTGACGGAATAGCCACTAATCCACCTGCTTTTGCAATCTCAATCCAACATAAAAAGATGCCGGATTGAGGCAGGGGGGATGGCGCCAGCTGAGCAGCAGTTTACACGGTGATGTCCTCCAGTCTGTTGCCACTTCATGTACCAACCCACCTACTCCCGTACCCACCCGCCATCCAACCTGCATTGAATAATGGATGCTGGCTCCATTCCGGCAAAATAATTTCGGAATGGATCCGGCATCAATTAAATATATTTCTTAGCGGGAGTTTATTGGAATCGGTGCAAACTCATAGATGCGAATGTAGCCTGATCTGGCAATAGCGGGTTATAGCGCTATTTCTGATGCATTTCATTGCATTCTAACAGCAGGTTGTCTGGTAAATTAGTTATATCCTAATGGGTCTTATATACTGTACCTCTGTCTTAAAAATGTCTGTTCATTAGCACCTGAAAATCATTAACTTAAAATCAAGGATAGGAAGGCAGAAAGTATATAATAAGCATTAAAAATATCAATAATTTGAATAGTACGCTTAGGTTACATTTTATACGCAAACTCAATGTGAATATTACTCTCTGTTGAGATCAACCATTGTTTTTTTTGTATATGTACAGTATGTTGTCTACAGTGGTAAAACAATAGCTACTGCTACAACTGCCTGGAATCCCATCATGCCTGCCCCCAGAAAAAGTTTCAGGCTGCCTCCTCTTCCCCCTCCCTTCACACCTTCTTCTTGTACCAGGGTCTGTCACATCTGTCCTGTTAAACAATGTCTTTGCATATGCCAAGAATACCAAATGGTGGGCATCTTGACTAGGTACATATGGTTTTATATGGAGCATCATACTTCAACATGGGTGACACATAGGTCACGGGTAGCAGAGAAAAAAACATTTAAAGAATCTACAGGCCTGTATCACAAATATAGTAAGAATAGTATACTGTATATTAAGGTCTAACCACAGGGTTTAGTCTAGCCCACAGTTGTGAATTCAACAATGTAAGAACTAAGCAAAACCTATAAGAACCAGTAGAAGGGGAACAGTATAGTAGAAGAAGGATTAAAGGGTTGAGTGTAGGTAGTGCTTCTAGGTGTCCAAGAACAGATTATGGGCCTAATTCAGATCTGTTTGCTAGGCAGGTAAACACCGCCCAGCCGAAAGCCCACCCTGGCAGTCGAATACCCTTGCTACCATGTGAGGGGATGTGGAAGTGAACACATCGCCTCACATGCGGCCGAACAGAGGACAAATCATACGATGGTTGCTGCTGACCATTGAATGATTTCTGCAGCCTTCGCTCTGAAATGTAAGTCCACACTTCCTTTTCAGATGCCCGCTATGTCGGCGACCATCTAATGATTACTCCAGGGCTCGCAAATATAAGTCAGTGGAGACTGACTTATATTTGTAGGCTTCTGGCTGAAGACAGGGCAGGTGGCTAACTTGTGACGTCAGCCATGCGCCCGCCGTCACACCGCGTCATGTCACCATTTACATGGGAACACCCATCATTTGCATGGTAATGCCCATGAAACACTCGGCGTTCCCATGTGGTATCACAACCACTTCTGTCCCACCCCCCCAGTGTGCGATCACCACACCAACAGTGCAGGTAGGCGAGGCCACTCGCACAGAAGCCCTGAACATGCATATAACTATTTATGTGCATGCACAGGGCACAACCATCGGTCCCCCATGCGAAGGTGCGGGGACTGAACAGAACTGAAAGAGGGCCAATATGTATAATTACAGACTTGGGTATTAAGGATCAGGCATCAGTCACTGGATGAGTGTGGCCATCCACTTGGGTCATGGCTATAAAACAAAGAATGTGGCCTCATGGCATGCTCCCATCCCATCACTCTGACGTGTGTCTATCACCAAGTTGAGTTGCTGGAGTAGCCCCAGACTCACCCCCGCACTGTTTAGCTATACAGAGTATAGTGGCGATGATGTGACAGCGGAACGGTGAACAATAAGGGATGTCATGTCAGAAACGGTTACTGCTGTGTACGAGAGACAACACTACTGACCACTGAAACTGTACTTCACCCGCCACATTCACCCCTTATCAAAAGCTTCATACAAGGAGCTTACAATATATAACAATCATAACAAATAAAATATTAAACATTAGTAACATGGATTACTTTCAAGTAATGTTGTGAATATTTATTTATTCCATTAGAAGAGCTGTAAATATTATCTTGACTAAATCATGCAGGCTAAAAAAACTCACATATCTGCATACAGTACCTGCATATCACCAAATGTCAGCATGCCTGTGTAGTTATAACATGTTTATGTGCTGAGGTGGTTTCCCACACAAGAACACCTATAGAGGAATACAAAATTATATTTTTTTTACTGATGCTCGTTATCAGGCTGTCCAATTATAACACTTTTTTTTGGGTGGGATGTTCAGTTTTCGGGTGATAAGTATCTTGAACCGGGAAGCGGTCATCTATTAGAATGAACTTAGGTCTACAGTCATTAGGTCGACCCCACTAGGTCGACTGGCAGGAAGGTCGACCTGACTTAAGGTCGACATGGGCCAAGGTCGACATGACTTAAGGTCGAATTTGCATAAAGGTCAACATGAGTAAGGTCGACTGGTCATAAGGTCGACATGGGTTTTTCACTGTTTTTTGAGCCAACATGTGCCCACAGGCGGTATTTCATGCCCTACCATCCACTAGGGCGTGGTGGGAGAATAAAATAGTGTGCCGAGCGCAGCGAGGCACCGTGCCCGAAGCATCGCGAGCGATGCGAGGGTCCGATTCTCATTGCCAACTGTGTCCATGTCGACTGTGTCGACATTCGGATAAAAAAACCAGTGAAAAACCCATGTCGACCTTACTCATGTCGACCTTTATGCAAATTCGACCTTAAGTCATGTCGACCTTGGCCCATGTCGACCTTAAGTCAGGTCGACCTTCCTGCCAGTCGACCTAGTGGGGTCGACCTAATGACTGTAGACCTAAGTTCATTCTGACAGATGTACCGATTCCCTTGAACCCATGTGTTATTGCCATTCTGAGGGCTGTTTATTGGGGAATATGCTGTATGTGCCTGTGGCTCGTGAGGCACAATCTCTGAGCAAGGTACCAGGGCTAATTGAACAGACTTTGGTGAATCAATTAGCTGATGTAATTATTGCACCTATTAAAAAAACAATAACCTTAGCGAGAAAAGGTAACATCCTATTAATAATTTTTTTTGTCCTCAGATGTTCACAAATTACTGTCCAGATTTAGCACTTGGCCAATGTGCTGCAGTCATGGAAAACACTATGACCAGTTTGTAAATATTGCATTAGCCTAGCTGCTTACTGCTGTTTGCCACAATGCAGATATCTATTGGCAATAAAATGACTGGTATTTGAAGGCTGAGGATACTATGCAGTCTCATATAACTAGGAAAATAAGTAAAAAATCTACACATTAAAATTTCAAAATTCACCTTAGTACCGTAAGTTACATTTTCACCCAATGAATCATATAGCTCTTATCAATCGCATACCAACCAGTTCATTTGCTGAAGTTTCTCTAGAGCGTATTAATTATGTATTGTGCCTTTAGGCAGTAGGTATATAAAATAATGTAGATTAATTTCTCATGCAATAAATATTAATAAGAGTTATGGGACTATTTATATTTTTAGTAACATTATTTCTCCACACCATTTATATTCAAAGTAGATAAAGATGGTATTATTATTATTAGTATTATTATTATTATTAGTATTAAAATAAATTAATGAAATTAAAATATGAATAATATTTATGACTAGACTTTGCTGAGAATACAGATTTAATGAGTTTTTGTTGCTTATGTTTTATTGAATAAATACCATGACTTAACACTAGTTGTTTAAGCAGGGTATGGTATAACTGTCTATATCGACAGCCGTTTGGTCCAGATCAAAAGGTCAACATTGACAAAGGGACAATCCAATCAAAAGGCCGACATGGATAATGTCGATCTATGAAAAGGTCGACATGGGTGTTTCACATATTTTGTGGTGTCAATGTTAACATCTGAGTACAGTACTTGGAATTGAGGGAATTAGTGTACAGCATCCCCCCGCCAATTCGCTCACCATGCTTCAAGCCAGTTGCCTCAATGGATTCCCAATTGGAGCCCATGTGGAAGTTAAAGTATGAATAAGTTTAAAATAAATCTTTCCATGTCAACCATATGAGTCAACTTTTTGTCAATGTTTATCTTGTGCATGTCAACATTTTGGTATAAACCTATGGACTGTCTGTCAACATCCATATACTGTTTAATCATAACTAGTATACAGGGCCATCGGAACAGCATTATTTGCCCCCAGACAGACAGATGATCCTCCTTAAACAACTATTCCCACTTACACACTTTTCCCTCCATCATGCAGATTTTGCTCCCCTTCATATGTTCTCATTTTTCACTCTGTGCCCTCCATCCTGCAGCTTTTGCTGCCCTTCACTTACCTTTCTGTTACCTTCTTTCTTCTGATTTCTTCTCGTGTCTTGTCTGTCCCAGTGGTGGCTCCTCTCTCGGCTCTCCTCACTGATAACTTTGGGTGGGATGATGAAAGGAGCACAGTTGGAGAAGGGACTATGCTTGTGGGGCCCCCAGGCTGTATCCCACTCAGCCCAGTGGGAAAGATGGCCCTGCTAGTATAGTAGAGGGTGCCGATAACAAATAATGTATGTTCATGATAAATTGGTCAAACCTAATATGGACTCTTACTATACTTAGAGGTTTCAGTATAGAGCAGTTCGATGGTAAATAACCTAGAAATAACATAGCAAACACTTATATTACAGGGATTTGGAAATTCTATTTCTTCCAGTTTACCAGATTATGCATGATAATTGTTAGCACTAAATCCATAAATGCAGCTCTCAATACCTTAAACCAGCAATATTACAAAGAATTACCAGGCTTACAGTCGAGAGATCTCGGAGATTAAATGAAAGTGCTATTAGACACGGGGGGTATGTTTGCTAATTGGGGTTTTTCTCTTCAAAAATCTCTGCTATAAATCCCATAGCAAACCCCCTCCCCAAATAAATAAATAAATAAATAACAGAAATAGCCAGTTTGTATACATTCCATTTAGAAAATATAACCCTAGAGTAAATAATAATACTTTTGAAGTAAATTGGGGGAAAAAATGGGCTATTTTCAACATTGTTTCCTATACATAATTAGTTCATATATTGTGTCAAACTACAGTACTGTATTACAATAAAGGAAAATTAGCAATTATGTGTCACTTAGTTTATTAATTGTTTATACCAGTGGTCGCCAATCTGTCGCTTGCGAGTTACTGGTAGCTTGTGGTAGAGATCCGGGTGGCTTAACCACTGCAGCCGCCCGCCTGTCCATCCCTCCCTCCATTGCTCACCACTGCCGCTAGTTCTGAGGGGAAGAGAGTACCTCATATGTTTCTTCCTCCCATCAGTGTGTATCCCTGTGACTGGGCCACCATCAGCCAATCAGAGCTCATGGGCTGGCAGCCAATCAAGAGCCGGCCTGCGAGCTTTAATTTGCAGATGGCCCAGTCACAGGGAAGTGAGGGGGAAGGACAGTCGTGTGATGTGCTGTGCTGCTCTCCTGTCCTCAGAAGGGTAGCAGCAGCAGCGGCAACGGATGAGGAGCACATGGAGCTCATAACCAGGTCAGCTACCAGCAGGGGGACATTGTTTATCCTACCACCGGCAGGAGCAACAATGGTAAGAGGTGGCCCAGTGGGGGCATACCTGGCACTATTGGGGGCATATCTGGCACAGTGGGGGCATATCTGGCACTATTGGTGGCATACCTGGCACTATTGGGGGCATATGTGGCATAGGGGGCATTTCTGGCACAGTGGGGGCATACCTGGCACTATTGGGGGCATACCTGGCACAGTGGGGGCATATCTGGCACAGTGGGGACATACTTGTCACTGTATGGGCATACTTGGCACTGTAGGGGCATATCTGACACTGGGGGCATACCTATTTCTGGCACCATGGGGGGACATACCTGGCAGTGTGGGAGCATATGTGTATCTGGCACTATTTGGGAATATGTATATCTGGCACTGCAGTATTGGGGGCATATGTATATCACACCCCCATTTTCATTGGCCGCACCCAATTATTTTGGCGCGCATGTGCATACCGTACTGCCAGAGTATTTATTTCGAATGGCACCACAATCGTGTAACTGGTGTCTATTCAGAGAGGCTGGGGGCATGGCCAGAAACTCTCAGAGCACTGGCCATGTCCCCATAGTGGGAAAAATGAGGGATGTGGCCTTATAGGAGTTCCACGATAGTAGGTCATGCACCCTAATTTCTAGTAGTTGTCCCTTCTCCTCTGCCTCCAGTGCTGGGGGGTATGCATTGCGATATGTGGCATAATGTGCCAGGGGCATTACAGTGTGTGGCATAATTTGTAAAGGGCATTATTGGTTTATTAGGCAGATTTCTTTTTATTTTTTTTATTTTAGTAGGGTGGTTTATTTTGCTGCGAGTAGCTCACGCCCCCAAAAAGGTTGGAGACCACTGGTTTAAACTAATTATAAAGTGACACAGATTCATTAATAATACTTATATTCATTGTAAATATTAGCATATCAAAAGAATATATATATTTTTATATACATATATTGTAGCCCATATATGACTATAAATGCAATAAAATAAACAACATATATTAATTGTGGCATTATTTCTTTTTACCAAAATCCTATTTTAAATTCTATTGAAAAACACAAGAACAGGATTTGGATCTATATAAAGATATCATATTATAATTACCTTTGTTCTACGTGTGTAATCCATAAACAAAACTCTTTTTCTTTTAGTATCCACAAGCCAAATTATATCAGCCACAAGCTCCATACACAGAAATCACGGTTTATATTACTGCACAATTTGTGGGCTATTTTTTTTTTTCAAGCTCACTCCCATGAATTACACATTTCCGTTGTAACACCTTTTGAATGACACGCGGTAATTGTACATGGTGAGACCTGGGCAAAGTGCAAGATAAAGTCGTGAAATCACCCTGAACCCCCCATAAAATTAAACAACAGTACAGAAGGTTATTGGTGACCATAACCGACCCATGCTCTGGACTAAAACCTTAGGAATTATAGGGTCCCACCTGATGGGGTCACCTGACAGTGGTAGGTGATCTCATATTTTTTAGTCCAAAATGATGCTAAGAACCTAATTTTTTCTCCAATACAATTGTTCTGGTGGCCATGTATTTTCTCTTTTGTCTGTGTCACACTATAGGGTTAATTTACTAAGATGGGAGTTCTGTTGACGATGGGATGTTGCCTATAGCAACCAATCAGATTCTACTTCTTTAGTTTAGCATCTTTTAGCACATTCCAAATGACAAAATATAGAATCTTACTGGTTGCTATGGGCAACATCTCATCATCAATAAAACTCCCATCTTCATAAAATGTACCCCTGCAAACAGTGGCGTAACTAGAAAATGTCCCCCCCCCCCCCACATAACAGTCTCTGGAGCCTCCTTGGGCAGTCCGAGACATATACAGGGGGAGGCAGGTGGTACCTGGGCAGTGTGGGGTCCAGGCAGCATGAAGTGCCCGGGGGCTGTGGATGCAGCGGCAGAGCAGGCAGTCCGCAGTGTCCGAAAAGCGCTGAGTGAGTGGACACTGCGGACAGCAGGGGCAGAATTAGAGAATTCAAAAGATAGGCCACTGATTGGCTGAGAGAGCGAGCACTCTCAGCCAATCAGCAGCTGGCCTATCTTTTTACTTTTCAAATTCTGCCGCCGCTGTCCGCAGTGTCTGCTCACTCAGCACTTCCTGGACACTGTGGACTGCGCACTCAGCCTCTGCACCCACAGACCCTCGGCGATTCATGATGCCCAGGTAACACCTTGCCTTCCCCTGTATGCGTCCTCCGGCTCCCGCAGGTTACAGTGCTGGGACCCTGCGCCCCATGGAGCCTGCTCCCCTGTGACCGCTTGGGCTGCGGAGCCCTAGTTACGCCATTTCCTACAAGTCTCGATTGTCAGGGAAAGTCTGTCCCATAGGCTACTGTGACTGATCTGAATGATTAAGCAGTGACTAAATTGAGCTTTATAAAATGTGGATGTTTTATAGTAAATCACGATTAGTGTTCATAATATTAATAAAACATATTGCTGAGTGTCCTGAGATAGCCTACCCACTAAGAATATATTAAAATGTTATTTCCCATGCTGAGAAATGTAAAATCATTATATTCCCTGACATTGAATGGTTTAAGAAAAAATATAGTTAAATTAAGTTGATGCACTTACTTCCTTCTCCTGTTTATTGCTGTTCACAAAATGTTATTGTCTCTTTTAGCAACTTAATTGCACAGCATTCATATGTATTCTTTTCTTATCCAATTATTGTTTGATGCATATTACCAAGTAAAGGTTTTCTCAACCACAGAACAAATGACACATATAAGAATACCAGCATCTGCTATAAAACAGTTAATGACAGCTGCCAAATCACTGTTTTGAAATTCAATACACATTCAGAGCAAAAATTATCCTTGTTGTTTTGTCTGTGAAGCGTCTTTCAAAAGACGCTTCACCCCCTACTCAGTATGTCTGGCTCCTGCTTTATTTAAGATACATAAAGTACATGGCTATCCTAATGTCAAACAGTTATTATTTACTACAATTCTTTAGTTGAGAAAGAAAAGGATCATTTTGCATATTCATTTTTTGTTAGAAATTAAACTTGTGTAGTTTCACGGTGGCACTGTCCGCGGATCGCATCGTATGCATACAATTTGCATACAATGCGATTTAGCACACCCCCCTATCCACATCAGCCCGAAGCTTGGGGAGCACAGCGAGCCCCTCAAGGGGACAAAGTAGGCATTCTCCCGACCTGTTTATACCCCCACTATCCCCGTCGGCGTGGAGTTGATGTTATAAAGTGTGGCGAGCGCAGCGCAACAACCGAGGCCGGAGCATTGGCGAGCAAAGCGAGCCCCGCACAGGGATGCGGAAACCGAGCCCGAAGCATGACGAGCGCAGCGAGCCCCACGAGGAGATGCAGAATACATGTCAAGTAATACACATCAAGTAAGCTGCGTCCCCTGGTGGGGCTTGCTACGCTCGCCATGCTTCAGGCTCGTTTTACGCGTCCCCTTGTGGGCCACTCTTCGGGCTCGGTAGCTCGCTGCACTCGCCACACTTTAGAAAATTAACCCCCTACTATCCACAATGGAATACACGTTAAGTAATACTTCGGGCTCGTTTTACGTGTCCCCTCGTTGGTTTGACACACTTTAGAAAGGGAGGATGCGTACCGCGTGCACTCGCCACACTTCGGGCTGTCGTGGATAGTGGGGGTGTGCTAAATTGCATCACATTCAAATCGCATGCAAATTGTATGCAAATCACATGTGTGGTGGGGCTTGCTGCGCTCGCCATGCTTCGGGCTCGTTTTACGCGTCCCCTTGTGGGCCACTCTTTGGGCTCGTGGCTCGCTACACTCACCACACTTTAGAAAATCAACCCCCCACTATCCACGACGGAATATACGTTAAGTTATACACGTCAAGTAATCCACGTCCACTCGCTGCGCTCGCCATGCTTCGGGCTCGTTTTACATGTCCCCTCGTTGGTTTGCCACACTTTAGAAAGGGAGGATGCGTACCGCGTGCACTCGCCACACTTCGGGCTGTCGTGGAAAGTCGGGGTGTGCTAAATTGCATCACATGCAAATCACATGCAAATCGTATGCAAATCACATGTCCACGGGCAGTGTCGCCGTAAAACTACACAAGTACCTTAGATATATCAAAAAAATCAGAGAGAACCGGATTTGAGGTTTCCAAGTAGAAAAGAGGGCACTTCCTCATCTTTACGGCCACAGCTTACGCTATGGGACTTAAGTAGCATAACCCACACCACGCTGGGTCCACGCCACCCTCCTGCATCCACACCACTATCTATTACCTTTAGTAAAGTGGTAGCGAATGAAGCGAATGAAGCGAGACACCGAGCCCGAAGCGTAGTGAGCAAAGCAAGCCCGCGAGGGGACAATGGTGCTATTCTGAAAGTGTATAGGGTAACTGGCGGAAGCTGTGACCGCAAAGATGAGGTACCAAAAAGAGTCCCTGATTCTGGTTCACTTGCCAAAGCAAACAGGAGTGGGAAGCATGTAAGAGAAAGCAGACATCTTTAATATGAACATACCTCCCAACATGACCAATTCCAGGAGGGACACAATGTCCGGGAATAGAGCATTGTGTCCCTCCTGGAGAGGGTCATGTTGGGAGATATGTATGTGTGTCAGGATGAGACATTAGCAAATGCAATTTGCAAACAGCAGTGGCGTAAGTTCGCCCTTGTTGCCCGGAGGCAAGATAATTATTGGTGCTCCCCCACACGCACACACACAGCACCTTATATAAATATACGTATGCATGTGTGTAAGTATGTATGTTATGTTTCAAATAAGTGTGATGTCTATGGGCCTACTATATATATAAGTATATTGCGACATTGAAGGCTTTCAATTTAAATTTGCAGGGGTGGAGAGGTGCCCCCTTGGGAGCAGGAGCCCGGCGGCAGATGACTCCATTGCCTCCCAGAGTTACGCCTCTGGCAAACAGGCTTCTGTTTGTTAGAACTTGAAGTAAATTGCATTTACTTACAACTGCTTTTCCTTGGGGTATCTATATACAGTATAGAGCAGTTGTACAGTATGATGTCAGACAGTACTATGATAAAGCTTAGCTGACTAAATTATAATGGGCAAGATGCACCAATGCTTGGAGTGTGATAAAGTAGAAGGTGATTACACAGCAGCCAATTGGCCCCCAACTGTCATTTTTCAAACCCAGTCTGTAACATGGAATGTAGGAGAGGTGCTTTATCACTCTCAACTTTATCACTTTTCAAACATTGATGTATATGCCCCATTCTTCTGTGCTGCACCACAAAACATATGGTTTAATTCAATTTATAGTAGATATATTAAAGGGAAGTGTGTATTTGAGAGGCAGTGTATACTACTGTACTAATTGGATGTTGTGGCCCTGTCAGCTTGCAACCCAATATAAAAAAAATGTTGAAAGTAAAATAAAAATCTTGTGAATTTTAATTAAATTATATGGTAAAAGTAAAAGTCTCTAATTTCCCTATCTCAATAATTTTCTACATGGTGTGGTGGCAGATACAAGTGGAAGTACAGTAGCTACAGTATACTCCTGTCCTAATGTAAGTCAATCATGGATTAGTCTATAGTAGAGCAGGATCTAGATCCCAGTACTAGTGCTGGCTGTCATACAGGGTAGGGCCTCCTCAACATCAACTTTTATAAAATATGACGATTAAGGGCCCACTGCTGCCCATGTCACCTTTTCCTGTTACCCACTGTTTTTCTCCATCACACTATGGGCAGTATTCAATGCTCTTTTGTGAGCTGTGACGGCGAGCAGTGCTGATTGCTCGCCATCAAAGCTTGCGAGTCAGTATTCAACTGACCCCCTGCACCCGCCGTTTCCACCACGCTGGGTTTTTACAGCGAGGTGGAAATGGCGTGTGCGGCTGCCAAAACAGCAAGGCTCGTGGCTGAATGCAGCGGGCTCCCTGTATTAGCCACAATCCTCGCTGTTTGGGGGAATCCTTGCCGTCCTCTGTCAGCGAGGATTCCCCCGGAACGTTGAATAGGGTGAGCGGTCGGCGCGGTGGTTAAACAGCGAGGGTTTAATCCCCTCACTGGCCACATTGAATACGCCCCTGTGCCTCCCCCTGCCTCTCACTGTAAAGGCCCATACACACTGGGCAACTTTGAGCTGAAAGCCACTCAAAACAGCATGATTGAGCAGCTTTCAGCTTAAAGCCACCCAGTGTGTATGCCCCAGCTGAAATATATATACACAAATCTACTTTATTTGTTTTGTGATGTTGCCACAAAATTAAAAAGATCATAGGCATTGTGATCTAATTTTTAGGGCTCAGATTTTTTCTGTTCTTTGAAAAATAAATACATTTGCTTTATTAGTCAATGTTGAATGTTCTCTGTATTTATAACATCTGTCACACACACACTATTTATTCATGCCTGAGCATTTCTCTCAAGGAGCGGCTGTGCAGGTGACACGTCTAGAGAATGTAACAAAACTTACAGAAAACCTAAAGGCCTATCATTCTTAATATTCCCCCCTGTGGCCTCATTATAAAGATAAGAATTGTATGTGGTGATTATGTCTGAATATTGATTAGCACTTTATTTACTTATAGGAGATAGCTGTTAAAACTAGTCGGAAAAAGCATGAATAAAGTTACATAAATTTGTATAATTCCACTGACATCTCCTTCTACAGTATAAACACATTATTAAACAGTATATGTATTTAGGTGTATAGTTCATATCTCTAAAAAGTGGAGATAATCAACCCTTGTGGTATTTCAATAGAAGGAGAGGGAGAAGCACTTTTAAGTTGAACCAGATACATTAAGGTAAACTTACGGTTTCATCATAAAGTAACTGGGAAATCAGATAAAGGTGAGAGTGACTGGGACTAAACCCTGACACATACCTCCCAACTTCTTCATCTGAGGAAGAGGGACACTCGCCTCAGGGGCTTGAGGCAGAGGGACACATATATAAATGAGGGTGTGGCCTGTGCAAATGAGGTCGCCATCAAGCCACGCCCCATTTTCCCTTCCTTGTCGCTGAATAGTGTCTATTCCCCTCAGGTTGGGGGGACTCCCAACTGCCCCCCCCCCCACCTGCTGTGGGACATTGCTGGCCCCAGGCGGAATGTGGCACCACCCCAAAGAATCACTTTTATACATTCTGCAACTCATTGCCTGCATATGGGTGTTTATGAAGATTCACGATGAGAGTTGTCCTTTGCAGTGTAGGGATTTCTACATTTGTGACATGTGTTGTATGATGCACGTACCACAGGGGGTGCTGGGAGGGATCTGATAGGGTCACTCTCAGGGGTCAATGGGAATAGAAGTCAAAAGGCTTCTATTAAGTAATGGAATTTAAAGATGGCATTACTTATTGGGTCCAAGATCCAAAATGTACTGCATTATGGAGCTTGGTGTATATGCAGTCTATGGCTTAACCTTCAAAAACTTCATTGTTGCTTGCATAATATATTCTGAGTCGGGAGAAGCCCAGAAAGGGCAGGTGGGGCCTGATGTTGACGGCATTAAGCCCCGGCCCCAGTACTGCAAATCTCGCAATTCGTGGGTCTTCAAGGAGGGGGCATGGCTAAATGATGCAATTTGCATATTTAGATCCGCCACACTAAAAGTCTGGGTATATGCCAGTACTGACAGTGGGATATTAATGAAAACCAAATGCATTCATGGACAATCTATTATTTAGGGCGAGATGTACTAAGCCTTAAAAAGTGATAAAATAAAGAGAGTGAAAAACCACCAACCAATCAGCTCCTACCTATCATTTTTCAAACACAGCATGGAGTATGGCAGTTAAGAGATGATTGGCTGGTGGTTTATCACTTTTCATTTTATCACTTTTGAAGCTTAGTACATCTGGCCCTAAGTCCCTGAGGTTTGCAGGTATTAAGCTGGAATATCCAACGTGCCTCCCTTTTCAGAAGGTTGCCAGCTTGGTCCCCACCCTGTTTCGTAAACAGGATACAGTCGATCGCCATATGTTTAAAGTCCACCAGTTTGTGGCCTTTATCTACAAAGTGTCTTGCTATGGGCTGATCCACTGGTTTTCCCAGTAGGGCATTTTTTATCACAGATCTGTGAAGGGCCATGCGTTCCCGCATGGTCCTTTTAGTCTTGCCGATGTATAACAGCTGGCATGGACAGGTAGCCAAGTAAACTACAAATGTCGAAGTGCAGTTCAGCACATGTTTAATATGAAAGATCTTATCTTGACTAGAATTTTGGAATGTCTTTCCCGTAATCATGTGCTGACACGTGGTGCACTTGAGGCACTTATAACATCCATTAGATTTACTCAAGAAATGTGATTGAGGGACCTGGATTTTAAAGTCCGTGATATCTGTATGGACAACAACGTTTTTTATACTTTTCCCTTTCTTGAAGACAGCCATGGGTTTTACATCTTGTAAATCTGTCAAGACTCTATCCGTGGAGACAATAGGCCACAACGCCCTGGTGGCTCTGTTGATAACGTGGGTTGTTACTAGATATATGGGACAGAGTAGTAGTTTGGGTAGAGGGGTTGTTACTAGATATATGGGACAGAGTAGTAGTTTGGGTAGAGGGGTTGATACTAGATATATGGGACAGAGTAGTAGTTTGGGTAGAGGGGTTGATACTAGATATATGGGACAGAGTAGTAGTTTGGATAGAGGGGTTGATACTAGATATATGGGACAGAGTAGTAGTTTGGATAGAGGGGATGTTACTAGATATATGGGACAGAGTAGTAGTTTGGGTAGAGGGGTTGTTACTAGATATATGGGACAGAGTAGTAGTTTGGGTAGAAGAGTTGTTACTAGATATATGGGACAGAGTAGTAGTTTGGGTAGAGGGAATTGTTACTAGAAGTATGGGACAGAGTAGTAGTTTGGGTAGAGGGGTTGATACTAGATATATGGGACAGAGTAGTAGCTTGGGTAGAGGGGTTGTTACTAGATATATGGGACAGAGTAGTAGTTTGGGTAGAGGGGTTGATACTAGATATATGGGACAGAGTAGTAGTTTGGGTAGAGGGGTTGTTACTAAATATATGGGACAGAGTAGTAGTTTGGGTAGATGGGTAGATACTATATATATGGGACAGAGTAGTAGTTTGGGTAGAGGGGTTGTTACTAGATATATGGGACAGAGTAGTAGTTTGGGTAGAGGAGTTGTTACTAGATATATGGGACAGAGTAGTAGTTTGGGTAGAGGGGTTGATACTAGATATATGGGACAGTGTAGTAGTTTGGGTAGAGGGGTTGTTACTAGATATATGGGACAGAGTAGTAGTTTGGGTAGAGGGGTTGATACTAGATATATGGGACAGAGTAGTAGTTTGGGTAGAAGAGTTGTTACTAGATATATGGGACAGAGTAGTAGTTTGGGTAGAGGGAATTGTTACTAGAAGTATGGGACAGAGTAGTAGTTTGGGTAGAGGGGTTGATACTAGATATATGGGACAGAGTAGTAGTTTGGGTAGATGGGTAGATACTATATATATGGGACAGAGTAGTAGTTTGGGTAGAGGGGTTGTTACTAGATATATGGGACAGAGTAGTAGTTTGGGTAGAGGAGTTGTTACTAGATATATGGGACAGAGTAGTAGTTTGGGTAGAGGGGTTGATACTAGATATATGGGACAGTGTAGTAGTTTGGGTAGAGGGGTTGTTACTAGATATATGGGACAGAGTAGTAGTTTGGGTAGAGGGGTTGATACTAGATATATGGGACAGAGTAGTAGTTTGGGTAGAAGAGTTGTTACTAGATATATGGGACAGAGTAGTAGTTTGGGTAGAGGGAATTGTTACTAGAAGTATGGGACAGAGTAGTAGTTTGGGTAGAGGGGTTGATACTAGATATATGGGACAGAGTAGTAGCTTGGGTAGAGGGGTTGTTACTAGATATATGGGACAGAGTAGTAGTTTGGGAAGAGGGGTTGATACTAGATATATGGGACAGAGTAGTAGTTTGGGTAGAGGGGTTGTTACTAAATATATGGGACAGAGTAGTAGTTTGGGTAGATGGGTAGATACTATATATATATGGGACAGAGTAGTAGTTTGGGTAGAGGGGTTGTTACTAGATATATGGAACAGAGTAGTAGTTTGGGTAGAGGAGTTGTTACTAGATATATGGGACAGAGTAGTAGTTTGGGTAGAGGGGTTGATTCTAGATATATGGGACAGTGTAGTAGTTTGGGTAGAGGGGTTGTTACTAGATATATGGGACAGAGTAGTAGTTTGGGTAGAGGGGTTGATACTAGATATATGGGACAGAGTAGTAGTTTGGGTAGAGGGGTTGTTACTAGATATATGGGACAGAGTAGTAGTTTGGGTAGAGGGGTTGTTACTAGATATATGGGACAGAGTAGTAGTTTGGGTAGAGGAGTTGTTACTAGATATACGGGACAGAGTAGTAGTTTGGGTAGATGGGTAGATACTAGATATATGGGACAGAGTAGTAGTTTGGGTAGAGGGGTTGTTACTAGATATATGGGACAGAGTAGTAGTTTGGGTAGAGGAGTTGTTACTAGATATATGGGACGGAGTAGTAGTTTGGGTAGAGGGGTTGATACTAGATATATGGGACAGAGTAGTAGTTTGGGTAGAGGGGTTGTTACTAGATATATGGGACACAGTAGTAGTTTGGGTAGAGGGGTTGATACTAGATATATGGGACAGAGTAGTAGTTTGGGTAGAGGGGTTGTTACTAGATATATGGGACAGAGTAGTAGTTTGGGTAGATGGGTAGATAATACATATGGGACAGAGTAGTAGTTTGAGTAGAGGGGTTGTTACTAGATATATGGGACAGAGTAGTAGTTTGGGTAGATGGGTAGATAATACATATGGGACAGAGTAGTAGTTTGGGTAGAGGGGTTGTTACTAGATATATGGGACAGAGTAGTAGTTTGGGTAGAGGGGTTGTTACTAGATATATGGGACAGAGTAGAAGTTTGGGTAGAGGGGTTGTTACTAGATATATGGGACAGAGTAGTAGTTTGGGTAGAGGAGTTGTTACTAGATATATGGGACAGAGTAGTAGTTTGGATAGAGGGGTTGTTACTAGATATATGGGACAGAGTAGTAGTTTGGGTAGAGGGGTTGTTACTAGATATATGGGACAGAGTAGTAGTTTGGGTAGAGGGGTTGTTACTAGATATATGGGACAGAGTAGTAGTTTGGGTAGAGGGGTTGATACTAGATATATGGGACAGAGTAGTAGTTTGGATAGAGGGGTTGTTATTAGATATATGGGACAGAGTAGTAGTTTGGGTAGAGGGAATTGTTACTAGAAATATGGGACAGAGTAGTAGTTTGGGTAGAGGGGTTGATACTAGATATATGGGACAGAGTAGTAGTCTGGGTAGAGGGGTTGTTACTAGATATATGGGACAGAGTAGTAGTTTGGGTAGAGGGGTTGTTACTAGATATATGGGACAGAGTAGTAGTTTGGGTAGATGGGTAGATACTAGATATATGGGACAGAGTAGTAGTTTGGGTAGAGGGGTTGGTACTAGATATATGGGACAGAGTAGAAGTTTGGGTAGAGGGGTTGTTACTAGATATATGGGACAGAGTAGTAGTTTGGGTAGAGGAGTTGTTACTAGATATATGGGACAGAGTAGTAGTTTGGATAGAGGTGTTGTTACTAGATATATGGGACGGAGTAGTAGTTTGGATAGAGGGGTTGTTACTAGATATATGTGACAGAGTAGTAGTTTGGGTAGAGGGGTTGTTACTAGATATATGGGACAGAGTAGTAGTTTGGGTAGAGGGGTTGTTACTAGATATATGGGACAGAGTAGTAGTTTGGGAAGAGGGGTTGATACTAGATATATGGGAGAGAGTAGTAGTTTGGATAGAGGGGTTGTTACTAGATATATGGGACAGAGTAGTAGTTTGGGTAGAGGGAATTGTTACTAGAAATATGGGACAGAGTAGTAGTTTGGGTAGAGGGGTTGATACTAGATATATGGGACAGAGTAGTAGTCTGGGTAGAGGGGTTGTTACTAGATATATGGGACAGAGTAGTAGTTTGGGTAGAGGGGTTGTTACTAGATATATGGGACAGAGTAGTAGTTTGGGTAGATGGGTAGATACTAGATATATGGGACAGAGTAGTAGTTTGGGTAGAGGGGTTGGTACTAGATATATGGGACAGTGTAGTAGTTTGGGTAGAGGGGTTGTTACTAGATATATGGGACAGAGTAATAGTTTGGGTAGAGGGGTTGATACTAGATATATGGGACAGAGTAGTAGTTTGGGTAGAAGAGTTGTTACTAGATATATGGGACAGAGTAGTAGTTTGGGTAGAGGGAATTGTTACTAGAAGTATGGGACAGAGTAGTAGTTTGGGTAGAGGGGTTGATACTAGATATATGGGACAGAGTAGTAGTTTGGGTAGATGGGTAGATACTATATATATGGGACAGAGTAGTAGTTTGGGTAGAGGGGTTGTTACTAGATATATGGGACAGAGTAGTAGTTTGGGTAGAGGAGTTGTTACTAGATATATGGGACAGAGTAGTAGTTTGGGTAGAGGGGTTGATACTAGATATATGGGACAGTGTAGTAGTTTGGGTAGAGGGGTTGTTACTAGATATATGGGACAGAGTAGTAGTTTGGGTAGAGGGGTTGATACTAGATATATGGGACAGAGTAGTAGTTTGGGTAGAAGAGTTGTTACTAGATATATGGGACAGAGTAGTAGTTTGGGTAGAGGGAATTGTTACTAGAAGTATGGGACAGAGTAGTAGTTTGGGTAGAGGGGTTGATACTAGATATATGGGACAGAGTAGTAGCTTGGGTAGAGGGGTTGTTACTAGATATATGGGACAGAGTAGTAGTTTGGGAAGAGGGGTTGATACTAGATATATGGGACAGAGTAGTAGTTTGGGTAGAGGGGTTGTTACTAAATATATGGGACAGAGTAGTAGTTTGGGTAGATGGGTAGATACTATATATATATGGGACAGAGTAGTAGTTTGGGTAGAGGGGTTGTTACTAGATATATGGGACAGAGTAGTAGTTTGGGTAGAGGAGTTGTTACTAGATATATGGGACAGAGTAGTAGTTTGGGTAGAGGGGTTGATACTAGATATATGGGACAGTGTAGTAGTTTGGGTAGAGGGGTTGTTACTAGATATATGGGACAGAGTAGTAGTTTGGGTAGAGGGGTTGATACTAGATATATGGGACAGAGTAGTAGTTTGGGTAGAGGGGTTGTTACTAGATATATGGGACAGAGTAGTAGTTTGGGTAGAGGGGTTGTTACTAGATATATGGGACAGAGTAGTAGTTTGGGTAGAGGAGTTGTTACTAGATATACGGGACAGAGTAGTAGTTTGGGTAGATGGGTAGATACTAGATATATGGGACAGAGTAGTAGTTTGGGTAGAGGGGTTGTTACTAGATATATGGGACAGAGTAGTAGTTTGGGTAGAGGAGTTGTTACTAGATATATGGGACGGAGTAGTAGTTTGGGTAGAGGGGTTGATACTAGATATATGGGACAGAGTAGTAGTTTGGGTAGAGGGGTTGTTACTAGATATATGGGACACAGTAGTAGTTTGGGTAGAGGGGTTGATACTAGATATATGGGACAGAGTAGTAGTTTGGGTAGAGGGGTTGTTACTAGATATATGGGACAGAGTAGTAGTTTGGGTAGATGGGTAGATAATACATATGGGACAGAGTAGTAGTTTGAGTAGAGGGGTTGTTACTAGATATATGGGACAGAGTAGTAGTTTGGGTAGATGGGTAGATAATACATATGGGACAGAGTAGTAGTTTGGGTAGAGGGGTTGTTACTAGATATATGGGACAGAGTAGTAGTTTGGGTAGAGGGGTTGTTACTAGATATATGGGACAGAGTAGAAGTTTGGGTAGAGGGGTTGTTACTAGATATATGGGACAGAGTAGTAGTTTGGGTAGAGGAGTTGTTACTAGATATATGGGACAGAGTAGTAGTTTGGATAGAGGGGTTGTTACTAGATATATGGGACAGAGTAGTAGTTTGGGTAGAGGGGTTGTTACTAGATATATGGGACAGAGTAGTAGTTTGGGTAGAGGGGTTGTTACTAGATATATGGGACAGAGTAGTAGTTTGGGTAGAGGGGTTGATACTAGATATATGGGACAGAGTAGTAGTTTGGATAGAGGGGTTGTTATTAGATATATGGGACAGAGTAGTAGTTTGGGTAGAGGGAATTGTTACTAGAAATATGGGACAGAGTAGTAGTTTGGGTAGAGGGGTTGATACTAGATATATGGGACAGAGTAGTAGTCTGGGTAGAGGGGTTGTTACTAGATATATGGGACAGAGTAGTAGTTTGGGTAGAGGGGTTGTTACTAGATATATGGGACAGAGTAGTAGTTTGGGTAGATGGGTAGATACTAGATATATGGGACAGAGTAGTAGTTTGGGTAGAGGGGTTGGTACTAGATATATGGGACAGAGTAGAAGTTTGGGTAGAGGGGTTGTTACTAGATATATGGGACAGAGTAGTAGTTTGGGTAGAGGAGTTGTTACTAGATATATGGGACAGAGTAGTAGTTTGGATAGAGGTGTTGTTACTAGATATATGGGACGGAGTAGTAGTTTGGATAGAGGGGTTGTTACTAGATATATGTGACAGAGTAGTAGTTTGGGTAGAGGGGTTGTTACTAGATATATGGGACAGAGTAGTAGTTTGGGTAGAGGGGTTGTTACTAGATATATGGGACAGAGTAGTAGTTTGGGAAGAGGGGTTGATACTAGATATATGGGAGAGAGTAGTAGTTTGGATAGAGGGGTTGTTACTAGATATATGGGACAGAGTAGTAGTTTGGGTAGAGGGAATTGTAACTAGAAATATGGGACAGAGTAGTAGTTTGGGTAGAGGGGTTGATACTAGATATATGGGACAGAGTAGTAGTCTGGGTAGAGGGGTTGTTACTAGATATATGGGACAGAGTAGTAGTTTGGGTAGAGGGGTTGTTACTAGATATATGGGACAGAGTAGTAGTTTGGGTAGATGGGTAGATACTAGATATATGGGACAGAGTAGTAGTTTGGGTAGAGGGGTTGGTACTAGATATATGGGACAGAGTAGTAGTTTGGGTAGAGGAGTTGTTACTAGATATATGGGACAGAGTAGTAGTTTGGGTAGAGGGGTTGATACTAGATATATGGGACAGTGTAGTAGTTTGGGTAGAGGGGTTGTTACTAGATATATGGGAAAGAGTAGTAGTTTGGGTAGATGAGTTGTTACTAGATATATGGGACAGAGTAGTAGTTTGGGTAGATGGGTAGATACTAGATATATGGGACAGAGTAGTAGTTTGGGTAGAGGGGTTGTTACTAGATATATGGGACAGAGTAGTAGTTTGGGTAGAGGGGTTGTTACTAGATATATGGGACAGAGTAGTAGTTTGGGTAGAGGGGTTGATACTAGATATATGGGACAGAGTAGTAGTTTGGATAGAGGGGTTGTTATTAGATATATGGGACAGAGTAGTAGTTTGGGTAGAGGGAATTGTTACTAGAAATATGGGACAGAGTAGTAGTTTGGGTAGAGGGGTTGATACTAGATATATGGGACAGAGTAGTAGTCTGGGTAGAGGGGTTGTTACTAGATATATGGGACAGAGTAGTAGTTTGGGTAGAGGGGTTGTTACTAGATATATGGGACAGAGTAGTAGTTTGGGTAGATGGGTAGATACTAGATATATGGGACAGAGTAGTAGTTTGGGTAGAGGGGTTGGTACTAGATATATGGGACAGAGTAGAAGTTTGGGTAGAGGGGTTGTTACTAGATATATGGGACAGAGTAGTAGTTTGGGTAGAGGAGTTGTTACTAGATATATGGGACAGAGTAGTAGTTTGGATAGAGGTGTTGTTACTAGATATATGGGACGGAGTAGTAGTTTGGATAGAGGGGTTGTTACTAGATATATGGGACAGAGTAGTAGTTTGGGTAGAGGGGTTGTTACTAGATATATGGGACAGAGTAGTAGTTTGGGTAG
Source organism: Crinia signifera (assembly GCF_055691185.1). Lineage (NCBI taxonomy): Eukaryota > Metazoa > Chordata > Amphibia > Anura > Myobatrachidae > Crinia > Crinia signifera. The sequence continues at coordinate 385,082,286 of NC_139217.1, forward strand.
AGGGGTTGTTACTAGATATATGGGACAGAGTAGTAGTTTGGGTAGAGGGGTTAATACTAGATATATGGGACAGAGTAGTAGTTTGGATAGAGGGGTTGTTACTAGATATATGGGACAGAGTAGTAGTTTGGGTAGAGGGAATTGTTACTAGAAATATGGGACAGAGTAGTAGTTTGGGTAGAGGGGTTGATACTAGATATATGGGACAGAGTAGTAGTCTGGGTAGAGGGGTTGTTACTAGATATATGGGACAGAGTAGTAGTTTGGGTAGAGGGGTTGTTACTAGATATATGGGACAGAGTAGTAGTTTGGGTAGATGGGTAGATACTAGATATATGGGACAGAGTAGTAGTTTGGGTAGAGGGGTTGGTACTAGATATATGGGACAGAGTAGTAGTTTGGGTAGAGGAGTTGTTACTAGATATATGGGACAGAGTAGTAGTTTGGGTAGAGGGGTTGATACTAGATATATGGGACAGTGTAGTAGTTTGGGTAGAGGGGTTGTTACTAGATATATGGGACAGAGTAGTAGTTTGGGTAGATGAGTTGTTACTAGATATATGGGACAGAGTAGTAGTTTGGGTAGATGGGTAGATACTAGATATATGGGACAGAGTAGTAGTTTGGGTAGAGGGGTTGTTACTAGATATATGGGACAGAGTAGTAGTTTGGGTAGAGGGGTTGTTACTAGATATATGGGACAGAGTAGTAGTTTGGGTAGATGAGTTGTTACTAGATATATGGGACAGAGTAGTAGTTTGGGTAGATGGGTAGATACTAGATATATGGGACAGAGTAGTAGTTTGGGTAGAGGGGTTGTTACTAGATATATGGGACAGAGTAGTAGTTTGGGTAGATGAGTTGTTACTAGATATATGGGACAGAGTAGTAGTTTGGGTAGATGGGTAGATACTAGATATATGGGACAGAGTAGTAGTTTGGGTAGAGGGGTTGTTACTAGATATATGGGACAGAGTAGTAGTTTGGGTAGAGGAGTTGTTACTAGATATATGGGACAGAGTAGTAGTTTGGGTAGAGGAGTTGTTACTAGATATATGGGACGGAGTAGTAGTTTGGGTAGAGGGGTTGATACTAGATATATGGGACAGAGTAGTAGTTTGGGTAGAGGGGTTGTTACTAGATATATGGGACACAGTAGTAGTTTGGGTAGAGGGGTTGTTACTAGATATATGGGACAGAGTAGTAGTTTGGGTAGATGGGTAGATAATACATATGGGACAGAGTAGTAGTTTGGGTAGAGGGGTTGTTACTAGATATATGGGACAGAGTAGTAGTTTGGGTAGAGGGGTTGTTACTATATATATGGGAGAGAGTAGAAGTTTAGATTGAGGGATCATTCCTGCCTATTTTGTCAGTTCTTGGCTTCACAATTATGGATGGATGCCCTGAGTATGCAACTAGCATGGATTGTATGGATAGTGTGGATACATGCCTGGTGCGGCATGTTGGATTAGTCTGGCATGACTAAATGACATATCTGTATATGCAGATTTGGTACTCTTTACCTAGATGGGCGCCCGCGATTGAAATCGCGGGCGTCGGGGGTAAAAATCGCGGTCATCGCGGGCATCGCGGGTAAATCGCGGGTACATAAAAATCTGCTACCCGCGATGACCGCGATTTTCCCATAGGGAACAATGTTAAAAACGCTGATTGAGCGCGATTTTCATGTAAAATGCCTCAATGCCCGCGATTTGGCCATAGGAATCAATGTTAAATGGGCCACAGAGCCCAAATAGGTCCCCCCAAATTTTTAACGCCACCCCACGATCCACGCCAACCCGAAGCGTGGCGAGCGCAGCGAGCCCGCGAGGGGCGGCGGTACGCGTCCTACGACCTTTTCATGCCCTACTATCCACTAGGGCGTGGAGTGAGAATAGAATAGTGTGGCGAGCGCAGCGAGCCACCGAGCCCGAAGCGTGGCGAGGGGACGCGGATACCTTCACAGATATACGCGTCCCCTCGCGGGCTTCACAGGTGTCCGCGTCGCCACGGACACCTATGAAGCCCGCGAGGGGACGCGTATAACTGTGAAGGTATCCGCGTCCCCTCGCGGGGCTCGCTGCGCTCGCCACGCTTCGGGCTCGGTGGCTCGCTGCGCTCGCCACACTATTCTATTCTCACTCCACGCCCTAGTGGATAGTAGGGCATGAAAAGGTCGGAGGACGCGTACCGCCGCCCCTCACAGGCTCGCTGCGCTCGCCACGCTTCGGGTTGGCGTGGATCGTGGGGTGGCGTTAAAAATTTGGGGGGACATTTAAGGGTTAATTGTGGTTATTTGGGCTCTGTGGCCCATTTAACATTGATTCCTATGGCCAAATCGGGTCCATTGAGGCATTGAACAGTAAAATCGTGTACATCGGGCCTTTTAACATTGATTCCTATGGCAAATCGGGAGCATCGCGTCGCGGGCATCGCGGGTACATTTATGGCCAGCCGCGACGCGACCGACGAGATTTCCATGTTTAACATGGGTTTCAATGGGAAATCGCGGGCATCTCGTCGGTCGCGGCCAGACATAAATGTACCCGCGATCACCACGACGGGCGCCCATCTAGGTAAAGAGTACCGCAGATTTAACTGTCTCTATACAATATTTTATGATAATGTTTTGTTGTTGGTGCAATTATCAATTGATGTATGGAATTATTGCTAGTGGCTTTATTAGGCTAGAAAAACACTTTGGGTCTTATTCTGGTTCACTCTTTCGGATGCGCGTTCGTTCAGAAATGACCGAACACAACGCACGTCGGACCTTCAAAGAACACACGCCTACATGTCGTCTGCATCCGTTCGGATCGACTTTCAAAGAAGAGGTAGTGCCTTCGGACTGTATCCACACGTCCGTGTGCGGTCTGAACTCAAAGATTCAGCATGGTCCTACTGCGTCCGAACGGATGGGAAGCTGGCTGTACGCACCGAGTTGGCATTTTGCGCCCACCTCACAAATCTATTCTGAAATCATGCTTCGCCCACATTACACACTTATCCAATTAGGCTACCTCGTAACATATATATTATTTATATTTGTAATCAATTACTTCCTAATTGACACTTAAACACATTACTTCCTATTGAGATTAACCCTTACATCATGTTAAGTTTTATTAGTTCATTGTTGCACCTTTACCTGTGTATACTATATATTAATTGCAAGGCAAATGTAATATCGAAAAATGGTACTTATGTAATATCTGGGCTCACGTTTTTCTTATGAGACCGCGTGCGCCTGCCACGCTTCGGGCACGGTGGCTCGCTGTGCTCGCCACACTATATAAAATCAACTCCATGCGTAGTTGGATAGTAGGGGTATGAAAAAATGGGGTGCATTTAACATGGGAGCCCAGATAATACATAAGTACCCGAAAAATTTACAAAATGTGATTAACACACAATAAATGAAAAATACCTACAGTTTAAAACACATTTAGCCAGCAATGACTTAGTGGTTCCAATTGAAGCTGTGGAAAGTGTTTAATTAATCACTAATGACCAGAGGACTGGATTGCATTGTGCTCAGCTGCGAGTATTTAAGGTGCGGGCATACTAATTGGGCGATCCGAATGCTTAGCACATGAACCATTGCCTTCTGAGAAGTGAAAGCTGCTTGTTTTCACTGTAGATTTCTGCTGTGTTGGTTCGCTTGCGCTCGGTGTCTGGTCAGTTCATGCACTCCCACGTCTACGCCTACATTAACGCCCAGTTTCGCCCACTTTGAAACCGCGCCCTTATACACACCCACATGACGCCCATATTACGCCCATCTTTCCCAAGAGTGTTCGGTGGACATTTGTAGACTGTATTGTTGAGAACAAGTGCGGAGACACAGGATTGCACATGCGCATTGCGTTGCTTACGCATGCGCAGTTACCTAAAATTCACCATCCGAAAGAATTCGGAACGGACCGCCTCAACCAGAATAAGGCCCTTTGTGAGGTAAAAATACACTTATTTAGAAAATACATTCCAGCACCGGAGATAAATGGCAATATATATTAAATCTGTTTTAAATGGTTTTTAAATCTGCCAAAAATTGGCAATAATTCAAAGAATGTATAATTCTGTTGGTTATAAACCGTATCTAACATGCAGAGTTTAGCAAATTGCTGTTGTCAAAATCAAACCACATCATAAAGTTGGGTGGAAAACATCTGGCTTTAATGTACTGTTTTTCTATGTATTCTGGCTGATGAGATGGTACTAGACCTTTTAAGTGACCGTCGGAGTGTCATTTTTCTAGAAAAACATAAAATAAAGAAAAATGTAAAAAACAAGCATGGTTGTGAAGATCTATAGCCTGGTCTAGTTCCCTCCATGGCAAACGGATACTGAGCATTGGCTTCCTCTGCTAGATTATAAATGAACACCAGGTAAGACTTTGGCTGAATTGGACTATAACAATCAAAGTGTGGCATCCCTTGTCATATACTGTACCTTTCATACCAAAATCCCATGTTCAGCCCAGGTCACTGAACACAGGTTTCACTCTGTGTCACAGCAGCTTGAAACTGAAACTATTCACACTGGAGGATGGAAAAAGCTTATTACCGGGGCTTCTACTCAGCCGGCACTTATAAATGACATCATCTTCACTCACAAGTGAGCCGGCTCTCCATAGATTGTTACCAATGCACACTGCTGTTTAATCTGGGTCCTTTCCCTGCAAGTAGGGTGACCAACTCATCCCTTTAATCCGGGACACATATTAATTACACAGGTTCTGTGGCTGGCTTTTACCTGGTTTTAAACTGCCACACCTCAAGACTCCATTTCACCTGGTTTTAAACTGCCACAGAACCTGTGTAATTAATATGTGTCCCGGATTAAACGGATGAGTTGGTCACCCTACCTGCAAGCTACTTGGGTTGGATTCCCTATCACAGCTAAACCAGGGTTGCCGACTTTCTATTCTCCTCTCCGGGAGAAGCCCAGAGACGAGAGTTTCAGTAGCCGCTCAGGGGGCGGGGCTTAAGCATGACATCACTAAGCCCCGCCCCATGCTGGTAAATCAGCGAATTCAGGGATCGCCGTGGAGGGGGCGGGGCTAAAATGACGCGATTGTGTCATTTTAGCCTGGCCCCCTCCTCTGAGACCCGAGGATTGCGGCATTTTAATGCCGCGATCCGGGGGACAGCGGGGGTCCCCCCTGAATCCGGGAGGGTTGCCCACCCTTCCGGGGGGCCGTGAGGAGGACCCGATTTTCGGGAGACTCCCGGAAATTCCGGGAGGGTCGGCAACCCTGAGCTAAACTGGCAATAATATGTGTTTGGAATCAGGCATTGCTGTAAACTCTAAGGGCTTATGACTGAAAGCGGAACAAACAAACACCATCCCCTCAAACAATACCAGTCCTGCACATTTTTTTATGTATTCCAAAATAAATCTGTCTTTTATGAACATGTGCAAGGAGAATAATAAAACGGAATAAAATAAAAAAAACTCATACTGTATACAATGTCCTCATTTGACTAGGAGGGTCAATTGCCTTTCAGCCAAGCACAAGCAGCCAGCATGAAACCACTACAATATTCAGTGCACTGGGAGCAATGCAGGAACTATAAACGCTTTGTGTTCTATGCACTCATCACAGGAGGGACATTTTTTTAACCATTTTATGACCTGAAGCCAAATTTCTCAAAAACTTTTGTATACAGTATCGGAACCACCTTTATATAGTTTTGGAAAACTTAATCTGAATTTACTAAAATCATTTTACATGTGAATACAGAACCTGACTCTTCATAAATTGCTGTGTTCTGGAAATCTCAGAAAGGAGAGTTCGCATTCATAAATAACATTGGAGTCATTATAAGTGGAGAAATAAAGTACTGTAATGAAAATGCAGAGCAGCCAAAGCACCGCACTGCCCCCAACAGCGGGGGGTTATTCAGACCCGATCGCACAGCTGCAAATTTACAGGCCGGATCATTATCAATAGACTGCGCATGCATACAGATCGTAGTATGCGTACAGGAGGCTTTCCTACAATAAAATCCTGCCACTTTTTTTGCAGGCTGTTCGCAAGTTGATTGAAAGAAGTCAGCGTTAGTTGGTGATAACCGGACATTTTCCAGGATTATAAAGGAAAACGCAGGCGTGCACATGCATTTTAGATGAAGGCTTGTGATGTCAGCACCATCCCGTTCTGACTGTTTCTATCGCAGCCGCCGAGTAAATCCTGGGCTACGCACATTGTGTGTGGCTTCTGCAGCTATTTGCCGATCCAGCTAATTTTTGCAAGGCCTGATAAGCAAATAGCAGGCTTGCACATGGTAGGATTTCACTCTGGCTGGGCAGCCTATACCTGATCACAGGGCTCTGCAATTAAGCATATCAGGTCTAAGTAACCCCCAGCATGAGATATGTTCCTTAGCAACCAGAAATAATCCAACAATACTCACCCTCCAGAGTGGCAGTGGGATCTGTGCATGCACAGTAGGGACTGAGTGCTCTAGTGCTCAGACCATATTGCTTTTGGTGGAGAGGAGGGGGCTCGGCAGGAGGAGGCTGCTCGGGGGGCCTGAGAACCCATTAGGCATTCCCTGTGCACCCTCTAAAAATGTTTTTTTTTTGTTATTCGTAATCTTTCCTGCTGCCTTTTACACAACTGGGGAAGCCCTCTCCCTGCATTGTTAACACTGCTACTGTGCTCTAGAGCAGTGGTTCTGAACCTCGGTCCTCAGGACCCCCCAACAGTGCACATTTTCCAGGTCTCCCCACAGACTCACAAGTGAAGTAATTAGCCCCACCTGTGAATCTTTTAAAATGTGTCAGTGAATAATTAGTGCACCTGTGCACCTGCAGGGTGACCTGGAAAACATGAACTGTTGGGGGGTCCTGAGGACCGAGGTTGAGAACCACTGCTCTAGAGCTCCCTGACTGCTACTGCTTGCGCCGGAGATGGCATCCTAATGACCCGCATATGCGGGACGCTCCACCAAGCTTTGGTCCTCCCCTGTAGACCCCTAAACATACATATAATTAAAATATTTATTACACAGTGTGAAATTGCAATATACACATATACATTAAGAATGAATAAAGCATATATACATAAAAGATTCTGAAATGGATACAGTTAATGGACTCAATACTGCTACAATGTATCTAATAATGTCACACCCACAAAACGTATCTCCATTAGCAGGGCATAAAGTGGTCATGCAGAGGTGGAGGAACTCCTTTCTCTATGCCACCTAATTACACCCCCTCCCCTACCCCCATTAGGCATAGACAGGGCCAGTGGTAGGGTTTATGGCATCCGCTGCAAACTAGAATGCTTTTCAGTGAGAATTACTGCAGGGCCAATGTGGAGGTTAAAATGGTCCAGCTCACCATTAGAGGTGGTGGAACTCAGTTCTACCCTGTTCCCCCTCACTTTAACTCCTGTCCATTAGATACAATCACAATTTCTATCAGTGGCTTTATTAAGCTGTTTTTTTGCAATAATAGACGTGTACTCAAGCTAAAGGAGCTGCCTAGTGGTGCATAATTAAATATTATATAAAACCTTGACTGCATCCATTTAAGAATCTTTTGTAGTCATTTTTATTTATACTGTATGTGTATACCTGCCTTGTTTTTTTAATGTTTTCATTTACTGTAGTACTGTAATATAAAATATGAAATTAGATTCCTAACAGCACTTCCTTTATATATTTTTCTATAGGAAAATTAGTGATCTCCTTATGAGGCTGAAGTTAGCCTAAATTAACTTGTAATCGCCATAGTCAGCACCTGATTTATATATTTCCCCTGCAGTCAGCCTCCAGCCGTCCCCTGTAATATGCATCCATGCAGACAGCTTTCAAACCCTCTTCCCTGTAGTGTGCATCCATGTAGCCACTGATCCTTTTTGGTATGGTGTACTGTAAAGCTGGGTACACACTATGCGACTCACGCAAGGCGAACGATAGAGCGCATATACTCTGAACAATATCATTAACAATATCATTCAATGACATCACCCCTCCTGCCCCGTAGCCTAACATCCCCCCTGCAGCCTAACCCTAAGTCCCCAGCTAGTGCCTAAACCTACACCTCACCCACCAAGCTTAGTGCTAACCTGCCCATATACTTACATGTTGCATGCTGGCAGTTAGGATTCTGGTGTCAGGATCTCCATCAATGTCAGAAAGGGGAGCGCCCTTTCAAGATTTTGCTATGGGGCCCACAAAGTTCTAGTTACAGCCATGGGGGTTACTAAAATGGGACTTCCCCCTTAGCATCCAATCAGTTTATATCTATTATATAGAAGGTGCTTAATAAAATAGTCAGTATAATCTGATTGATTACTGTGGGCAACATTCCGTCTTCAATAGAACTCCAATCTCAGTAAATTTACCATAAAGTGCCCAGCCATAACCCTCCCACCCTGTAGCCTAACCCTAACCTTGCCATCTTGCACCTTAACCTTAAGTACCTGGCTACTTCCCAAACCTAAACTCCCACCCACTATTCCCCCCAGCCTAAAGGTGCCCATACACAGTACAATTGCTTGGTGCGATGAGATGCGCGCTCCCGTCACACATCTCATCGCACAACTCAAAAAGTATGTGCAGCCTGCACATACTTTTTGTACTAGATCTCATCTCATCGCATTTCAAAACCTATGCAATGCGATATGATGCGATGCAATATTGTATACAATAATTGTACCGTTTATGGGTACCTTTATACTACATACTTAACATCATCATGTTAGCAGTCAGGATTCCGCTGTCAGCCTATCCACCAATGTTGGGTGATTCGGGAGCCGATCTTCTGGCCTTGAGTCAAGACTCATCCCTCAATCAATCTCCTGGCAAATGGGTTTATGAAGCAACAGAGAGGAGGCAAATATGTGCCACTTTTTATTCCACCTTTTTATTCCAATGACCTTAATATATTTATTACAAAACATTTCAATTATTTATATATATTGTAAACATTGTATTATTTGTTATCTGCAAACTTGGACAGCTGCATCAGTATCTACAAAAAAGTTCAAAACTTGTATTTTTAATTGGAGGCTTTAAAACAAAAAAACTTCACAAGAGTCACTTCTCTGTGAGATTGAAACTCTTTAAATTAGTCAGGTTGACCTTGTACCAACAATCTTAACACAGCTGAAAAATGGACCTTTACCAGATAAGATAACTGTCACTGAAGTTTAATTGTGTGCTATGTTGCTGTGATTAATTTCCCAGACTTTGGAATGATACTGTGCTTTTTTTTAACTCTACCCCCCCCCCCCCCCCCCCCCCAAAAAAAAAGAAACCCCCCAAAAACGCAGAAAATACTGTTTCAACTTTTAAAACTTATGTCTCAGAGCAAGGATTTGACATCAATCTTCTTATATGGGAAGATATATTGCTACTATAAAGCATTTTATTGGTTTCAACTGCTATTCTCTGTGCTCTTGTTTGGCTCCATTGATTTAGTTTTCATGATAAAAGGATAGAAAACTGTATTATGTCTTAATTATTAACCAGATGAAAACTATTGATTTTTCCTACATTTAAATATTTTAGTGAATTATTATGTAGTTACATTTTTACAAAATAAATTCTTCATATAAAGGGCATTATTACCCAATTGTCAATTTACACATCCTGAATACAGTATATACTATAATGGGAGTGCCACTGTCAGTCACCCGCCCTGTCTTCAATCCAGAGCCCACAAATCTAAATCAGTCTCCACTGACTTATATTTGCCAGCTCTGGAGAAATCATGCGAGGGTCAGCAAAAGGGCTGGCGCCACCACTAGGCAGCTTTAGCCATTTACATGTGGCGCGGGCCACTGGAGGGCGGCAATTAGGAGCAGGCACCCCCCCACGGATGGAGGTGGGCGGCTCCATCTCTGTCCCAATTCTCTGTCCCAACACACACCCCTTCCCCACGGAGCGATGCTTCGGCCATCGCTGCATCTCACACCACCCACAGCCCCTTGGTGGAGCATTGCTGTGACTCAAACCCCCCCTCCCCCGTGGAGCGAGACACTGCGGCCATTACCAAATCTTCAGCTGAACACCCCTCCCCCCCATGGAGCGAAACGGCGGCCGCATCACCCCATCAAATAATTTCTCGAGTTTTCATAACACATCCCCTCGCATGGTTGCGAGGGTATAAGGTGGTGGTGTTGGGGGTGCCGATTCCGCAGCGCAACAACTGTTTCGTAAACTGTGAGCTTCGCTGCTTCCCGAGCAGATTATAACCAGTGCCAAGATGTATGGGGGCTTATAATACAGCATAAAGAAGGAGCTGGCAGGTATTTGTGTGCACTATTTAAGTTAAGAGCATGCTGCATGTGCCCAAATTGCAGAACTGATTGCAAAATACTGTAGTTCGTCTGCATGTGTCATTCCTGCAGAAAATTGGCATTCAATTTCAAACCATTTTTTCATTTCCTGCTAAACAAAATGTGTTTTTTGGAGAATACCAAGCCATCCCTAATACCTACGTGTACTTTGCAAGTTTTTTCTTTTTCTTTAATTACATTACCATTTATGATCAAGGAATAAAATGTTTTTAAAAAAGCTGTTGGAAAGTTTTTAACAAAGCTTTTGTGAATTCAGCTCACATTGATTGACAACACTTCAACCTGCCAACTGCAGTTTGGATGGAAAATGACTAAAAACTCTACACTCCCTTCAAACATTTTAACTTTATAAATTAATGTAAATTCAGGTATGGGATCTCTCATGCAGCAAATTGTTATAATGAAACTTCCAAAACTAGAAAAGATATTAATATATGTTGCTGCTCATCATACACATGTAGGTGATGAGCAAGCTTCCTAACTACTGTTATAGCAGGGTTTATGATTAAAAGTCACTGAGAGAAGTGACAGGAGCATTGTGGGATACGAGACAAGTAATTATTTATATAATCCAGATAATATGCATCATTTTTATTCATTATTAACACTCTAATTTTACATATACTCAGGCAAAAATTTATTGGAGAAATGGAGGCGGAAGGTGGTAACTGGAACTCGGTAAGGACCTACCTTGGTAATTACGATGAGGCATATGAACTGACCCTTGACATTGCAGTTAAAGGAAAGTAAAAGGGCTGATGATTTAACAACCCCAGGTAGGTAAGTAGCTGTGTGTAGATATATAAGTAGCCCATAACTTAAAATACCTTTACATTATATTAAACCAAAACCTTATCTAAAATAATTTGAGACGACACTAAATAAATCACGTGTACAAGAAATAACCACACTGACACCAAGGGTTAAGTTTAAAAAGGTCAGAGGAATATTTATTGAGACCTTGAAAGCTAACTAAGAAATTTGGGTTTGAATTTGGATTTTGAGTCCCTAACTTTTAAACTAAAGGTTGGAGGATGGCAAAGACTAAGCCGCTACCAACACGCCAGCCCAGTCAACTTGATATACGTAAAAAACAGCAAAACACTGCAGGAGGGGCTCACCACCGCCTCCTGCTGACACAACCTGCATCGTGAGGGTCTCACCACCCCTTAACCTGGCTGAGCCCTTAGCGGACGGTCCCGCAGGGGAACGCCCCCTGTCCACCCGCACGGGAAGGACCACCCGCCGTCCTACGAAAGGGATGGTGCCCCACGATGACCGCTTGTGCCCCCCTTTGACCGCTGGCTGGTAGCGACTTCCCGCCATGCTGGCTGGAAAGCCACAAAATTAAAATTCTTTGCAGAAACGCTTCTGCAAAAACCACCAAAAAATGCTCACTGGGATAACCATCCCGCTAGTGAGCCCGCTCTTGGGGAGGGAGGGAGGGCTTCAAAACTGGAAAGAGAAGGGTGAGGTCACATGATAATCTGCCCTATATAACCTTTACCTGGCTACTCCCACTAATCCCTGATAGGTTCCTGCCTGATCCCAGCTTGTATCCAGGCAGAAAAACCCCAGGCTAAGTTTTTCCCCTCTTGAACTTTCTATGACCTAAGTCAGGGCTCTTATATGGGTTCTGGCTTATGCAGCCCTCACCCAGTTTAAGTAGCCCATAACTTAAAATACCTTTACATTATATTAAACCAAAACCTTATCTAAAATAATTTGAGACGACACTAAATAAATCACGCGTACAAGAAATAACCACACTGACACCAAGGGTTAAGTTTAAAAAGGTCAGAGGAATATTTATTGAGACCTTGAAAGCTAACTAAGAAATTTGGGTTTGAATTTGAATTTTGAGTCCCTAACTTTTAAACTAAAGGTTGGAGGATGGCAAAGACTAAGCCGCTACCAACACGCCAGCCCAGTCAACTTGATATACGTAAAAAACAGCAAAACACTGCAGGAGGGGCTCACCACCGCCTCCTGCTGACACAACCTGCATCGTGAGGGTCTCACCACCCCTTAACCTGGCTGAGCCCTTAGCGGACGGTCCCGCAGGGGAACGCCCCCTGTCCACCCGCACGGGAAGGACCACCCGCCGTCCTACGAAAGGGATGGTGCCCCACGATGACCGCTTGTGCCCCCCTTTGACCGCTGGCTGGTAGCGACTTCCCGCCACCGCAAAGGTTAACTAACCGCAGCCGCCATCCCCAAAAGAAAAACCTAACCAACCGGGAAAAAACCTATTTAACTATTCAAGCCCACAAACGGTAGATGTCCTCCAGAAACATGCAATTTCCCGCAGGGGAAAGATGCACCCCATCTTCTCTATAGTACCTCACATTATCTAGCACCAATGACGGATGTCTTACGACACTACCCCCCATAGCTCTAACAAAGACTCCTATTGCAGAGTTAACCTTTTTTCTCGCCTTCTCAATGGCTGAGGTTCGCACCGCACCCCGCCAATGGAACCGAGGGATAATTTCCGACCAAACTATCCTCACCCCGGGCCAATGAGCCCGTACCGCCACCAGATCGGACTTGATGCTTAGAATCAAGTCGATTTCTTTGACCATGCCCATGTCATTCCCGCCCAGGTGGATGACCAACCACTGGGGGCGGCCCCAATTCCTCTCATGCCTAAAAAGTTCATTCAAGAACTCACCCCAGCGCATGCCCCTCACACCTATCCACCTGACCGTCCTGTCTCCTAGATAATCATGTGACCTCCTGCCCATTGGGTGTCTCCCTGCCCAATAAATGAAAGAATGGCCAATGAGCCATATCTGCCCCGAGGATTCCATTGAAACTGAAAAAAGAAGAATCCTTACCGTCAGTAACTTATATATATATCACAAAACTTTCAAATCAACCCATGTGAAGGAGAAAACTTAAAAAACCTCCCGTGGACCTTGGTTTGCCAATTGAATTAAGGCCCCCTCGGAGGAAAAAGTAAAAACAACCTTCACACCCACGATTTCTGAACGCTGTCGTTCAAAAACCGGGAGTAAACTGCGTTTTAGGGTTGGCGCAACAGGCGCAACTACAATTTATCTAATCTCATGTAACTCTTATACGAATCGGACTTCCACCGACCTAGCGCCTGGATCGCCCCTGGGGACAACCCAGCTGCCGCAGCCTGTGTAGCCGACCCAATCCGAAAGGAATGGGTACCATACTCTTGAGGCGGGAGCCCCAACACACTCAAACAGCGCTTCAAAACAGCAGCAAATTGAAATTTAGAAAGCGCAGTCTTATCATTATGCACTAAAAACTGCCCCCCAACTGCTACTGGTCGGATCCCCAAGTAAGCCTGCGCCAACTGCACCGGGCAAATCTCCAACTCGCCCTGCGCTTGCAGAATAACCCACTTACCTCTGCCAACCTGATCCGTCTTGGATCTAGTTAATCTGCAGCACAAACTGTCGCTGCGCAGTTGAACTTCGCTAAAAAATGTAACCCTGACTTACAATCCGTCCTGTTCTTGGCAACCAGTTCACTGACCCTGAAAGCCCCGAAAAATGCCAAAACAAACGCGGTGCGAAAAAGCAGTATCTCGTACTCGGACTCCCCAACTTCTGCCAGGACCCTCACTAAATCTTTCAACAAGGCCAAGTCAATAGGTCGCCTTATGTCTTTACCCACCGGAACTACTTTAGCCCAACCTTTCATTGCCTTCCTTAAGACAAAAGACCGTGTGGGATCCTCCAGACCCCGCATCCGCGAGTGGAAAGCAATGCCCGCAAGGGCAGCTGACATGGCCCCTTTTGCTCTCCCTGCCTGGAAATGCTCCCAGGCAAATACACATAACCTATCCTCCAAGGACTCACCTTCCTGACCATACCTGCTCAGAAAAGCCTGCCAATCCCTCCAAGCCGCGTCATAAGCCTTCTGCGTGGAAGGCGCCAAGGCATTTCTGGCCAATCCCACTATACCGGCTCGACAATCTGCCAGATATAAGGTGGGCAAGGTAAACCTACTTCCGCTGCATCTGGCACCAACTCCCTAAACCTAGCCCACTGGAAACGAGACAGGGCATCTGCTATGTTGTTGTCGATGCCAGGAACGTGACAAGCCGAGAAGACCACATTGAAACGCAGACATTGCAGAACCAGATGCCTAAGTAACCGCAAGGCCAAAGGGCATGAGGTCCTTTGATTGTTGATGGTGTGCACAACACCCATGTTGTCGCACCGAAAAACAACCTGCCTATCCGCTAACTCCTGAGCCCACAACTCCAGGGCTACCACGATCGGGAACAATTCCAACAGCAATAAATTCCTGGTGAAACCCCTGTCCACCCATGAGCCAGGCCACCCTTCCGCGCACCATTCCACCCCGAAGAAAGCCCCAAAGCCTACACTGCCTGATGCGTCAGTGAAAAGCTGCAACGCACTGTTATAGCAAGGAGGCGCTGGCCACAACACCACCCTGTTAAATGTCTCCAAAAAAGAAGCCCAAGTCCTCAAATCCTCCTTGATCTCTTTGGACAAATACACCGAATGATGCTGCCTGGCGACTCCAGCGGTCGCCCTTTCCAACTTCCTGCTGAAAGCCCGACCCATGGGGATAACCCTGCATGCAAAGTTAAAACAACCCAACAAGGACTGGACTTGCTTCAACCTAACCTTCCTCCTTGCCAGGCAATCCTCTATAAGGCCTAACCATTTATGGACCTTGCTGGCTGGCAAACGACAACAACCCTCCCTTGTGTCAATTTCAATCCCAAGGTAACATAGACAGTGCGTGGGTCCCTCAGTCTTCCCCTCAGCTATGGGGACCCCCAACACCCCTAAAACCTGTTCCGTAGTTTCCAACAATTTCTTGCACACAGGACTACCCTCAGGGCCCACGAAGAGGAAATCATCAAGGTAGTGGGCAATACCCTGACAACCCGAAGCTCTCTGAATGCACCAATGAAGAAAACAGCTAAACTTTTCAAAATACGCACAGGATATTGAGCAGCCCATAGGCAAGCACCTATCAACAAAAAACTCTCCCTTCAATTTAAAGCCCAAAAACCGCAAGGAATCTGGGTGGACCGGAAGTAACCTGAACGCTGACTCAATATCCACTTTTGCCATCAATGCGTTCCGCCCACACTCCTGAACCAAAACAAGGGCCTCCTCAAACAACTGATACCTGACCCTGCAGAGCTCCTCAGGTATGGCATCGTTAACCGAGCCCCCATGAGGGTCTGATAGATGCTGTATCAACCTAAATTTCCCAGGAGTGCTTTTGGGAACCACCCCAACCGGGGAAATACACAAACCCTGCAAAGGGGGAACACTAAAAGGGCCACACATGCGCCCCAACCTAATTTCTGCCACAACTTTCTCCCTAACAATGTGGGGGAAATCCCTGGCAGACTTCAAATTCCTAGACTCCACCACATGAACTGAACCCCTAATGGGCAACCGGAACCCACAACTGAAACCCTCCCATAAAAAACGAGCCGCCTCGGCATCAGGGTATCCCCTGAGCCACCTAACCAGTTCGGAAACCACTATCGGCGAATACGCCTTACTTGTGACTTCCACCGGCTTCCCCGGCGTCAGTTGACTTACCAGCTGGGGCTGCGGAGCAGTCCTTAGCTGCATGGTTGCCCCCACACACTCTGCATGAGTGACGAAAACGACAGTTCGCCCCCCTGGCGCACTTGCCGTCATTATAAGCAAAACATTTGCCCTTTCCTGCTATCTTGGAGGCTGGAGATGCCGCCACCACTGTTTTCTTCGCCACCCCCTCCCCTGGGGGTTTGGTCTGTTGTGTAACCTCCAACCAGACCTCCACGTCCTTAAAGCCCATGGGCAACACGGCATTACCGTCCTGTTTGCGACGAAACTTTTCGTCGTAGTCTCTCCAGGAGTAACCCTTTGTTTTCAAGTACATTTCGTGTACCAAAAACAAATACTTAACTACATTTGGGTATTCGGCCGGCCTGGTCTCCGCATAGCAGGCCGCAAAAACCAGAAAACCCCTTAACCATTGATGAAAGTTCCTAAAGGAGTTTTCACCAATACCATCCGCCTTTTTTGCCTTCTCAAAGGCCTGTCGCATGTCCTCCGTAAGGGTGAACATGTCAACATACTTCCCTTTCTTAATCTTTTCTCTCATCCTCTTACGGAGCCCCCTGGTAACTGCTGTATTGGCACAATGCACCATTTCAGTAAACAAAGGGGGATCCGTGGGAGGAGGTGCAGAACTCGCAACCCTATCCTTATTTGTTGCCTTCGCCACGTGACGCGCAATGAGCCTGGCCAGCTTACGCGGGCGACGCGGGGAATCCGACCCCACGCTGGTGCTATCACTATCTGATGAATCACATGTTGAATAGGTAACTGTGCACTCACCAGCACCGGACGTCCCCGGAACTTCGTCGGCCGGAACGGCCAACCTGGAACCTGCTTCCGTTGACCCCGCCGTCGTCCTTGACTCCTCTCTGACTTCCCGACCTCTCCTTCTGGAAACCACCGATGATGCTAAGGCACTTGTTTCCTGTGAACACACAACTGGGAGGGGGGAAGAAGACAACAAAATGCCCCCACCTCCCGTCTCCACCGGCGCATCCAATGGAGGGGGAGGCGGAGCTGACACCGTGGCACTGGGTGGAGGTCCCCTAGGCAACGGGGGAACTCCCAATGGAGGAAAAACACTTTGAGCCCCAAAAACATTACCACTGACCTGAGGCAATATTCCCCCCTGCCCCCTTGGGGACGACCAAAGCCCCTGAGGACCAAAACTCTGATCCCAACCATACCCGGCGGAGCCATGCGGACTGTGCCCCTGTGACCCCGTGGACCACAGAAGAGGCTGACTGGTAGGCACACCCTGGAAGCCCGCAGAGAACTGCGGCCCCATTGCCGGGACCCCCTGGTGTCTCCAAGGTGCGATCTGCGGCCACGCCCCATAACCCCCTCCCCCCAAATGGGCCTGGAAATACGGGGACCCCGCAGGGGGCCACTGCCCGGGAAAGCCCCCCCCGGGGGAAAACTGCCCCAAGAAACCTGAATGGGTCCCCTGCCAAGATGGTGTTGACAATCCCCCCCCCCCCCCAAGATGACGTGGGCTGCGCCCCTAGGGAGGGACCCTGCAGATGCACAGAGGCCGCTACCGAGCTACTGGAGTATATCATGTGCCCCAAACCCCCCGCGCTGATGGGCATGCCTGCTGAAAACCCCACTGGATTCCAGGCCTGACTAACCCTCAAACTCATCCCTGCGGGGCCCCTGGGATTGGGCCCTAAATCAGGGGGGGCATGCTAAAACCTCCCAGGCCAGTACTGACTGCTGGCCTGGGTACAAACATCCCAGAGCCCGCAGCAGCTGCTGCTGCAGACTCTCCTCTCACCCCTATATAAGCAGAACCCCCCAACCTGTTGTGCATACCATGATCTCCCAGCGAATTCTCACCCCCCTCCTCCCCCCTCCCTCCTGGTACATTTATAACATTGGGGACGCCGGCAGCGTTCCCCCTAAGGCTTCCCCCCGCAAGGGTGGAAAGCACATCACTTTGTAATCCTGCTGCCCAAGCAGGCCGCGCGTCCTCCGACGCTGTGACCTGTACTGCCGGACCAGGAGCCGCCGGGATACCCGGCTCCGGCATTGATGACGCTGCGTTCGCGTCAGCCGGCGCCGGGGCCTGTTCCACTCCCGGCGACCCCCTGCCCGCCGTCACAGATGACGCGAGCCCCGCGCCAGCCGGCGCCAGGACTCGCGACACCCCTTCAAGCCCGCCTGTGTCCTGAACCTCCGGAACGGGTCTCGCGCCAGCCGGCGCTGAGACCCGTACCGTCACTTGAAGCCCGCCCGCCGCCTGAGAGTCAGTAAAGACCTCAGGCGCCGGGTCGGAAGCCTCCAGCGTCGCGTCCACGACGGACGCGACCTGAGGCATAAGGGGGACATTAACATCCGTCGAGGGACCCGGTAAAGCCCGGACCTCGACGGGACCACTCTCCGCCGGCTCGCCTATTAAGGCAGCCGTATCCCCAACCCCCGGTGGAGCGCTGACCACGCTCACCGGGGAAGGCTGACTGGATGAGGGCAGCATAAGCCCCGCCGCTAGGCTCCCCACAGGAGAGCCTGCAGCAACAGAGGCCTCCTGCGCCCCAAGCACCCTCACCCGTGGACGGCGGTACCCCGCCGCAGATAACGGCCGGGCCGCATCCACAAGGCGGCGGGGGGGGGGGGCGCAGAGCGTCTCGGACGGGGCATTGTTCAAATATAAGGCAAAAAATACCACAAAAAATCTCTCTTACCTCAGATCCGCGCAGGACTGCAACACTTCAAAACTGGAAAGAGAAGGGTGAGGTCACATGATAATCTGCCCTATATAACCTTTACCTGGCTACTCCCACTAATCCCTGATAGGTTCCTGCCTGATCCCAGCTTGTATCCAGGCAGAAAAACCCCAGGCTAAGTTTTTTCCCCTCTTGAACTTTCTATGACCTAAGTCAGGGCTCTTATATGGGTTCTGGCTTATGCAGCCCTTACCCAGTTTAAACCACGCTGTAGTCATTTTACTATTCACTGGTTTCTGCATTATATAGCTGTGACTTGGATCCTCCTGGTAAGTGACATGTAGGTAAGTGACACTTATGTGGCATAATGTGCAATGGGCATTACGGTGTGCACTACAATATGTAATAGGCATCACAGTGTGCTGCATAATGTGTAATGGGCATCATGGTGTGCTGCATCACTGTGTGCTGGATGTGCAAAAATATATACGTAAATTATCTATTAAATGTTTCTTTGAAACTAGGGAAACTGCTAACATCCCCCTGGAGACAGTTGAACCTTTTAAAGATTAAACCTCCTTCCACCCGAAATTTTGTTGGGGCCGCTTTCTCGATTGCTTCAATCGAATAGTTTGTGAGTAAATTGAGAAAGTATTACAGAAGGACAACAGTAAAAATAAAAAACAATTTAATTAATCTAAACAGGAATTCCAAACATTAAAGGCATTAAAGGAAGATAAAACCCTAATAATTAAACCCGCTGATAAAGGGGGAGGGGTAGTTTTACTACTGAAAGACATGTATATGGCTGAAATTGCTCTTTTATTTACATTGTATAGGGTGTACAATGCCATTAGGTACAGTATACAATAATGACATACAATGAGGTTTTAGGCACCCCTCCCCCCACTATCCACGCTACCTGGAAGCGTGGCGAGCGCAGGCGGACCGCGTCCTCCTACCTTTTTATACCCCTACTATCCACTTCGGCGTGGAGTTGATTATATAAAGTGTGGCGAGCGCAGGGAGCCACCGAGCCCGAAGCGTAGTGAGCGGACGCGGAATACATGTAAAGTAATCCGGAAACCGCTCGCCACGCTTCGGGCTCGGTGGCTCGCTGCTAGTGTAGTAGGGGTGTGAAAAGGTCGGAGGACGCGTTCCGCTGTGCTCGCCACGCTTCGGGGTGGCGTGGATAGTGGGGGGTGCCTAAAACCTCATTGTATGTCATTATTGTATACCTAATGGCATTGTACAACTAATGCCATTGTACAGGTGCGATGCAATGCAATGCAATGCGATGCGATACAATGTGATTCCCCGGGGCTAAGAGAGCAGTGAATAAATTTTATAGGAAAATCGCATCGCTTCGCATTGCATCGCACGGCCGTTATAATGGACCATGCAATGCGATGCGATTTTCCTACGGTGCCGTACGTAAGAAACTTGGGCGCCGTGATAATACACAAGTACCAATTTTTCAAAAAACAAGATCACTAAAAGACCACCTTGTGAGAAGCACTATTGATACCACTGGTAGATATAGTGAACGCACTAATGGTTTTCATTGGTGCGGATCATGTCTAGCATGCAAAAATTAAAAATCTCAAGAAAATGATGGTGAGAGGACGGGTAGGGAATTCGTCTGCACACTCTTAGTGGGTCGTCAGTATTTTTATTTATGAACCGTGTTGCCCGCTATTTATAGTTCACATGCGGGGGTGCCACTCAGGGTAACTTAGGATATACAGAAAACTGTGGTGGCACAAAAGAGTTTTGTGCCGAAAAAGAGGTTACGCTGTTTGAGTGCACACTATATATTTTGAAAATTAGTACTGTATTGTAATGATGAATACGAGGTAAAATTTAACTTTTAATAAATTTGCTTTTAAAAAGGTTTCCCCTTTGTTTTTATTCCTTTATATTCTTAGGAACAAAAGAGGATTTGGTTATCTAAGTGAAATATAGGGTTAAAATCATATACATTTAGACATGGTGCTCATACAAAGAAATGAAATGAGAAAGTGTAGAGAAGTAAAGTATTTAAAAAAATGTCAGAGCCCGTGGTCTGCTGCACTTAATTTGATATTTTTCAATAGTATTACTGTAGGTCTCCCCTGGGTCTTATTGTGTCTGTGCACTCTTGCCTATATTTGGCTTTCACATTTGTTTGTAAGTGTGTTTTTTTCTTATTAAAAATCGTGTCAGTTTTGGACTACTGCACCAATTGTTTGCTTTTTGTCCTCCAACCAACTCCTTCATCAAAACCACTGTATGGGAGTATGGTGTGGAAGTTCCTATTATTTACAGAAGTGGTTTGTGTACCCCTGAAAAGTGGATTGCCCAGCAGAATTTGCCACTGTGGGAGTGATTGAGCGATTTATTTCTTCCATTTCTTGTGAGTGTATCTCTTTAAAATAAAGAACATATGGCTTTTAAGAAATACTGCACCAAATTGCATATTTTTTTCTCTCCTTTTGTCCGATCGTGGTACCATCCTGGTGTGAGCGACAATTGAAGAGAGAATTTGGAACTCTGGACTGCTAATATAGGAAAGTCATTTATTATATGTCTATGAGATAGGAGATAGCGCTGGTGGTTGTGTAGATCTTTTTCCCTGGATATATGCTTACTGTGGTGGTGGTTGACAACCTCACTGTCTACAACACTCCGGCTGCATAATCTTTTATTTGTGCGCTTTACTGTTTGAGATATTGTTTTGTGAAGTTTTGCAATCATATCACAAAAGATGCGAACATTTCACTGCATAGTGAAAGAAAAATAATTGCCCTGCACATTGGCACAATGCCTAAAAGCGATAAACTAGAACCAACACATAAGAACATTATATATTTGTGAATGGGCCTAATTCAGATGCCAACTGCTGTCCCAGTGGTGTATAATTGGTTCTATTGTCGCAAATCGGGTCATGTCTGAAAGTTTGAGTGCCTCTGTAGATGCATAGGTTCTCCAGTAGCAAATAAGATCACAACTGAAAATTTATGTGCCTTTTTCATGTGTCAAACTATGACCTATTTAATGTCGATCTTATTACATACCTCCCAACTATCCCGTTTTTTGTGGAACATCCCTTTTTTTTGGGACGTCCCACACGGGGCCGGCAGAGGGTGGGGGGGGGGCTGGCGGTTGGGATTCCCTCTGCCACACATTGCTCTGCCTATTCACAGAGGGACAGGGGCATGGGGCATGGCCAGCAGCTCTTACACAGGGTTGCCTACTTTTAGGTTGTTCTCTCCGGGAGAGAGCAGCAAGCTAGTGGAAGCATTTGGCGGGACCGGAGGGGAAGCTCAACAATTAAGCCTGGTTTCGGGGCATGGCCATTGTGATCATCAGTAACCATACAGAATAGCTCTAAGACACCGGCCAATATGACTATTTAACCCATACATAAAGTGATAAGTGTTGAGGAAATATATTTTTTCTTTTCAAGTGATTTTTACAAATATAATTTTA
Organism: Crinia signifera; assembly: GCF_055691185.1. Classification (NCBI taxonomy): domain Eukaryota; kingdom Metazoa; phylum Chordata; class Amphibia; order Anura; family Myobatrachidae; genus Crinia; species Crinia signifera. The sequence goes on from NC_139217.1 coordinate 385,104,329, forward strand.
AGACTTTTTATGCATAAATTATACAATATAAAGTGCACAGTCTAGAGGGTGGCAGCCCAATTCTCTATGTGCCGACTTGGTTAATCGGATAGAAATTTTTTAGGGGGAGGGGGGGGGAAGAGAAAACAGGCGCCAGATCTTATTTCTTTCAAATATGACCACAGAACTGGTATAAGTTAGGTATATAAAAAAAAAACAGTTTTTAGGTAAGTACACAGGAATAAATGGGAAATGGGAATGGGATAGGGAAACAATGGGCTGAAAGACAGGGGTTCAGTTAATACATGGTTCACTTAAAAAGTGACATGAATGATAAAAACTTTTTGAGGTACTTAGCTCGCTAAAAGTTTTTTAAACCTCAAAGTGCTTTCTCGAATCTGGACTCAAGAACAGGGTCTTAGTCCAAGGCTTGGCGGCTCAGAGGATTGGTGGAGGGGTTCCAACGCGTTTCATCCAGCTGTGGACTTCTTCAAGGGGAGCAGGATAGTAGGGACTGCTGCTGTGTGGGGGTTTATATCCTATGATCAATTTACTAGGGGTGTGGTTATGGCCGGAACCGGAAGTATCTTTCCTTGATTGATGTTATAAAGACTTTTTTGGGGGCTATATTTAAGTATATACTTTATAAGATTCTTTAAATGTGTTTCCGAGCGGTGTATTCCGGTGTAAAAGTACTTTTATACAGCGGAGCTGGTCCGTCAAAACCGGAAGTTCTACTGTTGACGGATGTGTGTCATCGAGCCCATCTCCTGTGGAACGCGGAAGTCGTTCTATGGAATGCAGGAGCAGAGACGTGAGTCGGAGGGATATATATATATATCTCCTGTATGGTTACTGTACATAGAACAACTCGAGCAGCACTCGTGTATAAAAAGCATTACTCCATGCAACAGTCATTGTAACACAATACTGAATGTGAATATACAAAATCTCCAAGCGATCCATTCACTATATACACCCCACAGGGATGAGCCTCTATAGCTGCGGGTGTTTTAATACATTTAGGGGCATCATAATCACTTATTGCTGTGAATAGTTGTATAGTTATTGTGCCTACAGTATATAAAAATGTACCTAACACACACTGATTCCAATTACATCAGCAATGTACATTTTTTTTATTTTTATTTTTTTTAGCATCACCTATTCCTTTGTCAACACACTCACAGTGATTAATAGCACTGCCATGCTGTGTGATAACTATAGCTATAGAATGGGAGTGAGTGAAGGGTGAATTCATTTAAACAACCACTATGATGCAGAGGTTCTTGCCCAGCCATCCTTCTTTCTCTTTGCTGCAGACATGAAAATGTAATGAAAAGAACCTAGGTGCAATATTGATATTTTTCTCTGTTATTAATGTATTTGACATGACCAAAGCCAAAGGTTATATTTATCACAGGTTGGTGTTTGCTTACCAGGTATGGGAAATAACGTTACAAACATGAAAATACAATAGTTCATAAAGAGTGATCAGCAATCACAATATTAATGTTTTGCAATAGTGTACATAATACAGAGAGAATTATAGTGGGAAAGTCGAGTCTGGCACCAGGAAGGTGGGCGAGTCTACTGCAATCCTCCCAGCCTCCCGCAATCCCCCTCAGTGGGGTGTCCGCAGGGTCCTGATGAGGCAAATCGGCGCTTGCAATGCCTTCAATACTGAATTTTCACAGTGGGAGGAGTGCCCAAAATGATGCGATCACAATGGCCATGCCCCTACACCAGGCTTAATTATTGAGCTTCCCCTCCGGTCCCGCCAAATGTTTCCACTAGCTTGTTGCTCTCTCCCGGAGAGAACAACCTAAAAGTAGGTAACCCTGTGTAAAGGTTATATATATATATATATATATATATATATATATATATATATATATATATATATATATATATATATACACAGTATATGACAGAAATGTCACTAGCATGAATTGATACATCAAATCACATTACTGTGTATTATTTTCCAAGGACTGCACACCTGAACTACTTCTGTCACCAAGCCACAGAACTACTTACAGAAATCTGCCTCACTGACAGCAGCACATTCCTGCCTCGCTGACAGCATCCCAATACTGCCTCACTGACAGCTGCCCATTACTGCCTCACTGACAGCAGCACATTGCTGTCTCGCTGACACCAGCACATCACTGTCTCACTGGCAGCAGCCCATTTGTGACATAAAATATTCAACTATTTTATTCACTTACACTGTTATCCACTTAAATGTTTACTTATAAAAAAGAATTCACATTAAACAGCCTATTCTGATTTTCTGAAACTACAAAGTATCCCAACACAATAACACCACCAATTGGAATGTTGCTTTGACTTTCTTATTGTGGAAGTGGTGCAAGTAGGAAAAATGTTTTAGTGGTACTGTGCAGCGCGCCCGAAAATGGGTGTGTCATGGGTGTGGCCATGGGCGTGGCCATATGCCACTAGTGGGAGTGGCTACATGACAAAGGGGGCATAACCAAATTTACAGCCCCTTTTCTTCGCAAACCAGACTATGCGGAGAGGTATTTTATGTATACAGGCTCGGACTGGCCTGGGGGGGAACTGGGGGATTCCCCAGTGGGCCCCTGTCATCTAAGACCCCGCCAACTTTTACAGTGGGGTGGGGCCTAACGCTTCACATGATATGCCGCCGGGTAGTCAATAGCTAGAGGATGACTTACCCGGCGGCGGGGCAGGCAGCTGGAGGCGGAGGGTGGGGGCGTGCAGCTGGAGGCGGAGGGTGGGGGGCGTGCAGCTGGAGGCGGAGGGTGCGGGCAGTGAGACGTGCTGCTGCCATGTAAAATTCACGTCTCACGCTGGACCGCTAGCCAATAGGCGCTCGCGGTCCAGCAGCCACCAGTTGATTGGCTGCTGGACCGCAACCGCCCATTGGCTAGCGGTCCAGCGTGAGACGTGAATTTTACATAGCAGCAGCACGTCTCACTGAGTCTCTCCCAGACACAGCGGGGAGCGGGGGACTCAGGGCCCAGCAAGCAGCATGCAACACAGGCAGGGGGAGAGGTGAAGTGAGCAGCTAACCGGCGGCTGGCTCACCCACCCGCCCTGCTGCAAGCTGCACCCACCCACCCTGCTCCAAGCTGCACCCACCCACCTACCCACCCTGCACCCATCCACCTACCCACCCTGCACCTACCCACCCTGCTGCACCTACCCACCCTGCACTTACCCACCTATCCACCCTGCACCCATCCACCTACCCACCCTGCACCTACCCACCCTGCTGCACCTACCCACCCTGCACACATCCACCTACCCACCCTGCACCCACCCAACTACCCACCCTGCACCCACCAACCCTGCACCCACCCACCTTCCCACCCTGCTGCACCCACCTACCCACCCTGCACCCACCCACCCTGCTGCACCCACCCACCCTGCACCAAGCTGCACCCACCCTGCACCCACCCACCCTGCTCCAAGCTGCACCCACCTACCCACCCTGCTCCAAGCTGCACCCACCCACCCTGCACCAAGCTGCACCCACCCAGCACCCACCCACCTACCCACCCTGCTGCACCCACCCACCCTGCTGCACCCACCCTGCTGCACCCACCCTGCTGCACATGACTGCAACCCACCACCCTGCTGCACCCTCCCTCCCTGCTGCACACTACCGCTCCCTCCATGCTGCACACTACCGCTCCCACCCTCCCTCCCTGTTGCACACCACCACCGCTACCACCCTCCCTCTCTGTTGCACACCACCACCGCTCCCACCCTCCCTCCCTGTTGCACATCACCACCGCTCCCACCCTCCCTCCCTGCTGCACACACCACCGCTCCCACCCTCCCTCCCTGCTGCACACCATCCTCCCTCCCTGCTGCACACCACCGGCGGTGCGCTGAATTGAAAATACCGGCCGGGAGCAGGCCGCTGCACAGTTCTGTCCACCTTGGCAACAAGAAAATTCAGACCCCCTTGGCATCGAGCATGAAGCCCCTGGCATTGAGCATGTAGGTAAGTGGCACTTATATGTCAAATGTGTAATGGGCGTTGCGGTGTGTTATATAGTATGTCATGGGCATTTCAGTGTGTTATATAGTATGTCATGGGCATTGCAGTGTGTTATATAGTATGTCATGGGCATTGCGGAGTGTTATATAGTATGTCATGGGCATTGCGGTGTGTTATTTAGTATGTCATGGGCATTGCGGAGTGTTATATAGTATGTCATGGGCATTGCGGAGTGTTATATAGTATGTCATGGGCATCATGTGTGCGACATATTGTGCAATTGTCATCACAGTGTGCGGCGTAATGTGTAATTGGTATTAGGGTAAACAGTGTATAATGATTTAAGTAGCATGTCATTGTTTGGTCTTTATCTGTGAGGCGTACTAAGTCACTCTGTGGCCTTCAGCCTGCCAACTTAAGTGCGGGAATTACGCCAAACCCCCTATTTTGGTGCGCCTGCTGCGCGCGCAATTTCTCCACTACCATGTTATGTATTGGGGGGGGGGGCGGCATTTTTATTTCTTCGCCCTGGGAGCTGAATTGTCTAGAAACGGCCCTGGACCTATGTGCTGTATTATATGTGGGGGGACCTACGTGCTCTACTATCATCTGTGTGTGGAGGACCTATGTGCTGTAATATCTGTGGGACCTATGTGCTTTATTATCAGGGTGGGGGATTTACGGATCAGATGTTACACACCTGCGATTTTGGCCCGATTTTGCCTGATTATCGTCCCAAAGTGCCGAAATCGGATAAAATTGGCCCAAAATCGCAGAGTGTATAGCCACTCCTCTCTGGTCAGGTGGCCACACCCCTTCAAAAAGGTCCCTTTATGCCCCAGTCCGACACTGTATGTATAGATGTGTCCACATACATCTTGACTTTTTTTCTCAATTTGTCACAACATGTAAAACACGGCTTAGCTGTGGGTGGATTCTGAAAATTGTTTGCAGCAGTAGAATTTGTATAAAGTACTAGATTAGAGGTGGAAATTTGTAGAAAAATCATAAAGCGTGACTTTTGCAGAGTCCAAGGTGTGACAAATTGTGCCATACATGGCGCAGTAAAACCAAGATGTATGTGGACACATCTGTACTTTGCGATTTACCTGGCACCTTGTAGTGCACTGACTGCCCCAGTAGGAGGACGTGTCCCCCTGGCACCTCCCATGGTATGCACGCGCTGTATACATGTGTGCCTAAAATTATGTGTGTTTAATAACTTATGACTTGTATATGATTTGCTAGCTTAATTAATTTAGCAGCACTAGGACAGTAGCGTCGCCACGCGGCAACTAACACCGCATAGCGGGGCTTGTTTGTCCGCTACATTCAGCTCATTATTTACCCGTAGAGCGAGCTAGTAAGAGAGGTCTGTGACCAGACAGACCATCCAATGTTGCTCATGGGATCAATATATGATATTCTTCCGCCAAAAGCTGAATTATTCTGAGACAAAAAGGACAGCATTTAATGATTAATATGCTGTAACCTATCCTAGAAGATCCCAGCGATCAACCCAGTCTGATATCAAGCAGACTTTTGCGCTACTGTCTAAATTAAGAAATATTGTACAATTATGAATACAATGTCATAAATTTATCCTTCTGGAGATTTTTATATTGCCGTATATCCTAATACCTGAAATATAACACAGCATTGATAGCAATTATCAAATGCGGCAGATTACAACTAATTGGTGTTTACAGAACGACCTTGCAGTGTACACACTGTAAGATCGTTCACACAATAATCCCCCGACGACACCCAAATAAAAATTTATGTATGTGTGCTTTTTCCATGTACCTATAATTAAGATACTAGTACCACCACGCGGCGATTAATACCGCATAGTGTGGATTTTGGTGCCCACAAAACCCGTATCCCATTTGACAAATGCTTGAATAATAAGGGGTCTGTAACCAGACAGATCACCAACAACCATTTGCGGGGAAAATACACGCACGCATACCAAAATGTGTGGGGGGAATCACTAACACAGCAGCAGAAATAGAGTACACACCATAGAAATGATTAAAGTGTGGCAAAACCAACAAGGCACAGTGCTCTGATTGTATACACACCATCAGATTGCCCATACAACCCCTACCTGGATACCTCTAAAATAACCTTGTGACTCCCCTAAATATTATGGACACAACGTACATAATGCGGCTCTACATCTAAGTTGGAGAAGGAATAAATTGTAACTCAATAGAGGGATCTGATAGCGTACATACCATCAGATTTCCCATACAATTTGATCCAAACAATCTTCCCTCCTCCACTTTACCTACCCTCCAATTACACGTCAGCTTGTCCAACCCTTATTTTTTATTTAAGCTCATACCACATCTTATTGGCGCTTACCAACGCATATTTGCGCACAACCATGCACAGGTAGAACTGCCCATATCTAGCGCATAAATATAAGCACAAATCTCATTGTGCAATATACGGAAATTATACTCTGTCAGAATCAATAAATTGCTGGATACGGACACCGACTTTCCTTGAATAAACGCATTACAGCCACGGATGCACAAGTTCTAATGTGCATAAAAGTATACCTGTGCACAAATCAGAGCTATCTATTAAAAGGGGACAATAGTGACAACCAGGATTGAAGCATAATACACGACCTGCACAAATTTGCCTGTGCACCTATAACCAATCCCTGACGAATTAGTAGTTACCGCATACAAAGAACTGTTAATTGTCCATACACAAGATTGGCGTATCTAACGCTTTGACCGCAATCTGTACGTATAACACGCACAATTGTGGAGCCGGGCGACATATAGACTAAGAGAAAGTCTTGCATACACCGACTGAGCCGTGGTAATATAGAGGAGCCAATTACAGCACAGTGGTTGGTTACCCACACGACTCCTTCAAGTAGGGGTAAGGGGATATATACCAAGTACCACACAATATATATCCACCACAAATTAACTCTCCAGGAGGACACCCACGATCAATTTAGAATCGCACACAGTGCACACACACGCAGCGCGTGCATAATTTTTAAATAATTGTTCATTGTATTTTGTGTATGTCTTGTATGTAGCATATATTTCACCTTAACGGTTCCTTTCTTATTTTTGATATTAATAAAAGTTAATTTTTAATACAATTAAAAACTCTTCAGTGCGCCAGCAAAAGAGACAATCCTTTTCTTTTTTCGCTACCTCCCATGGTGGCACTGACAGCCTAGTATGAGGACGTGCCCCCAGTACACGCCATTACTGGGAAGTGATGCCCATTGGTCCATTGGTCAGGCTTTGCTCCCCACCAGTAAGAGGCTCCGGGCTCATGCACCCTCTCCGGTACCATGGCCAAGATACAGACCATGAAGAGTATTTCCTGGGGCAGTCAGTGGTATGTAAGGCTATACTGGTGAGTTGATTAGTGTTGGGCAGGTGAGGTAGGTCACTAGAGGGGTGGACCTTGTCACAGAGTCTGTGTACCTGTATTTGGACATCAGCTCTGGCTGAGGGTAGATGGCAGCACCCTGGCCACTGTGCAACTTCCCAGGCTATGGCTAGTGTGGGCGCTGGGCGTTGCCACACATGGTCTGTCCGGTCTCCGCTGGTGACTGTGTTGGTTGGGGTGGCTATGAGTGACTCAGTGCCGCTGGCCCTGGCTCCAGTGCACCTGCCGCTGCTGCTCACTAGCCCTGCTCCCGGCTCCTACTCTGCCGCGCCGGGGTCACTAACTTCCGCTCTGATGCAGCTGCGTCGGGGTCACGCCACTGCTAGTCAAACAGCGTGTCCCTGCTGTCTCCCTGCGCATGTGCAGTGAATTAGGGTGATGTGTTATGGCGGTACGGGGAACCGGCTCAATATATTTTAGCGGTACGCCATATCAACCCATACCGCCATACTTGCACCCCTGTTTATGCCTGATATAAAAGGACCTATGTCTCTCAAAAAGTTAAATTTTTGCCTCATAAGTCCACAGAACATTATCAATATTTATTTTTATTTTCTTTGCCAGATATATAGCAGGCATGGATCTTGTTACTATCATGCCTTTCATGGGAATAGTTAGTGGGAAGTAGTTGAGGCTGCCTCTGATTACTAATATACGTATTAACTTTGATGTTATGATCTTGTTTTATGACTTAATAATGTCAGCCTCATGCATGCATGTGTGTGTGTGTCTCTACATATATAATACTTACCCATATATAAATATGTGTCTCTACAGGTAAACATGCCTGTAAATATGTGTGTCTCTATTGCTGCTTTCACATTGCCTAAACGTTTAAGACCCTGTATTTCGAAATGGTATTTAAAACGGATCTGAGCCACTAAACCCCTTTCACATTGCCGGTGAAAACCATTTTAAATATCATGTAATCCTGCATAAAACCTGACCATCTCTCATCCTAGCCTGTTTATGCTCACTTCTTCCCCTTCTGTGTCACCCCGGTCTGTCTAACCCTCCCCTATAGAATGTAAACTCTCACGAGCAGGGCCCTCTCTCCTTGGCCCTTATTCTGATTGACGCGGACTTTACCGCATACTTTCGGATCGCGTCTTTTCGGCGTCTGTGCATGCGTGGAGAACGCAACGCGCATGTGCCACGCCTTGACTCCGTACCAGTTCGGCCAAATCCCGTACAAAACTGTTCCCCGCAATCAGTCGGGAAATATGGGCGTATTATGGGCGTCATGCGGAATGTCACATGGGCGTAGTTTCAAAGTGGGCAAAACGGGGCGGAAACATGGGCGGACATGGGGGAGTACACTTATGTTGGGGGGCGTACATTCGGATAGCACTCCGAATGCACGCGATCAAAAAGGGAAGAAATGTGCGGTGTCCACAAGTGTACTATTGCTTTGCGGACACCACTCGTTCATGCGGTAGGCGAACGTACCGCCTAATGACTACAAGCATTAACACCTGAACCCAATAGAATCTAGTCCTTTACTCATTACTCACTAATAGGCCGCTTGTCAGTGCTTTAATTGAAACCATTGCTGCTTCAAGGAAACCTTAGTAATCCCCCACATATGCTGTACTTGTCAGACACTTTAAAAATTGCTAACAATGGACATGACTGAATCTTAATACTATCAATACACATGTGTATTCGACATGTACTCATGAAACCACACATTTTTGGTAAAGTAAACAAATTTATTTCTATACATGTCACAGTCAATGCCACTGTGATGCAATGACCAAAAAATACAAAATACCAAAAATAAACAACATGGCAGGAATGTCCCAAAATAAATAATAATACAAAACAAATATAATTGCACACAGATGGACTCCAGCACCTCCTATGTGCCACTGCACATGCAGCCAGTGGGAAATGAGGAGGCTGCTGGCCCTTCTACAGCAGGGCAACCTGCACCTGACCATTCTACAGCAGGGCAACCTACACCTGGCCCTTCTGCAGCAGGCCAACCTGCAGCTGGCTCATATGCACCATCAGCAGAATTGTTTGGAACACAACCGGGGACTTCACAAGATAGTACCATGGCCATCACTTCAAGTACAGCTGACAGTAATGGCAGGCAAAAGAGGGCAACAGGGGAACCAAAAAGGACATATGAAGCAAGGGCTCATCTGGTTACCCTCAGCACGTGATTGGACACAAGAAGCTGACACACACAGCACAATGGAAGATTTGGGACCACATAACGGTGGAGATTAATGCAGCCACAAGTTCATTTGCGACCACGTTTGGCCTTGGTAGGCTCCTTGGCCTGTGCAGCAGCTCTTCGGCCACGGCCAGATGCTGGGGCAGGTGGAGCAGATGATGTTGAGGGGTTGGCTGGTCTACCCCTCCTGCCAGCAGGGAGTGTTGCCGGTGGTAATGCACCAGAAACGGATGACATTAGGACCCTGTTGCTGGTAACCAGCTCCACCATAAGCTCATTATGGTGGAGGAGGAGATCATTTTGGCGGGTGGCTTGCTCGGCCAGCACCTGAGCACTTGCAGCCATGGCCTGATGTGACTCAGCCATGGCCTGCATGCTCGCAGCGATGGCCTGCTGGGTGCTGACCAAGCTCGCCAGGATCTCCTCGGTCCTACGCATCCGTTCTGATGCCAAGTCTCCCTGCTGGTTGATGTCCCCAAGCATGTTGGCCAAGGCGGCCAAATCGGCTTGGGCCGATGGCTGCTGCTGCACAGGCCTACCCCTGGGGCCAGGTGGCACGGACTCCTCCACCTCCTGAGCAGAGTCGTCACCAAGCGGTGGGGTGTCTGTGGAAAAAGATAAACACAATTAGGAGACATTCTAAGATAATTACTTGCACAAGTTTATGGCATGACCAATATTTACCTTCCAGAAAAGACGCAAACACTTCAGCTGGGGCCTCGCTATCCATCGTGCTCACCCCCCTGATCTCCTCAACTGATATACAGCTCTCGGCCATCAACTCCAGGGGGGTGAGCTCTAGCCCTGATGGCATGGGCCCGGCCCCAGATCTCTGGCTGTGTTCCCACCGCTTGGTCATCTTCCTCTTCAGGTTGGTTTTGAAGTCCTGCCACCTGCAATGTAAGTTGACATATTAATACATGTCACTCCAGATGTTAGCTGTTGCAGCCATTGCTCTGTGCTACATATTACGACATGTGATTAATGTCCAAAAGATAATATTACATGCAACTAGGATATCAACCGTTACAATACACATTCACAATCACCCTACTATAACTCTCACCAAAATAACATGGCAATAATGTCTGTGTATCGTAACAACCTCACGGGCCATTTGCAAAATCCATCTAAGCATCAATTCAATCATTACTTGGCTATTACTGGGCACATGTATCACAAAACAACTTGCCTCTTCTTCACATGGTCCGTCTCACGAACTTGTGGCGCTACTTCATTAATCTCTGCCGTTATCTGTTCCCAAATCTTCCATCTGCGTGTGTGTGTCAGCTTCTCCGATGGACACTCAATCCAATCACGTGCTCGGGGAACCAGGATGGCAAGCTCCTGTGCTTCATATGCCTTATTTTTTTTTGGTGGTTCCTCTGTTGCCCTGGCTCTCCCCTTGCCACGTCCTTGGCCACGCCCCCTGTCACGTGTCGCTGCACTTGAAGTGCTGGCCATGGTACTACCTTGTGAAGTCCCCGGTTGTGTTCCAAACAATTCTGCTGATGGTGCATATGAGCCAGCTGCAGGTTGGCCTGCTGCAGAAGGGCCAGGTGTAGGTTGCCCTGCTGTAGAATGGTCAGGTGCAGGTTGCCCTGCTGTAGAAGGGCCAGCAGCCTCCTCATTACCCACTGCCTGCATGTGCAGTGGCACATAGGTGGTGCTGGAGTCCATCTGGTCAAATAGTTGCTGCAGATCTGGGTCCACCTCTGGTTGTGATCCAGACATGTTAGCAACAACATGGTCACCTTCTAATACACCTTTATATACTGTTTGTGTATCCTGTTTGGCGGACATCAGCGGCAGCTGCGTTCCGTGCGTGAGCGTACGTCGCTGTTTTTTCGCGCCGCATACGGTGGCGGAAATTCCATTGTGTAAAACCTGGCGAAAGTTCTACATGAAATACTGGGCACCAATGCTAACATTGCATAGAATCTTCTGATACACCTGTGACTATTGCACAATACACATGCTATTTGCTAGCCTGACATGACATTTGATTCATGACTACTGTGGTATTGTGGCGTTTGATTGCAAGCTAAAAGTAGCCCAATCCCTTAGATAATCCAGGCCACAAGTCATGCAATACTCATCTCTACTTTTATAGACCACACATGTGAGAGGCCTATAAATAGTGACTTGCTGCTAGAATCATTTGTCTCCAGATCTGGATTTGTCAGGGTCTAAGGTAAGGTCTTCCATGCTCCTTGTAGATATGATATCCATTAACATTTATTTAATATATCCATTATATCTTCATTATTGTAGTTGATACTATCCCTGATGACTGGTGAGTACATTGATTTATTCTCTAATGTGTTGGGGATTTTTTCCTGTGTTGATGTATGATTTGATGTATGATTTGTTTGCAGATATATATATATATATATCTATATATATGATATTTGAATTTATTAACATGTTTAAACATTTCAAGGAGCAGGCAGGCAGGCAGGCAGGCAGGCAGGCAGGCAGGGCTGGTGTATAATGCTGGTCTCAGGATACCTGCAAGTATGTGTATGTGTCTTTTAAACATAAATGTACGCATACACATAGATGCATAGAGTAAGTAATGCTAACTACAGCTATGCGTTGCTAAGCTATAGCACGCGTTGCTTGGCGGAGCGAGGCGTCATTGGATTTGCTAAGTGCATACACACTGTGTTTTATATATATCAGATTTGTTCATTGCCATACATCAGCACTACTGTTTTGAAGGCATGCGAATTTGTCACCATTTGTGTTGGCGCAGAGACGCTGTTCATGTAAAGATGAACAATAAAGTTATTAACACAAATAACTGTGATAAACCAATGCCACCACCTGATTGGTTGATAGATGCCATTGTTAACATGGCGGAGACAAGAAGGGCAGACCCCTTTTCACATGCGGAGCTGAGGGTTCTGGTCTCCGTCATGGAGACAAGGCTGGGCCGTGCGGGGCCCTTTATCAGTAACCGCCATAAGCGGAGGGCCTATGCTGCGGCAGGGCGCTGTATTTACGCCCGCACTCGGGTGCGTAGGTCCATTGGGCAGCTCGAGCGGCGGTGGTCGGACCTCCGCAGGCGCCAGCCCCAGCTGTTACAGCAAATCAGGGGCGAAATTGCTGATTGTGAGTATTTTCGCTATGAAATTTCGCACTTACAACATAGCATATATAAACAATAAAATGTGTCTCATGATAAGTGGGTGTCCATGGGTTTAAAAGTCCATAGACTGTTATGTGTGCTTCTTCCTGGTTAACATGCATTCATGTGGCTTTTATATGTAATGACATAGCATTGAGGATTCTGATGCATACAATGTGCCAGATCTAATATGTGTTACACATTGATAAATGCCAGGGTTGTAATGTTTGAACAAATTACTAACAATCACATAATAATTTAAATGTCACATTTTGGAGTCCATTAACAGTAAGGACCTACTTTCCTGCATCGTTTGCCATCATTATCACCCTTCCATGTATGTCTTGTTATGGATTAATACATGTGCCCCAATGACCCGACATTGACCATGATTTTTTTTTCTACCACACAGCACGAGCCCGAGCCCGACAGGCCCGTGAAGAGGCCGAGGCAGCCCTGGCCCAGGAGGAGGCCCAAGACCCTGAGGAGGAGGTGGCGGCAAGGGTGGAGGAGGAGGAAGTGGAGGAGGAGGAAATGTTGGAGGAGCAAGTGGAGGAGATGGTGGAGGAGATGGTGGAGGAGGTGGTGGAGGAGGAGGAGGTGCCTGAGGAGGTGGTGGTGGAGGAGGTGGAAGAGGAGTTGGTGGCAGAGGAGGAGGTGTTGGTGGCGGAGGAGGAGGTGGAGGAGGAGGTGGTGGTGGTGGAGGAGGAGGTGGAGGAGGAGGAGGTGGAGGAGGAGGAGGAGGAGGTGGAGGAGGAGGTGCTTGTGGCGGAGGAGGTGGACGTGGTCATGGTGGCAGAGGAGATGGCGGAGGAGGGGGCTGAGGAGGCCACGGTTGCCCCAGAGGATTCAGATTCCGAGGGGGAGGAGGCGTGCCAAGCCCCGGAGTCCCAGCAGATCGGTATGTTTACATAATGCATCATTCATGAAGTAGTTGTACTGGTATTTGTTATGTAGCACTGGTGATTAAAAATTTTGTTCCAATACTATTCATATAGACCCCAAAGTGGGTAGCTACAGATACAGGTACGGGTTAGATGGGGTGTCCAAGGCATCCCTTTCATCCAGGACACCTCTCAATTACACAGGTTTGTGGGATGGGTTGGAGCTCCATTTTGACTGCCACATAACCGTTGTAGTTAAACAGGATCCTGGAGTAAAGGGATGAGTGGATCATTTGTGGATTAAATTCACCTGCTGCAATCGTAGATTATGACCCATCAAATAGTGGAATCTATATTGTTGGTGAATGTTATTTATAAACTCTAGGATGTATGCTATAAATGGAGTATGGCCCGGCCTACCTTGGAATGGAGTCAGAAGTTGCCAGTGTCCCAGGAGCCTCCTCTACCTAAACACCCCCTGTAGTTCAGATTGTTTTTTTGCCCTCACAGAATTGTAGGTTGGTTTAGACAGAATTATGATTTTGAGGATGTGTACTGTGTATTCCTGACATTTGCATAACTCCCATGCCACGAACCATCACTGAACTTAGACTGAGCAGATTGTGACAAGTTCTTATTGACGGAGGCCATGACATGCTTGTCATTGGTTAGTCATGGGTGGGTTGTGACTGAGAAGAAACACTATGACTGTTATGTCTTCTGCAGAGTAAAGGGTAGAGGCAAAAAAAGACAGTATGTAGTAAATAAGTTTGCATGTATGTATATATGTATGTGTCATATCTATTTATCTATGTGTGTCTCTATCTCTCTACATATATATATATATATATATATATATATATATATATATATATACACACACATGTCACCTAGCATTTGTGCAATTTATGTCGCAGTATGTGAAATGTATGCATGAATAACATGACTAATTTTTGCCCCTTTGACATGCCCACAGATGACACCACACCGGCAGATGAGGGGGTGCGTGGGGCCCTCCTGCGGGCGGAGCACCATTTGAGGCTCCTGCTAGCCGACCTGCAGGACCTCAGAGATCTCCTGATTTAATTTATGATTTGATATTTTTTTATTTATATGTTAATTGTGTTTTCAAATAAATTGTTTATGCAAGTTCACAGTTGTTGGTTTTCTTTGCACATTAAACAGTATATGTGTAGATTGTTTATAATCTTTTACACAGGGTCTAATACAAACCATTGCACTTAAATTGCTGTAAGGGTTAATGTGTGCAATGCATGTGTTAGGCATGCTTGTAAGGATATATTGGCATCTAATTGATTCCAATTCCAAATAAGCAGTTTTTTATGAGGATAGGTAATTGAATAAGTGGGTCATGTGATGTATTGCAGAAGATACTTAATAGTGGGTTGTTTGGCGTAAATACTCCGCTTACGGGCGGTAGCACCGCTTGGCTCCCGGTCGGATGCGGTATTTCCGAGCATACTCTGTAATACTCTGTAATACCGTGCAGAATCGGAGTGTTTCTCCCGCACACGCATGGTTTGTATGTCGTCCGTAAACACGCCCTGTTCTTAAAGAGTGAGTCCGTCCGAATGCGGAGGACACGTGGGCGTTTCTACGGACGATGGCCGCATGCGGCAAAACACCGTGGCGTGCGGACCGCTCCGTAAGAATGCGGGAATATCCGCACCGATCTGAATAAGGGCCCTTATGTGCCTTTCTTAGAATATATAAACATATGCCACCCTGATGATTGCTGCTTCAGTGTCCTGTCCCCTGATGTAACTATCCATATTTAGCATCTACTTGTCCTAAACTGTCTTGTACTGTAATTTGTTATGTGTTTTTGCTCATAACTATGCTCTGTAAAGTGCTGCAGATTATGTGTGCGCTATATAAGAAACTGTTAATAAATAAATAATACCATTCACACATTAAACCCGTTTAACCCCCACGGAACACGTTTCAAGCCATAGAAATAGTTCACACTGCCAACAAACGGCTCTGAAACGGGTAGGAGACTGCTTATTAACCGTTTAACAAATACCGGTATTTGTTAAATGGTTAAAGCACCCTGCAGCTCTACCCATTTTAAAAGGCTAAAAAAAACGTAAATTTACCGTTTAAGAGCTGCAGTGTGAAAGGAGTATATGTATGACCCTCCTTGTGTCCTAATGTCACACACACACACCCCTGTACCCGTTCCTTTCCCCCCTCCCATTCCTACAATTTCATACTGCTGGGCTGGTTCTTTTTCAGCTCTCAGCCTATTTTTAACAAGTTTTAGTTTTGAAAAAGATCTTTTGCTGCTAGAATTTTGAATTATGCTACCCATACACTTGTGAGATATTGCATGCAATAATTTGATTTCAACCACATCTGTTCGATAAATCAAATGATCATATGCATATTTTAAGGACCATTTGAGGCGATGCGCGGGCCCACTGATGCCTGTCGCAACGATAGATAGTATGTACTGCACATAATATCTATCGAATTGATATCAAGTGGTTTTTAATCCCATGCGATTGCTCAAATGCAATCCGCGGGTGGGAGGCAGAGGGAACACTTTCGGCAGAGGGCCGCCCAGTATTTTAAAATGTTTTCAAATTGTGCTGCCGCACTGACCCCCGCTGCAAGATGGCATGCGACATCAGGTGTTGGGATCACAGCCCCTCTCTCCTACCGATAGAGCTTGACACCATTGTCACTGTTAAGTAACTGTTTAAAATTCATGTAGTACCAGATTACAGCTGGATACCGGTTAGGACATCGGGAAGAAGACATCACTTGGGGGGTATCAACAATCGCTACTCGGGCAGTAATTATATATTGACATGCAGTAGCAAAAAAGCATACAGCACAGCCTAACTGTGGTGGTGGGGGACCCAGACTGCAACTTTTTCAGCCTCCCCTAAATCTAGCCTGCTGATGCCATTATTGGGTCCTCCATTGTTTCTTAAGAACCAGATTATTTCTCTAAAAAAGTGTGATTCTATTTAGACTAGACAATTGAAATGTGTTGGTGAGTGACTCAGGCATAACTAGGCATTTTGTATGTGGAAAATAAGATTATGAATCTGTGAGATGGTGCTGGCGAAGTGAAACTCCTGTTCAGAGCCCTTCACGGGGAACTGAGCCCAGCACCAGTAACTATTGACTGTCAATTAAGCCTTAGCCATAAAGTCTTTATTTGAAGTGGATCCAAAACTGAGTAGTTTTATATCTTTGATACTTGTAGACAATATAACGAGTGACTGTGTTAGGAGCACCACCAGGATGGTACTAGGTGGCGCTGTTGCTCCTGTCCAGCATTCCTTAAGCCAAAGACTTATCGCTACTTGTGTAATTTCATGGTGGCACTTACATAGTCACCGTAGTGTCCCTGTCAGCATCGCAGCCAGCGTAGTCAACGCTGACAGTCCCTGTCAGCATCAGCGTCGTGTTCCCGCAGCCAGCATAGTCAGCGCGTAGTCAGCATAGTCAGCTTGTGTCTGCGACTGTGTGTACATTCGCGCCTAGCCGGAGCTTACGCAGTTAGCGTAGTCAGTCAGCGTTACGCAGTCAGCATTGTGTCAGCGCTTATTACATTGTGTGGGAACCATTGACCATTTTTAACCTGCCTGACATGACAGGTGTAAATGTGTTCCTGAAACACCCCCACTATCCAGGTCAGCCCGAAGCATGGTGAGCAGAAGCGGTACGCATCCTCCCGACCTGTTCATACCCTCACTATCCACATCGGCGTGGTGTTGATTTTATAAAGTGTGGCGAGCCACCATGCCCGAAGCGTGGCGAGCGGACGTGGGGTTCGCTGCGTTTGCCATGCTTCGGGCTCGTTTTACGCGTCCCGTCGCAGGGCTCACTGCGCTTGCCACACTTTATAAAGTCAACTCCACGCCGACATGGATAGTGGGGGTATGAACAGGTCGGGAGGATGCTCGCCACACTTCGGCCCCTAACCCTGACCATCTCCCTAAAGCAGACATGGGCAGGGTTGCCGTACCCTTCCGCAAGAATTACTGAGACACTCGTGCATCTCAGGCAGATGGAGCACCTCTCCGAGGGCGCCCGCATGATCGCCTCTCTGCCGGCGTCCGCCAGCGCAGGGGATATGGTGGTTACCATGCTCTGTGAGAGGCACTCACTAGGCTTGCCAGGGATGCCGGGGACAGAGATGTACCTCGCGGGGACAGTACAGTGACTACGCTGCCTGATGGGGACACTATGCTGACTATGCAGGGCTGCGGCTGGGACACTACGCTAACTACGCTAGGCTACATTGGGCTACACTGACAGCATAGCATAGAGTGCCGCCGTGAAACTACACAAGTACCAACTTATCCTATAGCAGCCACCTTTATCGGTAGGATTAGGTCCACCCAGTACTCAGATACCCCAAGGTTTTTATGATATATAAGGCTGCTATGGGAGGATGGGCAAGGCAAGTACAGAACTGGAGTCAGCCTGGGACACAGAACGAAGGACCAGACACACAAGACATACAATAACTTAAGCACATTACCACATACTGTACTGTACTTGCCTACCTGACCCTCTCCGTGAGGGAGAAAACGCTCTGTTCCTGGACTTCCCTGGTAATGTAGGATTGCCAGCACCTGTGGTGAGCTAGTTAATTGATAAGAAAGGTGTTTCACTACTGGTGATCATAATTATACATTATCAGGGAAGTCAAGGAACAGAGCATTTTCAGGCAAGTATGCACTACCATGACACAGAACCACTGCTTCAGATGATACACCAGGCATGTCCAAACTATGGCCCTCCAGCTGTTGTGAAACAACAAGTCCCATCATGCCTTGCCACAGTTTTGCTATCAGGGAATGCTAAAACTATGGCAAGGCATGCTGGGATGTGTAGTTTCATAACAGCTGGAGGGCCACAGTTTGGACATGGCTGTGATACACACTAGCACCACAGTACTGGAGATTAACCGCAATGACTGAGGAGATATCAGTGCAGTCCCTTGTAACATCTTAATCTAATAAAGGCAGAAAGAAATAAAGGACCAGATAGCACACAATACAGGTACTCAGAAATGTACCTGCTGGACCAGACTGCAGAGCAGCACAGACACAGGCAGACGGCAGAGCCAGTACAGACTGGAACACCTGGGAACAGACACTTACTCAGGATAATTCAAGGTATGCTGTGTTTGCAGGCATAAAAGTATTATTCAGAGTTTGTCAGGGTTTCTCAGGCTTGTCAGGATCTGTACAGGATTAGGGATTGGATTGCGTAGAACCAGCATGGAGACTAGGGCAGGTTGGGTTATAAAAGGAACAATACCCAATCAAAACAGCTAGAAAGGATAAGCCCCTTTATGAGAAGAGTCACTGCAGCAGTGGCGTAACTATGGAAAAATCTCCCCCCCGCCACAACCCTTTTGCACGCCCCCCGCCAAAACCCTTTTGCATGCCCCCCCCCCAGCTCGACCCCCCCAACCCCCTTACCCCTGCACGTAGTGCCGCTGCGTCTGCCCAGGGACCTTCTGCCGGCAAATCAGTTACGCGCTGCGGCACTCTGTCTCCCTGCTCTCCCGGCTCCTGCTGTCATAAAAAACATGTAATTTAGAAAATGGCTGCCCCCGTACAGCAGACCGTTTTTAAGGATGCTAGAGGAGGCCTCCGCCTCCTCTAGCATCCTCAAAAACGGTCTGCATTAAGGGGGCAGCCATTTTCTGTGTTTCACATTTTTTATTGCAGACAGAGCCGGGAGAGCAGGGAGACGGAGAGCCGGCGAAAGGTCCCGTGGCAGACGCAGCGGGACGGTAACAATAGCCCGCAGCCTCCCGGCGCCCTGACCTTCCAAGTGCCTCCCCGCCACCGCGGGGGCTGCGAGGCGATAGTTACGCCACTGCACTGCAGGTGGGCAACCTGACACAAAGGCAGAGTGCTAATGGCCTAATTATGTGACAAGTGAGACTGCACACAGAACACATAAAGCACATGAGACAGGTTGCAGTTACATAGACCCACAACAGGTGGCTTGTAACAAGCTTATATGAGTGCTTGACACTTGTCTGACAAAACTGTGAAAGCTCTTTCGCTGCTTGCCACTTGTCTTTCCTCTGCTACTCTACACTATTTCTTCCCTGTGTCTACTTTGTAAACTTTGGTTCAATTCAATTTCCTTGCTGATTTTTCCTTTATGGATGTCTATTTTTAGCTTTCCTGCTACACTGACCTGGAAAAACTGCTTGATTCACTCTATGGCAGTCTGCACTTTTCATGTGCTTAATATGGCTTCTGTGTGCTGCTGTAGACATTCTATTAGCTTGGTGTACCTAAACCTTTTGTGTCTGGACTCATAACCTGTTGGAAATATGTGCGTACATGCTTGAGGATGTAGCAGAGTTTCTGTACAGAGCAGCAGGTGCCTTACAGCTAGGAACAGCCCAATTACTTAACCAGCTGAGTTATTTTATTGAAGATAAAGCAGGTACAGCCATACTCACTGATATATAGACTGGTAGATGGAGCTTGAGCGGAATAGGGTTTCATATAGCTCACAAGCCAGGTACTAGATAGAAGTGCAGGATACAGCTTGTATATTGCAGGTTATCTCAAGTTGCACTGGAGTTAAGTACAAAACTAATCTCATCCATTGTGGCATTGTCATACAGGGCTGGATGCACCAAGCATCGCATCACGCCAATGCTCATCACATATGTACTAACGGTACTTATATGTTAGTTGGGCGCCCACTATAGTTAGTATGCTCATACCCCCACTATCCATGTCGGCATGGAGTTGATTTTAAATAGTGTGGCGAGCGAAGTGAGTCACCGAGCCCGAAGTGTGGTGAGCGTAGCGATCCCCGCGCGGAAAACTAAGCAAATAGCTTAGTGGGCGCCCCACTAACATATAAGTACGTACTAACATATGCAATGAGCAACACTACGAGCAGCTCACCATATAAGTGCTGCCCTTTGTGATCCCTGCAGCTGCCTGGATTTCCTCATTTATAATCGGTAAATACAATTGCACATGCGCAGAGAAACTGGCAGCCACGGGGCATGCTGGGAGGTATCCATGTCAGATCACTCAAACAGCAGCGCTGCGAATAGTAGCCCAAAACACTAGAGCTGGAGTATCCCCTGCAGCGATGCCCCGCCAGGAGGGGCTTTAGTGAATTTAAAAATGCGGTAATAACCCAGAAAATGGGATTTTTACTGCTTTTTTTAGTACATCCTACCCACAGTGTCAGGATGGCCTTAAGTAATCACATGATTTTCAAACTGCACATAAAAGTGAGTAAATATAAGTGACCAGATGAAGCCACACTTAAATGCCCTCAGTGAGGTTATTTGACCTTCTGTGTTCCTTGTCCTTTCCCAGTTATAGCACTCAGTATAACAGAATTCATTGAATATAGTGGTTTAATCTAGATTACTAGCCTAATAATTTCTATTCCTAGCAGAGGTGGAATAAGACATCATGGGGCCCTAGGCAAGATACCGGTTTGTGCCCCCTCCCTCAAACAATAATAGCAATATATTTTTGCTGCTGATTGCAGGTAGCACCGATACACAGGCAGCTGTATGAAGTAGTGATAAGGAAGAAGTGAGCCAGAGGAGAAGTGGCCCATGGAACCATTCGGCACTGAAGTAACATCTATAATATGCATAATATAAAATTATACAGAGCAGCTGATTGGTTGCCATGGGCCATTTGTCCTCTGGCTCACTTCTCCCTTATCACTGCTTCATACATCTACCCCTGAGTACCTTGGCACATTCCCTGTTTACCGGTATACTGTATGTTCAGTCTTGCAGAAATAAGCATTCTGTACAAATCTGAATCAGGCCCTAGGTCTTTTGGAACTAGGTTTAACCCCTTCATTGGTGTTTTTTTTTAGAGAATGCTCCACACTGGGCAAGTTTTTTCTGGGGACCGCTCCCTAAAACCCCCCCCACCACTGCAACCCTGGGTCCGGGCAGCGCCGCTGAACAGTCTCAGCCACTGCCCGGGCCTGCCTCCTGCAACCCGGCTGTGTGCAGTGTGACGTTACACGGTCACGCCGCACACAGCCGGGGGAAGAAGGCAGTGCCGGGCAACCGCTGAAGCTGAGCACAGTGCTGATCTCAGCGCTCAGCTCAGCGGTGCTGCTCGGCGGGAGGAAAAGCAGGCAGTGTTGCCAGTCTGCGCACTGCAGCATAACCCGGAAAATTGACGGTAGTGCCACTGAAGTGGTTAACACCGGTGAAGCATTTAAAGTTAACTGACTGCCCACATACTGTGAATGAAACCATTTTGTGCGTCCAACATTTTTTTATCCTATCAAAGTACATCAAAAGGGACCATGTGATGTCATGTTATCACATAATAGTTATGCAATGCTTGTCTGTGAATGTTTTAGGCAATGAGGATATCTTTATGAGGCCCCTTGGGACCTGCTGGGCCCTAGGCAGGTGCCTAGGTTGCCTTGTGGAAAATATGCTTCTGAATCCTAGACTACAAATTCAATAGGATTTACTGTAAATCTACAAATGGTGGACATCTAGGACTATAGATGGAGGAAGATGGACTGATTAAATATGTGATGGTCTGAAGCCAGAATCAGAGCCCAGTCACTGAAAAGTAGGGAGGACAGAAAAAGTGCTTGCTGCAGACAAGAATTGTCCACCTCATCCTGGCTTGGTACCTGTAAACCATATCAATGCAAGGGTTGACAAGGGGATCATTGTATATGTGTTGAAGAGGATACAGTTTAGGATTCAGCAGCAAAAAGGTTGCAAGTTGCAACAACTAGATTATTGTCAGGGGCACAATAAAGGAGGAAGTGACAAGTTTTTGCTAAGCTGAACACCAGGCAAAGGCAATGAGCTGTGCAACAGCCACAAAACCTCAGTCAGCAGATCAGTTCTCTTCACAGGCCCTTTGGGCCAATCAAATCCAAAATCCAAATATAAATGGGCACCAAATGAATCAATCCCAAAGCCGAAGCAGGGATGGCAGCTAAGGAGAAGGGTATTTTCTGTCATATTTCAATATTTTTTAATATACCAAAGCTGTATATTTTATGGCTTAATTACCTGTCACAAAATCCCAGATGCTCATGATAAATACTAACTTGAAACCAAAACGGAAGGGAAGTAATAAACATTATATAATTGTTTTATAATTTGTTAGCAATTTAATATTCTACTCTTCTGGGCAAAAATGTATAAAATATGTTCTTTTTAGATTTATTGGCTAGACATCCTTAACACCAGCTATGTCTTGGCAGTCTGAATTATTAATATAGAGCAGTAAAACTTTTTGCATTAGGTTTCCACTTCCTCACATTTCATCTTATAGAAAAGTGTGGAATTGCTGAAGGACATTTTCACCGCGCAGAGATTAGTTTCCAGCGTTGGATGAGACGGTAGCTGTTTTGTGCTGGATGAAACTCATTTAGACAGAATTCTGTTGTCAATAACAGTTTCGGATATTTGTAGAAAATGTGCACGTTCTATTTCAGGCTAGATTATCAATGAAAGGGAGGGGTGTCCTGACGTTCCCTTTGGAGTTATGCAAGGCAGAAGTACTATGCAGTCATCTAATGTATGATCCTGTGATAACTGGAAAATAAATATTTTATTGATTTTTCGGGGGGGGGGGGGGGGGAGCACAAAAAAATAAATAACTAAATTAAAAAATGTAATACCATATATACTCGAGTATAAGCCTACCTTTTCAGAACATTTTTTTATGCTGAAAAAAACCCTCTCGGCTTATACAGATGGCGCCGGGCTTGTCTTTGCTGGGGATGGCGGAGGACTCGCCACCCGCCATCCCCCGCCCCGCGCCATCTGTATGTCGGAAGGGGACGCGCGTGCACGAGGTGCACGCGCGTCCCGTTCCGACGGTGCTTTTCCCCGGGTCCCCCGCCGGCTTCCCGGGGTCCCCGCCGGTCCACACCGCCCCCCCGCAGCCCCCCGCAGCCCTGCCCGTCTCCCTGAAGCTTTAGACGGGCAGGACTGCACCCGCCGCGCCGCCTCGCCGCCCGGCTATTGAGACGCTCGTGCGTGGGAAACGCACGAGCGTCTCATTCAGCCAGAGCGCCAGATTGCTGGCGGATCGCCAGGGACACGGTCCTGGCGCTCCGCCAGCAATAATAAGCCCGGCTCCATCTGTACTCGAGTGAGGGTCCCACTTGAGTCAATAAGTTTTCCCAGTTTTTTGTTGTAAAATTAGGTGCCTTGGCTTATATTCGGGTCAACTTATACTCGAGTATATACGGTAAATAAATAAAAAATAAATACAAAAAATGCCCCTGTTTTCATTTATAATGTGTTAAAAGCAGAGTTAAAATAACAGATTTGGGGCCAGATGCACTAAGCTTCAAAAGTGATAAAATGGAGAGTGATAAATAACCAACCAATCAGCTCCTGCCTGACATTTTTCAAACACAGTCTGTGACATGGCAGGTAGGACCTGATTGGCTGGTTGTTTATCACTCTCCATTTTATCACTTTTGAAGCTTAGTGCATATGGCCAAACGCGCTGCCTGTGTCATCATTGACTCCTCCCTCTCTTTAACCCCCCACATTCGTGCTCTCATAGTCTTGCCCCTTTCCACCTACAAGGCTCTTTCCTCCTCCACCACCCCTTGCCTCTCTTCACTGATCTCTATCCACACTCCCTCCCGTCCTCTTCGCTCCGCCGCCGACTGACCTCTCACCTAATCACCTCCTCCCCCTCCCGTGTCCAAGACTTCTTTTGCGCTACCCCCCTGCACTGGAACAACCTCCCGCCACCCATCAGGCTTTCTGATTCCCTTACCTCCTTCAAGCGCTCCCTCAAAACCCACTTCTTCCGACTAGCCTATCCCTCCTCCTCCTAACCTCTTTCGCTCCTCCTATCCTGCCTACCCTACCCCTCCATCCGTTCCTACTTATCCTATTGTATTTCGTTCGTCCACCCACCTATTTTTAGTATGTTAACTCTTATGAGTAGGGTCCTCCTTCCTCACGTACTCACCCTACCTCTTTACCTCACCTGTGCTCCTGCCCTGTTCTTCCCTTCCTCTACTTCATCTTCAGTCTCCTCGACAACTTCGACACCTACTTCTGAACTGATGCTGATTTTAGTTCTACCAGCTATACTCCTATGTATGCTGTATCTTTCAACACACCATGTACGTTACCTTGTAATTTGTTTTTTATGTTTGCTATGTACGGCGCTGCGGACACTTTGTGGCGCCTTATAAATTAACGTACTACTACTACAACTACTAGGTTGGTTGCAGTGCACATAAGGTGTGATTCAAGTTGGCTCGCTCTTTTGCGCATTTGGTCTGGGGACTGATGCTTCGGGTCTGCACCATCTAATTCGTTTTCACCTGTACGACTGTGTCGAATGGATGTGTAAGCGTGCACATCCATTTGCATGAAGCTGCGGCCATTCGCTTGGTGAACTGGTTGGATGGCATTATCTGCTCGCCAGGCTGCGAGTGAATGCAGCCTAGCGAGTAAGTCTGACAGGCTCATGGTTTTATCAATTTGAGAAAAAAAGGTGCTTTGTAATCAGGTCTGAATCAGGGCCTTTGTTTGAGCACACAATAATGTACAGTATTTCATACCATAGGAAGACTGCAATTGTACATTTTTTGTATGTACTATATTAACAATGGGCCTGATGGAGCTACAGCTCCAGGCCCACTCTCCAAATAGGCCCATTGTAGAGGAGGACTGGGGCTTTTCAACGGTCCAGCCCCGCGTCGCTAGCCCCCCGGGAACCGGAGATACCGCAAAGCAAAGCTGGAACATTTTCCCCATAGGATAACATAGACCCGCTAATTGCGCCGCCCCCACCCATTTCCGACGACTGCCAGTTCCCCCCCTGGAATCACAGAAGTTCAAAGTTCAATCTCATTCTAACACAAATCGCTGGTCCTTCAATTTGATACCAGGCTGGTTCATATGGGTTAATTGGTTCCAGAGATATTGCGGGTAAATCGATTTTTTTTTTTTTTTTTTATGTAATTTCATGGCTGCTCATGTTCTTTGAGGGCAGATTTCTCTGGAACCAAATGGCCCAGTTTCATGGGACCAATTTCAATCCCACTTAAAAGTTCTTAAATATGATACTGGTCTCATGTAAATGGGTCTGTTGGTTCCGAAGATATAGCTGGTTAAACGATATAGCTGGTAAAAGAGGGGGGGGGGGGGGGGGGTTTCTCTCCCCTTCAGATCAGAAAATGCAGGGACTAGGCTCATGTCCCTGCATGATCCTGGGACCATATTCCCGGGTAAATCCCTGCTGCATTTTCTGGTGTGAAAGGGGTATTATTAAAAATAGCCGGTACCTGCAGTGCTCTGAATACAGCCGGGCAGCCTCCCCGCACTCTGTCCGGCTGTCGATGGCTGTCACTTCTGCCTGACAGCGGCTGTCCCCCAATTACTGCAAGCATGTATTCCCCCTTGGCAATGAACATGTAATCCCATATGGTAATGAGCATGGAACCCCTGGCAATGAGCATGTAGGTAAGCAGCATTTATGTAGCTTCAATTTTAATTGGCATTATGGTGTGTGGCTTAACATGTAATGGGCATTATGGTGTAAATTTTTAATGCGCACCTTTGGCGTGCAATGTCCCTGTTTGAGAAGCATATTGTAAATTTTGGCTCAATTGGTTTTGGTATAGTGTGTATTTTGGCTCAATCCATGTGGAAAAATATGAATATTGCCTTAATCTGCGTGGCATAACGTGAATTTTGACTCATTCCATGTGGCATAATGTGTAAGAGGCAAGTACAATATAAGAGGGTTACTATTGTGTTGCCTGATTTGTATAAGGGGTATATGGTGTGGTAAACTTAGTTGACAACATAAAAGATGCTGAAATGTTGTCTACCAAGTTTTGGCTTTTAGTATTTTTTTAGGACTGGAATTCCGCCTCACCCCGCAAGTATTTTAGGACCACTCAACCAGAACACTGGTCACGCCACCCACATTATTAGGTGCTGGCCACAACCCCTATTATTGCGCATAATAGGCCCTTGATAATTTTCAGCTCCAGGCCCATTTCAACCTTAATCTGGCTCTGCCTGCAAGTGCCTAGACTTAACCCCTGTAGGTTCAATGTCCCTGCGTCACCCTACCATCTCTGTCCCTGCGTCACCCCACCATCTCTGTCCCTGCGTCACCCCACCATCTCTGTGTCTGCGTCACCCCCCCCCCCCCCCCCCCCCCCCCGGAAAAATTCACAGCATTTAGGCTCAGAGTGGCATAGTGTAAAATTTGGCTCAATCTGTGTGGCATAATTACAATTTTAGCTCAATCTGTGTGACATAGAGTGGATTTTGGCTCAATCCTGTGGCATAATTTGAATTTTGGCTCAATCTGTGTGGTGTAATGTAAATTTTGGCTAGTCAGATCCCTTAGAAAAGGGTCTGAAATCACAACATGTGTATGCCCTTAAGGCTACAGGAGGGGAGGTTAAGGTTAGGGGAGAGCATAGGGTAAGGCTGCAGGATGGGGGTGTTAGGAGAGAGAATAGGGTAAGGCTGCAGGATGGGGTTTTAGAAGAGAGAATAGGGTAAGGCTGTGGGAACAGAGAATAGGGTAAAGCTGTGGGAAGAGAGAATAGGGTAAGGCTGTGGGAAGAGAGAACAGGGTAAGGCTATGGGAGGGGAGGTTAGGGTGAGGCTGCAGGAGGGGAAGGTTTAGGGGATAGGTTAGGCTAAGGCTGCAGAAGAATCTGTCTCTTGCTGTAACCCACTCCCTGCTCCTACCCTGCATTTTATAAGCTCCATCAATGTGTAATCTGACTGCGTGAGCCATAGGCAGGGGAAGTGATAGGGGAGGATCTCCTGGCTGTGGCTGGTGGTAGCTGCTCACAGTGTGGGGCTCCTGTTCCTGGGTGCTAGCTGCTGGAAGCTGTGTGTGACTGCTGCTGCTGATCATCATCCCCAAAGGTCAGAGGAGCATGTACTGGGCTCTCCTCCAATCAGAGCTCAGCACATGCTCATCTGACCCCATTGCAGTACCTCCTGGGATTTTTTACCTAGTAGTGCACTGCAGAGTACTGTGTGCTGCCGCGACCCCCCCTTCCCCGCATTAGAGTTAATTGCCGGCAGACAGGTCCCGTCTGCTCCTCTTCTCCGGGAGTGCGTGCACAGCGGAGCCGGAGGCAGTGGAGGAGATGTGCCCCCTCTGGAGCAGACACCCGGCGGCAGATGACTCCATTGCCTCCGGCAGTTCCACCTATGAGTCCAGGGCTGCCCGCATGTGTGCCTTTTTAATTCCAGGGGTGCCCGCATATGTCCCATATCAGTCCAGGGGTGCCCACATTTATGCCTTATAATTCCAGAGATGCCCGCATGTGCCATATAATTCCATGGGTGCCTGCATGTGTCCCGTATTAGTCCAGGGGTGCTTGTATGTGTCCCATATTAGTCCAGGGGTGCCCGCATGTGTGCCGTATAATTCCAGGGGTGCCCGTATGTGTGCCGTATAATTCCATGGGTGCCCCCATGTGTCCCCTATTAGTCAAGGGGTGCCTGTATGTGTGCCGTATAATTTCAGGTGTGCCCCCATGTGTCCCGTATTAGAGTAGGGGAGCTGCCCTATTTTGTAATGAAAAGAAAAAAAAGTTTTTTGTTTTTTCATTTTTACTGCAAGGGCTGTTAAGGCTGCTGTATCAGTGCAAGGTTGAGCCAAGTGTGCCATATAATTGATGGGGTGTTGCTAAGTCTGCTGTATAATTCCAGGTGTTCTGCTCATTTTTTAATAAAGGAGTGTTTACTGCAGGAGTGTCGCCATGTTGGCCATATAATTCCATGCCTGCCGCCATGTGTGCCGTATCAGTCCAGGGGTGCCGCCATCTGTGCTGTATAATTCCATGTGTGTGTATCAGGTCAGGGGTGCGGGATGCATAATTCCTGGGGTAAGCAAAGTGTGTCCTATAATTCATGGGTTGCTGCCAAGGCTGCTGTATAATTAATGGGTTGATGCTAAGTGTGTCGTATCAGTCCAGGAGTGCCTGCATGTGTGCCGTATAATTCCAAGTGTTAGCCAGGTTTACCGTATAATTCATGGGGTGCTGCTAAGTGTGCCGCCACAGTCCAGGGGTGATGCTAAATGTGCCGTATCAGTTTAGGCGTGAGCCAAGTGTGCTGTATACTTCGTGGGGTGCTGCTAAGTATGCTGTATCAATCCAGGGGTGCTGCCATTTTTTTATTACAAGAATAGAAAAAGGTTTTTTTTCTTTATACTGCAGGAGTGTCACCATGTGTGCCGTATAATTCCATGTGTGCCGCCAGGTGCTGTATCAAGTCAGGGGTGCCACCATCTGTGCTGCATAATTCCTGGGGTAAGCCACGTCTGCCGTATAATTCCTGGGGTGCTGCCAAGTGTGCTGTATTAGCCCAGGGGTGATGTTAAGAATTCTGTATCAGTCCATGGGTGAGCCAAGTCTGCCGAATAATTCCTGGGGTGCTGCCAAGTGTGCTGTATCAGTCCAGGGGTGATGCTAAGCGTGCCATATCAGTCCAGGGGTGAGCCAATTCTGCCAAATAATTCCAGGGGTTAGCCGTCTGCCGTATAATTCATGGGGTGCTGTCAAGTGTGCTGTATTAGTCCAGGGGTAATGTTAAGTGTTCCATATCAGTCCAGGGGTGTTGCTAAGTGTGCCGTATCAGTCCAGGGGTGATGCTAAGTGTGCTGTATCAGTCCAGGGGTGATGCTAAGTGTGCTGTATCAGTCCAGTGTTTGTGCCACCCACTTGTGTCGCTTATTATAGTCATACAACTACCTCGGTGCAACCTTTTGGCCTAAAAACAATAATGTGAGGTGTTCAGAAGGGAAACGGTCATCTGTCAGCCCACACTTAGGTCGACAGTCATTAGGTTGACCCTGGAAGGTAGACTGGCCCCAAGGTCAACAGGGTTAAAGGTCGACATGGGTCAATATCGACATGACTTAAGGTCGAAATGGGCCAAGGTCGATATGGGTTTAGGTCGACAGTCATTATGTCGACATGAGTTTTTCACTGTTTTTTGAGCCGACATGTGCCGACAGGCGGTATTTCATGCCATACCATCCATTAGGGCGTGGTGGGAGAATAAAATAGTGCCCGAAGCACGCGAGGGGCTGCGGTTCAACTCCAACTGTGTCCATGTCAACTGTGTCGACATTCGGGGTAAAAAAAACGGTGAAAAACTTGTGTCGACCTAATGACTGTCGATCTAAACCCATGTCGACCTTGGCCCATGTCGACCTTAAGTCATGTCGACCTTGACCCTGTCTACCTTGGGGCCAGTCGACCTTCCGGGGTCGACCTAATGACTGTAGACCTAAGTCTGGTCTGACAGATGTACCGATTCCATTCAGAATAGCCTGGAAATGAGTGAATGAAATCTTTTTTTATTCTTTTAATAAAAAAATGGCAGCACCCCTGGATTGATACAGCAGACTTAGCAGCACCCAATGAATTATACAGCACACTTGGCTCACGCCTGAACTCATACGGCACACTTAGCATCACCCCTGGATTGATACGGCACACTTGGCAGCACCCCATGAATTATACGGTAGACTTGGCTAACACTTGGAATTATATGGCACACATGCAGGCACTCCTGGACTGATACGACACACTTAGCAGCAACCTATTAGTTATACAGCAGCCTTGGCAGCAACCCATGAATTATAGGACACTCAATGCATTTTAAGTTCCCACATGGGCCAATTGGTTGTGAAGTTAAAGGCTTTCATTAGTTAACATTTCCCCGCTGCCCTTTGAGGCCTGAGTATCAGGACAGTTGAGATGTGCGCTGTTCTGCCCCCTTATCCCTGAACACAATTTGAGACTCTTTTGCTTTAAGTTTTTGCAGCATGGCGGCCATCTTGGCCCATGACATCATTATGACATCACAAAGGCTCTGTGACACAGGGACTCCATCACCTGAGACTCTGCATTTGTCAGGAGAAGTGGCATATTTTCTGCTCTCTTGCTATATTGCTTATATTTGGATTTCGCTGAACTTTAGCGGTTACCTATACCTCAGGAGACATTATGGGCTGTCTGTGCAGCAAACTGTGCGTCCCTGAACCCAGGAAGAAGGTAAGTGCGCTGTTATATTTATGGGTTGAACATTGCACATACAGAGGATTATCACAGGCCACAATAGGGGGGAGCTTGCCCGATATTGGGTGTTTCTGGGCAGATTGGAAGGTGATTTGTCCAGTTTTATAGGCCTAAATATGGGGGATAGGCATCATTTTGACTGACTGGTAACTAGTAACATATAAATGTACCACCCCATATGTAGTTTTAGAGGGCCTGAGATGTAATGCTTACACCATTATGTATATCTCCTGTACCCTCCCCTGCACAATTCCCAGACAGCAGTGTCTTATAATGTGGGCATGTTGTGTAGTAACACTCACATTTCACCATTAGCCTCACAGGCTCTCACATTATCAGCACTAAAGCGTCCATCTCCCCACCTTGCTGGGCTTTGTAGTTTGGCAGTACTTCTGCTGCTGTCGTACATGTAGGTTCTCCTGCCAGTAGCTGCCTCCTGCCCATTCTCCTCCTGCCTGACCCTAACTGCCACTAACTGCCCATGCTCCCTGACCTGTGCTCTGTAAACAATATGTGTAGAACAGTTATAGGGATGCCATCGACCATCGCTGATTCCAAATCATCCATGGTTTATGGCCAATATTTAATACTTTTGCCATTAATGGGGGAGAACCAGATGATTTCCCTCCATCGATGGCACAGCGAAACCGATGTTTTGCTTGGGCCACAGGCCAATCAGTCAAACACAATGGATGACCATAGATAGGTAAAAGTATCGATGGGCATCCATTGCATAGTTTAACACTATCGATAGCCATTTGCACTATTGCCATCAATGGCAACCATCGATGGCAATGCCAACAATGATCATCCCTAGAACAGTACTGGTAATAACGTTATCACTTATAGTTGCTCTGATATTATTACTCGTGCATAAATACTTACCAACATATCCCATTCCTGGGCTTTCCTCTAATACTATTACTCGTGCATACATACCTACCAACATGTCCCATTCCTGGGCTCCCCTCTGATATTATTACGCGTGCATACATACCTACCATCATGTCCCATTCCTGGGCTCCCCTCTGATATTATTACTCGTACATACATACCTACCATCATGTCCCATTCCTGGGCTCCCCTCTGATATTATTACTCGTGCATACATACCTACCACCATGTCCTATTCCTGGGCTTCACTCTGATACTATTACTTGTGCGTACATACCTACCACCATGTCCCATTCCTGGGCTTCCCTCTGATACTATTACTCGTGCATACATACCTACCACCATGTCCCATTCCTGGGCTCCCCTCTGATATTATTACTCGTGCATACATACCTACCATCATGTCCCATTCCTGGGCTCCCCTCTGATATTATTACTCGTGCATACATACCTACCACCATGTCCCATTCCTGGGCTTCCCTCTGATACTATTACTCGTGCATACATACCTACCAACGTGTCCCATTCCTGGGCTCCCCTCTGATATTATTACTCGTGCATGCATACCTACCACCGTGTCCCATTCCTGGGCTTCCCTCTGATATTATTACTCATGCATACATACCTACCATCATGTCCCATTCCTGGGCCTCCCTCTGATATTATTACTCGTGCATACATACCTACCAACATGTCCCATTCCTGGGCTTCCCTCTTATATTATTACTCGTGCATACATACCTACCACCATGTCCCATTCCTGGGCCTCCCTCTGATATTATTACTCGTGCATACATACCTACCACCATGTCCCATTCCTGGGCTTCCCTCTGATATTATGATTGCTGTCACCTGTGTTGAACTATAATTACTTGTTAAGAAAGGTGATGACAATCATAAATTAAGAGCAGGGAGACCATCGATTAATAGTCATCAATGGTTTATGGTTTATAGATGACGTAGAAATAGTGTTTTGCTATCAATTAGGTAAAACCTGATGGTTTCCCTTTATCAATGGAGCATATATCGATGGTGTGTGTATGTGTGTATATATATATATATATATATATATATATATATATATATATACTGTATATATATAGTGTATATATATATATAGTGAAGATACAGCTGGCTCCACTGCCCTGGTCTGTTCTATTGATTCCATGGTAGGAAGTGCTTGCAGTGCGGAGAGTTCTGTAGTCACAGCCAGGGGCGTAACTATAGCACCGCAGCCCCCGCCACCGTGGGGGGGCGCTGTGCATGTGGGGGCGCCGGGGGCTGCGGTGCTATAGTTAAACCCCCCCTCAAACCCCCGCAGCGCAGACTTACCTATCGCGCTGGTCCCGGCGGCTCCGTTCTTCTGCTGAGGACCACCAGAAAATGGCCGCCCCCATATAGCACACAGTTATCTGAAACTGTCTGCTGTATGGGGGCGGCCATTTTCTGGTGGTCCACAGCAGAAGAACGGAGCCGCCGGGACCAGCGCGATAGGTAAGTCTGCGCTGCGGGGGATTGAGGGGGGGTTTGCATGCGCGGCGGGGTAAGGGTGCTCGGCGGGGTAGGGGTGCTCGGCAGGGCGGCGAGGGGGGGGGGCACCCCCCCACCTAATGGCGGGGGTGCGCCCAAAACATAGCTACGCCACTGGTCACAGCTCATGATGTCTCTTCCTCTGCTCCTTACAGCCAAGCAAGTCTGCGAGGCTTACGAAGGGAGCGGCCAAGCACCCCAACAGCGTGCAGCCCCCCACCGGCACGCAGCCTCCCATGCCTAATGTGTCTGGTGAACATCCCAATGATCCGGACATTACTCTGATCACAGAGGACGCGGCAGCAGTCGTGGCAGAGATCATGGAGTACTTGATCAGTGAAGGTAAGCGTCCCCCAGGTGCAGAGATGTAACTAGTATATATCTAATAGGCGGGGAGTTCTGTGATGGGCTGATAACTAGTATATATGTACAGTAATAGGCTGGGAGTTATGTGACAGGCTGGTAACTAGTATATATGTAATAGCCTGGGAGTTCTGTGACAGGCTGGTAACTAGTATATATGTAATAAGCTAGGAGTTCTGTGACAGGCTGGTAACTAGTATATATGTAATAGGCTGGGAGTTCTGTGACAGGCTGGTAACTAGTATATATGTAATAAGCTGGGAGTTCTGTGATGGGCTGATAACTAGTATATATGTACAGTAAATTAGGCTGGGAGTTATGTGACAGGCTGGTAACTAGTATATATGTAATAAGCTGGGAGTTCTGTGACAGGCTGGTAACTAGTATATATGTAATAAGCCGGGAGTTCTGTGACAGGCTGGTAACTAGTATATATGTAATAGGCTGGGAGTTCTGTGACAGGCAGGTAACTAGTATATATGTAATAGCCTGGGAGTTCTGTGACAGGCTGGTAACTAGTATACAGGTTGAGGATCCCTTATCCAAAATGCTCGGGACCAGGAGAATTTTGGATAGCGGATTATTCCGTATTTCGGAATATTTTTATATTTCAATGATGTATTTTGAAGTATCTTGCATTTATGCTGTATAAACACATAATATACACACAAATATATTTTATTACCACATAAAATACACACAAATATATTTTAATTGTTCAAAAAACAAGGTTTCAAAACGTGAAACAAAATGTGTGTACTATCTCAGCCCTGAATTTGAATGCCAAGCAATCATTGTCTTGCACATATATAGTGCCAGTTACATATCATGTCCCCAGTGATGCTGTTACAAATGTCCCCAGTGAGTTTTTAGCAAAAAAAATTTTTTTTTTCACTTTCTGGAATGTCCGTATTTCGGAATAATTCGGATAACGGATATTCGTATACGGGATACTCGACCTGTATATGTAATAAGCTGGGAGTTCTGTGACAGGCTGGTAACTAGTATGTATGTAATAGGCTGGGAGTTCTGTGACAGGCAGGTAACTAGTATGTATGTAATAGGCTGGGAGTTCTGTGACAGGCAGGTAACTAGTATGTATGTAATAGGCTGGGAGTTCTGTGACAGGCTGGTAACTAGTATATATGTAATAAGCTGGGAGTTCTGTGACAGGCTGGTAACTAATATATATGTAATAAGCTGGGAGTTCTGTGACAGGCAGGTAACTAGTATATATGTAATAAGCTGGGAGTTCTGTGACAGGCTGGTAACTAGTATATATGTAATAGGCTGGGAGCTCTGTGACAGGCTGGTATAACTAGTATATATGTAATAAGCTGGGAGTTCTGTGACAGGCTGGTAACTAGTATATATGTAATAAGTTGGGAGTTCTGTGACAGGCTGGTAACTAGTATATATGTAATAGGCTGGGAGCTCTGTGACAGACTGGTATAACTAGTATATATGCAATAAGCTGGGTGTTCTGTGACAGGCAGGTAACTAGTATATATGTAATAAGCTGGGATTTCTGTGACAGGCAGGTAACTAGTATATATGTAATAGGCTGGGAGTTCTGTGACAGGCTGGTATAACTAGTATATATGTAGTAAACTGAGAGTTCTGTGACAGGCCGGTTACTAGTATATATGTAATAAGCTGGGAGTTCTGTGACAGGCAGGTAACTAGTATATATGTAATCGGCTGGGAGTTCTGTGACAGGCTGGTAACTAGTATACACGTAATAGGCTGGTAGTTCTGTGACTGGCTGGTAACTAGTATATACAGTATGTAATAGCCTGGGAGTTCTGTGACAGGCTGGGAACTAGTATATATGTAATAAGCTGGGTGTTCTGTGACAGGCAGGTAACTAGTATATATGTAATAAGCTGGAAGTTCTGTGACAGGCAGGTAACTAGTATATATGTAATAGGCTGGGAGTTCTGTGACAGGCTGGTATAACTAGTATATATGTAGTAAACTGGGAGTTCTGTGACAGGCCGGTTACTAGTATATATATAATAAGCTGGGAGTTCGGTGACAGGCAGGTAACTAGTATATATGTAATCGGCTGGGAGTTCTGTGACAGGCTGGTAACTAGTATACACGTAATAGGCTGGGAGTTCTGTGACTGGCTGGTAACTAGTATATACAGTATGTAATACGCTGGGAGTTCTGTGACAGGCAGGTAACCAGTATGTATGTAATAGGCTGGGAGTTGTGTGACAGGCAGGTAACTAGTATATATGTAATAAGCTGGGAGTTCTGTGACAGGCAGGTAACTAGTATAAATAAAATAGGCTGGGAGTTCTGTGACAGGCAGGTAACTAGAATGTATGTAATAGGCTGGGAGTTCTGTGACAGGCTGGTAACTAGAATATATGTCATAAGCTGGAAGTTCTGTGACAGGCAGGTAACTAGTATATATGTAATCGGCTGGGAGTTCTGTGACAGGCTGGTAACTAGTATACACGTAATAGGCTGGGAGTTCTGTGACTGGCTGGTAACTAGTATATACAGTATGTAATACGCTGGGAGTTCTGTGACAGGCAGGTAACCAGTATGTATGTAATAGGCTGGGAGTTGTGTGACAGGCAGGTAACTAGTATATATGTAATAAGCTGGGAGTTCTGTGACAGGCAGGTAACTAGTATAAATGAAATAGGCTGGGAGTTCTGTGACAGGCAGGTAACTAGAATGTATGTAATAGGCTGGGAGTTCTGTGACAGGCTGGTAACTAGAATATATGTCATAAGCTGGGAGTTCTGTGACAGGCAGGTAACTAGTATGTATGTAATAGGCTGGGAGTTCAGTGAGGGGACAGGAGCTTGTTATCTCACCAGCCTGATTTTGCTTTATACATTATATCTACAGAGGAGATTGCACCTCCGCACAGAACTCTCACCCTATTACATAGAGCTCATAGACAGTATGGGGGTCATAGGCGTGCGCAGCCCATTTTCTTAGGGGGTGCACCATTGGAGGGGCATGTCCATCACCGCCTACTGGGCGTGTCCATCACCGCCTACTGGGCGTGTCCATCACCGCCTACTGGGCGTGTCCATCACCACCTACTGGGTGTGCCAATCAACGTCTTTTGGGCATTAATGCAAACTAAATAGAAGCATTATGTAAATGCCCTTCAGAAGGAATCATTCCCCCCCTACACATACTAGATACTGTAATGGTCATTTTACATAATGCCCATTACACATTGTGCCATGGCTTGACACATTTTTGTAAAACATGGACAATAGGTACAGTGTGCGCTGAAGGTGTGCACCAAAAATTTACACTGTAATGCCTATTACACGTCACACACCCAATTACATAGTATACCACATGCCATAATGACCATTACACATTATTCCACACACCGTAATGTCCATTACACATTATACCGAACACTGTAATGCCCATTACATGTTGCGCCTCACACCATGATGCTATTGCACAGTATGCCACACACCTTAATGCCCATTACACATTATGCCATTACACATTATGTCACACACCATAATGCCTATTACATATTATGCCACATAAGTAGTGATTACCTACACTGCTCATTGCTAGGAGTTACATGCTTGATACCAGGGGATTCATGCTTGTTTCCACAGGGGATTTCCTGGTTGTTGGTCAAGGTGGATTACATGATCGTTGTCCAGCAGGGATTACATGCTCATTGCCCAGGGGCATTACATGCTCGTTGCCTAGGGGGGATTACAGGCTTGTTTCACAGAGGGGATTACAAGCTCATTGCCCAGCAGGGGATTACATGCTCATTGCCCTTCAGGGGATTATGTGCTCATTGCCCAGCGGGGCATTACCTGCTCAATGCCATGTGGAGATGCAGTGCCCCGGGAGACGCAGTCTCAGACACAATCACAGCCGCAGAAATATGTATCAGAGGGGGATAGTGGGTGAAAGGGATATAGTGAGCGACAATATAGTGCGTGACAGATAGAGACAGGGAAATAGTGGGTGACATGGAGATAGAGGGTGACATATAGTGGTTGACAGCGATAGTGGGTGACATATAATGGGTGACACAGATAGTGGGTGACAGAGAGATAGTGGGTGACAGAGATAGTGGGTGACACATAGATAGTGGGTGAAATATAGTGGATGGCACAGAGATAGTGGGTGACATACTGTATAGTGATTGACAGGGAGATAGTGGGTTACACAGACATAGTGGGTTACACAGACATAGTGGGTGATGGTGAGATATTGGGTGACTGGGGGGCATTGGATGAAAGCTGTGAGATGGCAACAGGCTGTGACATTGATAAGTTTACTTACACTTTAGGCAGGATGAGATGGGATGGCTCTTCTTGTAGGCAGGGACAGGGTTCAGCTCTTACTGCATCCACCTGGCCACAATCATCATCCCCGGCAGCACAGCCTGCACTGCAGAATCACCCAACTAGTCCCGTCTCCCCAGCAGCCATAACAGTTACAGGAAGCAGAGGAGAGGAGCTGGGGAAAGATGAGAGGGTAGCTCCGCCTCCTCCTCCTGACTGCCCGGAACGTGGCGCCAGCTTAGTGTGCTGTGCTGTCACGGCCAGAGTGTGCTGAGCAGCGCGGAGGTGTATAATGAGTCTGTTTGACTCATTCATAATAAAGCTGCACTCTGTCGGCTGGCAGCTCTATGCCCGGTGGGGACAGCGCCTGTGATAGAATGAAGGGGGGCGGGGCGGCTGCTGCACAACGGGCTCTCTATGCGCTTCAGTGGGGACTAAAATACGTGGCTGCGATGCGTTGGTCAGCTTACTTAGCAGCCAGCGGCATCAGATTCATCACTGCTGCTGCCGGTGAAGGAGGTCCTGTAATTGTGGGGGTGCCGGTTATTAGGAGGTGCCTGTGCACCCCCGGCACCCCCCGTGCGCACGCCTATGATGGGGGTATATCTGCTACATAAAAGCTGATGTTGCTCATAGCAACCTACCAGATTGGGGGAAATTTACTAAAGGAAATTTGTAAAAAACAGGTGTATTTGTATCCAGAAATACACTTATTTTTGACATTTACTATCCCGAAAATACGGCAATTCGTATTCGTATGGATAGCACATCGATACGAATACGAATTGCTGTATTTTCGGGATAGTAAAAGTAAAAAATGAGTGTATTTCTGGATACAAATACACCTATTTTTTACAAATTTCCTTTAGTAAATTTCCCCCATTGTGTCTATCATTTTCTAGCCTGCAAGAGTGAGGTGCGTGAGGCGTCCCCAGTGTCCCACACGATGACGGATGACACAATGTCACGTGATGAGATCACTGAGAGCAGCACCAGTGGCTGTTATTACTTGACGGACCGGTCGTCATCATCCTCATTTGACACCAGCAGCACCAGCTCTGAATCCTCAGAATCCTCCTCAGATACCATCAGTGACTGCTCGCCCAGGTAGGTTGCCGGTACAATACGCATGTCCTCCCTGCTCTGGTCGCTGGGGTAGATTTTGGGTCTCTTGCCTTAAACACATGCTGTGATGTAGAAACGGTATATCCATACCTACCTGCAGCTGGGGCTGCTACACACGTTGTACCACATAGATGGGCTGGTATTCTACGTGTATGACATACATGTATATATCATTATACTTATGAGTGTAACAATATAAAAAGAGAAACGCTATAGGAGAAATAAAGTCATGTCAATTATGGAGCTTACACACACATAGCGATATTATCAGTGATCTGAGCTATGGTAGATCGCTCAGCGCCGACCGTTGAGCACAAATCGCTCAGCACACAGCGCAGCACAGCGCCGATGTTTGATGAGCGATCTGTCACTGCCCACGTTCTCAAGAGGGAGAACACAGACGATGGCCAGATTTATAAGGCGTGCAGTATCTGCATCTCCCGGCAATAGTGACGCATGGGGCCACACATAACTATCATTATGGGCCCTACACACATTTCTAGTGCTTCATTTCTAGACGATCTAGTCAGATCACTTAGAAGATAGGCCCAAATCTCTCAGTGTGTGGCCCCATTAGAGGGATCTCACATCACTGTACACTGGGCTTCCTGTATGGGGCCGTCCTTGTCATGTCACACCCACAGTATCAGTGCTCTTATTGGTCCAAAGAGGAATCACACAGATAAATGTAGTCAGTAAGGGCCACTGACCTGGTGCAGGTGCTAGATAGCAGCAGGCCAGGGAATAATGAGATGACTTGTACATGGGAAACGTTTGTGTCTTTACAATAGCAGTCACTGATCAAAGTTTTTATTTATAGGAAGGACATCATCTACTACAAGCCTGTCTCTGTGGGCTTCCTGTGCCAGTACGAGGAGGACGGAATGCCCAGGGTGGATATATAAGCAAGACCTAAACCTGGATAGCAGACTCACAGAGTCATTAACATTGATTTAATGATATGCAGCTAACTGGAATCTTTGAAGTTTCTGCAACTTTTGTTGAATGTTAAAGCATGTCCTGTTGACAGCTCATCCCCATACCCTAGCCAGTCCTGTTGACGGCTCATCCCCATACCCTAGCCAGTCCCGTTGACGGCTCATCCCCATACCCTAGCCTGTCCTGTTGATGGGTAACCCCCTACCCCCAATCTCTGTCTTCACAACTTCCTCTCTCCATATCCAGCAAGTCTGAAGCATCATTTTGCTTACACTTTCTGGGGAGTAATTTGGTTGCTGAGCAGCCTCTATATGAATCTGTTGTTTCAACAATAAAAAGTAACACAAGCCAATCAGTGCCTGCTGTGTTATTTCCCACTAATGTGAGTGTTTCCCATTGTAGTATTTGTCTGACCCATATTCATGTGTAATAATAGCTGTGGGAATGTAATGTGTAATAACGGTAAGTATATGGTAGGTTGGTGCAGTACTGTGGGCTATGAGGATCTGTGCAGCTACACTGAGCCCCAGAGGTGACTGATGCCCCAACACTTGGTCTCCTCCCTGGGTTACATAGGGTTAGCTACTCAGAAGAGGTATCCGGCAACTACTGCAATAGTCTGGAATCCCCCAGTAGCGTCATGTTCTAGTCTAGACCCTTCCAGTTTTTCTGCTTGGACGCGCCTCTAGATTGCTGTCCTATAAACTTCCTTAAAAGGGAAAGTCATTTGTTTTGCTCAACAATAAATGAACAGCGGTAACAGTATTTCCAGATAAGAACTTGACGCGGAACAAGACATTGTGCACTTGTAACTCTCTATATATTGATTAGAGATGAGCGGGCCCGGATCCCCGAAATCCGTCAGATCCGAATATCGGGGATCCGGGTCAGATCCGAGTCGGCTCTGGAGGTCCCGCCTGAATACCGGACCAATAACGAGGCCGAACGTCATCATCGCGCTGTCGGATTCTCGCGGGAGCGGGATCTTATAAAAGACGCACGCGCGCCCCGCCATCTTCACTCCAATCTTGGAGAGGGAAGAGGGTGGTTGGGAAGCTCCGTGTGCCCTGTGCTGTGCTCTGTGCCATGTGCTCCGTGCTGTGCTGTGCTCCGTGACCTGCCCTGAGCCCTCACTGCCCTGTGCTGTGCTCCGTGCCATGTGCTCCGTGCTGTGCTGTGCTCTGTGACCTGCCCTGTGCCCTCACTGCCCTGTGCTGTGCTCCGTGACCTGCCCTGTGCCCTCACTGCCCTGTGTTGTAGACTTGTATTGAGAGTCAGTGACTGTTTATAGGCCTGAGCCCTGTAGTGTGATTTAACTAACCAGGTGCTGCAGTGCTCACACGCAGGGGCTGCAGTGTCCACTGTCCAGGGGCTGTCCTGTGGCCCGTGCCCTGTTGTGATTTATTTAGCCCTAAGCCCTGTGTTGTGATTTATTTAGCCCTGAACCCTGTGTTTTTTGTGATTTA
This sequence comes from Crinia signifera, assembly GCF_055691185.1. Lineage (NCBI taxonomy): Eukaryota > Metazoa > Chordata > Amphibia > Anura > Myobatrachidae > Crinia > Crinia signifera. The sequence goes on from NC_139217.1 coordinate 385,145,663, forward strand.
ACTAACTCAGTGCTGCAGTGCTCACACGCAGGGGCTGCAGTGCTGCTGAGTAGTACACTGTGTACAGGGGCTGCAGTAATACAAGGGGCTGTGTCCAGTGTGACGGCCTATATCTTATCCATTGTCCAGTGTCACGAGTCACTCACGACACATATCCTGTGTCCAGTGTGACGACATATCCTGTGTCCAGTGTGACGACATATATCCTGTGTCCAGTGTGACGACATATATGCTGTGTCCAGTGTGACGACATATATCCAGTTACCAGTGTGACAACAATATATCCTGTGTCCAGTGTCACAAGTCACAACATATATCCTGTGTCCAGTGTTACATGTAATGTGTGCCGGCATATATCCTGTGTCCAGCGTGACATATATCCAGTGTCCAGTGTGACGACATATATCCAGTGTCCAGTGTGACGACATATATCCAGTGTCCAGTGTGACGACATATATCCAGTTTCCAGTGTGACGACATATATCCTGTGTCCAGTGTGACGACATATATCCTGTGTCCACTGTGACGACATATATCCAGTGTCCAGTGTGACGACATATATCCAGTGGCCAGTGTGACATCTAACCATTGTGTGACGGCATATATCCATTGTCCAGTGTACAGGAGCTGTGTCCATGGGCGGTGTCCAGAGGCTGTATCCAGTGTGACGGCTGTGTCCATTGTCCAGGGGCTGTGTCCAGTGTGACGGCTGTGTCCAGTGTACAGGAGCTGTGTCCAGGGTGACAGGCTGTGTCCAGTGTCCAGGGGCAGTGTCCAGGGGCTGTGTCCAGGGGCAGTGTCCAGTGTGACAGGCTGTGTCCATTGTAAAGTAAGAAAAATAAATAAAAGTAATAAATGAAATAAAAACACATTTTTGGAGGATGATGGAGGAGGAAATAGTGGAAGTGCTGAAGCTGCTAACACCAGTCATGACAAGGCGATACCTCTTTGTATTTGCTGTTTGGAGCATTTCTCTTTTTTTGGGATAGTTTATTAAACTGCCACCCTGTCTGCCCCTGCAGTGCCGCTCTGCCAGGTTGGAAGTGTAAGGTCCACATGTATGTGATGCCGACTGCTGTCGCTTAGCTTAGTCATCCAGCTACCTCGGTATACCCTTTTGGCCCAACTACAGTAAATGAAAACAATTTTGTAAGCTGTGAAGTGATCAAAATTGACTAGAAATGAGTGGAAACTATTGTTATTGAGGTTAATAATACTTTAGGGGCAAAAACAGGCCCAAATTCTGTTATTTTAGCCATTTTTAGCATTTTTTCATAAAAATCCAGATCCAAAACCAAAACCCACAAGGGTGGTTTTGCCAAAACCAATCTAGATCCAAAACACGAAGGGAGATCCAGATCCAAAACCAAAACCCGAAAAAGTGGCCGCCGCACATCTCTAATATTGATATCTGTATTGTTATTGCGGAGCCTGCAGTTAATCACATTATGCATGTGCACATTTGTTATAGCTCTTAAGAAGTAATATTACTGTGCATTTTAATAATGTTTAGCAGGTAAGCATTAGGGGTGTGCACCGGGCACTTTTTTCGTGTTTTGTGAAATGCGTTTTGGGTCTGTATTTCGGGCAGTGTTTTTGGATCTGTTCCAAAACACCACCATTTTTGTGATTTGTGTTTTGGATCTGTATTTTGTTTGCCAAAAAACATAAAAATCACTAAAATCACAGATGTATTTTCTTTTTTTGCTCCTACGCTATTATTAACCTTAATATCATTAATTTAATTAATAAACACTCATTTCCAGTCTATTCTGAACACCTAAAACCTCACAATATTGTTTTTAGGGCAAAAGGTTGCACTGACGTAGCTGGATAACTATGCTAAGCCACACAAGTGGGCGGCACAAAAAATGAACTGATATAGCACACTTAGCGTCACCCCTGGACTGATATGGCACACTTAGCGTCACCCCTGGACTGACACGACAGACTTAGCATCATCACTAGTCTCATAAGGCACAGGTAGCATCACCCCTTGATTGATACGGCACATTTAGTATCACCCCTGGACTGACATGACACACTTAGCATCACCCCTAGGCTGATACGGCACATCTAGCATCACCCCTGGACTGATATGGCACATTTAGCATCACCCCTGGACTGACATGACACACTTAGCATCACCCCTAGGCTGATACAGCACATCTAGCATCACCCCTGGACTAATATGGCACACTTGGCAGCACCCCAAGAATTATGCGGAAGACTTGGCTTATCCCAGGAATTAAACGGCACAGATGGTGGCACCCCTGACCTGATACAGCACACATGGCGGCACACATGGAATTATACTGCACAGATGGCAGAACCCCTGGACTGATACAGAACACATGGAATTATACGGCACAGATGGCGGAATCCCTGGACTGATACAGCACACATGGCGGCACACATGGAATTATACGGCACAGATGGCGGAACCCCTGGACTGATACAGCACACATGGCGGCACACATGGAATTATACGGCACAGATGGCGGAACACCTGGACTGATACAGCACACATGGTGGCACACAAGGAATTATACGGCACAGATGGCGGAACCCCTGGACTGATACAGCACACATGGTGGCACACATGGAATTATACGGCACAGATGGAGGAACCCCTGGACTGACACAGCACACATGGAATTATACGGCACACATGATAAAACTCCTGCAGTAAAAAGAGAAAAAAACTTTTTTATTCTTTTAATTAAAAAAATGGCAGCACTCTGGATTGATACAGCAGACTTAGCAGCAATCCATCAATATTACGGTAGACTTGGCTCACCCCTGGACTTATACGACACACTTAGCAGCCCTTGCAGTAAAAAAAACGACTTTTCTCTTAATTAACAAAAGGGCAAGACCCCTGTATTGATACGGCAGACTTAGCAGCACCCCATGAATTATACAGCACACTTGGCTCACCCCTGGACTAATACGGCACACATGGCGGCAGACATGGAATTATACTGCAAACATAGTGTTGAAATGGGGTTAGGTCGATAGGGTCATTAGCAGTGGCGTAACTATAAATTTTGCTCCCCCCAGCCAAAATATTTTTTGGCGCCCTCCTCCTCTGTATTGCCCCTTATACATTATGCAACACACACACATACTGTACATATATATATATATATATATATATATGCTCACAGTCCCCTGCCCCCTCCAGCCTCTCACTCCCTGCATCAGCCCCAATGCTCGGTAACTGCTTCCTCCCGGCGCTCCCTCCACGCCCCCTCCAGCTGCTCACTCCATGCACCCACCCGGCACTCAGGCTCACTCCCCACTGTCTCCCGGCGCTCACTGCGTGCCCACTCCGTGTATCGTTTTTGTATATGAGGAGTGCTAAGAATATATAATATTGAATAAAATAAAAATAATAATAAAATAGAAAAAAAAGAACAAAATTGAAAACAATTGAAATAAAATATTAATAAAAATAATAAGAAATATAAATAAAATAAAATGGAGATAAAAATAAATAAAAATAAGATAATAAAAATAATAAAAAAAAAAAAATAGAAAACGAAATTGATCAGAGAGATGTGACCTGTGGGGAAGGGATTGGGGTTATTAAAATAATTTACACTCTTTTTAGAGGTATTGGAGTTCCCGGTGCCACCTAACTATCCCTGCTGTTAACTGTGAGGCTGTTACCTTGCAGCGCGGCTTCCTTTCCCGTGTCTTTGATTGACAGCGGGAGGTGCCGAAAGTCTTTTGTCGGGTCTTGCGGCATTGCTGTAACTTCGCCGCGGCTCACTCAGTCTTCGGCGGGATAGTTGCGCCGGCGTCTCAGCGTACTTGGTGGTCGGTAAGGTAAGGGTGGCTGGGGACTTCACTATGCTCCAACCGCGTGTACCCGCCCAGCACTCACACTCACTCCCCGCTGCCTCCCGGTGCTCACTCCTCAACCACTTCCCGGCGCTCACTCCCCGCCGCCTCCTGGTGCTGACTTGCACTGTGGACATATGGCTGCTGTCTGACAGGCTGCAGCTATGGATGCTACACTGGCCGTGGCATCATTGTCAGAGCGCTGACAGTTTGGAATTCGGAAGCACTGATAGTGTGACAGACTCACTAAGTTTGCCGGCGCCCACACAGCCCCCGCTCCCCCAAGCAGCCGCGGGGGCTGCCTTACGGTATTTACGCCACTGGTCATTAGGATGACACAAGTATTAGGTCGAAATGGCCATGGTCGACAGTCAAAAGGTTGACATGGGGTTTTTCACTTTTTTGAGCTGATGTGTGCCAACAGGTGGTATTTCATGCCCTACCATCCACTAGGGTGTAGTGGGAGAATAAAATAGTGTGACGAGAGTAGAGAGGCACCGTGCACGAAGCATGGCGAGCAAAACGAGCCATGCGAGTCGACAATCGACAGCCCCCCTGTCGACCTTATATATAATGTGCGATAGTCATGAAAATGTGCGAATTTGTGGAAATGTGCGATTTTGTGTTAAAAAAGAAAAGAATGCAGTGGGGTACCCCCTCCTGAGCATAACCAGCCCTAGGCTCATTGATTCATTGGTTCCAAAAATACAGGGGACAAAATAACTGGGGGTCCCCTGTATTTTGGAACCAGCACCGGGCCCCCACAGCAGGGGGACACTTTTTTACATAAGGTCCCCCAGCCGTATCTTGCTCACTGTAGCTGGTCAGCCTTGGACGTTGTACCTAATGGAGTGAGGACCCCCCAAAGGGGCCCCCCCAGGTTTTATCCATCCAGGGCTGAAGCCCGGGGCTGTCACCAGCGTCCGTGGGCTATGGACGCCGGCCTGATAGGGTTAAATCATCCATACAAAACATTGCTTATACAGGTGAACTACAAGTCCCAGCAGGCCTCCCCCGCATGTCCCAACATGGGGGGCATTAATGGGTCGCTGGGACTTGTAGTCCACCTGTAAAAAGAATGTTTAAAAAAAACACACACAGAGAAAAGTACAAGTTTATTACACACACACACACACACACACATTCATTTTGCACCAATATACTTACAGCTCCAGGGTCCAGCGCTGACTCCCTCCTCCACTGCAGGCTCACCTCACACTGACAGCGGGGTGAGCAGGCTAGTTCCGTCCCTGCTAACAACTTCTATAGCATTGTCACAGCGCTATAGAAATGTTGGCATGGTTGGCTCTATGCAGGGGCGGATCCAGGATAAAATGACAGGGGGGGCACCACGATAAAAGAGGGATTGGGTGGGGGAGGGGCGGTGTTAGTGGTGCCAGTGTACATTCTAAGAGAGCGGCAGAGAGAGGGTGGGAATGGGATTAAAAATAGGCCCTGGCATGTAAAGTACGCAGGCCCACCATGGCGACAAAAGTAAAGGATGTAGTTGTGCAGAAAAGGGGGCATGTCCTTGAGTGTAGTGTACAACACCATATACAACTTCTACACATTATGCAACAAAATACTAGACCCCATTATACTTACACATGATGCCAAATGGAAGGAGCCAAAATTTGCATAATGCCACATGGATTGAGACAAAATTCAAATAATGCCACATGGATTGTGTCAAAATTCACATAATGCCACATGGATTGTGTCAAAATTCACATAATGCCACATGGATTGAGCCAAAATTCACATAATGCCACACAGATTGAGCCAAAATTCACATAATGCCACACGGATTGAGCCAGAATTCACATAATGCCACACAGATTAAGCCAAAATTCACACTACACTTCATAAACAGGGACATTGTCCACCAAAGGTGCGCATTAAACATTTACACCATAATGTCCATTACACGTTAAGTTACACGCCATTATGTCCATTATGTATTATGCCAAACACCATAATGCCTATTAAAAATTATGCTACATAAGTGCTGCTTATCTACATGCTCATTGCCAAGGGTTCAATGCTCATTGCCAGAGGTTCCATGCTCGTTGCCATGTGGGATTACATGCTCGCGGTAAATGGGGGACAGCCGCCGCCATGCAGAAGTGATAGCCACTGACAGTGGCAGAGCCTGGCTGTATTCAGAGCACTGCAGGTCCCGGCAAATTGAAATAATACCCCTTTCACACCAGAAAATGCATTCCCAGGTTGGCCCCTTTTACACCAGCCTAGTCCCTGCATTTTCTGGTGTGAGGGGGAGAGGAAACCACCCCTCCCATTTAACCAGTTATCTCATTTAACCGGCTATATCTTCGGAACCAACTGACCCATTTACATGAGACAAGTATCATATTGAAGAACTTTTGAGTGGGCTTTGAATGATTTTGGTCCAGTGAAACTGGAACGGTTGGTTCCAGAGTAATCTGCCCTCAAAGAACATGAACAGCCATGAAATTACATTTTAAAAATAAAAATATAGGTTTACACGCAATATCTCTGGAACCGATTGACCGATATGGACCAGCCTGGTATCATATTGAAGGCCCAGCAATTTGGAATTAAATGGGATCAACGACAAACTTCTATGATGTCAGGGGGGGAACTGGCAGGCGTCAGAAGTGGGTGGGGGTCGGAATTGACGGGTCCCATATTATCCTATGGGGAAAAAACGTTACAGCTTTGCCAGGCGATATCTCCGGTTCCCGGGGGGCTAGAGACGCGGGGCTAGGCTCGTTGGAAAGCCCTGGCCCTCAGCTACAAAATAAAATGACAGGGGGGCACGTGCCCGGGTGCCCCCCCCCCCCTAAATCCGCCACTGGCTCTATGTGTCTCCATGGAGACGCTTTCAGCTCATCAGGGCTGAGCTATGCACTTGATACACAAGACATCCTTGCTGTCTGACTTTAACATACAGAATAAAGATGGTGCCGGGGCATTGCAAACACCTCAGATTGGGTAAATTCGGGGAGGATTTCGGATCTCTAGGATCTGAACTCGCTCATCCCTAGTTAAAATTGTAAGTATTATATTTACAACATTAAAAGATAACCATCTTAAGATCCTTGTTGAAGTACATATATTGAAGTAGAGCTCATGACCCAAATATGTTATAATTCTTATAGTTTTCTCCGTAAGAGGTGCCTTGGGTTAATACCATCAATATTAGACTTGCAGCGGTACATGTTCCAAAAAAAAAATCACATGGTGATGTTTTATCACATGCTTAAGAGACTGCGGTTCCAGAAAAAAACAGTAACAAAAGAGAAAATGACAGTACATCTAACGGTACTTGTTTCCTAGCACGGCGCCCATCGCATTGCATACCATAAGATAAATAATTGTATAAGCACTGTCATAGGTGCTTACAATGTTAAAAGCACCCCCACGCCACCCTTACTATCAATGCCAACCCGAAGCATGGCGAGCGTAGCGAGCCCGCAAGGGGCGGCGGTACTTGTCCTCCTACATTTTATACCCCCACTATCCACGTTGGTGTGGAGTTGATTTTATACAGTGTGGCGAGCGCAGCGAGCCACCGAGCCCGAAGCGTGGAGAGCGGACGCGGAATACATGTGAAGTAATGTGCGTCCCCTCGCAGGTCTCGCTGCGCTCGCCACACTTCGGGCTCGAAATCAGCTCCACGCCGACGTGGATATTGGGGGGTATGAAAAGGTCAGAGGACGCTTACCGCTGCGCTCGCCACGCTTCGGGTTGGCGTTGATAGTGGCGGTGGCGTGGGGGTGCATTTAACATTGTAAGCACCTATGAAGGTGCTTATACAATTAAAAAGGTATATATAATTTAAAATCGCATCGCATTGCATTGTATGCCATATACAATGGTATACAATTTTAAATTAAATACAATGCCATACCAGGGCCGAAACTAGGGTTTCCGGCGCCCGGGGCAAGGCAGTCATTTGGTCGCCCCCCACTGACTGGGGGGGGGGGGGCAAATGACTGCCTTGCCCCTGGCACCGGAGGCTGAGCAGACCCTGCGCCCACATACAGTACCGTTGTGCAGCGGGGTCCCGGGATGGGCAGCGGGGTCCAGCGACAGGCAGCGGGGGTTCCGGACCAGGCAGCGTGGATTCCAGTCCATGCAGCAGGGGGACGGGCAGCGGGGTCCAGGGACGGGCAGCGCCGCGGCGGCGTTATTCCAGAGAATTCAGCCAATCAGCATCCGGCAAGACTTTTAAAAATCTACTTCCCGCCGGGCAAATAGCGTAGCTTGCTTCCAGCTGCCACTACGCCCATCACCCGGATGCCCGCTGCCTGTTCTCGGACCCCCGCTGCCCGGCTCGATAGCGCCCCCCACATGCAGCGCCCGGTGCGCATGACCCCCCAGCCCCCCCCCCCCTAGTTACGGCCCTGGCCATACGACTGAATATCGTGGGCGCCGTGCTAGGAAACAAGTACCCATCTAACCCTAATCCCTAAAATAATGTACAGTATAATAAGCAACATCCACCCCTGCACTGCTTTTATTGCTTGATTCATCGGATGCCGGATGACTCACCGACAGTCGAGATTCCGACATTAGTATCTCGACTGTCAGGAGCACGACAGTCGGAATCCCGACTTACACAAGCTATTTTTCCTTATGGGGGTCCCTGGCGAGCATAGCGAGCCCGCCAGGGGCTTCGAGCTCCTGACAGTCGGGATTCTGATGCAGCAGAAATGACCATCAGAATCCCGACTGTTGAAGAGTTATACCAAACTCTTACCAAAATCCTGAAAGGGCCCACCTCCCACCTCCTCTCTCCCCTCCTCGAAGAAAAGTAGAGGACAGAAGGAGAGCCATTCTTTCATATTTAACCCCACCTAAACTACCAGAGAGTACCATGGCCCCCCTCCCCCAACACTAGCCACCTTGCACCACCCCCCAAACACCCCAGTATCGGGTCTCATCATTCGATTCTCCTGAGGAGACCTGCTCCCTACCGCTGCCGGGTCTTCTGCTCCCCGACTCACCTCTGCTGCTGGGTCTCTAGCTCCCCCGCTCCCTTTGGCTTCATCTGTGTCCCCTCTCACTGCTGCCGCTGGGTTTCTTGCTTCCCTTATCTCCGCCACCACCAGAACTCCTGCAAAGGATCAGAAAGTGAGTTACCTCTATACACCTGGATCATGTGACTGGTGTAGAGGTCAGCGGATTGGTGTTTGCAGGTCAGCTGAAACCGAGTGACATGACAGTGCCCAAGCAGTACAGTACCAGCGTGGGATGCCAGGCAGGCCGGAGGTAACAAAAGGGAATGGTATCAGGACATCCTGCCATGGACTGTGATCAAACATGGCACTCACAGCGGGTCTGTGGTATACTATATACACCAGTGCACCGGTAAGTGGCGCGTGCCTGTACCACTATTCATGATAGTGTCTGAATAAAGAGTGCTCATGTACACCTGCTGGGTGACCTTGAAAACGAAAACTGTTGGGGGTACTTGAGAACCAGGGTTGAGAACCACTGACTTAACCAATAGTATGTTTTTGATGATGTTTAATCAATTATATGTGTGAAGTATATCAAGGTTCTGTTTCCATACAGGTTGCGTGAATGTGACAGGAACAATATTAAACTTCCTAGTTTCAAAATACACTTGTTATTACTATAAACACGGGGACCTTGCCGGTGTGACAGGGGTAGGGGGTACTTACCCGGGAATGCCGGTCCTCGGTATGCTATCAGGCCGGGGATCCACACAGGCAGGCGCAAATGACAGGACAGGCGGCGGATGAAGACGATGCAGCTCTCCGGTGCCCTCTCTGCTGCCGGAGAACTGCGTCATCTGCACCTGCCATCTGACTTGTCATCTGCGCCCACCGCCTGTGTGGATCACCTGCCTGCACCGAGGACCAGCAACCCAGGGTGAGTATTGTCCACCGCCTCTGCCTCCATCCCAGCTCCTGGCCTCCTCCCCACCTCCTTCCTGCCTCCTTACCATACCAGAAAATGCAGGGACTTTTCTGGTGTGAAATGGGCCAACCCGGGAATATCTGGCATGATACCTGGCAGGAATTCCCGGCATTTTCTGGTGTGAAAGGGGTATTAGTGACAAGTTCAAACTCAAAGACACAAATTGTTAATTCTCAGAATCATACAAAATATGAGTGCTGGGGATTGTTAACTAATGTATAGGCCAGAGGTGGCCAAACCAATCCTTGAGCTCTACCTAGCTGGTGCATAGGTTTGGTCATTATTAACAGTCACATTTTCAAGCATGTGCTGCAATTATTCCTATCGGACACATTCTACAGATCCACAGCTGGCCTGGAAAATATTAACTGTTGGTTGATCTTGAGGACCGGTTTGGCCTCCCTGGTATAGACCAAGATGGCTACATGGAGGCTTATGCGAATATCGCAACCTCACGCATGGATATATAAGCAGCCTGATTCTATAAGACTTTCTGGTACTTGTGTATTAGCCGGGCGCCCGGTACGTAGTTAGCGTAGCGGCGCTGTCAGAATCAGCGTAGTGTTCCCGCGGCCAGTGTAGTTAGTGTAGTCAGTCAGAAGTAGCGTAGTGTTCCTGTGGCCAGCGTATTTAGCATAGTCAGTCAGAAGTAGCGTAGTGTTCCCGCGGCCAGCGTAGTTAGCGTAGTCAGTGTCATAATCTGCGTAGTGTTCCTCAGGGCCGGATTATCAATGGGCCTGATGGAGCTACATCTCCAGGCCCACTCTACAAATAGCTGAGGGCCAGGGGTTTCCAACGAGCCCAGCCCCGTGTCTCTAGCCCCCCGGGAACCGGATATACCGCCAGGCAAACCTGGAACGTTTTCCCCATAGGATAACATGGGACCCGCTAATTCTGACCTCCAACTGGTTCCAACGGCTGCCGGTTCCCCCTCCAGCATCACAGAAGCTCGAGGTTGATCTCAGTCGAAACCAAATCGCTGGGCCTTCAATCTGTTACCAGGTCCATATGGGTTCATTGGCTCTAGAGATACGGTGGGTAAACCAATTTTTTTTCATTTCTGAAATGTAATTTCATGGCTGTTCATGTTGTTTGAGGACAGATTTCTCTGGAACCAAACGGCCCAGTTTCACGGGACCAAAATCATTCGAAGCCTACATGTAAATGGGCCAGTTGGTTCCAAAGATATAGCTGGTTGTTTAAAGGGGGACGGGGGTGGTTTTTTCTCCCCTCACATCAGAAAATGCAGGGACTAGGCTGGCGTAAAAAGAGCCAGTCCGGGAATGTCCCTGCATGATCCTGGGATCATATTCCCCTGTAAATACCTGCATTTTCTGGCATGAAAGGGGTATTATTTCAAATAGCAGGGACATGCAGTGCTCTTAATAAAGCCGGGCAGCCCCCTACTCTCTGCCCGGCTGTCAATGGCTGTCATTTCTGCCCGGCGGCGGCTGTCCCCCAGTTACCACGAGCATGTATTCCCCCTTGGCAATGAGCATGTAATCCCACATGGCAACAAGCATGGAACCCCTGGCAATGAACATGGAACCCCTGGCAATTAACATGTAGGTAAGCAACACTTATGTAGCATCATTTTTAATAGGCATTATGGTGTTTGGCATAATAGGTAATGGAGATTATGGTGTGAGGCTTAACATGTAATGGACATTATGCCCCATTTATGAAGCATTTTTTGCATTATTGCTCAATCTGTTTGGTATAGTGCAAGCATGTCCAAACTATGGCCCTCCAGCTGTTGTGAAACTACAAGTCCCATCATGCATTGCCACAGTTTTGCTATTAGGGAATGCTAAAACTATTTCAAGGCATGCTGGGACGTGTAGTTTCACAACAGCTGGAGGGCCTTAATCTGTGTGCCATAGTGTGAATTTTGGCTCATTCCATGTGGCATAATGTATAAGAGGCAAGTACAGTATAAGGCGGTTACTATTGTGTTGCCTGATTTGTATAAGGGGTATATGGTATGGTAAACTTAGGTGACCACATAAAAGGTGCTGAAATGTTGTCTACCAAGTTTCGGCTTTCAGTATTTTTTTATGACTGGAGTGCCGCCTCAACCCGCAAGTATCTCAGGACATCGGCGTCCTGTGGGTGTACCTTTGGAGGGCACCCGCCAATATATCTCCCTCCATTTTTCCTATGCCTTTTCCAGGCATATATAATTAGTTGAAAGTATTTACACAAATAGAGACACACTCATGAGCAGACCACCCAACCAGAACACTGGTCACGCCCCCCACATTATTAGGTGCTGGCCACAACCCCTATTATTGCGCATAATAGGCCCTTGATCATTTTCAGCTCCAGGCCCATTTAGACCTTAATCTGGCTCTGTTTAGAGAACCAAAAACAGTACCAAACATTAATAATGTGTTTTCTGTTATTATTTTTTTTGTTGACCCAGCAAATGTGTTTCATACATAATTTGTATTATTTTTTTACCTCCATTAAGAAAAGCAGTCCATTTGATCAATGACATACTGCAGTGCATACTTGCCTACTTTTAAAAACTGGTTTCAGGGAGATTCTATTTGGTAGTAGAATTTTGCAAAGCGCCCCATTGAGGGGGCGTGTCTAGTTCCAAATATGGAAAGATTGTGAAAAGAGATTGTGAACGTGGCACCTAGAAGCATGGGTGTGTACGGAGAGGAATCTTTTAAAATTACTTATATCCAAATGTAGATGAGCCCCAAAGCAGTTAGTAAGAGCTACTATACTTGGTAAGGTGCTGGGAAATGGTGCTGATGATTTAATGTTAATGGATCTATCTCTCATTACTTTTTTCTTCAAAAATGTAACAGTGTAATGTGGGATAGGTAAAATGAGGGAGATTGCTAGACTAATCAGGGAGAGAGGGAGATTGCTGCTATTTCAGGGAGTCTCCTGTAGAATGCAGGAGGGGAGGCAACTGTGCTGCAGTGTTAATTGTACGAGAATAAAACTCACTTAATAATTATCATTTGCATATTATAACATTTTGTGATGTTTTACAGAGATTTGTAATTAATATTTCACAACATGTAAACAGGAAATCCTGTAAACTTGTTTCTTTGAAGCAGCTTCTCATGATTTCCATGGAAATACAGTAGTGAGTTTCTGAACTGTCCACGCAGATTAATGGAAGGTGGCAAGGTTTTACATATCTGGTCCAAGCTCTGAGTAACCTGAAGCAGAATCAGGGAACTCCCTATTTTTTCTCCAGGCTATAAATGAAATGATCTGACTGCTGTAGACAGGATGCCAATGCACAAAGAACATTTATTCCAATAGTTGCAGAGTTTAAGTAAGAATACAGAGTTTAATACAAACATCTGCAATAAGTATGTTCATAGATAGAAATAGACATGACTATGGGGCCGATTATTCCCACATAGCATTTCTTGTTGCTGCACCATTAATCCAGGGAGAAGCACATTATAGTCTAATACTGCTTTCACATCGCAAAACCTGCTGAGACCCGGTATTTAAAATGTTTCTTAAAACGGGTCAGAGCAAGTTAAACCCCTTTCACATTGCATGTTGTAAACAGTATATTACAATTTAATTACCACCATTTTTGTACCTGTCACATTGAACCCATTTCACCCATAGAAAACAGTTGTGGTTGTGGGCAGTGACATCATGCAGGGATCCAGGCCTATCACCTTCTGTGGCTTCAGTGGAGTCAGTTCTGCCGGCCAGAGGCAAGAACTAGTTTGGTGCGCTATTATAAAATGAGGGCTTATAAGTAATCAATAAAAATAATACAATTAGACAGGGGTGGGGGGTGGCGTTATTGTTGTGCCTAAGGGCCCCGTCATCCATAAATCCCCCCAGGCTGCCAGAGTAATAAATAACGGTTCTGAGCCATTCACACTGCATAGTAAACAGCTCAGAACCGTGTAGGATCTGTCTTTTAAGCCATTTTGAAATACCGGTTTTCAGGAACCGGTAAATTCAATCTGGAGCTTTCACACTGCAGCTATAACTTTCCAAACATTTTAAAAACGGCAATATACCGTGATATAGCTGCGGTGCATAAGCCCACTTAGTGAGTGGGATGTGGTGGGAGGGGGGTCCCCAGCAGTTCCCCCAGCGATGGCAATGGCAGGCTGCAGCAGAGGGGGGGACCGGTCTCTCTGTCCCCAGGTCCCCAGCAGTCCCCAAACCAACCGCAGTGGCAGGCTGTGGCAGAAGGAGGGACCAGCGCTTCATCCCCAGGTCCACAGCAGTCCCCCCAGCGACGGCAGCAGTGGGAGGGTGGGCACCAGGCAGCTCCATCCCCAGCTGTCCCCCCAGCGACAGAAGCAGCAGGAGGGGGGGCACCAGGCAGCGCCGTCGCCAGGTCCCTAGTAGTCCAGCCAGCGATGGCAGCGGTGGGAGGGGCAGCCATCATTCAAGCCAGGAAGTCTGGTGAGTAGCTTTCACACAAGCCAGCAACCCATGAAGGTACCGGGAGCAACCTTTCTAGCTAGCAAGGTTGTAATTCTGGCACCTCTGCCCCGGTATTTCGGCCTGGGAGCCTTTCACACCAGTGCTAGTGCCGGGTTTTTCCCGGGGCCATCCCGGGAATTATGGCTGGTGTGAAAGGGGTATAACTGTTCCAAAAGCCAGACCACATATGCTTTAAAATGTTGTTATTATGAGGTGGTGGGAGGAGGGTCTGTAAGTCATACATGATGGTCTTACTTGCAATGTCTGTCAGTACTCTAAATGGTTGGGATTCTTTTCCCAGTGTTTGACTAGTTATTTAAATCCTGCCATTACTATTTACTGTAAATCTCCCACAAGTTGGTGCAGTCCATTGAACATTACTGAAGAACATTATTTAAGCAAATGGAATCAAGGGATGTTACACATTATACACTGTGTTGCTGAATAAGAATTCTCTAAGTTTAAACCAGGTAATCAAAAGCTGTATTCTTGCTTCTTTATCTAAACTTAAAATCAATCAGATCAATTTGCAGTTACGCTTCCTCTGATCAACTGAGATGTACTTTGAAAGCTATAGGCTTGTAAGTTATTCCTGTAAAATCTCTGATGTAAGTGTAATTATAGCCTGAACATTGCCAGCCCATCTCTTCCAACCCCCCCCCCCCCCCCCCCCTTCACCCAGGGCCGGTGCAAGGCACTGGAGTGCCCCAGACGAGTCGGGGCGGGGGCGCCCCGGTGCCCGGGGGGGCGGGGGGGGTGGGAGATTGACCGAATCTCAGCCAATCAGCGTGAGGCAAGTGTTTTCAAACCCTGCAGCGCTTCCCGCCCCGCCACATAGCGCTAGTTATTTCCTATTCACTGCAGGGCCCCGCCGCCAGCTTTAAACACAGCAATGCAGATACCCCCATGGCACGGACACCCCTGCCCACTCCAGCACCTGCGCTCACCTCCATGCAGGGGACGAGGGGCGAACTACCGCCCTCCAGTGGCCAGCGCCCTAGGCAAATGCCTAGAGCTGCCTAGTGGTGGCGCCGGCCCTGCCTTCACCCCTACATTTCTCATTTCCCTCCTTTCCTACACCTCTCATTCTGTCACCGCTGCATCTCTCCCTTCTTCTCTGCACCTCTCTGTCCCCCCTCCACCACTCAGTGCACCTGACTCCCTCCACCCAGTGGCGTAACTACCGTGGGTGCAGGGGGTGCAGCTGCTATGGGGCCCGAGCTGTTTCCAGGGCCCGCAGCTCCCCCTGCACACACTGTAGTCTGCCCTCAAAGCTTAACACTTGGTCTTACCTGCCGGAGCAGAGCCAGCACCTCCCGGCTACTGTAAGCAGCAGCAGCCGCGGAGGATGTAGCAGCGGCGCCCTACCCCGACCCCCACAAAGTTTTCACTAGCCTGTCACTGTCAGGTGGCAGGCCTCGCTTAGGGCTTCTGTCCGAGACGCAATTCGCGGACATTTAGGGGGCGGGGCTTAATGCCGGGAAGGCCCCGCCCCCATCAGAGACCTCTCTGGCTGACTTGCTCAGGGCTGCTGTTATAAGGTAACTTTCTCTCAACTCCCTTCCTAGTTCTTCCTTCTCTCTACACCTTCACTCAATTAATCTCTCTCAATCCAAGTGAAGCAAGCAGTGTGTTCATGTCACTGACACTAATAGGATTTTTAAATGTTTATAATCTGGACATACTTTAGCACCTTGATTTTATCTGAGTTAGGATAGAGGGGCTTCCTGTGTGTGTACTTTCCCCACAAGTAATAGCTGACTGCCCCTACTACTGTAAGCGTGCTGGTGGTCTGCCAAATGACTATAGGTGTACAACTGCTACCTCATTTGTGTGTGTGTGTGACACCCAGAAACCACCTCCCAGCTGTGTAACCCCTTCCCTTGTGTGTGACACCCTGTGCTTCCCCGCTGTCCCCACCTTGTGTGACACTGTACACCCCCTATCCATGTGTGTGTTACACCCTATAACCTCCTCCTCACTGTATGTGACACTGTACACCCCCTTCCCCGTGTGTGTGTGTGTGTGTGTGACACCCTATAACCCCCTCCTCACTGTATGTGACACTGTACACCCCCTACCCGTGTGTGTGTGACACCATGTACCCTCCTATCCATATGTTTTGTGATGCCTTGTACCCCCAATCAACCTGTGCATGTGTCACCCTATACCCGCACTATACCTGTGTACCTCCGCTCCCTGTAGAAGGGGGGCCCCCTCAAAATTTTGCTATGGGGCCCACCAAGTCCTAGTTACGCCCCTGCCTCCACCTCTCTGTCCCTGTCACTGCTGTACCTCTCCATCCCCAGTCCCCCACCCCCACCCCCTGCACCTCCCTGTCCCCATCGCACCTCTGGATCCACCCCAGCACCTCTCCGGTACACTTGCACCTCTCCGTCCCCATCACCATACACTCCTCTCTCCCTGACAACCTTGGCATCTCTCACTACCTCAAAACAAAATACAAACCAAAACGTATCGCTTTTTCTAACCTGTTGGGGGGCAGCAGCAGGCAGCATATGGACTGTGGGGCGGATGGCATGCGGCAGATGGGGGAGAAGTAAAATCCACCTCCTACCCCCTCTACCATGCTAGCTTCCACGGCTGGGTCCCTGCCTCCTTCGGTGTGCGCAGGGAATGAAACACATTTAGCGGTCGCAGCTCACCCCGGCTCTTCAGTGGGCAGGTGGGCGACGGTGGGGGCAGTGTGCAGTGGGAGGCATTGTCGGGCCCTGGCATCACAGGTTAGCAGCTGGTGGTTCAGTATAGAGTGGCCGGGCCCCCTCTTCTCTATGAGAGCAGCCAAGCCTGAGACACTGGTCCCCATAGTACCCCTTGATGGCAGCCCTGTTCACAGCTGGTGCTGGGAGTAGCAGTGGGGTTGCTGAGATGTTTCACCTGTAGCTGGGAGGCATGGCCTGTTGGCATATCACATGACCTCCACCTACTTTATAAGCAACAAGCTCACAATCTGTTAGTGCTGTACTACAGTGAGCATCCTTTCCAACCCCTGCATGGGCTGCAGCTTCAAACGTAATTGGATGAGGATTCTGTTAATCAAACATGGATTATAAGGAGCATCTGGAGGACAATGGTGGAATATACAGTAGGTGGCACGTGGAGGAATTTGAAAGATTAATTACTAGTAGGCCCACTCAAAGCTAATGCTTTGAAAGCTAGTTTGCTACCTTGTGATTGCCTATGTGTTTGTGCATGTGTGAGAGAAAAAGAAATGTAGTTTCACTCACTGCCAACAGATGGCAGGGTTTCGGAGACACACAAATGGACACTAGACATATATATAGATGATCTGTTTATTTTTAATAATAAAAAAAAAATCAAAATGCAATGGGTTGGCGGGGGGGGGGGGGCTAGAGATATCAGTGTACTGGGCCCCAAGATTTCTGTTGTCAGCCCTGGGTTACCAGGATCATTGGACTTGCATATGTCTGAAGTTTTGTGTAACATACTGTAAACTGTACTTCGTTTGGGGCAGGCTATGGCTTGTTACAGCATCCTTCATGACTAGGGTGGCCAATCCCGGGATCGGGATCGGCGGGATCCCGGGATTTGGCCCCAAAATGTCTGGGATTTCAATCCCGGGATTGGAGTATCCAATCCCGGGATTTCGGGATTAGACTGCGCACGCGCAGTCTAATGCCGAGCAGCTTCTGAGCACCCGCTCAGAAGCTGCCCGGCTGTTCCCGACCCCGGCGTGCGGCCTGCGCAGCGTGACCTCTGACTGTCACGCTGCGCAGGCCACAGCAGCCTATCACAGGTGACTGCTTCCGGCCGCACTGACCTCCCCTCCTGCAAGCTTCACCGTCCGCAGCGCTATGTGCCCCACTCCAGCCCGCCTATGTAAGGTAATCTGCGGGGCTGCAGCAGGCACCCCCCGCAGCGCTGCTCTGTCCGCCCGCCCGCCCATGTCGATGCCCGCCCGCCCACCCCCCATGTCGATGCCCGCCCGCCCATGTCCACCCCCCCCCTGCCATGTCGATTAAACGGGTGGACAGGGCATGTTTTTCTTTTAGGGATGCCAATCCCGGGATCGAGCATTTTTCAATCCCGAAATCCAGGATTGAAAAAATGCCCCGGGATTGGCATCCCTATTCATGACCCCTAAAATCAAAGAGTTGGAAACCCCCTCCAGAAATCCTGTATTTGCCCCTGCTACCCCTGACCTAGATTGTTATTTCAGCAAAATAATTACCGTGGCAGTTTCACAAAGTAATACCCATGATGCCGAAGTTATTTTCATTTAAATATAGTTATGCTTAAAAAAATGAAAACTATTAATGAGCAAAATACTCTTCGATATTACTAGTGTACACTGACAGACAATTATTAAAGTTAGGTTTGAAACAGATTACATTTTATAAAAGGTCATCATTTTCTGCACTTATTAGACACATTTTCTGAAGAATCTCTAAGTAGATACTTTAGTCGTTCTGCTATTCTTTAATATGTAACTTTTTCTTGGGAGTTCTTACAAATATGCTAGCTGTGTAAGTAATAATAGAATTAGACAGACACAACAGAAAAGGGGGATTATGGCATGATGGAATAAAACAGAAGAAATCATAAACTACAAACTCATTAAAATAAGTGACATAAAATTGAAAGAAAAAGTTGTAAGACTGTTTGAGACACCATATACTCAGTGCAGAACTGCCGCTGTCTAGTATGAAGAACATTAGACAATCTGCCAAGGTGGTAAGTTTTGGCTAATCCCGATGACAGATCAGCAGTGGTTCTCTGCAGCAAGATTTTGTCATAAGTAACATGACTAGAACAGAGCAGCGTTAAAGCTAGGATTAATGACGTGTCTAATCTCACATATGAATATTTATTGCTGGTTGTGGAACAAAACCGCGATCATTATTGCTCTTTGTGGATATAGTAAATAGCAAATTCACTTCATACTGTCAGGGGCTGGCTGGCCCATTTCAGCTAGTGGGGCAAACAGGAGCAAAGTGGCCCTGGATTTTCTTCTAGCACACATAGGGGGAAATTTACTAAGATGTGTATTCTACTTCACATGTGATGTTGCTATGGGCAACCAATCAGATCATGTCTACTATCTTCTAGAGGGTGCTAAATAAATAAGTAGCTTCAGGTTGGTTGCCCATAGCAACATCACATGTGAAGTAGTATACACATTTTAGTAAATTTCCCCCATATTCTTATGAAAAGGGCCGATGCTAGGGTGTTCGGCGCCCCCCCCCCCCCCCTTCAAACTATAAATTTGCACAATCCCATACTTTACAGCAGTGGTTCCCAACCCTGTCCTCAAGTACCCCCAACAGTACACGTTTTCCAGGTCACCCAGCAGGTACACAGATATTTCAGGCACATTTTAAAAGATCCACAGGTGGAGCTAATTCTTTCACTTGTGATTCTGTGTAGAGACCTGGAAAACGTGCACTGTTGGGGGTACTTGAGGACCAGGGTTGGGAACCACTGCTTTACAGAGAGAGACAGCACGTGCTGAGCCCCTTGGAAACACTGCGCCAGGACTAAGCACAACGTAATGCCCATTACACAATATGCCATATACCGCAGTGCCAAATATACAATATGCCACACACTGTCATGCACTTTACACAATATGCTACACACTGCAATACACATTACGCAATATGCCACACACAGTAATGTCCATTACACATTATACCACACACCGTACTGCCCATTACGGCATACCCCCTAATGCCCCTTACTCATTATGCCACACAACGTAATGTCCATTACACAATATGCCGCACAACGTAATGTCATTACACAATATGCCGCACAACGTAATGTCCATTACACAATATGCCGCACACCATATTGCACATTACACAATATGTCACACACAGTAATGGCCAATACACATTATACCACACACAGTAATGCCCATTACATATTATACCATCAGACCTTAATACCCCAATACTCCTGCTTATAGACACAATGCCGCCAGTAGTGCCAATGACACATAATACCTCCAAAATAACCTCTTAGCTTATGCCTCAAGTATTACTCACCATTAAGTACAGCCCGGCATCTGTCACCTCCGATGTTGCTGAAGCCAATGGAGGTACAGTACATGTGTGCATGTATCAGACAGGATGGACTTATAAAGGCTTATTATATGCAGTAGATTTAGGAATTTATGCCTTTTTCCCACAAAGAGGTTTCATTTTTCATGTAATATTTTGTTTTGAATAAGACTCATTCCCTATAAATATATTGCTTACTTTCTAGTTTGAATTTGAAATGTTACTATAGAACACTATCAATGGAGTGACACATTATACATACTGTAACAGTAGATGCAGAAACCATCTTTGGATTGTATATTACAAGAAAACACATTGGGGGAAATGTAATAGGGTGAGAGAATCAAAAGTTTGATTTTGCAGTGTAAATGATTGCCGATTTAAAAAAACTGGAGATTTCTTACTGAATCTCTCACTTTCTGATTCTCTCACCCTATTACATTTCACCCATAGTTTGTAAAAAACAGGCCAACAATCACATTCGTCTGATGGGATTAGTATGACCAATGATTTAGCAATAATAGGGGGGTTAGATCTGCACTGTGGGGTACTGTTAATCCTACAGGCAGTGCCATGGGGGCGCCCCGGCGCTCACCCGCTCCATGGGTGGGGGGGGAGGAATACGGCCGCCGTGCTGCTTCCGGGAGGGGGTGATACGGCCGGTGGGCTAACTGGTGGAAGGGAGGTACAGCGACTAAGCGAGGGGTCTTCAGCAGGCAGGAGCTCGGGTCTAGCTCAGCGGGCGGGAGAGCTGGCTCAGCGGGCAGGAGTGAGTGCTGGAGGTCTGGCTTAGCGGACAGGAGGGAGGGCTCGCTGCGCTGTATGCAGTTCAGTCCCGGCGCAGTGTGACTAACTGACATCTTCCTCCACCCGCACCGCGTACAGCCACTCAGTCTGGCAGCATCAGAGGGTGAGCCAAGTGCTCAGCGCTGCCCAGCATTTACATGTGCCGCCCTATCTCGAAATCCCGGCCGGCACGCTGACCCAGGGGGGGGGGGGGGGACGGTCGCCGTGCTGCTCTGGGGGGAGGGGGGTTAGTGACCGCCGCTCACCTCCATCTGGGGGTCCCTGCTCCCAACTACCACCCCCCAGTGGCCTACAGGGTAAATTTACTAAGCTGGGAATTCTATTGGAGATGGGGGGTGCGATATTAGCACATTTGCGATTTTTATGTCACAAACGGGCTTATTTGCACACATGTAATGGGGTAATAATGGGGTAAAATTCACATCTTTTGACCTCAAATGTAATAGGGTGGGTATTTTCACAAAATAAATAGACCATGTCCAGGCTGGCGAGTTTGACAGAATCAAGCACAAATCTGTGCATGGTTCTGTCAAAATAAAGTGTGTTAAAGTTAAAATAAAATATAAATGATGTGGGTTGTGTCTCCCCCCCCCCCCCCCCCAAGCATTAACAGCCCAGGGCTCATTAGGTCAGTCCTGGATGCCCAAATACAGGGCTATCCCCCATATCTAAGAGGCCAGCACAATATTCTGCCAAATGCTAGATTATTATATCCTATATAAATATGTTTGCATTGGTTGGGGAGGGGTTGGGTAGAAGTCTCTGGGCTTTATGCCTAATCAGTCACAATATTACTCATGTAAACGTGTTACCTATTATCCTAATCCGTTGGTTCTATACACTTGCTAGTGTGGGAGAGCTTGGGTCCACCCAGCTCAGGCCATTAGTCTTTTGCCTCCATTCACAAGGGAAGGGGGTGGGGGGGTGGGCTTGGGGGGGGGGGGTAGCTTTAGTGGATAGAATAGGGTTAGGTCATACATGGGGCGGGTTACAGGGAGGGTTGCTTTGGGACTTAGAGGGGGTGTGGGGGGTATTTTTGTTTGACGCGTCAGTATACATATATCAATTTATCCCTCCTGAATACTGTAGTTCAGTGGTACCCCTGACTATATCTTGAGTCAGCTGTGCTCGTACATTTTATTAACATAAGACTGTCTTAATATACTTCTGTTTGTTTGCACTAGACACTTTCCTGAATGGCGCCTTCGGGTGTATGTGTGACCGAGAGACCATTGTTAATGTCCTGCATTGGTTATTTGTTTGTTACGAGGCTGCTCTGTACTATGTTACCACCTAACTTTGTACCACATGTGTGTTTTGGTTGTTTTCTATTCATGCAAAAATCAATAACCCCCCCCCCCTCAATACTTCCCCTGTCCAGAGCTGAAGCCCAGGGCTGTCCCAGCCACCCCTGGGCGATGTCAACAAAAAGATTAAAAAAAACATTGGTTTTAACAGTAGAATTACAAGTCCCAGAAGGCCTCCCCCGCATGCTGGGGTAGAGGAGTCGCTCCATTGGGGGAACATGCATAGGGTAAGTACAGTATATGTGTATGTGTGTTAGTGTGTGTGTTAAAGTTATACTTTTCCGTGTCCGTCTCTCTTTTTCTTTTACATTGTGTTCACAGTAGAAGTACAAGTCTAAGCGGTTCCATAAATGCCCGCATGCTGGAACTTGTGGTTCTCAAGGTCCCAGCATCCAGGGAAAGCCTTCTGGGGCGTGTAGTTCTGCTGTGAAAACCAATGTATTTTTTTTCTTACACCAAAAAAATCAGCCTACCTCCCACCACCCAGGGGTGGACAGGTGGACCCCACTCCCCCAGGTACCCCATTCAGGGCTGACCAGCCATGGTAGTCATTTTTCATAAAAGGTGTCTCTCAGCTGTAACATGACATTGCTGGCTGTTGGAGAACGGTACTGGTTCAGTCTTTTTGTCCCCCATAATTTTGGAACCAGGACCGGTCCAAAAGCCTGGTGCTGGTTTCTTAAATACGGGGTATCCCGCATATGGTGGGATTTTATTAGCTGTCAAAAAAAACGCTCCCTATTACATCTTGTCCGGGATGTTGCCCATAACAACAAACCCGATTCTACTTCTTATTTAACACCTTCTAAAAGATAATAGATATAATTTGATTGGTAGTTACTGTATGTGCAACATCCCATCTTAAAATAGAACGCCCATCTTACCGCTACACTTATATATACAGTAAATATGAATGGATAAATTAAATACTGGTAAACATACCTAGTGAAAATAACTTATTGTTCAAAACTAAAAATAAGTATAGGAATAAAAACAATACAGTAATACCCCTTTTGCACCAAGGCAAAAACCCGTGTTTTTGCCTTGTGGACCCGGGTCAGCGTCGGTGTAAAATGGGAATTGAAAAAAAACCCAGGTGGAACACAGGGACGACCCGGTTGGTGTGGCAGTATAAATGGGTAACCTGGGTCATCTGACACAGGACCGGTTTCCAACAATAAGGGAGCAGTGTCCTGCAGTCAGTCTGGAGGTTAGGCAGGCTGCACATACAGCCTCTGCTGCTGTCTGCTGTACTATGAAGACAGCAGCAGAGGGTGGAGGTGAATGAATGCCTGTGTGCGGAATCCATTCACCGGGGACGCCGGTGGACATATCCACTGTGGCATCGGTGCACATTTCCACTGGGGCGCCGGTGGACATTTCCACTAAGGGCGCCGGTGGACATTTTGTAAGGGGGACACTGGTGTAAAAGGCGAAAAACGCTGGGTCGCACCCAAGTTGGATTTGGGCCCAAAAACCTGAGTACAACCCGGCGTTTTGTTGTAAAAGGGGTATCTGAGACTAAAAACTGGTATCTGCTGCATCTTCAGTGATTTTGGTTGCTAGATTTAAAGGGGCAATAATATGAAATACTCACCTGATTTTGTATTTAAAATGATTTCCCACTTTGAATCAAGCAGCATTTGCGCTGAAACTGAAAAGTGCTTCATAGCCTCTGTTTCTAAATCAACCAATCTATCTACCTCTGTTTCAGAAGTACAGCAATTCTTCGATTTCATGGCTGCTCTACAAATTTGCGACTAAACTATTCTACTAGAAGATGTGAAAATGGATTCTCTGCTCAATATTTCCTTTGTGAAATGAATTGTGGGCACATAGCTATAAAGCACTATTACAACACATTTCATGCCCTTATCAACAAAAACTATTTTATTCAACACGGTAGCACAATATGCTTGGATATTTGCCATGGTATATTTGAGGACTATTGATTAGGAAGCTAGGCTCATTATATAAACAGTATATTAACCTGTCTGTTTATATTTATTCCATCTTTGCCTTTCAATTCCGCAGTTGCTGCACAGCCTCATAAATCTGAAGAAGTGAAAAGGGGAATGGATGGTTTGGTAGAGGCATCGCTGCTGTAGATGCAGTGCTATAAATATTTTATTACTAATATCCTATAAACAAATACAATGTTAAATAGACATACACAAATTACAACAAATGAAGGAACAATAATAAAACAAGAATTTCCAACACTCCAACATCACTTTAATGCAGTTTGTGTAGTTATTCCTTATTGTTCAAATTGCAATAAAACATTTGCGTAAAATGGTCTTATTATTTCCGCTATCTAGTCTACACATTTGGCTCAGTTTTATGGAATACAATGCATAGGCAAGTTTTATTACCTTCCTTACTAGATTTGTAAAAAGAAACAAAAGCGCTGTAGTTTATATTGCTTTCATACAGAGAAAGAAAGATATTATATGAATTTGTGTATACAAGTTGTGACCTTACCAATCACAAAGTATTGGGGGAAATTGAGACATGATTAAACATCTGTGATCTCAAACAGGGGTGGATTAACAATAAACTGCACATGTATATAGGCCGCATAAGTAGGCGTCTGTAGGTGGTAACTGACAGATTAGTGGGAGTGTTAAGGAAAATGTCAGGCACGGCAAAGAAAACACTGGGAGCGTCAGGGAAAATGCAGGCGTGCCGAGTAGGATGTGTGATGTCAGCTCTAGT
This sequence comes from Crinia signifera, assembly GCF_055691185.1. NCBI lineage: Eukaryota > Metazoa > Chordata > Amphibia > Anura > Myobatrachidae > Crinia > Crinia signifera. Next base: position 385,170,759 of record NC_139217.1, read on the forward strand.
CTCAATAAGGCTGATTTAATCTCAGCCGCTGAGTAAGTCTCCGGATACTCTGAGTCTGCAATGAGTGGTGACCAGTGAAAAAATAATTAGATGGCGAGCATCTTATGAATGGATTTTTAGGCTAATGACTTCTCCAAGAGCTAATTGGAGTCAGGAGTCAGCCAACCTGGAGTCCGGTCAATGAGACACAATTGGAGGTGTTGGTTAAAGCTGCCCTGCCCTATAAAAAACACACACGAGTTTTGAGTTTGCTATTCTCATTAAGCATTGCCTGATGTGAACCATGCATCGGACAAAAGAGCTCTCTGAAGACCTACAATTAAGAATTGTTGACTTGCTTGATAAAGCTGGAAAGGGTTACAAAAGTATCTCTAAAAGCCTTGATGTTCATCAGTCCACCGTAAGACAGTGGGTGAAATTTAATAGGATGAGATATTCACCCTAGCTTTTTTTTAAAGCAGCAATCATTTACACTTCAAAATCAAACTGGTTTTGCAGTGTAAATGATTGCCGCTTAACAAAAAAAAAATGGAGATTTTTTACCAAATCTCGCACTTTCTGAATCTCTCATCCTATTACATTTTACCCAAATTGTCTATAAATGGAGAAAGTTCAGCACTGTTACTCCCTTGGAGTGGCCATCCTGTAAAGATGACTGCAAGAGCTCAGCGCAGAATGGTCAATGAGGTTAAGAAGAATCCTAGAGTGTCAGCTAAGCCCTTACAGAAATCTTCGGCACTTGCTAACATCTCTGTTGGTGAATCTATGATACGTAAAAAAACACTAAACAAGAATGGAGTTCATGGGAGGGCACCATAGAGGAAGCCAATGCATTGCTGCATATTTTAAGTTTGCAAAAGAGCACCTGGATGTTCCACAGCACTACTGGCAAAATATTCTGTGACCAGATGAAAACAAAGTTGAGTTGTTTGGAAGTAACACACAACACTATGGCCCTTATTCTGATCTGTGCGGCCGGAGCCGCATACGTTGCTCCGGCCGCACAAACCAATCCCCGCCTACAATACGGATCGCCACGGCCGTCCGTACGCGGACGGCTGGCGATCCGCATGAAAATGGTGGGGCGTACGCCTCCACCATGGTGGGAGCTGCCCCCTGCATTCGATGGTCGGCGACCATCGAAGGCAGGGCCGCACGCTCCACCAGCTCCCGCAAGCTTAGACCACACGGACAATCGTCCGTGTGAAAGCTTGTATGGGGGCGGAGAGCTGACATCCGGCGATGTCAGATTTCCGCCCCCATCACTGGCGTCATAGCCTCATTACCATGCATACGCCCCGCGTTTGCATGGGAACGCCCATGAAACGCTGGGCGTATGCATAGGGTAATGAGGCTATTAAGCCCCTCACGCCCCTATACGCCCCCTTTGCGGCGTATACATTTTTTGTGCGGCGATTTCGCCTGCACATGCGCAGAGTGACCTCTGCGCATGTGCAGAGTGAAAACATCGGCGGTACGGCCGCACGCGGGCCGTACCGCCGAGATCAGAATAAGGGCCTATGTGTGGAGAAAAAAGGCACAGCACACCAACATCAAAACCTCATCCTAATTGTGAAGTATGGAGGAGGCGGCATCATGGTTTGGGGCTGCTTTTGATGCCTCAGGGCCTGGACAGATTGCTATCATAGACAGAAAAATGAATTCCAAAGTTTATCAAGACATTTTTCAGGAGAACTTAAGGCCATCTCTCTTCCAATTGAAGCTCAACAGAAAATGGATGATGCAACAGGACAATGACCAAAAGCACAAAAGTAGAACAACAACAGAATGGCTTCAACAGAAGAAAATACGCCTTCTGGAGTGGCCCAGTCAGAGTCCTGACCTAAACCCGATTGAGATGCTGTGGCATGACCTCAAGAGAATGAATCACACCAGACATCCCAGGAATATTGCTGAACTGAAACAGGAATGGTCCAAAATTCCTCCTGCCTGTTGTGTATGTCTGATATGCCACTACAGTATAGGAAACGTTTGGTTGAGTTTATTGCTGCCAAAGGAGGGTCAACCAGTTATTAAATCCAAGTGCTCACATACTTTGTCCACCCTGCACTGTGAAAGGTGTGTTCAATAAAAACACGAGAATATATAATTGCTTGTGTGGTATTAATGTAAGCAGACTGTGTTTGTCTATTGTTGTGACTTGAGATAAAGGTCAGAACACATTTTATGACCAATTTATGCAGAAATCCAGGTAATTCCAAAGGGTTCACATACTTTTTCTTGCAACTGCATATATAAATAGAGAGAGAGAAATAAACCACACGGGCTCTGCACTCCCTATATTTACTAACAATAATAAACAGTGGAGATTTAATTCATGTATTGATCAATGTATTTAAGCCTGCAGCCCCCTGCACGGGACCCCACTTTTCTGCAGGTCCTAACACTATTGCTCAAAATAATTACCGTAAACATAGCTATCACATTAGGGTTAGACCATAAGACCAGTGTTACCCAAACTGTGTGCAGTGGCACCCTGGGATGCCTCGGGACTCTTGCAGGGGTGCCCCAGGTTGGTGGACCAAGACCAAGTCAGATAATTTTTTGTTATTGTAATGGGCAAAAACAATTCTGGTAGATGCAAATCATAAACTATGTGGAAGAACAGAAGTGAATCCTGTCCCTCCCAGGCACGGATTCATATGGGGGCGAATGGGGCGATCGCCCCCCCCCCCCCCCCCCCAAGGCTATAAAACACCTACTGTCAGCCAGGAAAAACAAACACTCTCTGAAGTCCTGCTACGCTACCTCCTCCCTCCCTCTCTCTGACCGGCTGCTAGCTTTTGGCAGTGAAGTGAGCTCCCAGACAGGACTATGTAAAAACCGGACCCGGACTGAACCCCGGACCGGACATCAAAATCTGCAGTCCGAAACTTGTAGTGTTTGGTCCAGGGGGTGTCCTGTCCAAGGGGTGTCTTATCCGGGGGGGTCCCTGTGATAGCTATCATCAGGGACATGGGGAAGGGGAGATTACAGCCTCCCTGTGTGGTCCGGACCGTCCGGTTTTTGCTACATGCCCGGATCATACAGGGAGGCTTTATTCTCCCCCTCCTCCTCTCCCGGTGACAGGTGTCACAGGCAGCCCCCCAGACAGCACACCCCCGGACGGGACACTCCCCGGACCGGACGATACAAGCTCCGGACTGCAGATTTTGATGTCCGGTCCGGCAATCCGGGGTCTTGTCCTGGTCCGGTTTTTACCCATACCCCTCCCAGATGCAGGTCACATTAGATTCCTCTACTGCAATTAATCAACATAATTTGTTGATTGAGACTGCTTTTATCTTCTTAGAATCTACAGTCAACAGTGCTGATAAGAGGAGGCTCAGGAACTCAGGAAGTTTACCAGCACAGTAACAATACTTTGCATAACATTAAAACTGCTTCAACATTCTCTCATGCACATAATGCTTTTGACATTTTTACCAATGAAAAAAGGGATAGGATCTGAATTAAACATAAAACATTCTCCTGCATATTTTGAACTGATGGATAGATTGTTGTGTCTCTGGCACAGATATACAGATAAACTGTAGCAGTAGTGGTCAGTAGGGGTCAATGTGTCTACAATGCAGTGTTTACGCGGGCTTCCATGGGCAGGAAAATAGTATGCATTATCGCTGGGGTGTTTTTAGACTAAATTAAAAGTGGGATTTTTTGAGTAGCAGACTGCTTTTTTTTTCAATAAATAAATTACTGGGAAAGAAGTGAAGAAGTCCCCTGAAACCTAAAGGGACAGAGGATTAAATTAGTATAAGTGTTTATATTTATTTTTGTAATAGAGGAGTCACTGGGAAGGGGAGGAGTCAGGACTGGGAAGGGGAGGAGTTTGTAATGGGAGGAGTCGGGATTAAACAGTAAAACCGCCCCCCTAGAAGCAAAGTCTAGATCCGACCCTGATCCCTCCCTTTATAATTAGACCTAAGGTTGACATATAAACATAATTTTAATCCTAGGGGGTGCTGTGAAAAAAATTCTGATAGTCCAGGGTGCTATGATTCAAAAAAGTTTTGGAACCACTGTGTTCGACTAAAATACATGTTTAACTTATTTATAATAGCTTGTGTCAAATAGCGCAATGTGAATTTGGTTAAACTTATTACATCGGATCCATATATTTGATAAATACACCTCCCATAGGTGGTAAATGAAAGAGGTTCAATAATGTAGCACTTCTATATTATATTGACCAATGTTCAGTTTTAAAGATAAAGTTTTAAGATATTTTCTTCCTTCACCATTGTTTTCCCTGCATTTAGAAAGAAGGATCATTGAGATTGAGTATATCGAAAGCTTCATTACAAATTAATTGTTCATCTAAATGAAAATGTCTGGCCACTACAGTACTCAGTCTATTGTAATTCGCTTAGTAACAATGTTCATCAATCCTCATCGTGGTGCACTGCTTATTGTGGTAAGATAACCATGATTAGTAATATACTGTACCTGCAGCCATTGGCCATATATAAGAGACATAGAACAGTGGGCAGTAATAGTGTACACCTCTTGTTACTCAGCGATAACATAACTCTGGAAGTAAATGTCTAATTGGAATCTGCTTTTATTATTCTCGTAGGCAACGGATATGATTGCAATACTGCAGTGAGATACATGCTTAACCTTTTGCATAGTTCAGTTTACAATCACATACTATTGAAAATCTATAGCCTCTTGTGTTCTATACATATTAATAAGATGCCTTTGTCGGAGTACAGTTATCTGTTGTACCATTTTGTCCTACATTGGGGGCTATTCAAATCTGATTTGCCGAACCCTGTGTCCAGGTAATTGCCACCCAGCCAGAGTGACATTCCGTCCTGTGTACATCTGCAAATCGGTGGCTTGTGAAAATGACACAGATCAGTGACTAGCGGCAAATCCATGTGCAAGACGCTCACCGTTGAATGATTTGTCCACTGTGTGCAGTCTGTGCAAAGCCCAGGACTTACTCGGCTGGTGCGATGGAAACAGGCTGTTTAGGGACAGAGCCGATGTCACGTGACTTCCTTTTAAACACCAGCTTTTTGTCCTTCAATTTGTGTATGGCCATCGATAAAAAACTAACAGGTTTCTATTTCCACATACATACTATGTACTAACAGTATGCATGTGCAGTCTATCCATTATCACCCAGCCTGCAAATTTACAGCCATGCGATCAGGTCTGAATAATGCCCATTGGTAGATTATCTGTACTGATATGGTATTATAACATTAAGGCCCTTATTCAGGTCTGATCGCAGTACAAATTTGTTCTCAAAATGGACAAAACCATGTGCACTGCAGGTGGGGCAGATGTAACATGTGCAGAGAGAGTTAGATTTGTGTGAGTTATTTTGTTTCTGTGCAGGGTAAATACTGGCTGCATTATTTTTAAACTGCAATTTACATTTCATTTTCAACACACCCCACCCAAATGTAACTCTCTCTAAACATGTTACATCTGCCCCACCTGCAGTGCACATGGTTTTGCCCATTTTAAGAACAAATTTGTACTGCGATCAGATCTGAATAAGGGCCTAAGTGTAATTAATCTTTGCAAAGGTGCTGCCTAATAGAGTATTAGACATTTGTTGGCTGGGAATAAATACATAAATAAAAAACCTTACAAAATTGCAGAATTGTTATGTCATTATCATCACACAGGACCCAACCATTCCAGAAATGTAATTCCTAATAATGGACTTCATTCAGATGCGATTGCAACTTCAGTGGTGTAGCATTTATCATCAGACTGTGGGACTTATTCTAGTTCACTCTTTCTGACAAATTACTTCTTAGATGGACAAAACCATGTGCACTGCAGATGGGGCAGATGTTACTTGTGCAGAGAGAATTAGATTTCGGTGGGGTTTTACTTCAAAGTGAGACCTATATTGCAGTGTAAAAATAAAGCAGTCAGTATTTTCCCTGCACAGAAACAAAATAACTCACCCAAATCTAATTCTCTCTGCACATTTTACATCTGCCCCCCTGCAGTGCACATGGTTTTGTCCATCTAAGAAGGATTGTGTCAGAAAGAGTGAACTAAAATAAGGCCCTGTATGTGTGTCTTTGCCACAGTGCACATGTGCCTAGGTACCTTTGCAATACCACTCATAGGGCCTTATTCTATTAGTTTTGGATAGGGGCGCCACTTGTGCTGGATAGGTAGTATTTGAACAATAATATTCCCTTAGATTATAGAGGGTGTCAGCCTATCTTTAAGTAAAAGTAATGATATGTTACTCACGGGTTAATAGGTAGCAATGTAAAAAGATGTCGGCGACTAATTATTGTAAATGAGATAATTTAGATAAAAAATGAAATATTTAATAGGATGACAATAAAACGATATGAAAGTAAAAAGACAAATGTATACAAATGGACATATATTACACAGTAAAAACTGGTATGCGAGGTATACAGGTGTAAAAGAAAGTGTATAGATATAAAATGGGGTGGGGATATATATAAAAAAGTTTTTATATATATATAAAAAGTTTTGCATATAAAAAAAGGTAACATATAGGAAAAATGCTAATAAAAAATAGTTCTTAACTTATGAGGTGATTGGAGGTAGGTAGCCCAACGCGTTTCGTCGATGTGACTTCTTCAAGGGGTTGGAGACAAATGAACCCAGAACTGCATTTATACCTGTATGCCTGTCAGTATGAGCTATGACATCATTTCCTGTTAATTAATCAATTGATAAGGCTATACTTGTGGGATCATAACAAAAGGGGACTAGACATATATTTAGAGGTGAATTAAAAGGCAGAGATGCAGAACGCTATAGGGCCTTATTCTAGTTCACTCTTAGAGGCAAATTCCTTCTTAGCTGGACAAAACCATGTGCACTGCAGGGGGGCAGGTGTAACATGGGCAGAGAGAATTAGATTCGGGTGAGTTATTTCTTTTTTTGTGCAGGGTAAATAATGACTGCTTTATTTTTACACTGCAATATAGATCTCACTTTGAAGTAAAACCCCACCCAAATCTAATTCTCTCTGCACAAGTAACATCTGCCCCACCTGCAGTGCACATGGTTTTGTCCATCTAAGAAGGATTTTGTCAGAAAGAGTGAACTAGAATAGGGCCCTAAGTTCTGTCACTAAGAAAGATCACTGCTGCATCAGCATTTGCGACTGCATCTATATAAGGCCTATTCTTAGGAACAATCTAGTGGATGAACAAATAAAGTTTTACGGTACTTGTGTAGTTTCACGGCGCCAGCTAAAGTAACTTAACTCCATGCCAACATGGATAGTTCATACCTCCACTATCCATGTTGGCATGGAGTTGATCTTAAATAGCGTGGCGAGCGTAGCGAGCCACCGAGCCCGCAGCGTGGGCGAGCAAAGCGAGCCCCGCAAGGGGACTCAGACGCATGGCGCCATACTGGCGCCGTGAAACAACACAAGTACCGTTTTACCATTTAAAATGCTATAGAGATATTTCCAGATCATCACATTTATTTTTATTCTAATTCATGATTCATTTTATTTTCATAACATTTTAGAGGGTATAATAGTACATACTGTACCATATGTATCATTGTTCTTATTTATAATGTATCATAGAGTTTATTAAATTATTTTTATTCTTTTCATTTGTTTTGTTTAACTTGGTGCATTTTTAAATATCTAGATTAATACAAAGTTAATATTTAATTTGATGCTCTATAACTTCCAAGATTCAATATTTTACAGCTTCAACTACAAACGATTAGCACAAACTGCCAACTGTGAAAGTGACCTGGAAACTTTAAATAGCAAAATCAAATCAGCTTAAACTCAAGGTTATGCCATGAACGTTTCCAGCCATTGAATCCACCAACCATTTTCATTTTAAATGTAATGTTTGCTGTTCCAAAACCATGAAGATTGATACAGTGTGTACTGGTCTCTTCTGGGAAGACTTCCCACTACATTTTAAGATATTACAGTGGTAATTTGTATCAATTCATCCTTTCCAATAGTGCTATGGCCAAGTACAAAGCCATGGATCTAGTAGTCAAATTCATTCTAATGTCAAAGTGTGTCTAGCACATGATGTTTTCTTGCATCTCTGTTTGATAAAAATCACAACAATTTGAGTCTAACAATGTCCAAATGTAAATTTACCAAGTAAGAATTACTTCTTGCCTAAAATACACATATTACAACCAATAGCATTCATGCACCAGCAATGGGCCTAATTCAGAAATGTATACAAAGCACAGGTTTACGTACATGTGTGATGTTCTGTGCTGCTCATATGCAGATCTGTGTCTGCCACGATGGTCGCAGGTCCCCTTCAGCCGAAGCATGATGGACATGAATGACAAGCTGTTAGGGACAGGGAGAGGGTGCCGATTGGATGTATTCTCGAAAACTGGCATGTAGACCTAGTCTTCCAGGGGTGCCTGAGGCCAGTGTCTTCCAATGCAGATTCATTGGCATCGGCGGCAAATATGAGGCAACCATTCTGATTAAGGGGGTATTACATTCACAGCCCAACCGATGGTGCGTGCACCAACTGCGAATAGTATGATCGCTGGGTGCACACCCCCAGGACAGGGGGCGGGGGGCGGAGAGGGGCGTGGGGTGGCACACAATCCCATTACCATATAGGAACGCCCAGCTGGACATTCTCATGGTAATGAGGCCGTGATGACATCACTGGATGTCAGCTGCCCACCCATTCCCTCCCAAGGGTGCATGCATATGTAATATGCGTATGCGTTCCACATTATTCGATGGTCGCCAACCATCAAATGATGTGGGTGTTCCCCTGCATTATGTGAATGGATGTTTATGTTAAACATCCTTCACAGCCTGTGCGTGGGAACACTTGCTGCGAGGTAAAACGGGTGGCCTGTCATTCGCCGGGCGAGGATTAGTGGACTCGCAATGCTGCAAATTTGCAGCCTTTTGAATCAACCAGAATAACTCCATAAGTTTTAGGCTTATTCAGCTGAAATGGCAACTGATGGTTAACGGGGTAACAGGCCTCTATACTACTATACCAGTTGCCCCATACTAAAATGTTTATGTGTTAACTGCTGTTGCTACTGTTTTCCAACAACAACCATAAATGATATGTACAAACATTCGGAGAGCTCGTTAAAATATGACAGAAGTTTTTTTATTGCATGGAAATTATCAAGTGTGTGTGTGTGTGTGTGTGTGTGTGTGTGTTGGAGGGGTTTGTCATCAGTTTCATCTTGCCAGTATTTATGGTTCTTCATAATAAATGCTAATCTGTAACCAAAATGCTACAAATACATTTGAAAATATATTTACTATATTTCTGGGTATTAAATTAAATTTTCACTTGTCCTTAAGTATTTAGTTTTTATTCACCAATATGTGATTATAACAGATTACCAATAGGATCAATGAGTACAGTAGTTGAACATCCCAATCAGCAGTTTTCTAGGCTACAAGATGCTTACACAGACACCTTTAAAGCTATATGCAGGGGCAAGGGACAGTAATGATGCTGCCTCCTCTGCCCAGGAGGGAGACACTGCTTGCCCACCCCTAGTTACGGCCCTCCATGTCATCCCAGTATACAGACGATTGTGGCTCCTGCCAAACCTACAAACATTCCTGTAGAACTTAGCTTGTGCAGTAGGATATTTAAATAGTACTGTAACAAATCAGGATCTGTTTGACGTCGTGAACCATTCCTTGGACATATTTTCAAAGCTTTACACATGTAATATTATTATCATTCTTGATGTTATTATAATTATGTCAAACCATTTACATATAAGGAAATCAATTCAATAAATTGAATTCTTCTTTTCAATGCGCACTGGTTAGAAAAAATGATTACCATAGCAGGCTAATCCCTGCGCTGATAAAAAAAAAATGGACTTATCTTTTAAGACATACATTTCTTTCATACAGAATAACTAAACAGTGCGATCATTATGTATATTCAAAGTACATTCATTTGCTATTTTTCCTGCGTCTGTTGCATCTACTGTAGGTATGAAACCAGATGACAACAGACCATTTAGATGTCATGTCGAATTTATTACATACTGTATCGATTTGAGAAAAGGGTCACAAAGAGGGAGAAGGACTGGAAAATATACTCTCGCATCAATGCATTTTGACAAACATGATCTTGGGAACAAGGGGGTTGTATAACGTATGCTATGTGCAGATGGAAATGTTTGACATTCAGCTTGTGAACATTTCTGGGTGAATTGGATTTAAGATGACCCCGTAAATATTTGATGCTGATTGGATAGGACCGTTGCTTTTCACATATGGTAACAAATTAAAATGGTTCCTCGGTAGGTTATAAAGAGAGACTGTTACATGTAGAAAATTATTCATCAGAGATATTTATTAGACATTCTCATAAAGCCAGTGAAATTTTCTATTTGTCATATCTGGAATACTAATAAGTACTATCAATAAGGACTCTACACCTGCAAGGTTACAGACCAAACGTATCTCTTACAGCCGGGAAATGAATTACTGGTTGTACTTTCACATAATTAAATGACAATGTTATGCTTCATATTGCAGTTATACCATAAATTGCTGAAAGAGATTATACAAAATAACTCTAGTGGCAATTACTGGGGTTTGTAAAGTAGTGTAGGGTGTACAGTAATAAAGCCACTGTTACTCAGTTCTGTCCAGCCCGCATTGGTGCTGATCTAGAGTCTAATATTGGTTGGTATCAGTTTTAACATGGTACAGGAGGGAAACATTCTTCAAAGGCAGAGCAGCAGAACATGAGGACAAATGCTGAAATTGAGAGAGGGAGGTTCAGGGGGAATTTAAGGAAAAATGACTTCACAAACAGGGTAGTGTACAAGTGGAATAGCCTCCCATCGTAGGTGGTAGAGGCTAAGACATTAGAGCAATTTAAAAATGCTTGGCATTGACATATGAATATCCTTACAAAAAACTATGGACCAAATAGGGTTGTGCTTGCCTACAGAATGAAAAAGGGGAAGAGTAGATGGGCAAAGTGGTCCTTTTCTGCCATCAAATTCTATGTTTATATGTTAACATTAAAATTCACAGTATACTGTATGATGCAAACACATTAAGGGCCAGTTGTGATAAGCTTACAAAGTGACAAAATGGACAGTGATAAACCACCAGCCAATCAGCTCCTACCTGCCATGTCACATGCTGTGTTTGAAAAATGACAGATAGGAGCTGATTGGCTGGTGGTTTATCACTCTCCATTTGATCACTTTTCATGGCGTAGTACATCTCGTCCTAATTGTAAAACACATTCGTTATAATCATCATCATCACCTGTGAGAAACTTCCACCAGGTGTGAAACACCCCCCGCACCCCCTGCCAGGGAGCTACAATTACAAGTGGTACTTATGTAGTATCTGGGCTGCCGATTTTTTGATTGTATGCCTTAAGTTAAGGCATACAATCAGATGCGATGCGATGCGATATCGCATCGCATCGCATCCGATATCGCATCCGATATCGGATGCGATGACCCGATTTTTCCATAGGAATCAATGTTAAAATGATTCCTATGGAAAAATGGGTCCTTTTCATACCCCTACTATCCAAGTGGGCATGGAGTTGGATATAAACCTGTGGCGAGCGTAGCGAGCCACCGAGCCCGAAGCGTGGCGAGCGAAGCGAGCCCCGCGAGGGGACGGTATTCGTCCCCTCGCGGGGCTCGCTTCGCTCGCCACGCTTCGGGCTCGGTGGCTCGCTACGCTCGCCACAGGTTTATATCCAACTCCATGCCCACTTGGATAGTAGGGGTATGAAAAGGACCCATTTTTCCCATTGAATTCCATGTTAAAATGGACTCAGTCCATTTTAACATTGATTCCTATGGAAAAATCGGGTCATCGCATCGCATCGCATCGCATCGAATCGCATGGTCGCATGCGATGCGATGCGATCTCCCGATCCGACCCGATTTAGAAATCGGCAGCCCAGATACTACATAAGTACCTTACAAGTTTATGCTTTATGTCCCGGTAGCCCTACAGTATATTTGTAGAGAAGGCTGAATACAGTCCTTTTTAATTATAAGTAGTATAGTCCTTCTTGTTTTTGTGTAAAAAGAACAGCATGTTATTATACTGTATGTAAACAGCTTGCTAAACACAAATAATCTGTCATTTGTCACAGTCAGCAGAGAGGTGTATGGCTCTGATGTTATCATGTGGCTGATTGCTGTAATTATAAAGGGAATGAGGCGCTGGACACCACATTTAATAGAGTGATGTTTTTCAATTAGATAAACAGAAGCAAATTGTTATATTAAATATTTATTAACTGCTGATTAAATACATGTAATGTGTGGCAATGCTTGTTTTTCACAGAGAAATGGCAAGCTCTCTAGATGCTTAGCACAGAGCTCTTGAGGCCCAGTACATGATATCTCTGGGGGGCCCCTATCAACACACACAAACATTATGGGCCTGATTCTGGTTCAATCACAAAAGAAAATTCCTTTAATGGATAAAACCATGTACACTGCAGGTGGGGCAGATGTAACATGTGCAGAGAGAGTTAGATTTGGGTGTTTTATTGTTTCTGTGCAGGGTAAATACTAACTGCTTTATTTTTACACTGCAATATAGATGTCAGTTTGAAGTACAAACCCCACCCAAATTTAACTCTCTGTGCACATGTTACGTCTGCCCCACCTGCAGTGCTTCTGTCCATTAAAGGAGGAGTTTGCTTTTGCAAGTGAACCAGAATCAGTTCCTATATGAGATTTTCTTTTACTTCTTAAAGCTGGGTACACCCTAAGCGCTGAGTGTACCCAGCGATGCTGGCAAGATGGGGAGGAGCGAGAGCTTGAGGAGTGGGGGTATTGTTTATTGACCTGCGACAGCATGCACATCGTTGCCAATATTTAGTATACAATTAGCAGCTTTCAATATACATTGCTGTACCAAATGAACTGGAAAGTAATGAGCTTTATGTCTCTAAGCAGTTATCTGCCTACCCTACACTATGACAAATGTACTGACAACTGCACTTGTTGTAGCAGTGATTGCTAGTTAAAGTGGAGCCGAGACAGGTGCAGCCAGCTAAGGAAAATGACAACTGGCTATTGTAATGGGGTATACACACGGGGGGTTTTAAGGGCTATTTCTAAGTGATCTGACCAGATTGCTTAGAAATGAAGCATGGATCACTCTGTGTGTGTATAGCCCTGGCAATGGCGGTCCCGCGTGTCACCACCGCCTGACTAAAGGGGAGGGGGCTTCTGGGAGGCAGGGGGCTCCTGGGAGATGTGGAGGGGATCATACAGCAAAAGGGGTCACACAAAATACTGGTTACACATATACACATGGCCGGATTAGCGCAGGGGTCCCCACACATCAGGGGCCCCACATACCAGCATCTTCAACCTGGCTGCTGACACTTCACTCACTACTGCAGCATAGGCCATGACTACCGCGGTCTTAGTGATAGCTTGTGAGAAAACATGGCCAGGAATTAAAATAACTGCATGAGTGCTGCTGCGCATGCTAGGCCCAAGGGAGTGTAGAAGTGTGGAGGCGGAACTGTGAGCTATCTCTCATGAGCCCCGCCTAATTCCTCATGCTTTCTGCAGCGCTGCGCGACTTGGGAACTGCATGGGCGCCGACAGTAACAGCGGTCATCATGTAAGTTGTAAGTGCATCTCAGACAGTGATCCAACGCTTTGGGAATAATCCATGTAATCCATGTTTGGATACTAAGTTTGACCCATATGCCCTATTGTATGTGCATGTGCACTATTTGCTACACATGCAAGTATAGATAACCAAATACCTCTTGTGTTTTTGGGTAGTTGTGTCAGGTCCCTCTTTTCCCTAGGAGATATTTTTTTAACTCTCTGTGTAGACATCGCTGCCTCGGTGTCATCATTGACTCCTCCCTCTCTTTCACCCCCCACATTCGTGTTCTCTCACAGTCTTGCCGCTTTCACCTACGCAACATCTCACGCATCAGACCATTGCTCTCCACTGACGCGACCAAAATTCTCATTCACTCTCTTGTCATCTCCCGCCTTGACTACTGCAACATCCTTCTCTCTGGCAGAGCCGGCCCTAGCCTAAATTATGCCCTAGGCAAGATTTTGACTGTTGCCCCCTAGCACCGCCACTAGTTCCGCCTCTGACCCTGCTCCCCTTTCCCAGCATCATCAACCCTCATCATTGCAGTTATCATTTTGGTGCTCCTACCCGCAATATTTTAAATAGAAACAGCGCACCCATTCGGTGTGCAGCCCAAACAGGGGTGTGTTCTTGCTGGGAAGGGGCATGGCCACACAATAGTACCCCCAATTCAAATTATGCCACACAGTAGTGCAACTTTATTCACATTATATCATGGGATGGTGTCCCTTATTCACATTACATCACACAGTAGTACCACTTTACCTTATGTACATTACTCCTCATATTATTCACATTATACCCTTTGAAAAAAATCCTGAGAAAATATTGTATTTTAAGCACCTCCATGGCCACACTGACAAAGCAGTGTGTGCTGGATAGAGGAGAAGAGCTGCAGCTGCTGCTGACAATTAAGGGGAGGGGGCCCGGGGCCTCCACTGGGCCCTTTCATCAGACTTTGGCCTGGGTAATTTGTACCCCCTACCCCATTCTCTAGGCACCCCTGATAATACCACACAGTAATGCCCCTTACACATGACACACATTATTAATGTCCTTATAACCATAATGCCCCTTACACATTATGCCAACCTTTATTAATGCCCTTCATACACATAATGACACAAATAATGGCCCTTACACATATGTCACACATTATTAATGCCCTTATACACATGACACACATTATGCCCTTACACATGTCACACATTATTAATGCATTTATACATGACACACATAATGCCCCTTACACATATGCCGAACACTATTGCACAACCCACCCACCCGCAGACAGGACTCGCACAGCTGCTAACAGCCTCACTCACACACACAAAATAGGCATGCTGCATATCATTTTAATCAGCAGACGCTGCTGATGCCCCTAGGCATTCCAAATGCCCTAGGCAATTGCCTAGTTGGCCTATGCCTAAGGCCGGCTCTGCTCTCTGGGCTACCTCTCACCCGCCTCGCACCTCTCCAATCCATTCTTAACGCTGCTGCTAGGCTCATCTTCCTCTCCCGCCGCTCTACCTCCACCTCCCCCCTCTGTTTATCTCTTCACTGGCTCCCCATTCCTTTCCGAGTTCTCTTTAAACTCCTCACCACCACCTACAAGGCTCTCTCCTCCTCCACAGCTCCCTACCTCTCTTCACTGATCTCTATCCACACTCCCTCCCGTCCTCTTCGCTCCATCGCTGACCGCCGACTGACCTCTCACCTAATCACCTCCTCCCACTCCCGTGTCCAAGATTTTTCTCGCGCTGCCCCCCTGCACTGGAACAACCTCCCGCCACCCATCAGGCTATCTGATTCCCTTACCTCCTTCAAGCGCTCCCTCAAAACCCACTTTTTTCGACTAGCCTATCCCTCCTCCTAACCTCTTTTGATCCTCTTATCCTGCCTCCGTTCCCCTCCGTTCCTACTTATCCTATTGTATTTTGTTCGTCCACCCACCTATTTTTAGTATGTTAACTCTTATGAGCAGGGCCCTCCTTCCTCACGTACTCACCCTACCTCATTACCTCACCTGTGCTCCTGTCCTGTTCTTCCCTTCCTCTACTTCATCTTCAGTCTCCTCGACAATTTTGACACCTACTTCTGAACTGATGCTGATTTTAGTTCTACCAGCTATACCCCTGTATCTTTCAACACACCCTGTACGTTACCTTGTAATTTGTTTTTTTTTGTTTGCTATGTACGGCGCTGCGGACACTTTGCGGCGCCTTATAAATAAACGTACTACTACTACTACTACTTTTTACTTATCTTGTGGCCACATAGAATGTATTGCTTGGAAACTAACCATTTTATGCATGTACTATAATTATGTGATGTTGTTTAAAATTCGAGCCAACTCAGGAGGTTATTCTGATCGGTGCGGCCAAACGTGCGTACGTTCCATATTAGCGTACGCTCTCCGTACGCGGCCGTTGAGGTTAAGTCCACCCACAAATCAGCCGCATACGTACGGCCAGAAACAACGTCGAAGGGGAGTGGCGTACAATTGAGCGTACGCCAACGTACACGGATGGATCAGCCCTTAGACTCCGACAACTGGCGTACAACAGAGCGTACGCCATCGTTTACGGACGTCTCTCGTCCGTCTTCCCGCCGACTTCTTGCGGAAATCTGAGCGTACGCCAGCTTGCACGGACGGGTCGCTATTGTTTTCAATGGAAAACTCAGCTTATGTCACCGCTCGTGAGAGTGAGCGTACGTCCGTGTACGCTGGCATACCCTTCACATGTATGGACCTGCAAATCTTGCCTTTCAACTATAATTAAGAAAATTAATTAATTGATTGAATTAATTAATGTGCAAAATAGTGGGCATGGGCTTAAAACATTGCTGAAACATCCTTTGTAGGTGTTAGATGTGGTTTATGTTATTGTATCATAAATACAAAACCTATGTTTGTATTAGAGTGAACAC
This sequence comes from Crinia signifera, assembly GCF_055691185.1. Classification (NCBI taxonomy): domain Eukaryota; kingdom Metazoa; phylum Chordata; class Amphibia; order Anura; family Myobatrachidae; genus Crinia; species Crinia signifera. Next base: position 385,187,308 of record NC_139217.1, read on the forward strand.
GTTGACACATGTCGACTTGTGTAGATTGAGTGTGCTACTGTGTAAAGTCTATGAAAGCACGTAGTGAATGTGTCTAACTGTTTAACAAATACCTACCTTAGCATATATAAGCAGGTCTTAAAAAGATTCTTCCCTTAAATTAAACAAACCTTTAAATGTAGAGAAGTATAGAAAGATAAGCTTCCAATGTGTTTGAGTGCTGTGTGTGGCTTGCAGGTAGTGAAATCATGGTTTGGACTTAATAGACTGCAGCATTGCTTATTACATTCAGGTGTATGTGTTTGAGTAGTAATCAGCGTTAATTAGCAAACCCAGGCGCACGCAGGCATGCGGTATCTGTAGGGGTGGTTTGAGCTGGCGGTTGGCGGCCGCCTGTTTTGTGTCCGAAATGAACGGTGCTTTAGGAGATTGTGCGGTAGTAGCATCATTCATTTTTGGTGCACACCCCCGTGTACGCCCATATTTACGCCCATTTTCCCTCATTATTTCGGCCGCTCCCCTCATCACGCCCCTATGCCGCCCCCAATGCCCGTACTCTCGTGTACAGGTTTTTTCGCACGTAGAGACCCGTCCGTAAGCGTTGTGGAGTGTTCGCGGCTGCGCATTGGAGATGGTACGCATGCGCAGATCATTAAAAACCCCGGAACGTACGCGTACGGCCCGGCCGCACCAACCAGAATAAGGCCCTAAATCTGCCGGGTGTGATTGTATCCTATACACCATGTATCCTTAGCATTCACCGTCCATTTGCTTTTGCAATAGTTGTGCATTAACATTACAGTCGCTACTTCCATGATGCCCTGTAGGCACATTCGATCAGCTTGTTTTATACTGTCCCCAATGATGCATGTATTTATGCATAAGTTACACTATATTTTTATAACCGCCTTTATATCACTTTTATTGATAGGGGCTCTCACAGGTTTGTTCTCCATGGCCCCCACAGGATGCTCGGGACCAGAAGAATTTTGGAAAATGGATCATTTCGTCATTTCAGAATATTTTTATATTTCAGTGAGGTGTCTTGAGGACGGGACTCACATGTGACCACAAAATGTATTTATGTTGTTTAAACACATGAAATACACACAAATATATTATTTTGCATGAAACACATGTACAAATAATGAAACAAAGTTTGTGTACTATATCAGACACTGAATTTGAATGTTAAGCCTCATTTTCTTGCACATATTTAGTGACAGTTACATATCATGTCCCCAGTAATGCCAGTTACATATCATATCCCCAGTAGTGCTAGTTACAGATGTCCCCAGAATGCAGCTTGGATTCATGGGCGGGATGGGGGGCGGAGAGGGAAGCCCACTGTCTTACCTGCTCCCCGCTCCAAGCTTTCTATAGTACCTCTATGGTACCTCTCCTCAGCGGCTCATTACAGCCCTCCAGTGGCCGACGCCCTAGGCAAATGCCTAGACCTGCCTAGTGGTGGCGCCGGCCCTGGGGACCACATTTCTAAGGAGACTGTTTGAACATAAAATTGGCAGTTGAGAACCAAATCCTTTCTCCAACCTTGAATCTGCATAATTTGTATTATCATAATACTTTAAAAAAAAAAAGGGTACTTATGAGTTATCTGGGCGCCCGATTTTTTGATTGTATGCCTTAAGTTAAGGCATACAATCAGATGCGATGCGATGCGATATCGCATCGCATCGCATGCGACCATCGGATGCGATGACCCGATTTTTCCATAGGAATCAATGTTAAAATGGACAGAGTCCATTTTAACATGGAATTCAATGGGAAAAAGGGGTCCTCTTCATACCCCTACTATCCAAGTGGGCATGGAGTTGGATATAAACCTGTGGCGAGCGTAGCGAGCCACCGAGCCCGAAGCGTGGCGAGCGAAGCGAGCCCCGCGAGGGGCCGGTATTCTGTGTCCCCTCGCGGGGCTCGCTACGCTCGCCACGCTTCGGGCACGGTGGCTCGCTACGCTCGCCACAGGTTTATATCCAACTCCATGCCCACTTGGATAGTAGGGGTATGAAAAGGACCCCTTTTTCCCATTGAATTCCATGTTAAAATGGACTCTGTCCATTTTAACATTGATTCCTATGGAAAAATCGGGTCATCGCATCGCATCGCATCCGATGGTCGCATGCGATGCGATGCGATGTGCCCGATCCGACCCGATTTAGAAATCGGGCGCCCGGATAACTCATAAGTACCAAAAAAAGGCTTTAAACTTGTATCACTTGTATAATTGCCCTTATTACTGGAACTCCTGAATACAAATTGGCAAAAAAAATGTAAAGTGGTATTACAATGTGTATTAAGTGTAGCTCTATAATTGTATTGGAATAACTATATTTGTGTTAAGGTTAATATGCTAATATGCTGATCACATGACATGCTAATATGCTGATCACATGACCAGGGGTGTAGCATGAGATACAGAGTAACTGCCACTCACAGAGAAACTGCCACTTCAACGGCTGGAGGAGTGATGAGCTGGATACTTGCTATGGACACCTTTCCTCTATTGAACTGCCCAGAAAAATAGGGAGCTGTTCAGTAAATATTGCCAGCAAGACACCTGCAGGAACGCACTAAGAGGTGCTGGCTTCACAGATTGGGATGTAGCTGATCGCAGCAAACGACAGAGCTGGGGGAGCTGCAAAAGGCCCGTGACAGGGGTCCACATCAGTGCCCCGTAAAGCTGCAGGTTTGTGCGCATCAACCCTGTGGTGGAGGAGCAGCAGCCGGCGGTGATTTGCCATAATCAATCACTGAAAACATCCAGAGTGGTAGATATATTGAGCCTACACCAAACGCAGCACCAACCACACTATCTTTAAAGGGAGATAGCTTCATGTATGGCCATACTGTGTATTTGACATTCAATTTATTCATAAGTCTGGAGTGGACTTCATCGTAGGAATACAACAGAATACAACCCTTGGCCTACTTATTGGCCTGTCCTATGCAGCTTAAAGGAACAGTTAAATCTGCTAGCGCTATCCCTAGCCAGAAGCTTCTATACGCTTTCATCTATGTTAAATGCATTTAACCATATACTGCCAACAATTGCTTCTAACTACTGGGGAGTCCAGTGAACTAAAGAGACAATATTAGGACAAAACTGAATATGACCCCCAGTTCTCTACTGTTTACGTTATTGTACCGAAAAGCTGTGTCAATAAGTGTATTTAAATGTAAGCAACTTTATTGCATAATAAGGCATAGATGTATTGCTAAGGGTATATAGCAGTGGTTCCCAAACTGTGTGCCGTGGCTCCCTGGGGTGCCTCGGGACACATGCAGGGGTGCCGCGGCTTGGTGGTCCAGGACCAACTCAAATTATTAATGGTTAATTATTTATGAGCAAAACCAGTGCTGGTGGCTGCCAATCAAAGAATGTGTACAAACAGAAGCAAATCCTGCCCTTTACCACATAACTGCCACCAAGAATCGCATATAAACCCAATCAAATTAATTTTTTTTGGACCTAGGGGTGCCGTGAAAAAAAAACTGATTCTTTAGGGTGCTGTGAATCAAAAAAGATTGGGAACCCCTGGTATATGGTATGCTGCATGTCTAAGGTATGCTGAACTGGGCGGTGTATTGATAACACCCTGTCAAAGTGACAGTTGTTAATACCACCCAGCCTGATTACCCATATAGGGGGCTAAGTTATTATAGTGAAATTGAATGTTATGAATATGTAAACTATTATTGCCGTTTGTTTATCTGTAAAGTAAGTGGCCTATATGGGCTATAAGTAAACAAAATCAAAATTCATGAGTGTGTTAAGTGTACTTACCTTGATTGCCTGATGGAGAGCATCCAGATCACATCCCAGGGATAAACTAGCACATCTGGAAGGTAACACCTGTTGATATAAGAAGAAAACAGTCATTGGCACTACATTCTCTGATAGTATATATTAACTGAAAAGCAGAGGGTATTCCCGAGCCTACCCTGTACCACTCATTAGGGTGGTTCCAACAGTTCGGGTGGAGGCACTGTGTATAACAGACATATTACCCCAAAGGGGTGACACTAAGGCGTAAAAAGGGGTTACAAAAAGAAAAAAAATAGCGATAGAATTTTGATGGTAAGCACAAAACAATGGAGGTGTACTCTGCCGGGTGGTCTAAAGTATATAAAGAGTTATTATATAGAAACACTTTCCAAGCAAGTGACTAAGTCAATGTCAGAACTTGTGTGATTTTGGGAATACTTGGTAAGTTTGGATGGAACCGGAGAGAACAAAGTTACAGTAGGTGATTTTATGTTGTACTTCCTCATACAGGAGTATCACAGAAGTAATCTAGGGCATAGGAACTGAACTGATATGGAACCATAATGAGGCACTCAAATAAGAGATTCTGATATCCTGCCCTGCAATGAAAACAAGTACTTACAATCAGGTATACAGGAGTGATTATGCACATAGGCAATGAATGTGCACCCTGCAGTTAGGTTCTTTTTTATAAACCATGCTACAGGACTCAGCAGTGCCACAGGCACCTGGAAGGGGCACAGATGTTTAGCAGGTGAAACCACTGGACATGATAACATGGTTAATCCCCCTATGTGTGACAGCCATTATCATGCAAATGTAAAATGTTACACTAAGATCTTTCTCCGAGGTTTGATTGACTGCAGATCATAATTTTCAAAATAGTGCGATAAACTGGGATATTGTCATAGACAATAATGACTGGAACCCTGTGCAGAATGAAAAGGTTTTGAACAGAGACGCCAACTCCTTAGCTGTGGGAAACCCTGATCAGAGAATAAAAACTGATCCTATCCATGACCATCTCTGTGACATTGAGTCCCTTAGATGGTGGCAATACAACAGTGAAATCTATTGAAATGCACAATAAAGGTATTGGCAATGGTATGAGAGGCTCAATGACTGACTTCTGTGACTCTTATTACTGGCACATACTTGACATGTGCTAATGAATTCTTTTTTCCAGGGATGGCATTATTCACATGAACTACTATCCTCTCTGTCCTTTTTCAATTATCCCAGACAAACAATGTGTACAGTACACTGGGGTTCTGAATGTGCTTGTCTTCTTTAAAAGATACAGATACATCTCTAGTGAGGCCTAACACACTTTTATCTGCTCAGGTAATAGATGTATATGGAGGTAGAGCAGAGTGTCCTAGATAATGCATTAGCTTTCAAATTCCTTAATCCTAGTCCTAGGTTATAACAAACTGAGAAAACAACAACTTCCAATAATACCCCTTTCACATCGCACTTTTAAAATGGTAAATTGCCGATTTTTTTTTTCATTTTAAAACGTTTAAGCCTGCACTGTGAATGCACCAGAGCCGATTTACCGTTTAAAGTTAACTGGTATTTCAAACCGTGTAAAAAGCAGAGTCGTACACGGTTCCTTGCCGTTTTTTGAGCAATGTGAATGTGTACAATGTGTCTGAAACGGTATTTCAGGCAAACAACACAAGCTACAGAGCAGTGATAGGCTGTCCCCTTTAAAATGACAGGCAATGTTGACACTCTGGCTTGAAACGTGTTCGGGTTGAAACGGTTTGACTGCTATGTTGAATGAGACTTAACCGATATTTAAAACGGTAATCTGCGGCAATGTTAAGGCTCTGACCCGTTTTAATTACCGTTTTAAAATACCGGTTTCTAAAACGTGTCGGCGATGTGAAAGGGGTATAAGTATGAATTGGGTTGTGATTTGCAGTTTTTATATACAATTGGTTTTTAAAATCAGCAAACATTTAGAACACAATGCCGAGAGCCATCAAACCAACCAATTTGTGGACAACATTTGCCTGTTCTTCATATAGTAATTCACAACAGCAGAGAGATTTCTGTGAGAATATTATTATTATTGTTATTATTATTATTTATTTCATTATTATTATTGTTTATATATTGTTTATATTATTATTATTGTTTATATATATGGTGCCACGAGGATTTCGCAGCGCCTTACAATAAATAAATGAGCAAAAAAACAAGAAAATAAGGAATTACATAGAAGGCAATAAAGGACAAGTACAGTACATGGTAAATAAAGACAGTTGCATTAGGGAACAGGACACTGAAGCAATTATTAGGGTGGCAGAGATATATTCTAAGAAAAGCACAGGAGGAGATAAGGCCATAAAGGGGAGGGGCAGACAGAGAGGAGTGACACAGCAGGGGTAGAAGTGAGCATAAACAGAAGGTTAGGAAGAAAGATGGTTGGGTTTAATGAAATGGGTCTTGAGAGTCCATTCAAATTTTTGTAGGGAGGTGGAGAGTCTGATAGGGAGAGGTAGAGAATTCCAGAGATAAGTAGCACAAACGCCAAAGTCTTGGAGGCAGGAATGGGAGACAGTAATCTATTGTCAGGAGAGGCAATGTGCATTTGTGGAGCGAATAGAATGGGAGGGAGTGTAAAGAGGGATAAGGTAATTTATGTATGTGGGAGAGCAGGGCCGGTGAAAGGCTTCACAGCACCCTAGGCAAAACTTCAACTTACTGCACACCCCCCCCCCCCCCCCCCCCCATACTGTCACCAATACCCACTTTCCATCCCCTTAGGCAGGGAGGCTCAAAAAAAATTGGATGGTTCTCCCAGCCTCACCTTGGGAAGATGGGCAAGTCCTCTACTTTCCCTGAAGGCCCCCCTTTGCCACCCACAAAAGAGTACAAGGAGGAGGGGCAGCAAAGTAGGGAAGTATGCCTCAAGGGAAAGTATGGAAGTGAGGTTTTAGAAATTCTGCAGCAGCCACCTGCATTAAGTACAACAAGGATCCTCTTAGACATCCTTAATTTTTGATAGGCAGACTTGGTGGTGCCCCACCAGAGCCTGGTGCCCTAGGCAGCTGCCTAAAGCTGCCTAATGGTAGAGCCGGCCCTGTGGGAGAGGAATGGGTGATGGCTTTGTAAGGGAGTATGGGGAGCTTGATTTGTATTCTGAAGTGAAATGAGAGACAGTGTAGGGCTTGTTAGAGAGAGGAGGTGGACATAGTACATTTGGAGAGGAAGATGAGCCGGGCAGCAGCATTGAGGATATGTTGGAGTGAAGAGTGTTTGACAGGAAGGCCGAATGGAGGAGATTACAGTAGTCTAATCTGGAGATGACTAGTGAGTGAATAAGGGTCTTCGTAGCATCCTGGGTAAAAAAAGAGACTGATCCCGGAAATATTCTTGAGTTAAAAATGACATGACTGTGAGACATGTTAAATGTGTGGTTTAAAGGAGATGGAATAGTTAAGAATAATGCCAAGGCTGCATACTTGGGGGCTAGAGGAGATAGTTGTTCCATCATTTAGATATTGAAATTGTGGGAGGTGAGGTTCTGTGGGAGGGTGGGAAGATGATCAGCTCAGTCTTAGACATGTTAAGTTTAAGAAAGTGTTAGGACATCCAAGATGATATAGAACAGAGCCCTGGGGACACCTACTGTCAGTGGAAGTATAGGGGAGAGGAGACAGAAGGAGCAGTCAGAGAGGTAGGAAGATAACCAGGGGAGAGCAGTATCACACAGACCAAGGGTGTTAAGGATTTCAAGAAGAAGAGGGTGGTCAAAAGCAGCAGACAGGTCAAGAAGAATAAGCAGAGAGTAGTGGACCTTAGGTTTGGCAGCATGAAGATCATTGCAGACTTTTGTGAGGGCAGTATCAGTGGAGTGGAGAGGGTGGAAGCCAGACTGGAATGGATCAAGCAGGGAGTGGGAGGAAAGAAAGGCAGCAAGGAGGTTATAGACAATGAACTCAAGGAGTATGGATTCAAAAGGTAGACGAGAGATGGGATGGTCGTTGGAGAGAGTGTTAGGATCTAGGATAGTTTTCAAGAATGGGGCATGGGAAGGATTGAAGACAGAGGTGACAATGTCAGATGAGAGGGAGAGATTGAGGAGCATTGCAAAGGGGGAAGAGGAGAGAGGAGGCAGAAGAGGCGGGAGGGAAAATGGTGTAACAGAGAAGTTGGGGGGGGGGGGTGGGGTTTCAAGACTCCATTCCAGTGATGGGTAGCTCGACCTTTACCACTATTTATGAAAAAAACACTCGCTGAGATGATACAACTCAGATAACCATTTCAGGCTTCTCTGCTTATTTTAAATCTACCTTATGCTTTAATAAATGAATTCCATTAGTGGTATCACTATTCAGGGTGACACTAAAGTGCCATCAGAGAACACAGCCCTGTCTCCGGGTGCACACCCCTTTGAAACCAGCCTGCCCCCTTTTTAGGTGCCCATGGGTGGGCAATGGTTAACATACCCCGCTACACCTCTGAATTCCATGATATGTTTATGGAATAACCATAAGGGAGATGTGAAGACAACAAATCTGCAGCATTCTGTACAGGAATCCTTTAATAAGCTTTGATATATACTGTATGTATATATATATATGGCACTTGTTTAGTTTCATGGCGGCAGATATCGCATGCGATTTGCATACGATTTGTATGCGATTTGCTGTGCGATGCGATTTATTACCTGTTCAAAACCCCACTATCCACTACGGCATGGAGTTGATTTTATATAGTGTGGAGCGTGTAGCGAGCCCCGTGAGGGGACACGGATTACTTTACATGTATTCCATGGCAAGCACACGCGGAATACATGTAAAGCAATCCGCTTCCTCTTGCGGGGCTCGCCACACTATATAAAATCAACTCCATGCCATAGTGCAGGGCTATTTTTCAGCCGGAATGGTCCGGAACGCCGTTCCTGAAGCTCAAATTAAAAATGATGTCATCAGGAACGGCGTTCCGGAACCTGCTCCAGGCCGCCCGGCATCGCCTGCCCGCTCCCTGTCAGGGTACGCCCACCTGACCACCCGCCTATGTATCCGGCCGCCCGCCCGTCAGCTGCGGCTGCCCCTTCCTTCCCCTGCACACAGAGAGACAGACGCTAGAAGTCATAGTTCACCTCTAGTGTCTGACAGGTAGCACAGCTCTGCGACTTCCTGATGACGCTGCAGAGCTGTGCTTCCTGTCAGACGCTGGATGTGAAAAATGACTTCTAGCATCTGTCTCTCTATGCGCAGGGGAAGGCAGGGTAAGGCAGGGGCAGCAGCAGCAGCTGACGGGGGTGGGCACGTATTAACCCCTTGGCAACGAGCTGGAACCCCTGGCAATGGAAAATAACCCCCCTTGGCAACGAGCATTAACCCCTGGCAAAAAATATTAACCCCTTGGCAACACATACTAAACCCTTGGCAATGAATGAGCAAGAACCACTGGCAATGGACATTAACACCCCCCCCCCACCCCCTGGCAACAAGCAAGAACCCCTGGCAACGAACATTAACCCCCCCCCTTGGCAATGAGTAATAACCGCTGGGAACAAATATAAACCTATTGGCAACAACCAATAACCCCTGGCAATGCATATTAACCCCTTAGCAATGAGCAAGAACCCCTGGCAACAGACATTAACCTCCCCTTGGCAACGAACAAGAACCCCTGGCAACGGACATTAACTCCTCTTGACAACAAGCAATAACCCCTGGCAATGCATATTAACCCCTTGGTAACGGACATTAACCCCCTTGGCAACAGACATTAACCACCTTGGCAACGGACATTAACCACCTTGGCAACGGACATTAACCCCCTTGGCAACAAGCAGGTAATTTATAATTTATTAGAAGCCTTACTGTGGGGGGCAACGTGGTGTGGGGTTCAGGGATGGCGTGTAATTACAGCTCTACCACTGGGATTATTTCACGATGTGGGGCATATGTATAATGGGCATCTCTGTGTGGGGCATATGTATAATGGGCATCTCTGTGTGGGGCATATGTATAATGGCCATCACGGTGTGTGGCATATGTATAATGGGCATCTCTGTGTGTGGCATATGTATAATGACCATCACGGTGTGGGGCATATGTGTAATGGGCATCATGGTGTGTGGCATATGTATAAGGGAGCATCACGGTGTGTGGCATATGTATAATGAAGCATCACGGTGTGTGGCATATGTATAATGGTCATCTCTGTGTGTGGCATCTTTATAATGGCCATCACTGTGTGTGGCATATGTATAATGGGCATCACAGTGTGTGACATATGTATAATGGGCATCACAGTGTGTGGAATATGTATAATGGGCATTGCGGTGTGTTGCATATGTATAATGGAGCATTATGGTGTGTGGCATATGTATAATGGAGCATTATGGTGTGTGGCATATGTATAATGGGCCAATTCTCTGCGTGCAGGTTGCAAAACCATGGTATAAAGTAGTCTTTTCCTGCAATGCTGTGCCGCTTGCAGTGAGGCTACACCCCTGTTTTTTGCATATTCTCCACTTTGCTGCTGAGGATTGTTATGTTTCTGCCACTGTTGGGAGGAATTATATGTTTTTCTTTCTTAACTGTAATGCCCGCCCCTTTTGTAGCTCCTCCCACATCACCGCCCATTTTCTGCCCCCGCCCACAGTTCCTGAACCTATTTTCCTACAAAAATAGCACTGCCGTAGTGGATAGTGTGGTTATGAACAGGTACTAAATTGCATCGCACATCGAATCATATGCAAATCGCATGCGATATCTGCCACCGTGAAACTAAACAAGTACCGGGGGGCCTCCTCCCACTTGTCATTACTGGCAGGGGCGGATTGGGGAATAAAAGTGGCCCTGGAAAATTTCTGGAAGTGGCCTCATGGCGGCACAAAATCAAAAATGGCAGAGCCAGCATAATAGTAGGCAGGATCCCTAAATCACTATACCTAGAGACATCGGTGACAGGCTTAAGCATCAGCCGGTGGGGAATGGGGGGTGCATCGGTGGTTATGCTGCAGCATAACCCCCCTGCACTATAGTATAAATAAATTGTGCTGCACAGTATATTTCTACTTGCAATACTGAACGTGTGGGGCAGTCCATCGGTAACGCAAGCCCCGTTAACACTGAGCGATCTTGGCTTCCGATTTTGACTAAATGTATTTAAAAATGAAGTGTGTCGGGAAGGGGCATTGTCACATATTAGTACCAATTCTCATTACACCACACACTGCACCAGGTAGGGCCCCTTAGACACACTATACGAGGGAGAGCCCCTTAGACACACTACACCAGAATTACACACCTTAATGCCCATTACACATTGTCACACATGGCAATGCCATGACATATGTCACACACTGTAATGGCCATTACATATTATTACCACTCACAGTAATGCCTATTACATATTGTTCAATACACTTTAATGCCCACTGCATATTCTACCACACACAGTAATGCCTATTGCATGTTATGTCACACAGTATTATAAGTTATGGGGGGGGAGGAGCGCTGGTATTTAAATTGAGCTAAAAAATTTAGGTAAAGGGAAGGTATAGAGTTAAAAGTAATGGGTGGGTATAGATAAAAATGATTTAAGTAAATGATTTCGTGGTACCTGGTGCTTCACAAACAAGTTCTTCTGATATTGAACAGTGTTGCATTTTCTAGAGCTGTATTATTATACATCAGTTATGTGATCTCTGCAGGGGTTATTGCATCTCATTCTGATCTCATACAACCACCATTATTTTGTGCTATTCCATCACTGAGTAGCTGCAGGCCAGCCCTTACAGCTTGATGTGGTTCTTATTTCTATGGGAAAGGTTTTCTGCACACTGCCTCCTATCTCAGCAGGTCCTACACAGTATTATGCAACACACCGTAATGCATATTACATCTTACACAACACACACCGTAATGCCTATTACATATACCACACCGTAATGCCTATTATATATTATATAATACACCACAATGCCTATTGCATATTATACCACAAACCGTAATACCTATTATATATTATGCAACATAGCTGCTGCTTACCTACATGCTCGCTGCCAGGCGTTACATGCTTGCTGCTAGGGATTTCTTGATTGATGCCAGGGGTTATATGCTCCTTGCAACGGTATGGGGGGGAGGGGGGTTTAATTGCTCATTGCCAGGGGGTTACATGCTAATTGCCCGGGGGAAGATACAGGATCGTTGCCCAGGGGGAGTTTTATGCTTGTTGCCCAAGGGGAGTTACATGCTTGTTGCCCAGGTGGAGTAACTTTCTCATTGTCCAGGGGGAGTTACATGCTCGTTGCCCAGGAGAATTATTTGCACGTTAGCCAGGGGGAGTTACAGCTCATTGTCCAGGGGGATATACATGCTCGTTAACCAGGGGAAGTTACATGCTCATTGCCCAGAAGGCAGTGGCATAACTATAAATTTTGCTCCCCCTTGTAAAAAAGGACATTTTGGTAAAACAAGCAGGTACTTTGCAACCCCATCTCCGCACATACTACACTACCGCCGCTACCCTGCACCCCTCCATACACACACTACACTCCTGCCTCTACCCTGCACCCCATTCCCCGCACATATTACACTATCACTGATACTGTGCACTACTGCCGCTACCCTGCACCTCATTGCCTGAACACACTATATTACCACCACTACCCTGCACACACTACTGCTGCTACTCAATCCCACTGCACGCACGTACTTCACTATCGCTGATACCCTGCACCCCCTCCTTGCACGCTACACTACCACCGCTACCCAGCCCACACTATACAACTGCCATTACCCTGCACACACTACTGCCGCAACCGTGCACCCCACTCTTAGAACACACTACACTACTGCTGCTACCCTACACACACACACTGCACTACTACTGCTGCCCTGCACCCCACACACTATACTACCGCCACTACCCTACACCCCGTCCCTGCACATGCTACACTACCATTGCTACCCTAGCCTATACCCCTGTCCCCGCACACACAATATTACTGACGCTACACTGCACCCCACTCCACGCACACACTATACTACTGCCACTACCAGAACCAGAATACCCTCCATTGAGTGTCCTGAGGGGGGGGGGTGAGCAGTTGTGAGTCCTCAACCGCAGTGAAGCAGCGTCTATTTAGAGAGACAGAGGGCATGGGCAGCAGATCATAGAGCGCTGGCGCCATGGCCCCCACAGCAACGAAAGATGGGGAAGCCACACCCCTTTTGTGATTTGACACCCAGGTCATGCACAGGCATAAATCCCAACCCCACTGATTTTAAGAGTTGTGAGGTATGCATACATGTACATACTGCATGCACACATATAACATACATACAGAAACAGCATAGATACACACAAATAGCATAGGTACATACAGCATGTACACAAAGATAAACATAGCATAGTACACACACAGCATGCATGTACACATAGTTATACACAGATAGCATAGATACACAGACACACATAGCATAGATATTCACAGCATTTTTGCACACATACATGCAACATATACATACATACAGACACATACCATGTACCCACATACAGTACATGCATCATACTTTATACATAGACACAAAGCATGTAAAAACACACACACAGCATATACTGTACAAACAAACACACACTCAGCATTCACTCCGTCCCCCTATTAGATCTAAAAAAAATCTGCACATTGTACTTGCCCAGCTGATGAGCACAGTCTCTGCTTCCCCCCGGCCAGCAGCTCTCCTCATAGCACAGCCTCTTCTTCCCCCGGCCAGCTCTCCTCCACAGCAGTCACGTGGGTGGAGTTCAGCCTTCGAGGAAGTACACGCTGCCTGTGCAGCTACAGTATCTCCCCCTACTGTCAGCCAGCCTGGCCCCAGCGACAGCCTATCGGCTGTCACTGTACATTGTATACTAGGAGCCGGGGAGCGTCTAGAGGTGCAGGAGCCCTCTAGCATCTGTCCCCAATGAGGCGGTGGCCATCTTTGGAGGGGCGCAGGGTCTCTGAGGCACCGCTCCCGGCCGCAACGTCTTCTGTGAGTTTAAAAAAAAAAGTTAAATATAAGGGCAGGCTGGAGATCCAGTGGCCTCCTGGGTGGCCGGCCTCCCGGGATTCTTCCCGGTAATCTCAGTGGCCAATCCGCCACTGATTACTGGCCCCAAACTGCACGGGAGAATATTAAACTGTCAAAACACAGAGTAAAGGCAATATGAACTTGGTCAATGGGTAACTGCAGGGGGGTGGATTAATATAAAACTAAATATATAGCTTGTAAATTAAGGCGGCACTCAGCAGACTTCCATGCGGTGAAAAAAATATTTTTATTACAAGGTATTTTTTTCACCGCATGGAAGTCTGCTGAGTGCTGAGGGGATTCACTCAGAGAGGCACAATCACTCTCTAATGGACAAAACCATATGCACTGCAGGTGGGGCTGATGTAACCTGTGCAGAGAGAGTTAGATTTTGATGAGGGGTGTACTTCAAACTGATATATATTGCAGTATAAAAATGAAGCAGCCAGTATTTAACCTGCACAGAAACAATAAAACATCCAAAGCCCCACCTGTAGTGCATATGATTTTATCCATTAGAGAGTGATTGTGCCTTTCTGAGTGAATCAGAATAACCCCCTTTATGTCATGGAAGGCACCGGAGCCTAAATACCATTGGTAATGACATCATATGAGTGCTGGGGTAAATGCTGCAACATATACATATATATGTATATGTATTGTCCCTCTGTACCTTACTCTGTAGGAGCCCTGATAGGCTCATTGCTGCCTCTGTTTAAAAACACTCCCATGATGAGGCCACTGCTGCTGTCCTCCATGAGCATGAGAAGCATATGATGAGCTCCACAAAGCAGAGCTCAGCACAAGCCTCTCAGCCTCTGACCTTAGTCAACTCCCAGTAATGCACTGCACACTTGTGCAGTCAGTGTGCCTTGGCTTACGATGCTCAGCACCATTAATCATTGTCACATCGGCAGATAGGTGAAGCTGCAGCACAACCCATCTCCCATGCACAAATACATATATATATTTTTTTAAATACATGGCAACCACAGGGGGCCCCTATATAGAGGTGGGTGCTGACCCCCTGCGCCCCCCCCCCCCCAACCTTAATCCAGCCCTGATAATGTGCAAGTATTAATATTCCCGAAGAAGATTCTAGTAATGCTTTTTGCATAAAGTAATGAATCCACTGTAAGACGCAAAGAACGGAAAATGAGAACAAATGTTACAACTCAAAATAATATGTACTATAATATAACTGTATTAAGAAGGGAGACACAAATCAAGCTGAATGTTCTAAGAAAAATAACATAACAAAGAACTTGCAATTCTAAAGCCATCTTCTAATGTCAAATTAATTTGTCGCCTTCATAATAACATGCTTCTTCTGCAAAGCAGATCTCTTTGAAATCCTTCTCTACGGTTCATTAGTTCATATGGTTCGTTTTTTTATTTGGACCATGAGTAAATCTTCATTTGAATTTTCTCTGTTCTTTGGCTGTGTTCCATATTTCTTGGGGATATGTTTGGGAAGTTGTGAATAATAATTATATTGTATTTAACAGAATTAGATATTAATGTGCTGTAAATCAAAAGTCTAGATGTTAAAACATTTTTACATGATGAACTGTATATGTAACCAGGAATAATGTAGTGCTTAAAGATCCCATTTGTTTATCTAACTCCTAAACACAAGAAGAATCAGTTATTTACCAATTTGTAAGATCAGATTTATGAATGTCAGATGTCACATAACTTCTGGATGTAATTGCATAGTGTACAGCTGTATTTTGTATAGTGTGATGAATTCTATGCGTCTAGTAATAGGTCACATTGGCCCTTATTCTGATCGGTGCGTACTTTCCCGAATTCTTACGGTGCGGGCCGCACGCCACGCTATGTGGACATCATCCGTAGAAACGCCCATTGAGCCCCCGCATTCGGACGGACTCACTCTTTAAGAACAGGGCGTGTGTACGGACGACATACAAACCTTGCGTGTGCGGTGGACACGTACAGATTCTGCACGGTCTTACAGCGTAAGCACGGTCTTACCGCGTCAGAACGGACGGGAACCTGGCCGTACGCACCGATGCGGAGTATTTACGCTAAATACAACACTATTTATCTGAGCACAGAAATCGATCACATGACCCACTTATGCAATTAGGCAACCTGATTAAAAAGGGATTGTTGTCTATTTGAATCAATTAAATCCTAATATATACTGAACCACATTACTACTACATTCATTACACACATTAACCCTTACATCATGTGAACATAACATACATCTATATACAGTATGTACATTTTACTAATTTAAAATAATCTAAACAATTTACACATATACTGTTTAATGTAAAAAAAACACACAGACAACTTCTAACTATTGGCAACTATTTATTATTAATTTTTTTTTTTTTTTTTTATTCAAATGTATGACAAAATTTAAGTTAGCAGGTCCGTGAGGTCCTGTATAGCTGCAAACGCCAGCTGCATGTGTGTCCTCACTCGTATAAGGGCCCCACGGATACCCTCATCTGCTTGGGGTGGCTCATCTGTGGGCATGTTAAAAAGGGTACAATTAGTAATGATAATCATGCATACATTTAACATAGTCATACATCAATACAATAATCTCAGGAATGCACAGTACATTTGTGCAATCAAGCATGGCTTGCCTGCTGATGGTCTGCTCCATAAATCATTGTCATATTGCCAGTTCGGTGAAGCTGCATCACTAACCCACTCCCATGCACAAAATCATTATTAAGACAAAATCAACCAACAATTATGTTAGCAAAAATACATTCCAACCACAGGGGGTGGCTAGCTAGGGGAGGGCCCAGGGGCACTGACCACTTGTGACTGCAGGGCCGGCTCTACCACTAGCCAGCTTTAGGCAGCTGCCTAAGGTGCCAGGATCTAGGGGGGCACCACCAAGTCTGCCTAGGGAAAAATCAAGGATGTCTGTGAGGATCCTTGTTGTACTTAATGCAGGTGGTTGCTGTGGAACATCTACGACCTCACCTCCATACTTCCTCTTGAGGCATACTTTCTTATTTTGCTGCCTTCTCTTCCTGTACTCTGTTGTGGGTGGCAAAGGGGAGGGTGCTGGGGGCCTCCAGAGAAAACAGGGGTCTTTCTCAACTACCTGAGGGGCTGGGAAGACCACTCAATTGTGGGAGGCTCCCTGCCATTGCAGAATGTTAGGCAAGTATGCATTGATGTTGTAATATGGTTATTGGTGGCATTATGGGGGGGGGAGGGCAGTAGGTTAAACTTTTGGCTAGGGTGATGAGAAGCCTTACACCGGCCCTGTGTGACTCCATTATAAGCCACGCCTGTCCATTTATGCCATACTTAATCTTGTTTAGAAATAAAATTCCACTATAAACTCTAATCACCTATATGAGGCTACAGATTGCAGGCTTGCAGCAGGGCCCTGTAACCCTAAAGTCACCAACTCATCCCTTTAATCCAGGATACAGATTAACTACATAGGATCTGTGGCAGTTTCAATGTAGATGAAAGCCATCCCCAGAACCTGTGTCATTAAGATGTGTCCCGGATGAAAGGGATGACTTGGTCACCCTATCTAACCCCTAAGTGTGTATGTTGTTACCCACTTTGTTTTTTTACTGAATACTATAGTAATACACAATTGATTCTGCAGTGCTACATTACAAATAATAGGGCTACAAATTAGTAGTGATGCATTATGTATACCTACCACTTTCAGCCACCTGCACCTCACAGGCCTCCTCCTCCGTCAGCACCTCCTCTCCCACTTCCTCCTCTGCAAACTCCACCTCTGCAGCCTCCTCCTCTACAACCACCTCTGCAGCCTCCTCCTCTACAACCACCTCTGCAGCCTCCTCCTCTACAACCACCTCTGCAGCCTCCTCCTCCACAATATCTTCCTCTGCCACCTCCTCCCGGCCCTGCTCCTCCTCGGCCTCCTCCCGGCCCTGCTCCTCCTCGGCCTCCTCCCGGGCCTGTCTTGCGCGTTCACGTGCTGTTAAAAATCAAAAAATGAAGAGTGTTAATGAAGGCACATGATTTTTTCATTCATCATTCCCCCCAAAAAATTACATATTATACCTACATTACAGCATGTCAAACAGGAAGTCACACATATATAGTGAATGATTTTTCTAATCATTACCAGCCATTTACCCACATTAACAGAAATAATCTATTAAAAACATTCACTGGTTAATATGTAATATTTGCATTAAAACTCACATCTTGCGATCTGTAGCCTGAGGCGTTGCAGTAGCTCAGGCTGCCGGCGCCGCAGATCTGACCACCTTCGCTCCAATTGTGCCACGGACCTCCGCACCTGTGTGGGTGCGAAGATCCGTCTGCGGGCTGTACGATAGGCCTGGCGCTTTTGGGCATTTGTAATAAAGGGCCCCGCACGCCCTAGCCTGGTCTCCATTACAGAGACCAGGACCCTTAGCTCAGCAGTACAGAATGGTGCTGCACGATGGGAGGTCGCCATTTTCCCAATGGGGCACCACAAGCAATCATGGACTGTAATTGGTTGGTAAGATTGTTATTTGGTATTAACTTTATTGTTCATTTTGACAGTAACAGCGTGTATGCGCCAGAACAGACGGCTAACCCATTGCATCGCAAACCCACACTTGCTGTACCTTTGCATAGTTTAGCAGACCATGCCATTACTTACTATCTCCTAAACAGACAGTGTAAAATAAGTTGGGAACCCATTCTATATAATCTATTACATTCACCAAACATGGGTATAAGCAACAGGTGAAATAGTCTGCATCACTAGCCACTTACACCTAACTCCACAAGGTACTAAACAGCTATTTTATAGTGAAAGCTATGCAGCAGAAACATAGCAAATAGTGCCAGACCTTTTCCCAATATTAGGCCATGCTGCCATGTGTACACTTACCTTCTACTGGGCCATACTAGAGAGGTGGAATGAAAAGAAGCTAGCATCAAGGCTGAATTTGGAGAGCTTTCACATGTGATTTTGATGCTAGCACTGATTACTTGTGCCTAAGTGGTGGACTGGATTCACATATGGAATGGGTATTGTCATTTCTACTACATACCAAACAAGTGCACAGTACAGATGTACATTCACATATACATTTCATGTCTGACCTCAGTTTTATTTGGTCATTGGTGTACAAATCTGCATTTACCTACTAAATCAGACTTACTCAGTTTGCCAGGTTTTTTTTAAATAATTTTCCGCAGCTAGGGGCGTGGCCTATGCGCCGCACGGTTGACGCTGCCGTACAGAACGCGGCCGTACAGAACGCAGGGTGTCGCTGATGTTCGCCAATTACAGAAATAGTATATAAAGGTGTGTTGGACAAATGCAATGTTGTTGCACACATGTCTGCATCTCTATCTGAGGAAGAGCAGGAGTGGCAGGACCTATTTGCACTCATAGACTCCAGCACCACCTATGTCCCCATCAACCCAGACCAGCCATTGGGGGAAGAGCAGCCAGATGAGCCATCGACATCAGGCCAATCTGCAGCTGGCCCATCTTCAGCCTCAGCAGAATCATTGGGAACACAGCAGGTGGCTTCCCAACAGAGTAGCCTGGCCAGCACTTCAAGTACAGCGCCAGGTGGCCGTGGCCGTGCCAGTGGCGGTGCCAGTGGCAGTGGCGGTGCCAGTGGTCGTGGCGGTGCCAGTGGTCGTGGCCGAAATAGGGCAACAGAGGAACCAACAACCAGAAACATGGCATTCGAAGCACAGGAGCTTGCCATCCTGGTGCCCCGGGCACGGGATTGGATCGAGTGTCCACAGGACAAGTTGACACACACAAGGAGATGGAAGATCTGGGAGGACATAACGGCGGAGATTAATGCAGTGGCTCCACAAGTTCGTGAGACGGAACACGTTAAGAAGAGGCAAGTTCATGTGTGTTACATTTGAGCAGTGCAAGAGCAGTAATGTTTACATTGGATATTAGATGGAGTTGGTCAATGGCCGGTCACGTTGCTTGGAGGCACAGACATGTTTGCCATGTCATTGAATTGATAGTTATTGTAGGGTGAGTGTGAGTGTATCTTCTAAGGCTTGCTGTTAACATTTAATATAATGTAAGTTTGGTGTCATGAGGCACATGTTGTATTATGTTGCAGATTGCAATGGGTGCTACAGCAAACAGGAGGAGTGACATGTATTAATATGTAAACTTTGATTGCAGGTGGCACGACTTCAAAACGAACCTCAAGAAGAAATTGACCCAGCGGTGGGAACACAGCCACACCTCTGGGGCTGGCCCCATGCCTGGAAAGCTGCAGCTCACCCCCCTGGAAGAGATGGCCGAGTGCTGCATTGCAGTCGAGGAGGTCCGGGGGGTGAGCACCATGGACAGCGAGTCCCCAGCGGAAGTAATGGCTTCTTTGCTTGAAGGTAATTATTTGCCATGCCATAATTAGCTGGTTCTAATTTTGCATGGAATGTGTGGTAATTGGAATGTTCTCTTTCACCAGCATCCCCACCGCTTGGTCAAGAATCTCTTGAGGAGGTTGAGGAGTCTGTGCCACCTGGCCCCAGTAGCAGGCCCGTGCAGCAGCAGCAGCCAATGTCCGCGGCTGAATTGGCCACATGGGGGCATGTGCTTGGCAATATTCAGCAGCAGGGAGAGTCGGCATCAGAGCGGGTGCGTAGGACCGAGGAGGTGTTGCAGGGTTTGGTCAGCAGCCAGCAGGCTATCGCTGGGAGCCTGCAGGCTATTGCTGAGGCCCAGCAGGCTATGGCTGGCACCCAGCAGTCAATTGCTGCTAGCCTGCAGGTGCTGTCTGATCA
The DNA here is from genome assembly GCF_055691185.1 of Crinia signifera. Lineage (NCBI taxonomy): Eukaryota > Metazoa > Chordata > Amphibia > Anura > Myobatrachidae > Crinia > Crinia signifera. The sequence goes on from NC_139217.1 coordinate 385,207,888, forward strand.
AGCCCTGCGGCAAAATGACCTCCTCCTCCACCATAATGAGCTTATGGTGGAGCTAGTTGCCAGCAATAGGGTCCTAATGTCATCCGTTTCTGGTGCATTCCCACCATCAGCACTCCCTGCTGCCAGAGGGGGAAGACGATCCACCCCCTCCCCAGCATGTGCTCCACCTAGGCCACCATCTGACCGTGGCCGTGGCCATGGCCGAAGAGCTGCTGCACGTGGCAAGGAGCCTGCCAGGGGCAAACGTGCCCGCAAATGAACTTGTGTCCGCATTAATCTCCACCGTTATGTCTTCCCAAATCTTTCATTGAGCTGTGTGTGTCAGCTTCCTGTGTCCAATTCCGTGCCGAGGGTACCCACATTTGCCCTTGCTTCGAATGTCATGTTTGGTTCCCCTGTTGCCCTGTTTCGGCTAGCATTACTGTGTGCTGTACTTGAAGTGTTGGTGCTATACTTTTGTTGTGAAGCCACCTGATGTGTTCCTAATGATTCTGCTGTGGCTATGTATGTGTAGAATACATGGATTTTTTAACTATTATTTAATTGTCTTCCTGCTATGCTACCTTTCATTTTGTTTCAATTTCTAAATTATGTTATAAGTTCCTTTAATAAATGTTTTTTGGTTTCCCCCAAATGTGTGGTTTAATTGATACATGTAGAAGTAACATGTGTAGTAGTATTATTAATATGAAGTGGTGTTCATTATTTGCAGTGTAAAAGTGTGTGAAAAGTACAGCATATATGTGTGTGTTTAGTAATGTTCCATTGAAGCTGTAATGGTTCCAATTGAAGCAGTGACAAGCGTGTAATTAACAAGTAATGAGTAAAGTAGGTGATTGTATTATGTTCACCTGACATTGGTTGTAGTGATTAGGCGTTCCGTTTGCCTAGCGCATGACCGAGTGGTGTCCGCAAAGCAATACTTGCTTATGGACACCGCATATTTCTTGCCTTTTTGTTCGCGTGCATTCGGTGTGCTGTCCGAATGCACTCCTACCAAAATAAGTGCACTCCCCCGTGTCCGCCCATGTTTCCGCCCAGTTTAGCCCACTTTGAAAGTACGCCCCTGTGTAGTTCCGAATGACGCCCATAATACGCCCATATTTCCCGAGTGATTGCGGGGCACATTTCAGTACGGTATTATTGAGAACAAGTACGGAGACCATGCGTGGCACATGCGCATAGCGTTCCCCACGCATGCGCAGACGGCTAAAAAACGCCATCCGAAAGTATACGGAAATGTACACACCAACCAGAATAAGGCCCATTGTTTGGATTCCAATGCAGGTGCAGAGGAATCTCAGCTCAAAGTCCCTTTTTTAATTTTTGTATATAAATTTAATTAACTTTTATAAAGTAATAACAATTATAGAGACTTGTCAAACATCATAAGACAATAAAGAAATCACATTGTATGGTAAAGACAAATCAATACAAGAGACAAATTCATACTGTAGATAATATTTATTTCCAAATATATTTGATTGAACCTCCAATGTTATGTTCAGTACAAATTATGCAATGAATAATAAAGGTGATATAAATGAGGTACAAACACCAATTTTCCAATATTTTCTAACAGCGTACATCATAAAGACGAATCAAGAAGCTTTCTCCTATAGCAATAAAATAATAAGGGTAGTATATCCGTGAATGTCACTGTCTCATAGAAAGGAGAAGATACATAGAAAGAAAGCCTATGATTCATCAATAAAACCATCATGATGTAAAAACATCAAATAAACAACATAAAATCAAATTAAATCAAAATCAAAAGGCAAACAATCAAACAGTTAAATGAATAAACACTAAAACAGTTGCCCGCTCCTAATCATCCAGAGACATCAACCCATCCATGGACCAATCCAGCCAACCAGCAAGAAATAGAATAGAGTGTCACGAATCTTACCTGTGCGCTGGTGTATCCTGCAACGCAAGTCTGTGGTCAGCACTCTCTCTCTCCATGGTGTGATGTTCATGGCATTCCCTTGGGGCCTAGTCTGCATCCCACGCTGATCCCAAGCCGGTCCCACGCTGCATGGGTGCCACCATGATGCTTGGAGTCACATGACAGTTTTGCTCCAATGTTTTACCTGTGACCTTGATCCTATCACCTGTGCACTTGATCATGTGATCCTTGAGTTAATTGATGCTGTGACTGGCAGCCAATCACAGATAGGCAGGGGGAATATAGGTCAGGCCTCTAGCACTTCCTCCTTGCCTTGAACAACTTGCCTGATCCCTAGAGTGATTTCTTAGAAGTCAGGGTTCAAGGCTCCAGGTTCCCTGTTCATGTGTTTCCTGTCTCAGTGCACCTGTGATCTGCTGCTGCAGCTGCTAGCCAGCTCCCTGGATAACCTTTCATCTGCCAGGCTATCTTCCAGCTATCTCAATCTACAGCTTCCATTAGAAGTAGTCTGTACCTTCCAGTTACCACCAAGTAGAGATCACTACTCCATCATCTACCCAATCATTGATTCCCTAGTCGACACAGGCATTGACCCCCAAGTCATTGCAGTCCATGGCTGCTAGGCCAACACAGTCTATGGCTCGTAGGCTGACACAGTTCACGGCTCCCAGGCCAACATAGTCCATGGCTCCCAGCCCAATGCAGTCCACAGCTCCCAGGTTGGCACACTCGACAGGTCCCAAGCTGACACAGTCTGTAGCTCCCTAGCCAAGAGTATATACTACAGTCTCAAGTCATCATCCATCACCACTCATCCAACAGTGATAGGCCATTTAGGTGAGGGAACTCTGGCAGAGGGACAAGACTTGTCCCCCGATTGCAGCAAAGTCCAAACCTCCTTGCAGGGGTCCCTGGTGAAAACCATCGGAGTTAGACTCCACGCCTCTGATCAGAGTCATGTCAACTCCCCCACCTAGCTGTGTTCTCAGTACCCAGTGACATATAAACTGTTGTTACATAGAGCGTCCTGTGTTCCAGTACCCAGAACCCTCCACTGACTCACTGCTGCCACAGCCGGGGACACATGATACCCATGATACTCCTGATCCTGAAAAGGAGTAAGGGAATGTAGAGAGAAAAGGATTAAGGCAAGATTAAAAAGTAGGGTGCGAGGACAACATGTGTTCTATTTTGTAAAAGTTTTAGAGTGCACCATGAAGTGAATTTGACATGTTTGAATTGCCAACCTAGTTTGAGAAAGCAAGGTCTGGATACATTTGTCCCAGCATTTAAATAAAGCAGAGGTAAAAAGTTCCTTGTGTAATGAGGTCTCCAACCAGTCCATGGTAAATAGGAAAAGTAACCTGAGAGTTGCCATATCTAGTGAAGGTGCAGAGTTATGAATACAATGTTGAAGGATTGCATTTTTGCCTTCCGCTGAGATGAACATAGAAAGTTTTTTTTAATCATATTTGGGAATGAAATGTTAATCGGCTATGCAACCAAATAACGGCCAAGACTCAGTACAGTGAAAGGATCATTTTAAAGAAACCGTGGTATAATTCTGTAATGTACAGCATGCATAGATAATATTTGTGAGGAGGGGGGTTGGGGATGAAAACAAGAGGAAAGAGAAAAATGAAGATGGTGAAATCGCAAATAGGAGGAAGACCTAAAAAGACAGATAGCAAAATACAGTAGGTCACTTTAGTAAATTAAAGTCTTTATTTTTAACATAACATAGGTGTGTTTGATGTGCAAATGATTTAGGGCCTTATTTTGGTTCATTCTTTCTGACAAAATCCTTCTTAGATGGGCAAAACCATGTGCACTGCAGGTGGGGCAGATGTAACATGTGCAGAGAGAATTAGATTTGGGTGGGGTTTTACTTCAAAGTGAGATCTATATTGCAGTGTAAAAATCAGTCAGTATTTTCCCTGCACAGACACAAAATAACTCACCCAAATCTAATTCTATCTGCACATGTTACATCTGCCCCCCCCCCCCCCCCCCCCCTGCAGTGCACATGGTTTTGTCCATCTAAGAAGGATTTTATCAGAAAGAATGAACCAAAATAAAGCCCTTAGTCTTCTTTGTCGGTTCATCCAGATTGTCCTCTGTTTGAAGTGGGTGGGAAAAAAGTACCCAATTTAACGCTCTTCCTTATGTAGAGTGTTGGCCTTTGGTTTAGCAATTAGCACAGTATTGCATAACTGATTTTAGACTCATTTGAAGCCACAGTTTCCATTGCATGATGCAATAAAGAGCAAAAACCCTATGACTCGTCTCCTGTAGAGCTGTTTGATGAAATGATCTTCTTTAATTCTACAAGCCAGGACATTGTCCTACTTTACTGTTGCTGTGATAAAGTGAAAGTCAAAACCATAAGACAGATAGGTAATAATAGCCAGACATGACAGTGGCTAATCTGGCAAACAGAATGACATGGAAATCTGAAATTAAGATGCTGCTCTTAAAGTAACGCATGTGGAAATATACACAATACGCCTGACCTACTCCACTCCCAGAATATAAGATGGGGAATGCACATACTGTAGGCCTATGCAAATGATAATGATGATGCTGGTGATTAATTATCATCATCCTTGGATAATAATGGATGTGATCACTTAAGCTGTTTGTTTGAAACAATACCCAATGTCAGAAGAAAAATCTTTGCAAATCACAAAGCAAAGTAATATAGTGACATTGCATCATCACAAGGGAGACATTACACTGAAATCACATACTTACCGAAGGAATTATTGCTGATGAATTCTACCAGCTGAAGTGCAGTGAAGCAGTCAACACAGCCATGAAGGATATAAACCGCCTTCTAAGACATAGGGACCTAGACGTAATAAAGTAGCAAAATAAATGACAGCTCATTAACAGCATCAAGATTGATCTAGGCGATAAAATGCTTTAGCTGTCTAAAGGGTAAAATGTATAGGAAATATTTTCCAAAATCCAGGAGTAACAGAGCTGAACAATCTCTGGACTTGATATAAGCATGGATGTGGACCAATGAGCTCTGAGTCTTCAAGAAGGAAAAAAAGTATTTTCTCAGATTCACTGAAGATTAGTCAGGGTACACAAAACTCTATGGGGGTATTTATCAAAGCATGCAAGGAGACAGTTATAGCGCCAACCAATCATCTCCTGCCATTTTTCAAACACTGTAATGCTGAGTCAGAAGCTGATTGGTTATCTTCAGTGTCGGCTCGTACCTTATAGTAGCAGGAATCCTCTGCAGATGCACAAGGTAATTTCCATGGACAGAGGGGGAAATTTACTGAGGTTAATACGCCTATTTTAGGCATACTTGTAGGCAGTGGTATTCAAATACTACTGCCTATACCTATTTTTGGCATTTATTATGCTGAAAATACGTGTATTCGTATTCATGGCATATTCGTATTTATGAATAAAAATGTATATGCCATTAACAGAATGCAAGTAGGAATCACCATTTATTCGAATGGTGGTTCCTCAAGGACCAGTCCTGGTTCCCAAAATATGGAGGACAAAATGAGTAGGAGTATTCGCTTATTAGTAAATTCCCCTAGTATACGTATGTATTTATAAATACAAATTGTTATTAAATTTCAAATAAAATGGGAGTAAATATAAAATACAAGTTCTATTCTTTCGAAGGTGTATTTATTCGTATAACTACAGGAATACGAAAACATCTGGTAGTTACTATTGTAAAGCGCAACGGAATTTGCTGCGCTATATAAGAAACTGTAAATAATAAATAAATAGTACCGGCCGTAAAAAAGGCAAAATACTGACTGATTTTTTAAATTTACTAATGTAAATTTAAAAAATATGAATATGTGCCCAAATACGAATATGACTGATACATATGAATATGACGAATACACCAATTCCTACCGTATTTTGCTTAGTAAATTTCCCCATAGAGTTTTGACAACTTGGATGTAAGGACTAACAGAGATTCAATTTTGGTCATTACTGCGTGATATCAAAAGATACCACTGTTTATCATCAGTGGGATGGGTATGTGCAGTCCTCATTGTCTAGCCTTCAGCTCAACTGACAATAGCCAAAGGTCTGCATATAATAGGACCCTGAAGACAATGGCAAATTGAGAAAAATAGTCTAGGAAATTAATGGAAGCTGCCCTAAGGGGGCGGGGTCAAGGCCATGAAGAGTGGACAACATGGGTCTTGTACATGTGGCCTAATCCAGGGAGGAGTGACCATGCCCGACCACTATTTGCAGGACCAAAAGAGGTAATTTGTCCCTCTCAGCAGTGCTCAGCAACTGACCACATAATTTCTACTACTAATGCTGGGGCTGCTTTTCTAGTCAAAAATGGGGAACTGCAGTAGGTATCACTGCTATATACTGCAATCCTCCCTTGATACATTGCAAGGAGACAATTTAATTTCAAAATAACCTATTTACCTTCTTTATGAATGAGGGTAAACAACTAGTGTGTGTGTGTCTGTAGATAAACATTACTGGGGCAGTCTCCATATTTAACAATAGTATTCTGTATATTATGAAGAGTTTAAGAGAAGCTTTTATTACAGTTGCTGCCCACCACTTATATACTTAAAGGCATCAGCTCCTGTGGTCGAGCATTGGCGATTTTCTTGTAGCACATTGACTCCTTATTTTTCTGCATAGTGTTCTCTCCATAGTGGGCAGTGAGTGATGATGTCATCACTTACTCCTGTTACTCCCACTCATCCCAGCCTCAGGGAGATTAATAGAAAGTCAGGAATTTCACTCAATACACAGAGGGGGTCATTCTGGTTGACCCCAAAGCTGAGAATTTCGTGAGCCAACTAAGCACCAGTCATATGAATGCCTGCCCCACCCCTTGCACGGCGAATGTCCCCGCACATATGCTAATGGAGTTTTGCATAAACATCTATTTACAGCCTTGCGTGCAGGGCCGAAATCATTCTCTGCTATGTGAACAGGGCGGGAAGCTGAGATCGGATGGCATCATTTGCATGGTAATGCCCAGCATTTGCATGGGAACGCCCATGAAACACTTGGTGTTCCCATGGGTGTGCCCCCTGTCCTCGTTGCCCCACACCCTCCTGCCCGCACTGCTCTGTACGAACGGGCTGGTGACTATAAAAGTCGCCGTGTCCCTTTGCAAACAGAGCCTGAACATGCGCAAAAATGGTTATACACATGCGCAGAAGCAAAACATTGCTCCCTCCCACACAAGTGAATACAGCAGATCAGTATGACTTCCAGAGAGTCACATTCAAGGAGTCAGTAAATATGCAAACAAGCACTCTGATACTTGGACAATACACCTAATATTTAAAGCAAATTAATTTATTGGTTGTTATGGGTTACATCATCTTTTTTGTAATGGTTTTTATTTATGTTGCTAATGGTCTAGTGCAGTGGTTCTCAAACTCGGTCCTCAGGAACCCACACAGTTCACGTTTTCCAGGTAACCTGAATGGGGCACTTGTAACTGACACATTTTAGAAGGTCAAAAGGTGGAGCTAATTATCTCACTTCTGGGAGGAGACTTGCAAAACATGCACTGTGGGGGGCCTGAGGACCGACTTTAAGAACCTTTGGTCTAGTGCAATGCTAATAAATCCCTTTATTCTGTAAATAAAATTCATAAATTAGAAAGCTTGTTTTGTTTTTCTTTCTACAGTAAATGTATATCGGTACTTGTGTACTAGCACGGCGCCCATCGCATCGCAGACCATAAGGCATGCGATGGTATGTGATGGCAGCCGATGTTATACAATTTTAAATCGTATACCATCGAATTGTATGGCATTGTATGCCATTGTATCGCATATACAATGGTATGCGATTTAAAATTGTATAAGCACCCTAATGGGGGCTTACAATATTAAATGCACCCCCACTATGAACGCGAACCCAAAGCGCAGCGAGCCTGAGATGGGCGGCGGTACACGATGGGCGGCGGTACTCGTCCTATGACCTTTTCATACCCCCACTATCCAAGTCGGCGTGGAGTTGATTCTATAGAGTGTGGCGAGCCCGAAGCGTGGCGAGCGCAGCGAGCCCCGCGAGGGGACACGGAATACATGTAAAGTAATACGCGTCCCCTCGCGGGGCTCGCCACGCTTCGCGCTCGCCACACTATATAAAATCAACTCCACGCCGACATGGATAGTGGGGGTATGAAAAGGTCAGAGGACGCGTACCACCGCCCCTCGTGGGCTCGCTGCGCTCGCCACGCTTCGGGTTCACGTTCATAGTGGGGGTGGCGTGGGGGTGCATTTAACATTGTAAGCCCCCATTAGGGTGCTTATACAACTAAACATTGCATAGGGGGCTTATACAATTTTAAATCGCATCGCAGTGCATCGGGTGTATGGCATGCGATGCGATTATATGTAGTGCGACCAAATATCGTGGGCGCCGTGCTAGTACACAAGTACCTGTATATCACATAAAGAATATAGTGGCACGTACAGTATGAGAGCTTTTCCCTAAATGACTGGGCAGGCTATTACACTGAACAGCTTCATACGAAGATTAATCACTGATTTATAGAGGCAGGTGCTCGTTGTATTTGATTAGTCTGATATGTGAAGCATAGCACACATTTTGTGTAGTAACAGGCATTATTGATAATAGAAAATAATAATGGTGTATTAACCTTTAGTCCTTCAAAGCAAACCATCATATGGTATACAAATAATTACAGAGACTTTGGTGAATTTTCTTTTGAGGGTCTCAAACCTGCAATCATTTTGGCACTGCCATAGGCGAGTACGGAGAAATTATTTAGAAAAAATATTTACCTTTTTCGGGAATGGGTCATAGGGTTGACAGTACTAAGGTCAACATGCATCAAGGTCCACACACCTGAAGGGCAACATGGGATTAGGTCACCAGGTCATTAGGGCGACACATGCATTAGGTCGACACAGGCTAGGTTGACATTCAAAAGGTCAACATGGGGTTTTTCACCTTATTTTATCCGACATGTTGACACTGTCGACATGGACACTAAAAAAGTGCACAGCATCCCCTTAGCATGGCTCGCTGTGCTCGCCATGCTTTGGGCATGGTTCCTCGATACGCTCGACACCCTGTGTTATTCTCCCACCATGCCCCAGTGGAAGGTAAGGCATGAAATGCCGCCTGTCAGCACATGTCGGCTTAAAAAATATGAAAAACCCCATGTCGACCTTTTGACTGGTGACCTAGCCCATGACAGCTTAATACATGTGTCGAACTAATGACCAGTGAAAGGCATGGGGTTGCGGGCCGTGGTTGCACCCATGGGAACGCCCGGATTTCATGGACGTTCCTATGGAAATTCGCATAAAAAGTGATAAAATTAAGAGTAATAAGCATTCAGACAATCAGCTCCTAACTGTCATGTTATAGACAGGGTTTGACAGGTTGGAGCTGATTGGCTGGTTGTTTATCGCTCTCCATTGTATCAATTTTTGAAGCTTGATCTGGCCCAGAGTCACATAAAATAATACACTTCTTACAAATGAACTAGAAGACTACAAATTGAGTGGTTGAATGCCTGGATGAATGAAGTTACAACCTTGGGAACAGTGGCATATCTGTAACAGGTGCAATGCCTGCGGTGCATTCAGGCCCCTGAAAACTGATCATGCATCCATTAACTTTGATACCATCCTCTCCATAACCCAGTGGTAGGGCTGCATTAATCACTATGATAATGGTATTGCAGCCATATCCCCATTGATCTGATCATGAGTAGAGAAAATGCCTGAAAAATGGTCACCATGCCATTGTCTTGCAAGCCTGCACATGCACAGTTAGAGCAGTACCAACCAATCATCCCCTGTCATATTTCAAACACAGCCAGCAACATGTTAGTTAGGAACTGACTCCACTTTATCACTATTAAAGGCATCTGCCCCTCTCAGGGTTGCCTACCCTATCGGAATTGCATTGCATGATGGGGCGTGGCTCTGGCCATGCCCCCAACAAGTAACCCTCCTGTGGATCTGCCCCTACCACAGCCCTTTTCTGCTCCCATCGGCCCTGCCCCCAGAGCTGGTTGCCAGATAGTACATAAGTATGGCCCTCTGTCTGCATGTTGACACTCCCAAGAAAATAACAATTAGTCTTGGCCAAATCATGTAGAGGAAACAAATATCTTTTTGAGGCATTCTTTTGCTATCTATCTATCTATCTATCTATCTATCTAAAATGATAAATAATTTATTTGATTTATTTATTAACAGTTTCTTTTATACAGCACAGCATATTCCGTTGCTCTTTACAATAGGAGACAGTGATACAACAAACTGGGTATTTACAGATGGTCAAAGGTATGAGGGTCCTGCTCACAATCTATTAATATGTAACTTTTAATGTAATCATTTTAAAAGAAAGTGGTCATTTGACTAAATTATATATTACCCCTATAGACAAACTACCCATTTATTACAAAATGATTAAATAATACGCTATGTACAGTAGTAAATATCATTATATGTACATACTGTGTTTTCTAAAAGTGTGCCCCAAAAAGGAATTGTTTTCCTCTATAGTTGACTAAGGTTACATTATATATTTGATCTGAATACTAATCCAGTTCAGGATATTTTACATCCTAGGAGACCAACAGTCTCCCCTTGAATGCTGGGTATATGTGAAAACACCTTACCTATGGCCTGTTATACTCCTACAGTATACTTCTACATGTAGTTCATCATCTGATAATCATCGTGCAGTCTCAGTCAGCCTGTGTATTCATGTATGCAGCTTATATTACAAGTCTGCTTAGTGCCATCTTGTGATGGCCAATGATCTTATGACAATTCTTGGTCTAAACTCATATCCACAGAAGGTCATAATGGATTTCTTGGAAATACAATAGATAGTATGTTTTGCCTTGTGTATTGCAGACCCAGACAGCAGTGGCCGCAGAACTGTGAAACATCTTGGGCAGATGAGAAGAGCAATCCAGGCACTCAGCGGTTCCACAATCCAACTCCCAGAGGGAACAATAGGTAACAAATCAGATCTGTTATCTGAGCTCCAAATATCACCATCTTGATCAAGCGTATCACTTACATTAAAGACTATTGGGAACTAATCAATTTCAGTTTAAACCTTTGCATACAACTATAATATAGGAAGACATCTTTTATCTCTGTGTCATATAATTTTTCTATTTGCGATTTTTATTTTTTCAAAATTTATCATTGACCCACCTCTCATGTAATTGATTAAAATAATTTTAATGTATTTGTTTATATACCAATTGGTTTATGAATTATGGACTATTAATGGGCAAATTAAATAAAATAACTTTTGTGTATATTATATATTAATTGTGTGTATTTATCCATTTCAGCCTTTTATAAATTAGCACATCATTTGTTAGTAATTACAGTTTTAAGAATACTAGTTGGATACCAGGTAAATATGCAATCACAAGCATATTGATATTCTAATTGAATAAAGTGTATTTATATATTGACCATATAGCATCTAAATTGAGTTCTTTTGGATTAAAGAGTTTAATTTAAAAAAAATGCATACCTATGGCTTTTCCTTGGTAATTAATTAAATTCAATAACTGTTAATATATACATATATATATATATATATATATATATATATATATATATATATTGCAAAGGTATTAAGTGCGCAAAAAAAACCCTTTATAGACCACTGAATAGTGTGATCCTCCACACAGGCAGGGGTTAATAGTCCCCTTCAACCGTCTTTAAATGCACTGAGGGTAACTTGAATTATACCGGCAGCTCCAAGATCACCTGGATTCCACAGGTGTACACATTCTAGGTAAATGAATAAGAGCGCTCCATAGTGCAATAAGAAAAAGTATTTTAATTCTCTAAAAAGATATTCTCCGTATACACAGATGTAAAATGACGTACCACACTGGGCGGTTTAAACCACCGCAGGACAAACAGCATGTACACTTGTGTCTCAGACACAGTAACTCAGTTGAAGCGGTTACACTCGTGTACGTTTACCTCCCAGACACGTCGGAAAGATGGACGGGTAGACTGCAACGCCAGGCCACGCCCCAACTCGTTTTGTAGTCACGTACTTCGTCAGAGGCCATGGGAAAATATCAGTATAATTGTAGCAGAATCACAAATACTGCCCTGGGTGTAAAATCAGCAGCAAACCACTGTCCAGCTCCAGCAAGCCCCTTTCTGTGACTCCAGCTCCTTGAGTGTAAATTTACGAAAGCTTCCTAAAATGATGACCATAGTAACCATAATTATCAGATTCTGTCTATCATTTATCTATGGCATCCTAGAAAATGATAGTCAGAATCTCATTGGTTGCTATGTGCAACATCACCTCTTTTCATTTTTAGAAGCCTTAGTAAATCAACCCCTTAAGGTTCATACACACTGTACAATTTTTTTGACCAACTTTTTTGACCAATTTATTTCATTTCGGCCATTCTGAACAAAATTGGTCAAAATATCTTTCAGTGTGTTTGCGACGAATGTTGAATGATGATGCGCATACCCGCCAGTTGTTTATCAAGGTTGTTCGTCATCTGTGCATGCAGCTCAATTTGGATATATTTCAAAAATAGCCTATAAACTGTACCTTGATCTTTCGTCTTTCGTCAATATCTTTCGTCAACATCTTTCGTCCAGGACACTGGGTTCAAGGGAAATGTCTTTCAAAGAAATTGGTCAAAAAAATTGTACAGTGTGTATGCACCTTTAGTGTCTGTCCAGCTCCAACCAGCTGCATTCTATCTCTCCAGCCAGGGCTGTTTCTAGAGGCAGACAAACCGTGCAGCAACACGGGCACAAAGCCAACAAATGTATGAAATGATCGAGAACTTTGTGTCAAGAGGATATAATAGGGATCAAATATTATTGACCAAAGCTCCAGTAGATAAGTGTACAAGGGACTCGTTGCTAAGGCCAAAAAGGCTTCATTGGACTCTATGATTCCATTTGTACAGACATACAATAGGTCCAGTGAGTTGATTGTTCCTAAAACAAAAAACTCTGACTCATTGTACGATCAGACAAGTACCTGAAATGACAAACCTGTGCCTGTGCGGTCTCACCTATGTTGATAAGACCAAAAGGGCTTTTAAAGAGCGTAAAGCCATTTATCGATCGTTGAATAAATATGCAATAACTACAAAGAAAACAAATCAACAGGTTTCTTGCCACTTCATGGAGGCTCGGCACAGTATGACATTGATGCGTTATAGAATGATTGATCACATGCCGGCTTCTTTGAGGGGCGGGGATCGGGTCAAACACTTATTGCAAAGAGAGGCATATTGGATTATGCGACTTGATTCTGTTAGCCCTAAAGGGTTAAATGAGGCAATTGGGCTTAATGCATTGATTTAACTGCTGTCTATTGTAGCCTGCATAAAAAAAGTGGAGAGTACTTTGATCTTCTCTTTCATTTTATTGTGTTCGAATGTTGATTAATCGGCAATTGCTCAATTTCAATTTGATATGATATGTAAATGTTGTACCAGAGTCAGTTTTGTCAGTTCTATGTTTTGTATGATTATAGATTGTACATATGTGCTAGTATATACAGTATTCACTGTTTGTTTAATTATATTTGTCAGTTCAATTATATAAACTAAAAGTTTATGGTTGATATGTTGCTATAGCAACTAGGGTTTTGTACTGGGTTACCGGCACTGCATTTTGAAGACATGGTCCTGAGAGTTCCACCCACCCTTCACACGGCTGTTACTGCTAAGTAAGGTGTGTTCACTTGATTGTTCTTTAGCCTGATGATGACATTATGTTGAAACAACGCTGTGTGCTATACAAAAAAGAGTCACTTTCCTTCATTGTAAAAGGCTGCATTCATCCAATTTCTACATATCGCTGCTGCGGATGCGGATGTGGATGTGCCGGACCACCCCATATGCAGATTCTGCACCTTGAAAACGGGGGCTGTGTTCCCCTGAAACGTCAATTGTGATTTTTGCACCCTATTTATGGGATAAAATACTTTTTTGCATTTAACTGAAGACTCTGAGTGCCATTTTATTAATCTATATAAAAAAATATATATACAGGTTGAGTATCCCGTATCCAAATATCCGTTATCCGAATTATTCCGAAAACCATACATTCCAGAAAGTGAAAAAAAAATGTGTTTTTTTTGCTAAAAACTCACTGGGGACATTTGTAACAGCCCTACTGAGGACATGATATGTAACTGGCACTATATATGTACAAGAAAATGATTGCTTGGCCTTCAAATTCAATATCTGAGATAGTACACAAATTTTGTTTCATGTTTTGAAACCTTGTTTTTTGAACAAATAAAATATATTTGTGTGTATTTTATGTGGTAATAAAATATATTTGTGTGTATTTTATGTGTTTATACAGCATAAATGCAACATACTTCAAAATACATCATTTAAATATTAAAATATTCCGAAATACGGAATAATCCGCTATCCAAAATTCTCCTGGTCCCCTGTATATAATATTTGTGTTATGATTTTAATTTTAGACCTTGGTGCTCTTAGACCTGTCTCAAGTACCCCGAGCCCTCTAGAACCTTTTTCTCCACTTCGGCCACATGGGAGGGGATGTGTTCTTCACCTTGCATGCTAATGAGGGGATGCGGGAGGCATGGGCAGCTTGGGGGGCAGGCATTCGTCAGGGTGGCGCTGATCTGTTCTGCTAGGCTGCGAGTATACACCGCCTATCCAACAGGTCTGAATCAGGCCCATATATTGTATCACCCCTTCCTGAGCTAAAAGAGTTCTAACTGCCTAGAACTACCATTGCTATAGGGATTACTTTTATTACTTCCCATTTATTTCCTGTGTGGTTCTTGTACACCTCAACGATAGCTGATTATAACCTACAGTACGTACATGAAGCTGCTTCCAGAATTTTTGCCATGGCCACTCTAAGTTCCCAATCTGCTAATGATTTCGTATATTACTGAAGAAATGTCCAAATGTACATTATATACCTGCACAAAATGTATATATAGATACGGGCAAAATAAACATAAATAATATACATTTTTAATAATCCATACACCCGAGAAAACAACACTTTTATTTGAGAAAATCATAAGAACGTGTAAATAATAATAATAATACAACATTTCAATTACAATATAAATTTGTTGACGGATTGTGAAAATACATAAAAACTGAGCAAAACATCAATTTTTTACCTTGTGTACGCGAACATTCTATTGTGATTTTTTTTTCCGGTTGGTTAGCAATTATCTAGACTGTCGTTTTTGTTTATTCATTTTCATAACTTTTTTTTTGAGTAAACTTTAAAAGCTGAACAATGATGGGTTCTATCTTCCTCGCCCCCTCTGCCCCTGGTTTTAACCAGTTTCCATTGAATACTTTACATTACCCCCACTTATTACCCACTTACTACATCCCCTCACTTCCTTAATTAGGGTCATGATAGCTCAACTAACAATACCATGGAGATCATCTTTTTTCCAATCTCCTAAGTGTTGCAGACATAAGCGTGCACACATTGAGTGTTAGGGGTACACAGGCACCCCCTAATGCTGTGCCCACCCTTATGAACACCTCCCTGCCGCAAGTAATACCAGCATTCTTTTTACCAAAGACCTTTGCTTTTTAGTGCTATATCCCATTAAAAGAAGCATGCATCAGTCAGTTATGTATGTATTGCATTGTTACTTGTACTAGACCATTGTCATATACACTATATACTGTACATGCATCATCAATACGTGTTTTTGACATTAATTGCCTGTACTGTTACACAGAGTAATTAGAAGATTACAACTGAAATAGGCAGGAGATTATGGCGTGGCGGAGAGATGTTTTATATTGTAGTGAGTGCCAATAGATGATGGTAGACATGCCTGATTGGTGGTGCTAGATACACCCCTTTGACGGTGCACCCCCTAATAAAATGTGCTGCGTACGCCTATGGTTATAGATAAGACATAGCAGGGCCTTTAAGTTTGAAAGACACAGTAGTACAGATGTGTCCTTTTATATCTTTGCTTTTGCTACAGCACGCTGAGACATGCGTGCCATGAAAAAAAGTGTGCGGCGATTGCACCCATGATCCCATAGAATTGCATAATGTTACATAAATGACACCGGTGCAGTCCCTCATAGGTCATTTGCATGATGAAGTGGGGTATGGTTTCAATGGAGAATGTAGCTTCACATTCAAACCCCCTGTATTCATCGCTCTGGGGGCCCGGGAGATGCGGGTTATCCCTGGAGAGTGCTGAAGCTGTAGTGTTGGCTCCCAAATTCTGTGACAGGATATGGCATTTTGGTGTCACCCCTCAATGGAGGACACTCAGGTTCATCCCCCACCTCACCAGTGATGCCACTGTGCAAACAATGCTGCAATATAGTATAGTGTATCAGGGACTTGAATAGAAATTTGCATGCTGTTTTGCTCTTCTGGTTAGTGCTATTGGACTATTAATAGCATTGCCCTGTTAACGTGGCACTCCCTGTATACTTGAGGCAAATTACCCCAGTTATACATCGAGTCCATGTCCATGTTGCACTGAGCTGTACATAATTTGATGCCTGTGAATGTGCCTATTTAGTCCTGGGATGTGCCTCAAGGAAAATAGTGGGTGAGGTGCAACAGAACATCATATACCACTTTTACACCAGAATACCGGGTAGGACCCGGGAAACTGAACACGGAAAATTGCCAGGTCATGCCCTGCCTCAAACCACATTTACACTGCACTTCAATCCGGGTTATTCCCGGGTAATGCCCCTTTACACTGAAAACGTATCAGCCTTGTCTTTCCTTGCTGCTGTCATTAAAAATTGACCTTTTGGGCTGTTTGAGATGAGGTCACAAGAAAGGGACAAGGGAGGGATGATTTAAAATAAAAATCAGTTATTAATCTTCCAGTTGTTCGCTTTATTAAGCTGAAAATATGCATCAAACTGTACATACATTTCACATCTTTTTTTATAGATGTTATTCATAATGAAAGACAAAGATATGAGAGTCCAACTGGGAATAGAGAACAATTGTAAAACTTTGTGCCCATACAGTTTAACATCATAGGACACATTACGATGTTAAACTCTATGGGCACAAATATTAAGTAATAAAGTGCAACCTTTCTAAAGATTTTAAAAACATGAATGCAACCTTTTGAAAGATTTTAAGAAAAAGAAGAAAAGTGCAACCTTTTTGAACAATATTTTAAGACTAAAAGTTGAACCTTGGCTCAAATTCCGGTACACGGAAAATTCTGGGGACTCTAGGATTTGCGGGTCACTACTAGCAACACTATTGCCAAAGTTAAAATTGGGCCCTCTGTATTCTGGTGGCGGTTGGTTTGGTTGGGTGTTAGTAGACATGCCAGGATTGAAACTGACCCCTCTATTGTAATGATCATATGGGTTGGGTGGGGATGTGGTGCAGGGTGTGTTAAAGCACCAGAAAATGTACGTTCTAAAAGGGACATTTGTCTATCTTGCATAGCCATCAATTGAGACCTAAATGCCTGCTGATTCTGCCTCTCAGCTTCCAAATATTTGTCCATGCGAACATCCTCCTTTGCTTGCACATCAGTATCCAATTGGCATAGATGTTCCACTACCACCGATGTCATCGCTTTAGCCGCTAGTTCAGACTGATTAAGCTTTTTCTTTTTGGCAGGAACCCTGTACACTGTAATAAAAAGAAAAACAATCACATTAGACACTTCCATGACAAGTGTTATATAAAAACAGCAGTATTGTTTGCCAAAATGTGCTAGTGGCCTTCTTCCATCTGCATGCTAGCAACATTCTGCAACAGATACTGGGCCTCATCCCATCCCACCCCCAGGTTGTATTACAGTGTTTTTACTATGTGAAATTGGGTGTAAATATATAGAATCTCTACTTACAATTAGAACGTAATGGAGTGCTTTGATTGGGGAGCGCCGTCTGACTGCGGAGCGCCGTCTGACTGTTTGCTTCCACAACATCATCTATGGCTGCTTGGACGCTGTCAGAATGCATCGAAGAATCCATCATACAGTATTCTCTGCTGCACCATGTGTGCTGACAGCTGCGTGGCTTCAGAAGCCGCTGAGAATGACGTGGACAGCTGGGAAGCCTGGGTAGTCGGTACGTCATGGCTGTCCTGGCTATTGTGCATCTTACTGCAATGCAGTGCTATGGAGGAGGACAGGGCTACTGGGTTGCAGAGTGTCGTGTTCCCAAATGCACTGTAGCACAGGTCATAGTGCACCAATCGGGCCTAGCTGCACCGCTTTTCTTGCGCTTCTGGTCAGTCAATTTTTTTACAACCTGCTGTTGCATGCGATGGATACCTCTGGATTCCAGCAAGTCTGCAATATTGCGACACACCACCACGCCCCGAACGGTGCCGGTCATCTGATGCCGAATCTCCTCATCTGCCCTGATTTGCAGGAGCTCACGTACCTCCTTGTCAGACCAGTTGGATGTAGTGGACATGGACATGATGGTGCAGGTCAGGTTTGGGGTCAGCCAAATAGTCAGACTGAGGGTGATGCTGTGGGACACACTGCGTGACAGCCAGCGTGTGTTGCTGCAGATGAGGCTGTAAACACTGGGGAGAGTGCCTCCAGCACAGACTGTTGCTGTAGTGTAGGGTACAGGCTGCAAACAGCGTGGTAACGCTGCTTCTGCTGCACTGCTCCATATGCCCTGAGCGGGTCTCCGGCAGATGACATCATCTGCCAGAGCCGCAGAAGCACCAATCAGCTCTTCGCGCCCTTCTCTGCGCCAAATAACCCGGATAATGACCATTTAGACCACCCTGAGCCCCGGATAAGCCCCGTGTCCGACCCTGAACATTTGCTGGGTCAGATTCCCAGGGAACAGTACCCGCGTTATTTTTTTTCAGGACATTTACACCGCGCCCCGTCCTGGACTGGAGCGGCAATATCCCGGGTCCAACCTCTGGTGTAAAAGGGGTAATAGATTTGCATGTTATTTAAATTTACCTCATCCGCAGGCAGATAACTTGCATTTGTATTTTGATCTGCATGAATCTATTGCTCACATCCCCTTGGGCTGCAAAAGACAAATCAGGGACATTCATGTTCAAGCTCTGTACAGTAAGGGATACATTTAGTGAAGATCGATTTTGATCGCATTGAAATCAGTTATTATCGATCATCAATGTTAGGGTCTATACACATTTACTAACAGACAGGTTTTTTACATATTTTTTTAACAACTCAGTCATGTTTCTTGATTAGTTTTATCTTATCCTCAAGCACATTAGTCTTTCTCCATCGTCTCAGGACTACTCCACTTTTCTTGAGCTTACCAACATTTTTGTCAAACCAGAGAGACTGACAGAGAGTCAGAAGCACAGAGGTGATAATATCCATTGCAGCCGACACAGTAACGGACTAAGGAACAAAGATCCCCACATTGTCCCAATATCACAGGGTGCGGATCGTTTGGTCTACAGCAACTAGGTCGACAAGCATTGGGTCAACACCACTAGGTCAACAGGCAGCAAGGTCAACATAGGGTCTAGGTCGACATTGGTTAAGGTCAACATGGGTCTAGGTCGGCATGGGTCTAGGTTGACAGGACATTAGGTCGACACAAGCATTAGGTCTACATGGGAAAGGTCGACAGTCAAAAGGTCGACATGTGGTTTTTCACAGTTCTTTTACCGGAATGTCAACACTGTCGACATGGACACAGTTTGAAGTGCACCGCATCCCCTCGCATAGCTCGCTGCGCTCTCCATGCTTCTGGCACGGTGCATCGCTACGCTCGGCACACTATTTTATTCTCCCACCGCGCTCTAGTGAAGGGTAGGGCATGAAATACCACCTGACAGCAGATGTTGGCTCAAAAAACAGTGAAAAACTCCATGTTGACCTTTTGACTGTCGACCTTGCCCATGTCGACCTAATTCTTGTGTCGACCTAATGACCTGTCGACCTAGACCCATGTCAACTTAGACCCATGTTGACCTAAACCCATGTCGACCTTGTTGCCTGTCGACCTAGTGGTGTCGACCCAATGCTTGTCGACCTAGTTGCTGTAGACATAATGACTGTATCCCATATCACATAGATATCCAGGTGTGCTGCGAGAGCCTGGGAAGTCACCCCCCTCCTTAGCCAATCATATCTTTTTCTACAAAACTATTGGGAATCTTTGACATTGTAAATCTGAACTCATCAGCAGTATAATAATTCTAGGAGGCTAATGGGCAGACAGTATGATACAATGTTTGACATGAAGCTATTCCACATTTTCCACAACAATTCTGATGACATTGTATGAAGAAAGCCAATTATAGTTTAGACATGCTGTATAGTTCAGCTATACGACATCATTTGTATCCCTTATTCCTTAGCACTTTTATTTTGTAGTGTAGCAATCATCAGACAGGTATAAATGGGTCTGACAAAGTCTTGCAATTCTACCATTCCTTGTCTATCAGTTGTCTGCCCACTGCAATATGCTTGGTGCAAAAGTGAGACCAAGCGAACAGAAAACAATGTAAATTGTCCTTACTAAAGTGTCTAATGATTTCTTTATTGAATCCCATTGTGTTGCCTTTTTATATTCCTCCCCTGTTACAGTCTTATGGATTGGGTGTCATTATCATCTGAAATGCTAAAGTAATTCTCTTCCTGTAGACACTCACCCTTTTTTTCTTCTAAAGGTTACTATTTCTGACAGGGGTAAAATTAGCACTCACATATTCAATGCTGCTGTTAATGACAGCATTAAAGGGTGTGAGATCCAACTTTTTAAAAAAGTCTCGTTGGTTTTGTCAGAAACGGCCGCGGTTGTCGAATTTGTCGCCTTCTTTCGACAATGGGCGGCCATTTTCGCCGATCAGCTGACTTTCCGATACTCAACATTTGGAACATTGAATTCCGGCTGTCAAGTTACAGTCCAAAAAAACGAAAACGGCCCAGGATTCGGACTGTCGGGACATTCCGACAGTTGTAATCCCAGATTGAATACCCCCTAAGATTGTCTAAAAGTTGTCTCCTCCATTTCTTCTATGTACTGTACTTGAAACTTAAGTCATTGTATAAAATATAAACTCTTAAGGGCTTATTACTAAAATAAATACATGTAAAACATTGCATCAATACTAAAATAATATAAAGAATATGTTAAATATACTTTGTTGAATTTAAATATTTTTGAACATAATTTGACAATAATATCAACTATATTTTTATATGTAACCACTGGCGCTATAAAGTAAGAGCTCCCTTTTCTCAGCTGGTAAATGACTAATGTGTATAAAATCAGGTATTTCCTGGTTCTATGGAATAACACACAGCAAACTTGATTTCTTTTCAAGCCACTATTTAAAAAAATAAATAAAAATATGTGCCTTCTGGACTCCTTTGTTACTAATTGAATAGCACTGCTTCTTCAATTAGGTGGCTAATTGAATCCCCCCCTCTAATGTCATATGTTTAAGACATTTTATTAAATTGAAACCTTTTATTTACAGTATGTAATTATTGTGGTTGCAAAAAGTTAAACAATTTTACAATTTTATAACTTTAATATGTTGCTCATCTCTAGACTGGGGTCAGAGGAGTGTACAGCATATCAGGAGAAAACAAGGCGAGAACAATAAAATCCAGTCTCTCCCTAGTGTCTTCCTTTCACCCAAGGATTTGCTATAAGAGTACTGAATAATGGATAGAGAGAGGAAATCATGGCACCATCTATTAAATGCAAGTCACAAAGAAAAGTCGAATTGATAACAACACATTTATTTGAGGAATGGGATGGCTATTATATAATGTAACATTTTTCCCAATACAGCTGTCACTATTGAAGGCACGGTAGCTGTGGTTGTCAGAGACTGTGTACCCCAGGATGCTCTGGGCAGTACAGAAAGGCTGGCACGTGCAGAACCACTAACAGGACCCCTTATGTCAGGTACAATATGCTCTGGTTCTTCACCTCCCTCTTAATTTATGATTGCCATCACCTGTGTTGAACTAGTTCCTTGATGAGAAAGATGTGTGAACACAGGTGACAGAATTATAACATAAAAGGGAAGACAAGGAGCATCTGCACATGTAATGAAAGTTAACAGGCAAAAACCCATCAGAGGAAGAGAGGAGGAATGCGTTATGGAATGTGTCACATGACCTACTGCCGGGATTTCAACCACTGTGCCATGGTTCACTAGTGTGCCCCCAGAGCTAGAGATGTCCACACCATTTTACAGCCACCATCACCAGTTCAACTGTTATTTCCTGGTCTCTTCCTGCTCTATGCCTGTTTCCGTATCCTATGCATATGAGACCACCCCTTTATGATGTCAGTGGGTCGATACCTGGCTGCTAGACCCTCCTTCTCTTGCCATACGCCAATCACCATTGTTGGCGACAGCTGTTGTTAATCCTTCTCTCAAAACAATGGTGTCAGTGTCAGTCCCGGTGTTCTGCAAGCAGAAGAGCATGGCACAGACTGTACTGTGTAAATCTGAACATCAGTGTGATTTCTTTTGTATTCCATGGCGATATACTGTATGGGTTTGTTTTTTTCCTGTGGGGGCCCATTGTGTTTTTCCTTGTGTAGGTCCATTGGTTTGCCTTGGCAATTTTAAATTCTGTGCCGCAAATTGGTAGAAAAGTTGAAAGTCACTGACCTAGAGGCTTCTGCAACCAGTAACACAGTAGTTACAGGGATTCTGAGGTTACCTACAAGAGAGATAGACCTGTTCTAGGGTATCAGAGAAGTAAATGCCAGAGACCTGGCCAACACAGGATTAGGATACTGCCTCTCCATACAGAGCCAGATAATACCATAATAGATAACATATAATGCTATAGAAAGAGTGAAGCTGCAAATAAAAAATGATGAGACTTCAAGAGTTCTAGTATATGCCATTACTACCAACTGGAAGGAAAGTTGGGTCCTTTATCAGACCTTGAATTTGGTGATAGTAACCCAGGTATTACAATTAGTTGGTGTGGTAGCCATGAATACTATACATTTTAATAACAACTTTGCAACAAACAGTTGAACAGCAAGGGCCCCAACTGTGCACACAGATACCCAGCTGCAGCCAGATTGCCATGTTTCCAACCTTGTGAGTGAATGCAGGAACAGACTGCATGTGTACTGCATAATGTTGTGTGTACTGCATTGAGGATATTAGGTACAACATTGCTTCTATTTCATCTGTAGTACAGTTTGAATCCCAATACTATTTTCAGTACCTCTTTAAGTACAATGACCTTTTTTAACATACCTCTAGCATCAGTACTAAGTGAAATAGAACAAATGCTTGCCTATGCCATTGCCTGTGTTTGGCTGTAGAACCCTTGCCTCTCTGCCCTGGTGTGAGCCACACCAGGCTGAAGGAAGAAGAGAGAATGCGACTCCGCTACAGAGTTAACTCCATCTTATACCCGCACCACACCAACTCCATCCTCACTCTCATAAAGTATCATATAAATATAACCATTGCTACATCTCTATTATTAGTTGTGGAACTGTAGACATCATAGAAAGTGCAATGGCTTTAAAGTCTGGGGGTTGCTAGTGAATCCTTGGGTGGAATTCTGAGCATCGGTAGAGCCAGCACATAAAACTCAAATGAGGCTTTGCTGTGCAAGTTCTGGCCCCTGTGATGTGTGTTATGTCCTATCCTCATTTTTTAGACCTTTTTAAGCCCCTAAATGACCCACATAACAGCTGATATCGTTCATGATATCGGCAGTCCTGTGGGTAAATGATATGGCGCATACTGAACAATAATGGCGGGGGTGTTCGTTAATGATGTGTTGGCACGAACATTGTTTACGATAATGAGCATTCCACTCCCCGATACGAGGCCTTCTGAGCAATATCTTTTAAAAAATCTGGTATCAGTTATGGGGCTTTAGGCTTTCTTTTGTCACACCAGGGGGCTTAGTCGACGAGACTTAGACCTCTGGTGGGGACCTGGACCGGTACCTGAACCGGGAAGGTTGGAGAGGACCCTTGCGCATGGAGTGCGCGACAGTGCACCCAGAGCCAATAAGCAGTCAGAGGTAAAATACAACCGGAGTTTATTTGCAGATGGTTGTAATATTAACAGACAGTAAAGTATGCAGGAGAAATGACAGTTTATGCAGATTGCAATACTTTACAGATGTGATGTGATGTAAGATCGATGGTGGAACATCGGATGTGAAGACTGTGGGTCCGGAGTGACGGACGGAAGACTTGAGCTTGACTGTGGGTCCGGAATGACGGACGGAAGCTTGGTTTGGAGATCCGGAATATCGGACTATCGATGATGATGTGGGAACATCGGATTCGGGTATCGGCTATGGAAGATGACTGTGGGTCCGGAATGACGGACGGGAGATGACTGTGGGTCCGGAATGACGGACGGAAGCAGGAGATCCGGAATATCGGACTAACGATGGAACATCGATGGTGGATGATGCTGGATGAGATGATGCTGGAGCATCGGAAGGACCAGAGTCCCGGAGCTAGGCTTGGTCGCTGGGCTGTAGAGGCAGGATCACAGGAATAACCTGGACTTCACAGGAGATGGAACAACCTGGAACACACTGCAGCATGGAAGACAACACCAGCAGATAAATACACTTGCACGGAGACAAGGACAGCTGACCATACACTGGAGACAACTGAAGCACTAGCAATGGTTCTGAGAGCTCCCAGCATACTTATCCCCACTGGGTGGCCAGGATTGGCCGAGGAAGTATGACAGGGAGATCAGAACCAACAGGATTGGACAGCACAGACATGTGACTGGGAAGAACATGGCAGCCCCCATGTCTGCTATGGCGGGAAAGTGTGTTTGTGCACACCATGCTGGATACTGGGAGCAATGGCGGCGGACAGGTGGATTGCCGTGCACTGGGGACTGTCACTGGGACAGGACGCCGGCAGGGATGACGTCTGGACCGCAAGCTAAACCTGCGGAGGCACTTAGCCGGTAGGAAAGTCTGTCTGACAGCTCGGATCGTGACATCTTTATAATAATACTTATGAACTGATGTAATAATAGCAATAATGATAAATGTGCTGCCTAATGCTGTCTCAGTCCTTCAGTCAAATTAGGACTATAGAGTTTCTTTTCTAAAATAATCTATCATAATTATGCTCTCTGTTGTAGCGCTACTAAAGAAAGCCTATTCTATTCATGCTACATTTCCTTTAACTTTTAATGAGTGATTCAGGCCATAACTATGCATGATGTAAATAGTTCTATTTGTGTTGCACTTTTAAAGAATAACAAATTGTTCTGCATAAATTCAGAAGCTTTTCATTTCATTTATCAAGGCAGAAAGACTTCATTCATTTTTCCATTGTTTAAAATATAAAGCCAACTGTAAAAATAACAGATGCATCAAATTTAAACAGTGTTTCAGAAGACATGTTGTGTACTGTGGGGAGATCAGCTGACATGACATCTAGTGGATATGAATTCTGCTACTGTTTTTACTTACACAATCTGTACAGAGCCAGATTTATGGGTCAGACCACCCCTAGGTACAACATTTTTGGCCGCCCCCTACCCCCCCCCCCCCCCCCCATTTTAACATATTTTGACAGATCCAACTGCACACCTCACCAGCCACTCACTAAGCCCCAGCCACACGCTGCTGCTTTGTATGGGTTACCTCCAGCAGTACTGTAGCTTCATGCGGATTGGCCAGATAGCTGGAGAGGAACATCTGCTAGCCAGAGATCAGAGACCTCTTCCCTGCGCCTGGATAGGGAATCTCTGAGCTCTAATGGAAGTTTGTGACTTGTCCTGTTGACGCTCTAGATCGTGTGGCAGCTGTAATTCCTGACGCCCCTGGTGCAACCACTTTCTCCAGGCATTGTCACCCCCACCTTGACCTAATCTTCTAAACTGACATGGCTGATTGAGCTGGCAGCGGTGAGTGATGAGCAGCTCCGTTGCCGTCATGAATCATGTCGCTTCGCCGCTGCCCGCTCGGCCATGGACAAGCAAATTGTGAAAAAATCACTATCCTGAATTTTGTCAAACATTCATATGCAATTCACGAACCAGCAAATGATTTTTCCACTCTGCCCAAATGTAAGTCTGACCATAGGCGTGCGCACAGGGGGTGCCAGGGGTGCACAGGCACCTCCTAATGACACCGCCACCTTCTTCCCCTTTGAGCCGCTGCCCACTGGCAGCTGCAAATTAGTCCCTCATCTGCGGCTGCCTAGCAGCATGGACATGAGCTCCTTACCCCCTCCGCCCGGCACCTCTATCCCCCCTCCGCCTGGCAGCAGCATCTCCCCGGACCCCGCCCCTTCGTCCGGAACATACATGCCCCCTCCGCCCGGCAGCTTCCCCTCCAACCTCTGCTTGGCAGCGGGACTCGGAACTCCATCCCCCTCCGCCCGGCAGCTTCCCCTCCAACCTCTGCCTGGCAGCGGGACTCGGAGCTCCGTCCCCCTCCGCCCGACACCTACATCCCACTCTGCCCCGCAGCGGCAGATTCCCCTCTGCCTGGCAGCGGGAGCTCTGTCCCCCTCCGCCCAGTTCCTCCTTCTCTCCACTGCCTGTCAGCGGCAGCTCTGTCACAACACCCCGAGGCAGTGGCTGCTACAGTAGCTCTCCCCTCGTTCCACAGGCTCCAGGCAGCTTCTGTGTAAATAGCTTTATGGGGGCATTATATGTGTGCCAATACAGGGCATTATATGTGTGGCACTAAAATGGGCATTATGCATATGGCACTATGGGGGGGCATTATTTGTGTGGCACTATGGGGGGGCAGTATGTATGTTGCACTATTGGGGCATTGTGTGTGGCACTAAAGGGTCAGCATTATGCGTGTGGCAATGCGGGGCATTATGTGTGTGTGGAACTACAGAGGACATTAGGCATATGGCACTACAGGGGCATTGTGTGTGGCACTATGGGGGGCAGTATGTATGTGGCACTATTGGGGCATTGTGTGTGGCACTAAAGAGTCAGCATTATGTGTGTGGCACTATGGGGAACATTATGTGTGGCACTTCGGGGGGCATTATGCGTGCGGCACTATGGGTGTCATTATGCATGTAACACTATGGGGGGCATTATGCGTGTGGCACCATGGGGAGCAATATGTATGTAGAACTATGGGGGGCCTTATATGTGGGCAAAGAGCATGTATCCCCCCCCCCAGACAATGAGCATGTAATCCCCTGGGCAATGAGCATGTAACCCCCTGGACAACAAGCATGTAATCCCTCCTGGCAATGAGCATGTAACTACCACCAGCAACAAGCATGTATTCCCTGTGGCAATGAGCACTCAACTCCCTGTGTCTAGGAGCATGTAACCCTCTGGCATCGAACATGTAATTCCTGACAACGAGCATGTAGGTAAGCACACTTTTATGGCATAATATGTAATGGCCATTATGTTGTGTGGCATAATGTATAATGAGCAGTATGGTGTGTGGTATAATATATAATGTATAAACTATATACGTGTGGTATAATGTGTAATGGGTACTTTGGTGTGTTGCAAAATGTGTAATGGGCATTGCGGTGTGTGGAATAATGTGTAATGGACATTCCAGCGTGTGTGAAAATGTGTAATAATCAATTCGGTGTGGGGCGTAATATGTAATTGGCGTTACGGTGTGTGGCGTAAAAGGTAATTGGAATTACAGTGTGGGGCGTAATGGGTAATTGGCATTATGGTATGTGGCCTATATATGTGGTGTAATAGGCATCACAGTGTGAGGTGCAACGTGTAATGGGCATTGCGGTTTGTGGTATAATGTCTAATGGGCATTAGAGCATGTGGTATACTATGCAATGGCTGTGTGATGTGTACTAGGCATTACGGTGTACATTTTTGGTGCATGCCCGTCCCTATTGTCTGTATTTTACAAAAATTTGTCAAGCCCTGGCATAATGTGTAATGGGCATTATGGTGTGTGGCATTATGTGTAATGGGCAATGCTGTGCATGGCATGATGTGTAATGGGCAATACTGTATGTGGCATTTTGTGTAATGTGCATTACAGTGTGTGGCATTATGTGTAATGGGCATTACAGTTTACATTTCTGCAGCGCGTCTTCCTTGTGGAATAAGTTTGCATTTATGCCCAATAGGTGGTGATGGTCAAGCCCAGTAGGTGGTGATGGACATGCCACTACAATGGTGCACCCCCTAAAAAAATGGGCTGCGCACACCTATGAGTCTGACCCTCCCACAACTCTGCATCAGATACAGGCTGATCAGGGCCAGAGCTGACATTACAGACCCACCCTAAAAACTCCTTGGTACGCCTGTGTTTTTCTGATACACCCAGAAAACATGCAGAAAACACTCCCAAACGCTGACTTCCTGTCATTCAATTTGCTGTCGCTAATTCAGCTTGCGCATGCACGCTATGATCGGCACACATCATTTGATAATTGTGAATTCGCACAACAGCGATAAACTCTGAATCAGGCCCTAAGAATAAATTGAAATGGGAGGATGTTCTTTCGCAGACAACAGCATATGGCTGCCTACTGTACTTGCTACTTCCTTCCAACAACATACTTATCTGACCGACCAGCCAATAGTGATTTTACCTTTGCCCTTTTGTTTTTACAGTAGCAAAGGGGCGAACTACTGGATGGTGTATGTAACCCTCTTGAAGCTTCTGCATACCAGATTTCATATGAGATGTTGTGTTCTTGGGGGTTATTCTATTTCACTCTTTCTGACAAAATCATTCTTAGATGGACAAATCCATGTGCACTGCAGGTGGGGCAGATGTTACTTGTGCAGAGAGAATTAGATTTGGGTGGGGTTTTACTTCAAAGTGAGATCTATATTGCAGTGTAAAAATAAAGCAGCCAGTATTTAGCCTGCACAGAAATAAAATAACTCACCCAAATCTAATTCTCTCTGCACAAGTAACTTCTGCCCCCCTGCAGTGCACATGGTTTTGTCCATCTAAGAAGGATTTTGTCAGAAATAGTGAACTGGAATAAGGCCCATAGTGTAGCTTTGCAGCAAATACAATAGTGTTTCCCGCACATTATCCATATCGTATACTGGTGCCCTCAGTACCTGCAAACGTTACAAAATAAAGTTTAACTCAATAGCCGAATTCTTATTGGCATATAGATACATTTTTGGGGGCCATGCTTAGTATTGCTTCTGTGGATACATTTTCTTTTCAATATTTTGAAATTCACGTGCCATTTATATTAAACCCATACTTACTTACTGTATGTGCAACACGTATTCTTCCCTGGTCTATTACTTACACCAAGCTATAGTATTCAGAGGATAGTATTCAGAGGAATCCAATGTACCCTGTAGTAGATCATTCTAAAAGAGGGTACAGTACATAGGAAAGATTGGAGTGCTAGGTTGCCCCATCCCCATCCAAAATATACATTAGCCTATAATCTGAAATTGTAAAGTTAAACTATTGAAATGGTGAATAGTGATCTATGGGACAAATTATTCTGCGTACACATTCAGATTTAACGCAATTGCATTTTGATTGACTGGAAGCCAGTATGTAAGGGAAGGAAACGTGGCGTTTTGTGGGTGTGTGGGTCTCTGACATCAGCGATGACCACTTCCAGCTTTTTGATTTAACCAAACGGAATTGTGGAAGTCCTTGATTGGTGCAGAAGCAACTGCTTTTTCTCATCTTAGAGATCGTTAGACACAAAAGTCCAATTATAGGTACCACCAAAACAATGATATACAATTTTAAACAATATAATGTTTAAGAGAGTGCACATATGACACCTGTCTAATTTTAAATACCAATAATAATTTATTAATAAATCACATAAAAAATCCAAATCATGGATACATATCACATATAAAAAAGAACAAATAAGCCAAATAGGCTGTTGACATACCCAACCTGGTTTGCAGGGAGCCACGGGGGGACACGGGCTGGCAGTGGGTTGCTGTAGAGGTAGTCAGACTGCAGCGTGAGACCAGCTCACTTCCAACTGCGTCTGCGAGTAGTCTGCTCGCACTCAGCCGGGGGCGGAAACTCGTCTTATCCACTGCTGCCCAGCGCTCTCCTGCTCCTCCGTAGTGACACTTAAAAGCAATCTCCACTGTTGTTAGCAGGTATTTACCGGGACCGGAACGTAGACTTGGACACAGATGATGTAACTGCGGTGTTTGTATTCCGTACCCGATGCCGATTTTTAGTATTAATAAAGCAAATTGCAAGTTTCTCCGTCATATATTTTGGCGGTTTCTTCTGAAGAATCATCTGTGTCCAAGTCTACGTTCCGGTCCCGGTAAATACCTGCTAACAACAGCAGAGATTGCTTTAAAGTGTCACTACGGAGGAGCACTTAATGCATTTCTATATGTTCAAATATATTTATCAAATGTTGACTTAGTAGAGAGGTTTATGTAACCTGTGCTTCTATTTCACAGAAATTATTTTAGAACATGTAACACAGTAGCATCTTGTCATGTTCTCATAGTCACAGATGTTGGCAGTGGTGGCTCCAGGGGAAGGGCTGCAGCATAGTCAAAAAATCATAAAGGAAACACCAACTGCCAGTGTATCCATTTGGAATGGCATTTGGTGGCAGTTCCTGTGCCTCACCTATTTGAATTTTGAACTGCTCAGCAGCTACACCTCTGGAGCCACCCCTGGATGTAGGTAAACAAATTTCCACAGTCACGTAAATGCTGTTTTGCATTCAGAGACAAGTTCCACATACAGGAAGTGGAGCACACAAGTGGATCCACGCCTCATTTGGGCTCCAGATAGATGGAACTAGTTGTATTCAATGATTCTACTGGTTTTATGTATTTAAACACTCTGCAAGACACATCTTGATTTTTTTTCACAGGAGAATTCTTAATTGCAGATAATTCCAATGTATACACATCAAACATATTTTACATAGAATTTCAGATAATAAAATATACAAAATACATTAAACAAATATACAGTATATGGCAAAGCACATCTAAATAACTTATCCAGAAGCCCTTATCCTCTTAAGATCAATTCTGAATAATTTAATATTTTATATGGACACATATTTTCAAGTCACTAGCTATTCTTGGATTAGAACTGAATTTTGCAATGCCAACAGAGTATATATGTCTATTTGTGAGCTAGACAATCAGCTTATATATTACAACTTACAGGCTGTGTTTGAAAAAATGAGTTGAGAGCTGACTACTTGGTAATATCACAATGGGGCAGATGTATTAAGCTTGGAGAAGAGATAAACTGGAGATAAAGTGGAGATAAGATAAAAGGAGATAACGCACCAGCCAATCAACTGTCCTTTTCAAACACAGGGGTAGATTTATTAAACTTGGTGAAGTAATAAACTGTATGGGTTTTATCACCGGCAAATCAGCTCCTACCTGTGAAGTTACAGGCTTGGTTTGAAAAATGATAGGTAGGAGCTGATTGGCCGGTGATAAAAACCAGATAGTTTATCACTTCACAGAGCTTAATAAATCTACCCCACAGTTCATTGGCTGGTGCTTTATATCCTTTCACTTTATCTCCCTTTTATCTCTTCTCCAGGATTAATACATCTGCCCCAATTTTATCTCTCTCAGAGTTTAAAACATACCCACATAGTCACTAGGCAGAAAATGATGAACACTGAAAGATACACTACTAAAGCTGGGTACACACTATGGCCCTTATTCAGATCTGATTGCAGTACAATTTGTTTGGAAAATGGGTAAAACCATGTGCACTGCAGGTGGGGCAGATGTAACATGTGCAAAGAGAGTAAAATTTGGGTGGGGTGTGTTAAAACTGAAATCTAAATTGCAGTGTAAAAATAATGCAGCCAGTATTTACCCTGCACAAAAACAAAACAACTCACACAAATCTAACTCTCTCTGCACATGTTACATCTGCCCCACCTGCAGTGCACATGGTTTTGCCCATTCTCCAAACAAATTTGTACTGCGATTAGATCTGAATAAAGGCCTATATGATATGATCCGTGAGCGATAACATTAGATTGTCACAGTGTCTTCCCAAAGGAACAATATAGGGCATAAACACTGATTGTTACCTGCCATGGTGCGGCACATCCCGGGACTACCCTGGGCGGTTGCCTAGCAGTGGTCTGCAGCGTCCAACCGGAAGGGGAAGCTTCTGGACAGCAGTGGGAAACATACTTCTGACCATTGCTAGGTTACAGAGAAGCCGGTCCCAGGAGATGTGATGCTGATTGGTGCTGAGGGCTAAGGCTCTCAGCTTAGAGGGCTGACTGATTTATGACAGGTGCTCCATGTCTGTCATTAGGCTGCTAACCTGCTCTTTGCTGATTGTCTGCAGCTCCAGTGATTGAGTGGTTGTTCCATAAAGCCCCAGTTGACTCTTACTCTGGCACCAGTTATAGTTCTTGCTTGTGCCTGAACCTGCATCTGGTCTGATTTCTGGTAGTATCCTGTGCCATTCTCCAGCCAGCTTTTGTATGTCGAAGTCTCCCAGCTGTCGCTCCTGTTCCAGTCAGTGCTGCGCGGGCTCATGCCCTAATCCGGTATCTCTATAGGTCACACTTACTGTATACTGTGTAATCCTGTCCGTTTCACTATTGTTTGCTTATGCTTAATACTCTGTAGCTAGTAGATACTTATATGTTGTACCGTTTTGGGGTTCTGTATTCTTATCCTTGAGTTCCCCTGTCCTGGTGATCCTTATTTGCCTTACCCAGCCTTTAATAGCAGCTTGTCTTTACTAAAACCTGGGGGCATCTGAGTACTGGGTGGACCTAATCCTCCTAGGAAAGGCAGCTGCTAAAGGTGAAGTCTTAGCATCAGAAGGCTAAAAGACCACTGGGCAAGGGCAAATCATAGCATTGATATACAGTAGTTAACAATATTGTTCAATGACATCACCAGCCCCCCTCCACCAAACACAAAGCTGCTGACTATATAGTCAGATGTTACTGCATGTTCAGACAACAGGAGGCCCTTTAACGACCGACGGGAGGGTGCATAATTAACGATATAGTGGGTACACACTAAACAATATCATTAACGATATCGTTTTCGTGTATATCATTAAAAAATATCTTATAGTACAGTAGGCAGCAGAAGGTTTACAATAGTTTAACTTTTATGTGGAACCAATGTTTTTATTAACTCACCTATTTCTTATGACACTGATAAGATCATATTGTAAAAGTCATTCATATTACAATAATGGAAATGATCACGTAATTGAAGACTACATCTACACTGTGTGTTCTGACCTTGCAGGGGAATGACTTCATAACTGCCTTATTTTC
This sequence comes from Crinia signifera, assembly GCF_055691185.1. Taxonomy (NCBI): domain Eukaryota; kingdom Metazoa; phylum Chordata; class Amphibia; order Anura; family Myobatrachidae; genus Crinia; species Crinia signifera. The sequence continues at coordinate 385,241,016 of NC_139217.1, forward strand.
ATTATGACTCTTGTCTACTTTTGCTGACATCCTGAGAGAACTCGTCTCATAAATCTCTCACTGCTTCAGCTAAATGTTTGCTTTTCTCCAGCTCAATGTTTTATTTAACTCATTTTGCATTTTACACTAATACTATTCATATAAGGTAAATATTGGCAATTGGTTTGCTTATTTAGGTCAATGTTCTAGGTCAGAATATTGTGAAAACAAAGACTGATGAACGATGCTAATGATAATGGTTTACCTTATTTGCCAGGGTGAAGGAGACAGCTATACAGTATATAGATTTTATCTCAAAAGTTGGTATATTTAATAGGACCAGGTAGATGTGGATAACATTGTGACCCTTGTTATTTCAGTTATTATTATTGTGTGCGGTACTTGTTTCCTATCTGGGCGCCCGTCGCGGGCATCGCGGGTACATTTATGTCTGGCCGCGACGCGACCGACGCGATGCCCGCGATTTCCCATTGAAACCAATGTTAAACATGGAAATCGTGTCGGTCGCGTCGCGGCCGGCCATAAATGTACCCGCGATGCCCGCGACGCGATGCTCCCGATTTCCCATAGGAATCAATGTTAAAAGGCCCGATGGCCACGATTTTACTGTTAAATGCCTCAATGGACCCGATTTGCCCATAGGAATCAATGTTAAATGGGCCACAGAGCCCAAATACCCCCAATTAACCCTTAAATGTCCCCCCCAATTTTTGACGCCACCCCACGATCGACGCCAACCCGAAGCGTGGCGAGCGCAGCGAGCCCGCGAGGGGCGGCGGTACGCGTCCTCCGACCTTTTCATGCCCTACTATCCACTAGGGCGTGGTGTGAGAATATAATAGTGTGGCGAGCGCAGCGAGCCACCGTGCCCGAAGCGTGGCGAGCGCAGCGAGCCCCCGGAGGGGACGCGGATAACTGTGAAGGTATCCGCGTCCGCTCGCCACGCTTCGGGCTCGGTGGCTCGCTGCGCTCGCCACACTATTATATTCTCACACCACGCCCTAGTGGATAGTAGGGCATGAAAAGGTCGGAGGACGCGTACCGCCGCCCCTCGCGGGCTCGCTGCGCTCGCCACGCTTCGGGTTGGCGTCGATCGTGGGGTGGCGTCAAAAATTGGGGGGGACATTTAAGGGTTAATTTGGCCTATTTGGCCCCAAATCGGGTCCATTGAGGCATTTAACAGTAAAATCGCGGTCAATCAGGATTTTTAACATTGTTCCCTATGGGAAAATCGCGGTCATCGCGGTCATCGCGGCCATCCCAATTTACCCGCGATGCCCGCGATTACCGCAATGACCGCGATTTTTACCCCCGATGACCGCGATTATGATCGTGGGCGCCCAGATAGGAAACAAGTACCTTGTGTGCTAATATCATGTAAAAATCAACTTTAAAAAAAACTTATGGGCACAAAGCACATTTTTTTCTCTAATGGACAAAACCATGTTGCAATGCAGGTGGGGCAATTGTAACAGGTGCAGAGAGAGTTAGATTTGGAGGATAGATTTCAGATTGCAATAAGGTTTGATTTTGGCTTGTTCTTTGTAGTTGATGCTTCAACCACCACAATTTCCAGCAAGCTTGTTCTCAGTGTTTAGCAATTATTTAAAATGTATTATTACAAATGTTTACACAGGTAATAGTAAAAAAGGGAAATTTCATTTTGAAATTAATTATTTATATGAGCTTGAAGTGGTGGATATTGTGCTATTTGGTGGTGGAACTTTCATCGTTCAGCAGGTGAATAGCCCTTCTCCATCTGCAAACAACTTGCTGTCTATGCTTCCTCTGAGACAGCAGTGGTTCACAAACTTTTTGAATTACGGCACCCTACATTATCCAAATTCTTTTTCTGGTACCTCTAGACCTTAAGTTTTTGAAAAATTCAGAAAAAAATTGTGTTCATATGTCATCCTTAGGTTCAGCTATGTGGTGAGGACAGGATCACTTCTGTTTGTCCATATATTTGATGATGGAATGGCACAAACAGTTTTGCCTACATTAACATACTGTACATCCTTTGAATTGTTGCTGGGCTCCCCTACAAGTCCTGAGGTTCTACAGAGTCCATAGCACCAAATTGGGAACCACTGGTCTTGGCAGTAGTAGGATGTCTTTTGTTGATAGGACTGAGAACATTTTCAGTGAAGTTTCAAATGTCTGTAGTAAACTATTAATTACAGCTTTTTATGTGAGCCCATTTTCACAGATTACAGATTCAGCACAGCTAAACACATTGGGGAACTATCGCATGAAATCCATGTTTTTTTTAACGTAATTGTAAATGTATTCTATCTGCACCACTCCTAATCCAGCTTATTTCTAGAACAAGCAGAAAATAAATGTTTCGGAAACAGATCGGCAAGCCCTCGCACAGGGAACATCTCCATTTCATCATTCTACCCACTTTAAGTCATGTAATTAACAGACTAACACATCTGCCACATTATTTGTTACACCTACAGACTACCCAAACGTCATAGTATTTTGTGTGTTCTTACACTCCGCCATCTGCATTCATGAATGTGCCATTTTGCTTGGCAATGAATAAAGAGTCAACGACAGCAGCAGCAGAAAATCTAAAATTCTGTGCAGTGTCCAGTCTTCATTGTTTGCTGTAAGTATATCCCTCATATACACAGATCCCCGCAATTAGCATGTATTGGGCTTGTATTCTTAAGCACTTATTTATTATCAATGTAATCGTTCTTTTAAGTTAATAGTAGGATCTGTTTTTTAGAACAGTGAAACAAGCTCCCTTTGTTTATAAATTTTAGTAATGACAATTGTCTACAAAGCAGTATCGGTATAAACACAGTAAGCTGAGAATCAAAGACATACAGTATGAAAAATTTATACTGAGTAATAACTATAATTTCGCACCAACCTATACTTTTTCTTAGTCCCAAAATAGCAGTTGTGAAGATATGTTTTCTCTTATTGTTCTTCATTGAACACTTCTAGTAAAAGAGAATATTGTACACATAAAGGATGGAGCCATTTTTGTTTCACAGTCTAGGAATATGGAATTTTTATAAAAACGTAGGTGTTAACTGTTTGAGTCGACACAAGTTTTTTTTATTACTGCTAATGTTTATTGTTTTGTTGCGTATTTTGAGAATGCGACGTTAGTGTATACTGTTTTTAAAAGGATATTTGCTAACTAAAACCAGAAATTCATGATGATGACCATAACCAATTGCATTGCATTCCACATGTTACCAAATATGTATATTTCCCTCCTGGTAGTGTTGTTGTAATACTTATTATGTTAATGACCAAATATTGTTGTAGAACTCAGCTTTCTAACTCTTTGTTATAAACCATCCATGGCATGAGTTGAAACTTGGGAATATACAGACATTTTATTGTGCTAAATAAATATGCTACAAACACAAAAAAGTGCAATGATGTTAAAGAAATGCAATATTTTATAAAATTAACAGAAAAAAAAATAATATTTTTGCATAAGTTACCAGACCAGCAAGTAACCAATATTACCTTAAATAATACATAATAAAAAATGGCTCTACAGAGACAAGCATGAGGAGTCTGAAATGGACAATGCAACCAATAACATGTATGCACATACGTAAAAGAAAAACAAACAATTTAAAAAAGTTAAATCTAGAGCTGCTGGGAAGATGAATCCACAATTGTAATATTCATTGTTGTTAATCACATTCTTATACTCAGACACTATTTCAAATACTAGGAGGGGTCTATTTTGTTTTTACAAATGCATTACTATACAGTGATCATTGTGAATATTTTTATATCATGTGTCCGGTAATTAATATACATAACAAATATTGTTGAAATTAGCAGTCTGTGACTAAATTTGATTCATCCTGTAAAATATGTATTGGCTAACATACAAAGATTTCTACAGTTGATTGATCTATTTATCTATATATATATATCCTCAGTGCCTTCTGGTTACAATGGATATGTGCAAGAAGAAATCAGGCAGCAGCACTCAGAGGGAACTTTTTGTAAAGCGTGTATTCAGCAGTCAATATATCAAGTACCAACGTTTCAGGCCAACAACACCCCTTTGTCAAGGTGCAGAGTGGAAAGAACCTCCTTTCCACTATGCACCTTCACAAAGGGCTGTTGTTGCCCCAAAACTTTGGTACTTGATGTATTGACTGCTGAATACACGCTTTACAAAAAGTTCCCTCTGAGTGCCTCTGCCTAATTTCTTCTTGCACGCATATATATATATATATATATATATATATATATGTATATGTATGTGTGTATATATATAAATATATATATATATACACACACACCTATTTTTTTACACAACAATAACATTAGATTTGTTCTTTCCTCTGCAATCTTTTACAGCCACTGTATTTAACATGATCACTGTTAATTTATCAAATTATTTTTAGATAACATGGGAAAGACATAACAATTTCTGCCTAGTATTTTATAATAATTAGAATTTCTCACTGGAGTTTTATAAGAATTTGAATAATTTCTGCAACCAGATGCAATGATTTCACAGATTCTTAAAGTAGCAGCTACCGTACTTGTTTTGGTAATACAGGGATATCCAGCAGTTCCTCCAGTTGACTGAGTACCGCTGTCATCATCTTTAACAAGCCAGATGTTAATGTCCACCTGCCAGAGGACTACTGCTAGGCATTCATGTGCAAATATTTGTACAGTAACAGATCCATAAAGAGCAACACTTGCATTCTTCATGTCATCTGTATAATAATATTTATCTGCTAACTTTGGTCACACACGTGTTCGCTGAAACAGATAACGGTTATTCTCATATACTTTTCAAATATTTTCCCACTAGTTTTTATCGCAGTTTCTGCTGGTTGTTAGGTTCTAGCTGTTTTAGTTATGCATTGATTATTAACTTTGGAATAGTGAATCCATATGAAAATGCATAAAAAGTCATACAGTACATTTAACATACAGTACATTTTATGACAGCATATATATATATATATAGCGAGAAGTAGAACAATCATTTTCTTCCACCCGCAACATTTTTGTTCCTAGTCACTTTTACTTTTTATTTAGTACATATTTACATATATAAGTCCAGATTCGTTTAAATATGTAGAGTGAAAATAACTAAAGGTTATTCATGTGAACGGGGCCAATCATAAGAGAAAGTCACAAAATTCTTCAATATACTTCCAGGGCGATGGATACACCTAAATATATCACCATATACTATACCATAAGAAAAATAGAGGTAGGGAGACCGATGGATAGAGGTACACCAGAAAAATGTAAAATTGTGTTATTTTTAATAAGGTACACTAGCAACATTGGGAATAATATAGGGTTGGATTAGTGCAGCGCTCTGCTTCTTGGTGTGTGTGTTATGGGATAAATGACAGGCAGGGTTTGAAATACTCAATAAATTTTACGTGAAAAAAAGGGTGCAAACACACTTTTCATGGGTAGCGGTACAGTGGGAAAACAAGCTGTAGACAGTGGGGTGCACTGATCCCAACGACCGCAATGTCTAAAGCTTGCAATGATTACTTAGCCTATATACTAATTTGTTTTGTTGTATCAATTACTGTTAATCTGTCATTACACGCAATAGTTTTCCCACTGTACCCCTACCCATGTAAAGTGTGTTTGCACCCTTTTTCAAGTAAAATTGATTGCGTATTTCAAACCCTGCCTGTCATTTATCCCATAACACACACACCAAGGAGCAGAGCACTGCACTAATCCAACCCTAAGTTCAGCAACCCAATCCAGATTGGTTGTCTGGAAAGTGAAGCAGCTAGCACCGAACAACTGAGTGCAGTGCACAGGCACAAAAACAACTTTAAATATTGGGAATAATATAACTATTATAAAAAAAACATAATGTAGTTATAATAAACACATATACAGTATATAAAAGCACATGTAACTTATATATAGAACCTGTAATGGAGCAGAGCCACCTGGATAGTTGTCTATAGATCCTATTAAGTTCATTGGGTATAGATATTTTAGAGCATCTAACAGCTGAAATTGCAAATGTAGAAGTCCTATATGTACAATATTAACAGTGGATCCAGTGAATGACTCCAGAATGTTGAGTGCCTGTGCGTGCAGTTTGTGCAGTTGAGTTCAGGATTAGCAGAGGAGTTTAGATGGTAGACCCAGGTGCTGATGATGATTGCAGGTTAAGGTACATTGTAGTCCACAGGTGCAGATGGTCATGAAGTGTCGGCAGCTATGTAGGTGAAAATTCTCGATGCATGGTCAGGAAAGTTTCAGGATATTAGTGGTGCTGGTAGTAGAAATGAATGTGTTTCACTGGATATACAAGCTTCATCACATGCAATGTTTTTTTTTATAGGTATTTACTATTCACTTACAGTATGTTGTTAATATAAATTAAATAATAACAATCATTCTACAGTTTTCTGGTGTACTTAAATTCATCATTGTCACGTTGCTCCACCCCCAAATCTCCTTATATGATTCTTTTCAAGGGACTCTTCTGTTAGGACTTGATGCTGCAGTTGCGAATTGTACTTTGTTTTTTTACATTACTTAATTGCCACTGTATATTTTAAGTTTATAACAACATACTTTACCTCTTTCCCTTCTACTCTGACTCAATAAGTGTGTAGAGTCATTATCTCTATTATTTCATAAGATATTACTTTAATAATGGTGTTAGCAAGCCAAATCAAGCTACCATTAAATGAGCTTGATAGTTTTTCAGAATACACCATAACCATTGCAGACTATACAGTGGGTGTTTCTGAAAGATGTAGACCCATAACTTTAATGTAGGGTACACACCAGAATGACCATGATCGTGCAATGATTTCCTTGAAATCGTACGATGGTTGCACAATCTGTTGGCGAACACGATCTGCACAGGATCTGCAAACGATCTACTCACGATCTGTACCCAAACCAATGTAGATGACAAATCTTTAGTGCAGCAGGTAAAATCTTCAAGGCGACCAAACAACCGACAGGGACACACATTGGATCAGAATTGCATTGAAAACATGCCCAATTCTGCTTTTTTTACATACAATGGTCGAAAATGCATCAAAATTGGGGGAATTGAGCCCTAGTGTGTACCCAGCATAATACTGTGGCCAGATTGCCTACAATATATGCATATTGAATGTAGCCAATTCTTATTATCACTGATAACCATAAAGAATGCCTGCTTTCCCATGAAATTCAGTTTGGTACATCTCCCTATCTAAAATTATGTTTTTTTATTCACCATTAATAATATATATTTTGAACCATAAGAAGCTAGGCTTCATTAAACTCAACAAAATTCATAAAATATAAATAAGGCCAGATAGAATATCCCCACCTGCACTGATGAACACATCCAGCTTCTCCTCATCCCTGGAATTGTTGTATATACTCAGCAGCTGATTTTGAGGGTGAAGTGAGAACTGGTTAGATACAGATGTGGCTGTATTGAGGTAAGGGAAATAAGGTAAAGGAAAGAAGTAGTGTTGAGTAATGCTGGCCACACTTCAGACCAACTTTCCTCCAACCATCCAACTAGTTGGTTGAATGAAATAAAAACCTGGTACTGGATAGGAGCAAATGTAATTTGTAATTAAGTAATTTGTTTCCCAAATCGGAAAATGGACAACAACTGTCACTCAGACAAAGTACTGTAGTTGGACCTATTTGATTTAAACAATTTCACTGAATGTTTTTCCCCATTCTACTGAGTTTGCGAGCAAATAGCTCATTGGCATTTAACCCGATACAGTACCAGATTTTCAGTCCAACCAACCAACTAGTAGGATGGTTGGAAGGAAGTTGGTGTGATGTGTGGCCAGCATAAGTTAGTAACCTTGTGAATTGTGACTTATTTTTTTTTACCAGTAACTGCTTTTCATGCCATCTTTGGAAGGTCACACTTGATTTTCCAATAATTAAGTTTTAGGGTGAAAAACCATGGAACTTTCTAAATCCAATTTGCATCCTTAACAAACTACTTATGGCCATGTATTGTATATGATACATTAGCCAGAACCCTCAATTTTTTGGCAGTCTTATAAATAGCAGCACAAATGTTTCAAAATGTAATAGGATTTTTTTTGGCTCTCTTGTCCTTTAAGCCCATAGAGAAAACCTTGAGATTAATGCTGAGTTATGAATAATTTAACATGGCTAATGTATGTAGCAGTGTAAGTTATTGATTGTCCAGTTGGAACAAGTGCTACACACTATGTACTGTAAAGTAGCTCAATGGGTTCAGCACTGAGTCTGGGCTTAATGCACAATTCATTAAGTTGTTGACAAGATTTGCATTTTGTCCTGAGGGAAGTGTTATAAAGCACCTAAATATGAAGATTAAATTTTGGTACATTCAGTCTAGAGAAAGATTAGACAGTTCCAATGATTTTTCAATAAAAAAATGCTCCGGTGTAGTTTTAGGGGATATATACTGCTACTCTAATGAATAACAGGGGATAAAGTTAAAAATATTCAATAAAAATACTTGATTAAAAAAAAAAGGGATATAGTTATGTTATATCTTGAAAATGTGTGATTAATACATATTGGATTGGATATTAAGGGTAATTTTGGAAAAAATAGTTGTACGAACATTGTAAGCACTGCACCTTTAAATATCAATTCATTTAACACATTATTTCCTACAACACAAGGGCATATTAATGGGAACACATTTGTGGTCTGAGTCACTATAAAATAAGCACATTTTGCATATTTCTTTAAAAAGATATGTTTCATTGTACTTTCTTATAAATAATAATGTTCATTTAATTCATCTTCTTGTCAGCTAATGATAGAAAACAGTTTCAAGAATGTTCAGTACTATATTCCCTGGAGAATAGAGTCAATTTACATTAGGCGCAAAAACATTCGGAAATAGACGCATAGTAAGACATTTTGGACTTTGGTAGCCAGTACCAGCTGTTCATGAAAAGATCCTTTTCAACATAGTTTTAAAAAATAAAGATACAATCATCATAGTTATCTTTGTACTTTCAAAATTCTAAAGAAGAACAAAAGTAGTATTTACTGTATATACTTAAGTCTTTTTTATAAATTATAAAACTCAAGTCTCTTCCCAAAGGGAAGTATAATGCACTTTTGTGTTTCCTTTGCCAGCAAATATTTGGATCACATTAACAAATACAATAAAGATGATATTGCATCCTAATCCCCATTAAGAATCAACTTTTGGGTTGGATGATCCGTCATTAATAAATGTGCTCCTTAAGACCATGTAACTCATCAGCAAATCGTACTCATTTCCAAACAAAAAAAAATGGGTAATACCCTCTTCAGTAGGAAATTAAAATACCGGTAATCAGTAGAGTTGATTTGTTTTTGTCTGTGTGAACAGCAAATATCCTTTGGAAGACATAGAGGAGTTTGTCGACAACAATGACAAAATGAGCATATGAGGTAAACTCCCCTTGAAGTAACAATGAGTTTACATGTCAGGAGTGAGTTCGGTTGTATCCAACACCTAAATGTTTCTCTAACCATATCTCTGCTAATTGAGCAGCAGATGCAAATGTACTTGCTTTGGAGCCCAAGCACATTTTGTACTGTTTAGGATTTAAATTAGGGTCACATTGGACAGTATGAAAAACATGAACTACCCCCGTTTCTTGACTTCGAAAAGCTTTGAGACCAGAAGATATAACTTTCGTGAAGAGGTCCACATCTTCTAGCCCCCAACCTTGAATTGATGTATCAAACCCACCAATTTTCAAGAGATCACTTTTATAAATGCATGTAATCCCAAATCCATAGTCTCTCCAAAAGCCTGTTTTTTTGGTAAAGACAAAGTTGCTGTCTGCAGGAGGACTTCCGCCATATATAACTTTTGGATCATACTGACTAAATACAATTGGGTAATACACTTGTTGTCCCTGAATTGTGTTATCCCGGCATCTTTGTAGAAAGTCTGCTGTGAAAATCAAGTCTACATCACAAAAAAGTAGTAGAGTGTCATTGTCAAACTGAGCAGATCCCTTATCAAGACTTAAACCTCGAGAAAATTGTCCCGACATTTTCATTATGGACATGTCTGCTTGGGGATACTTATTTTGGTATGCTTCCATGAGTTCCATATGCTTATTGGAGTCAGGGGTTGTTTCATGGTCAAACAGTATAATGACCAGCTTCACATTCTGCTTGGGAATCAGGCAGGTCTTCTCATAGTTGTCCATGAACCTCATGAAGATGTCGTATCGTCCAGTAAGGGGAACAAGGAAATGTATTTTCTTTTCACTGTTTTCTTTCATTTCCTTAGTTATGTGAAGCGCAGAAAACATTTTCAATGAATTGGAGAAAAAAGAAAATGATTGGGTATCGCTATTAATGCTCTGCAGAAAGCTCTGCACATCCAGCTCTTCTTCTTCTTTGAAAAATGGTTTACTAAAGGATTGTTGCAGGTATGCATGGCGTCTTACCGGGACAGTGAGTTTTCTACCTTTATGCCTTTTGTATAGAAGAAGCAAATCTAGTACATATTCTACTCCATACAACGGATGGATCCTGCGGTACCCATACTGAATTTCTTTAAAATCAATTAACCGTCCTCTGGATTTGGCGTTCTCATTGATCATTTCCATTACTTGCATCACTGTGTCATCTAAAGACACCCTGAGAAGGTTATTCAGACTCTGGCATGGAGGAGCATTCGCAGACATTGAATAAATATGTTTGCCTGTGAGAAACTCCCATTCGATTACTTCATTTCTTTCCCGGGGCTGAAATCTGTTGAAAGATGGCATCATACCAAGCTGCTGGTCTAGTTTGCTTATCTCTGTGTTACTAAGCTTGCTCATCAAGACGCTTTCTCTGTGAAGCTGGATGGTGTGAAAGCGTAATTCAGAGATTTTCCGGCTCAGTATATAATTATGCAGCCTGTACTGGTATGCTGGTCTTTTATTAGGGTGTAGTGTTATAGCTGTATGGATTTTGCTGTTGTGTAAATCTTGTATATATCCTTTTCTGTTGTGTTCATAATTTTCATGGAACAGTTGCTGCATCTAGAAAGAAAACAAAGATAGCCTGTAAATATTGATATATCGAAACAAGTTAATGTTTCCAATGTTATTCAGACTCAAAGAAGAACAAAGTAAAAAACGTATCTAAATAATATAAATGATGTACTGTATCCGCAGGCTAACATACTAAAATTATTTTATACAGACAACTATTGTCAATGTTATTTACTAAACACAGTAACAGTCTAGTTCGGTGCAGTGGGAGACTGACAATGCAGTTCAATGTTTTTAATAAAGTAATGTTATGCGCTGTAGTCCATAGCAACTAAACATTCCTTTTGTAAACACAAAAAAATGACAGAATGTTATTGGCTGCTATGGATTATGCAAATTGCAATATGGGTCTAATTAAGATCTGACCACAGGGCAAATTTGTTCTCAAAATGGGCAAAACCATGTGCACTGTAGGTGGGGCAAATGTAACATGTGCAAAGAGAGCTGGATTTCGGTGAGTTATTTTGTTTCTGTGAAGGGTAAATACTAGCTGCTGGATTTTTAAGGCTCATGCACACTGGGTGACTGAGCTGAAAGCAGCTCAGTTTACTCCTCTGAGTTGCTTTCAGCTCGAAAGCCGTCCAGCGTGTATGGGGCAGTGATGAGCCTGGCCGCCCACCAGCAGATGAGCAGCGGAGTGGACGGCTTTCCATAGCATCCTGCTATGGAAAGTCGTCCACCCTGGGGAAAATCTCTAAAAGGGGCGAAAAACGCTCAGTGTGTATGGGAAACAAGGCCATGTCCCCTTAGAAAAAAGTGAGTGGCAAATGCTATACATGCCAAACAATACATGGTCCAGATAATTAGTACCACCCCCACCCATTCCCTACCCTGGTTATAACAGTATCTGGCAGAGCCTTCAGTGACTTTTTTTCCAAAGCACCCAGCCAGCCATATGTTCTTTTTATAAACCTTAAGGGGTGTACACACGGAGCAAATTTGTGCTATTTTCTAAGCAATCTGACTAGATTGCTTAGAAAGTAAGCACAGATCTCTCCGTGTGTATGCTCCGTGAGGTTAAAGATCTCTTGCTAAGTAAGTCAGTGCATGCAGTCAAAATCTAGTCAGATTGCTTAGCAAATGACTGCAAATCTCTCTGTGTGTACAGAAAGAGAGATACTGATCGCAATCTCTCATTCTGAACAACTAACCGGCCTTTTTTTGCTTAAGTAAATTTGCTTAGAAAACTTGCTTAGCAAAATTGCTTAGCACAAATCTCTGCGTGTGTATGTGCTCTCCATGGGAGATCTTGACACCAGCAAAATTGCTTAGTAAAATTGCTTAGCAAAATTGCTTAGCACAGATATCTACGTGTGTATGCCCCTTAAGGAAAATAACACTTTCTGAAAATGTTGTAAACTTATTTTTGCCCAGTGCCTTAAGGGGCATACACACAGCGATTTTGTGCTGTTTTCTAAGCAATCTGTCTAAATTGCTTAGACAGTAAGCACATATCTCTCTGTGTGTATGCAAGTGACTGCAAATCTCTCTGTGTGTGCAAAAGGAGAGATACTGATTGCAATCTTTCATTCTGAACCACTACCCGGCCTTTTTTTCTTGCATAAGCAACATTGCTTAGCACAAATCTCCGCATGTGTATGCGCTCTCCATGGGAGATCTGGACACAGGGAAATAGCCTACCCTAAATAGCTTAGCAAAATTGCTTAGCACACATCTCTAAATGTGTATGCCCCTTTACAAAGAGAATTTAGAGTTAAACCAGGAATTGTTCATTATAGTCATAGAAATAATAAATGGGTACTTATGTATTATCTGGGCTCCCATGTTAAATGCACCCCATTTTTTCATACCCCTACTATCCAACTACGCATGGAGTTGATTTTATATAGTGTGGCGAGCACAGCGAGCTACCGTGCCCGAAGCGTGGCGAGCGCAGCGAGCCCCGCTGGGGGACACGGTCTCATAAAAAAAACGGGAGCCCAGATATTACATAAGTAACGATAAATGTAAGATGACATTGAAAAAGGTTTCATGGATTTTCATATTCTTCTTTCAGGTTTCCAGGCTTCTTATGTGTGTGTACTTTAAATGAAATATTATAGTTTGGCATTTTGGGGAGCAAACAATTGCAAACTGTACAGTACAAGGTTCCACAATGTACTTACAGATAAACGGAAAGGTTACATAATATACTTGAATGCTGGTAGTCTGTTTGCTCACAGATAAAAATAAAAAAAATATCAAAACTAAGAACACTAATAATAAAATATGAGGGAAAAACCTCAGAGTACAGTCATCTGATATATGGCTTTTTAATCTATTTATTTTTTTGTGGCCCTCAGCTTGCCTATGGATTCCCATAGCCTGCATTCCATTACTTAATTGATTTGATTGCGTGTGTAAGCGTGAGTCACATACATCCAGTGCCTGTATAAATCATACTTGCTGTCTACTCTATAACTAAGATAGGACCGTGCCACTGACAATATTGTAGCATCCCTGAGCTACATGTACTAGTCTTACAGTAATGGATTTTAGGCATGTATACTTTAAAATGACAGATGTTCTGAATAAGTGAATATGTATCATTTCCTCTCATGGGGGAGACCTCATTCTGGGAAATAGTATGTTCAAAGCTTCATAAAGCGGGCACAAATATCTCCATTAACCAGGATTATGATATTCCTGCGCAGCGTACAGAGAGAACACATCTACCAGATTGCTGGGAGTACAGCTGCTGAGTTTATATTCTGCTAGCCGTATATCCATTTACTCTGAAATCTGAGCCAGAATATCCATTAAGTTCTTTACAAGTTCGTGTTATTACAGGACAATGGCAGCTGATTTAAATAGCCCAATAACGCAATTCATGATGTCAGAATAACAAATTTGTGTAAACCTTTAATTCAAGGTCGTTAATCTCATGAGATAAAAATACATATAGGGTCAAAATATGTTAAAGACAATTCTCATGATGTCATCCAAACTCAGTGTCCTTGTTTTTACAGTTTTATATGTTCATTCGAACAACTTCGCAAACTACTTACAAAGTAACACTCTTTGTTAAAGACATTTCCTTTAACTGAATAAAATGATACAGGGGAGTAACTAGATATTCGTACGCCCCATAGCAAAAGTTTGTAAGGGCCCCCTATTTAGCAACTGATGATGATAAATGTATGTAAAACATATTACTTAGACAGTAAAGAAGGGCCCCCTTCTGCTCTGGGCCCATAGCAGCTGCACCCCTTGCACCTCTGGTAGTTACGCCCTTGAAATTATATAAATGGAACCCTTTGCCCCATCGCAGTATTTATTAGTACTTGCCAGGGAACTTGGCAGCAGCTGGGCCAAAGTGGGAGTGCAAATATTAAGCCACGACTGAATGGTGACACTGAATGGTGACACAGTGATAGGCATATGGATGTTTTCCCTCTGTGCATGGGTCCTTAAGTTTACTGCATGGAGGTGCTGAGATCCATGCAATTTGATGGGAGTACCTGTAAGGTTACTGGGATTGCTAACAGTTGGGAGTAAGTGGGTGTCAGTGACTGCTTATACAGATGCAGATGCACTAACATCGATGGCTATGGACATTCTCTGCCTGACATACAGTAGACAGCTGCAATGTTGAGCCAATGTTGTGCTGATTGTGTGTCTTTTTACATTTACAGTACATCAGTTGATTTCTCACACAAACCGTAATGCCCATTGCATATAATGCCACACAAACCATAATGCCCATTGGAAATTATGCCACACAAACTGTATTGCCCCTTACACATTATGCCACAAGAACTGTAATGTCCATTATACATTATGCCACACAATCCATAATGCTTATTACACATTATGCCACACAAACTGTAATGCCCATTACACATTTTATCACACAAACCATAATGCACATTGCACATTACAGTATGCCACACATCGTAATTTCTATTACATATTATGCTACACACAGTTATGCCTCTGACACTATTTTATGTCCCGAACACAATTTTTTTTTTATCTACATGCTCATTGCCAGGGAATACATGCTCCTTGCTGGGGATTTCTTGCTTGCTGCCAGGGGTTACTTGCTCATTGCCAGTGGTTTTATGCTTGTTGCCAGGGGCATTACATGCTCATTGCCAGGGGGTGTTACATGTTTGTTGCCAGGGGACTTTACATGCTCGTAGCCAGGGGGTGTTACATGCTCATTGCCAGAGGGAGTTACCTGCTCATTGCAAGGGGGAGTTACATGCTCATTGATGGGGAAGTTACATGCTTATTGCCGGGGGGAGTTACATACTCGTTGCCAGGGGGTTACATGCTCATTGCAAAGGGAGGAATTGTACATGCTCATTGCCAAGGGGATTTATATGCTCGTTGCCAAGGGGGTTACATGCGCATTGCCCAGGAGGTTCCATTTTAACAGTGGACCAGCACTCATGGAATCTGCAATTCCAGGTAGTGCTGGGCAAGCTACGGTCCTCTGAGAGACACTAGAAGTAAGGCAGGATTACCATACAGATCTATCACTGCTACCAATGTACAATATTGCGGACCAAAACTGTTTTTTATGTTTTTGCAAACATAGTGGCATAAAATTATCATCAGAAAGTAGCTGTTATTTAATAGCACTGAATGACTGAATTGTTTTTGAGATTATGTAAATATACATAGAAAATGAAATGGCCTTAATGCTATTGGGGGTTTAATGTAATTCCGCTACACAGTGGTTCAATAAACACTCTAAAGAAAAGTGTTATTAGTTCCGGTAAAAACACTTTCATATATTTGTTTATATCCACTAGCTAAGACCATATAATATATTGTATTCCTTGCCCAAGAAAAGATTTCTGCTCGAGGCAGTGAATTGCTTACAAAAGATTAATTTTGTGAGCCTGAGCAAACATTACTGTTACAATATACTTTACACCAGTCCACAAGCTTTTCTCATTCTAAGCACAAACTGTGTTCTAGGCAGATAAATAAAGTGAATGTGAGATAATTACAAATTACTCCATAGTACTATAGATTATAAACTTTCTCCAATTACAGGTTAGAGAAAAAAGTCCATAAGAAGTCAGAGGCCCAAACTCAGCAGGGATTTATTATGCAATTCCCTGTACAGTTCCCCAATGAAACTGGACCCATTCTGCTCATGTACAGGATGGTACTTGCGATGGCATCGCTATAATGCAGGAAGGAACAGGGGAGGTTGGCGTTCCTGGAAAACATTTACTGTGCATGGAGAGGCCAAGAATTATGTCATGAACAGGGTTTCCTTGACCTCACAACGGCATATGTCAAATTGTAGGCATACTGTAGTTCAGAGTGCCAAAGATCAATGGTCTTTTCATCAGGTTGGTGCAATTGTAAGTGGATCATCGACCATGTGCCTACTGTACACTACCACGGGGAGGTGACCGTCAAAGAAAACTACCCCAGTGTGAATCCAAGTGGATCTACAGTCTAAACACCATCTTAACAAAGTGGCTTAATGAGAAAGTTCCCTGGAACATTTTTCTACTATCTAAGTGTGCTGTGCGTTGCTCATAGGGTCACATTAGTGGATATTATCCAATCACATGATTTTCATCCCAAATGATGTGATGTAATTTTCAGTCATGTGCAGTCCCGTGAAGTTGGACCCCTTTACAAACCATGCCCTTAAATCAAGAGTATCTACTGCCTATTAACTGCTTAAGTCCTAAGGATGTACTCAGTATGAACATTAAAAATGCTGTGGATGAGACTTACTCATCCTCAGCAAATAAAAGAGAAATTGGCAACCAAAGCCCCACCAGTTATTTCTATTATAGGAGAGTGGTTAATTGGGTCACACTTTACTGACATCATTAAGCACTAATGCTAGTAGGGATGGACTCGCCATGCATGACAGTAAAAAAGAAATGACACGTACAGAAGGTGATTGGGATCATCTACTTTTGAACCTTAATCATGTATATGAATATGCTGGTAAAGTGCTGATACCATTA
Organism: Crinia signifera; assembly: GCF_055691185.1. NCBI lineage: Eukaryota > Metazoa > Chordata > Amphibia > Anura > Myobatrachidae > Crinia > Crinia signifera. Next base: position 385,257,994 of record NC_139217.1, read on the forward strand.
AAATGTTTGAGTGCATTTTAATTTTATGCCATCATTTTATTGCCATCTCCTGCTTAACAACATTATGTTGATATGCAGAATTAGGCTGTGGGTAGGGAAGGTTAGGTTTAGGTGGCAGGGCAGTTAACATAATTACCAGACCCCTGTCAGGATTCCCTCTTTTAGGATGCTGGCGTCGGTATTCTGACCCGGTCATCTGTATATATTTTGCTAGTTTAAAGTATAATTTAAGTGAGCTCTTTAATATGAATCCAACTCAATATCATCCCAGAGCGCAGTGATGGAGGCTAGTCTCTATTTAATACATAAATAAACAAACCTCTTTAAACGAGCAGTAAAGCAAATCACATTCTTTCTTAATCCAATGAAATGATAATTAATACAGCAAGAGGTTTTACAATTACATATTTCACAGTTTGAATCCTACACCAGTGAGTACACCAAATTCCGACTAGATTCCAGGGTAATAAGTAATGTTGTTTGCCAATGTGTGAATGACATAAATTTGCCAATGTGTAAATGACATAAAATAACAGCAGGTTTTGATTTTTGATATGCACTGGTTTGCATATACAGATGTGCCCACTTACATCTAGCCTCTTTGCACATTAAACAGTCCTTCTAGTTACACCATGCCTTGGCATGACTTCATAGTACTGGGTTCCATTTAACTTTTCAAAATTAAAATTCGCAAAATTATGCATATCAGATGCACACACAGCTTGTGTTGATTAAAATGATATGTGGCATGCCTATATTTTATGTGCGACCAATGCTGTAGCATTTTTTTGCAGATACAGTTGCAGATACACATAGAATATACACATGCCATGTATCATTTTAATCAGCAGCATTAAAATGATGCGAGTAAGCTTGCTAACACAAGGTACAGTATGTCCCGCTGCATGGTTTTTTGAGGCAAAATGTATGAGGACACATCTATATGGTTAAAAATGTGGATATGGATGGACCAAAATCCTTATGTTATATATTTTGGATTTAGCAGTGACCCTCTCTATCCTCTTTAAAGGTGGTGTGGCCCTGTGGAATACTATAGCTGTATCTAACTAACTGCTAACCAAGGGTTGTTTGTGCATAACTGTGCATCAAGTGTTTATTGTATTGGTGTATTTATAATGGGTGCCATGTGTGTAGTGCTTTTCCCATAGATCTACGCAGGTGCATTACAAACTGAACCCTCTATTGCTCAGACTCTATAGACTCTACATGGCAGGCGGTAGAGAGGAGGGAGACGTAACGCAGAAGACTGCAAACAGGTCTCCTTTTCTCTTAAAATGTTCCTGGGTCACTGTGTCCTATGCAACCAGATGTATTCCTCATAGAAACAAGAGTTTATAGTACAAAACACAAGTTTTATTTAAACCTGAAGACAGATCAGTAGTAACTAAATATTAATATTAGCAATACATATAAATAATTCAAATGATGCTTGAAGAAACATCAAAAGGTCCTTTCATTCAAAAAGAATCATTTTGACTATGACACAGCATCCATCAGGTTAGCGGCTTGGGCTTGATCAGACAATTTTAAAGAGCACATTCATACTTTTTTGCGATTTAAAGTGACATATACTGTATTAACCACATGAGCAGAGTGAGCACTGGAGAGTACATATTCTTATGCACTGTGTGCAAAATTTGGCACATTGGGACTAATTTAGACCTGATCACTGAGCTGCTCATTTTTGGGGCCAAGAGACCAAGTATACGCCGCTCCACAGGTGAACAGGCAGCAAGCAAAAATGTGCTGGATTGGCAATTAGCTGTCAATCCATTTGCAAGCTGCTCACCATCAAATGAGTTTTCCGGCCCAGGACTTACTCAGTGGCTGCGGTAGAAACAGTCAGATCAGGGCCGGAGCTGGCGTCACACAACTTCACCTCAAATACCTGGGCATACCTGTATTTTCCCAGACATTCCCAAGAAATGGGCGGTTACCATCCCCCAAACGGATTCCTATCAATCAACTTGTGTACAGCCAAATGAGTTTATCACAGGAGTGCTATGGGCTGAACGCATGCTAATCGGCCTGCCTGCGAACTCGCAGCCGTGTGATCAGGTCTGAATTGGGCCCATTGGTTGAGCAGAATTTAACCATTAGTCTTCAATGTGGAATTTCCTTATTAATAGTTAAGCCCCAAAACACCACAGAGTAGAATGAATTGGCACAACCATTGCCGCAGCTGTAGTTAGACTGTGGTCTGACAATTCTGTGGAACTGCAGAGCAATAGTAGAAATTGGAGATTCTAACGCAGGAACTTTGCACCTAATGACGCGCCCAAATCTGTGATAATGGGGCAGATGTATTAAACCTTAACAATAGATAAATGCAAGGGTGATAAAGAGAGATAAAGTCCAGCCAATCAGCTCCTTACTGACTTTTTTCAAACACAGCCTGTAACATGGCAGTTAGCAGGTGATTGGCTGGACGTTTATATCTCTTTGGGGCAGATGTATTAAGCCTTAACAAGAGGTAAATGCAAGGGTGATAAAGAGAGATAAACATTCAGCCAATCAGCTCCTTACCGACTTTTTTCAAACACAGGCTGTAACATGGCAGTTAGCAGGTGATTGGCTGGACATTTACTGTATCTCTCTTTATCACCCTTGCATTTATCTCTCGTTAAAGCTTAATACATCTGCCCCAATGTTTGATTTGCTGAAATTCCAACACAACTTTCTCTGTCTAGATGGATAACTGGTAGGTACACCAGAAATGATTATGCTCTTAAATCAAAAGTTCTAGAATACAGCCTACATTTCAGATAATCATCAACTACGTCACTACTATGTGAATATTGCAGAACATGTGTACATGAATAATCCATTATAAATAATAAAAAATCCAACCTGAAACAGAACAATACGCTAGATACGAGGTATATGAAGGAGGCCCAAAGAGACAGACAGAAAACATCTATTCCTACAAGTGTACTGTACATGCTTTCTGAAAGGGGGATTTGTTTGTGGCTATAGTGCTTTGCTAGTGTCTGATGTTAGGCGAATACAGAACAGCTGCAAGCTCCTGTTATAATAATTGGCATACAGTTGTTGGCAAGTCTAGAATCAGCACTTCCATACTTATCAAAGACATCCTTGATTGGCTGGTGATCAGAGCCCATGTTCAGTTGCTGCCTTCTCCATGTCTGCAATCCCATAGCGGCAAAATCAAAGTCACAGCCTGCTGTTCACAGCAGATATTCTGTGACTGAGCAGATCAAGCAAAATCAGCAGGGCATCAATCTTGTCCCCGTCTCTCTGCTCTGGACACAACAGAACCCATGGGTCAATACGACAGGAAAACAGGAAAAACCACACGAGCCAACATGACAAATGACACTATTGTTCCCTATGGAAATTGTATTAAATAATAAAAGTAGCTGTTTGATAGCACACATGAAGGGCACGGGCGTTGGGATGGCACAATATTATGGGCGGGATGCAGCAAGCACATGCACATCGGCGTCAATAAACGCCGTATGCATGAAGATTTGATCTTGAGCCGTCCTTTGCGATAAGACTTCCAGGTTTAGGGTGCAGAGCCCAACCTGCATATGCGTTGAGTGACATGCATGCTGCAGGGGATGCTGGGATGGATCCATCATATTAAAAGACAATCTTCTACCCTGATAAATTGTAGAGCAAAAATAAAATCAGAATTGTATACATTATTATTTTTTTTTTTAAAACAGAGTTGTTTGATTACTTTTTTAAACTTTTTGAATTTTTAGAAGATGTGGCCAAAAAAGACAGTGTTCATGGCGTCAAACACATGAAGCTATTCAATTACAAGCCCTTTTCCTTGTGCAGTATTTCCAAGACTAAGGGGGGTATTCAATCTCAGGTCACGACTGTCGGTCCATCCGACAGCCGTGGCCCTGTCCCGTTTTCGTTTTGCTCGACCGCAAATCGCCAGCTGGGATTCAATGTCCCGCCTGCCTATTGGCAAAAAGGGGACGTGTAAACGGCCATGGATTGATGAGATCCGGCCGTGATCGCGACAATTCACGGCCATTCTCGGCAAAACGGGCCCCATAGGGTTTTTTTTTTTTTAATCTTTTTATTTTTTCCACAGATATATTCATCAATACATCTTATTTTTCAAACAAACATTTCAATCCTTATATCCATACCTTGGTCTTTTATAAACAATTAGGAATACTCTTCAGATATTTCAATCATATCTTTTATAATGAGATTTACTCTACTCGTAACTCTTCCACTTCCTGGGGGGAGCTTTATTATAATATTGGCTTGTTATAATTCCCTTTTTGTGGTGTGTGCTTTGTGCTTCTCGTGTTATGGTGTCTTTGTGTAGTCTTTAATGTGATGGAGAGAAGAAAAAAAAAAAAGGAAAAAAAAAAAAAAGAGCAAGGGGGAGGAAGATGGGGGAAACCCCCAATTGCCCCATAGGGTTTAAAGCATTTGTACATGATACATACGCATGCGCAGTCACTTGATAATCCCTGGACTGCGAAGTCACAGCGCTGCGATCAGGTCTGAATAACCCCCTAAAGCACATTAACCCATAGATTACTGGATAAAAGCCCTGAGCTATGGAATAATGCCTTTGCAGCAGCTGCAATGACTAGAATGTCATAGTTACCACAGAATTCTGGTGAAGCCTCATGAGGTCTTAACAGAAATCTGCATTAAGTACAGCCTGCAGGTTCAGCGCAGACTGTCACAGGGTGCAATGCAATAGTTCCAGCCGCTATGATAATAAGCACAACTAAATGAATTTACACACACACAAACTGTACCCTGTGCACTGTAAATAGAATGATAACTACTTTACTAAAAGTTTTACTAAACTGTAATTTTGCACTAAATTACAGCGACCTATCAATTTCGCACCTAAATACGATTTTTTTTCCGAAACTTTGAAAATTATTATTATTTTCCCTGTGGGTGAGGAGCTTATCCCTAATTTTAGGTACCTCAGATATAATATAGAACTTATATAATATATCATTTTATAAAAGATAAAATTGCCACTGAAATACTTAGCCATCGTACAAACATAAATAGATTTGCTTACAGACTGCATTGTTTTGTTGAAGGTCTATGAGAAAATAACGTGAGATGAAATCAGCGAGTAACAGATGTTCAAAGGGAACGAAGAAATTCAAATTCAGTTGATTTCACACTTTTTTGTAGCATTTTCATTTAAGCAGCTGGGGTTATTTTTACAGCTTGTAAATAAAGAAATGGCGCTGCATTTTTCCATCTGTTCACTTTAAGTGCTGATTAATTCCCTTTATTTAAAAAAAGAAAAAAACTTAAAATGTATTTAATTAGTATCTTTGCATGGCATTTTATGAAACATAGTTTAATGTTAATGGTAAGAGACACCAGTCTCATGGGCCCTTCATGCACGCCTTGTACCAATTCACAACAGCAGATGACACTTCAGCTGCAGCCAGGAACTCACAGGGCAAAAATAAATGAGCATGTAAGAGCCAGGGATCAGTTAGAGGAAAAAAATGGTAATCCGTTAAGACTGCTTCTAAATTGGAATTTATGTGCAGTTTTGCTCTCTATATATTTTGACCCCAGCTAAACAAAACTCTAAAGCAGGGATTGGGCACCTTCGGCCCACCAGTTGTTGTTGAGCTACATATCCCAGCATGCCCTGCAACAGTTAAAGCATGGTCAAATATCTAAACTGTAGCATGGCATGCTGTGATGTGTAGTTCAACAAAAGTTGGAGGGCAGAAAGTTCCCCATCCCTACTTTAAAGTCACACAAAACTCTCCGCACACTTCCATATCTGTCCTCTTGGCATCCTTGCTGCAATATTACTGTATGTAAAGTAAGATTTTGCCTATAATTCCTGTTTTATGAAGCAATCTCACTGTCTGGAATTTTCATCAAGTCTACTTACTAATTTATTCTATTATAGATGCATTTTACTGTTATATATGTGCTGCAGTATATTGTATAGCAATAAATTTCATCAGACTGAAACATACACAGCAAACCCTTTTTTACCTGGAAGTTATAGAAACATTGCCTCAATAATGCAGACGCTTGTTTGTTATTGATTCTTCAAAGCAACCTTTCACTGCAGTGCCCCAGGCAACCTACAAGTGTAACAGCAATAAAACCAGTTTGCAGTGCAAAACTTGGGAAGATGAGGTAATGCTTGGTAAAATCATGCTTACTTGCTTAAAGCTTATCTCTCCAAGAGATGCCCGGAGAGGACTAGCGGGTGGGAAGTGATAGGGGCAGGGACCGAGCTAATCATGTCATAAGGCCCTGCCCCGTGTGGGGAAAGTGCCACGGTTGGTCCAAATTTGCATAGGGGCATGGCTAAAATTATGCAATTTGCATAATTTGATCCCTCCACCATACTGCAAGTTGGTTCCCACATTCTGCCCATTTCATTAGGAGGGGTAGCCACTCTTCCAGGGGATCCAGGAGAGTAGGTAAGCATTGGTAAAATTAGTCTAGATAGCTGTAAGCATGGGAGCAAGTAAAAGGAAAGATTTGGGGGATTGGGGATTAATATATTGTGGCAGAGCCATCCCTAGGCATAAGCAGTAAAGGCAAATGCTAGGGGCATATGGAAAAGCCTTGGGTCAGCAGTTGGGATGGTCCATTTCAGCCACCAAGTTCACACTGCTTGCCAGGCTAGATGTCATTGGCGGCAAATTTGAGCTTAGCTCCAATCAGGCAGTAGTCAGAATACCCCCCTCATGCTGTATCACAAATTGGCGGTGGGAGCACTGCTGCGCATGCCACAGCGGATCCTCCCATACAGCTTTGCAGAGATTCTGAGTCACATCTCATGGCTCCGCCTCCAGCATGCTGCAGCCACCATGCTACTCTACACAGAAAAAGCAGAGGATACTGTGGCTATAACTCATAATATGGCTATTTTGTGGACTGACTTCTTAATAATGCAGAAGACTGACCTAAAAACGTCCCCAAAGGTCAAGGTAGAGACTGAGCCCGAAGACAGGGCGGGCTGCTGACGTCATGTGGCATCATGCGCCCGTCCCGGGAAACACTCCATAATGGCAGAATTTACAAGAGAATGCCCAGTGTTTGTATGGGGACACCCATGAAATGCTGGACAACCCCATGGCCCCCTTGCCCCCCCATGCGAGCACCTCGCCGACTGTGCAGGTCGGCGAATGCTCCAGCACAGAAGCCCTGCACATGCGCATATGAGAAAATGAACATGCGCAGGACAGAACCGTCGGTCCCCTTACCAATTTTATGCAGTACTTAAAAAAAAAAATCTGTGGAAAGATAAGTATATAGATAGTGGGATGTACAGTATAATCTGTGAGCTGTACCTATGGGCCAATGAGCACTGCACACCCTGCACCCATTATAGATATGCCCTTATAAGTTACGCTTGCCAATTAGGCTTCTCAGATCAAAATCATAGGGAAGATACGGCTGTAACCACAGTCATCGTTGACACCATTCGGCTGCTCATGCTTGTTTATCGCACCAAAAACACACCCGTAACATGGAATTGCCACACTCCACTCAATGCTTTTTAATGAGCTGTGGGAGCAAATTAGATACACGGGAGTGGAGACGGGATCGCGACAATTGCTACGGAAGTCGCATGTGGTGATTGGCACAGCAATACTGAGCGAGGCTACATCTGCTTAACTTGCAGTGAAGACTCTTTCCCTGCCACATAACAAACATTCATCCATCCCAGACACTAGGGTATATTAATGAAAACAGCAAAAAGCTCTACTGATATTTAACAGCTATCACATACAGTACCTCCCAACTGTCCAGATATTCACGGGACAGTCACAAAACAATGTGAAGCAGTGTCCTGAAGTGGAGGGGTAGGGGACAGATGGGAGTCCACCATCACTTGCTGCTCTGATTGCCAGAGCAACAATGAGTAGATGCATCTATTCACAGGAGACAGGGATTGGGGCATGAGATCAGGGCACTGGCCATGCCGCCACAGTGATGAGAAGAGTGGGCGTGCCTCCTGATTGTGGCATTCCTGCAGGGCCTTTTCCACAACACCACACGTGTTTCAACGCTCACAGCAGGGCTGGCAACAGAAATCTTGGGGCCCTGTACAATTATATTTCTGGGGCCCCCACCTAATCCCAAATCCACACAACCCTCTTCTGTACGAGCCTGATTTAACCTTTCGCTGTTCCAGATCCTGCTTTCAGGTACAGACTTCTCTCGTTTTAGACCTGTTGGCCTGGCCCCTGGCTGCTGCCTTCTGCTGGCCTGTCACTTTCACAAAAGAACGCAGAGCACTACAAGCAGGCACGGAACAGATGACCCGCACATGTGCTACAGTGCCAGCGGTGGTTATGGCTGTGCACCTGCGGCCACAGGCCATGTGCACACACAGAGTAGATGGCTCTGAGCACCAAACGGAAGGGTGCACACACAGTAGACAGCAGTGGCACACAGTGTCAGTCAGACTCAGCCACACACAGATGGTGCACAGTAGACGGCCTGGCCGCGAGGGTCACTAATAGGCCAGCGGCCATGATGGGGCATGGAAGCTCTGGGGCCCTTGAGATTGCTGGGGCCCGTCACACTTGTCCCCTTTGACCCCCCCTGTCGCCTGCCCTGGCTCACAGAGTCCCAAACGGTGGAGGTATGCTATTATGCATTTACTTTTTGAATATAAATGTTTTTAAATATATTTTCTTTGTTTTCAAATACATTTTAGATCTATTTAAACCTTTTTTTTACACATGCCCGACAAAAAATCTAACTCATGCACAGTATATGCTCATTCATGCAAACTGTCCTGGCGAAGTAGTGAGTTAACGCTTGCAACTCAGGCCAGTATTGGCAGCAAAGTATCATTCATGTGCCTTCAAGGTATATTATTTTGTTAAAACACAATAATCCTTTTACAGGCTTACCGCAGAGATCATAGACTTTTTATTTTACTTTTTAAAGAAGCAATTCAGTATAGGTTTCATTTTCTTTGTATTAAATAGTGTAGAAAGTTAAGTACATTTTTCTTAGCTGTCCGTTTAGAAATCATTATCTCCTTTTCAAAGTTTCTCTGGAAGTTACAAAAAAAACATGCTTGGCAGGACATACACTATAAGGATTTTATATTTCTTAGAGCAAACAGAGCTCAGATGGGCATTCAATGCCTCTCTGCTAGTGACATAATTAGCATTTTGATTGTATTTTATATGGTAATCACTATGTAGACACTTTGCAGAACTATAAATTATTAATAGCAGAAGGAATAAAGCACAGAGATATGTTAAATACCTACCAAAATTCATCTTATACTGACAGTGATTTACGTTAAAACACATTTTTTTCCATGGGATTGCTGTTCCAAAGAAGCATGAAATCAATTGCTATCCCTTACGTAGGATACAGAATCTTGTACTAAATACTTCACACCGAGCTAGGTATTAGCTCACTTGTAAGGAATTTAAGATCATAAAAAAATACATATACAGAAAAATATAAGGAATGTAGCAAAATACTGCGGCTGTTCATTTTCTTTTTTCCCATAACAGCAAAAAAAAAGGTTTAGCTTGGAATGCTTAGTCAAACCATAAGTATGTAGACATTCACCAGGCTAGACACAGAGAATTGGATAGGACACTTTCATAATGCATTAGATCAGTAAATTCTGTATTTCTTATATTAAATATTGTCTAACAAAGGGCGTGATTGCAATTCCCTTCGAACAGGGTAAATTCAGCCGCGTTCCGATGGTTGGGGGCTGCGCATGTGCATGGTCTTTTATGCGCATGTGCAAGTCCCCATTGCGAATGGCATCTTCGACTTGCATAGTTGCCGAGTCGTTCGCAGGGAGCAGGGCGGGCAGGGTTGGGTGACGCCCATGGGAATGTCCATCATTTCATGGGTGTCCCAATGAAAATGCTGGTTGTTCCCATGGGAATGCGGGCAGGCTGACGACAAATGTCCCAGCAGCCGCAAATAAAAGTCAGTCTCCACCATTGAATGATTTCTCCTGCATGGCAGCATGCGAGGGGGTGTGTCTTCATTACACATCCCCTTGCATAGTAATGACGGGACTTGGCGGTGGGGTATTCGGTGGGATCTCTGGCACTCAGTAAGCTGCGATTCTCACAGCTTACCAAGCCAACCAGAATCACCCCCAAAATACATTACCAAATGTTTTAATAACAGCAAGCTAGATAAAATGTAGCAGTGTAAGGGGATTCCAATTGCCAATGACTGGTACAACTTACAGTGGTGGGATCTCGGCCAGATGAAGGGTTTGTGAATCATACTGAAGTTGTCTGCATTTATATGCCCCATATATATTTGCCCACTTCACCCACAATTGAATTCCCCCTGCATTATGTGTATATCAACATACAGGCATGTGCTGCATTCATTGGCAGTTTTAGAACAACCTCCTCTATAAATACATTGGGGATACTTCCAAACATTAAATATCAAGGAATCAAGACATAGGCCAGTATTCAATGCCTCAGACTCGCCGTATTTTACAGCGAATCTGGCAATTTGCCGGGGTAACGGTGAATTTTCTCTCATAAAAAACAATTCTCCCTATTCAATGGAGACAATTTACTGAAAATGAACAGCGAATATCTGTCGACTCGCCATGTGCGATTCGCCGCAATTCGCTGGTGGTTTTCAATGGGGTTTTTAGTCAAATTCGACGAGAGTGTATTCAATGCTCAAATGGAGAACTGCTTTCTCCAGTGATTTTCGCCATGTTTCACCGTTTTGCATTCGTCATCTTTTTTAGGTGAACTGGAATGTGATCTTTTAAAATAAAGGTTTTTTTTTTTTTAGGGTGTCAAAAAATCAGATTTTTTATTCTGTGAAGGAACATGCTATTTTTATTCATGTGCTTGCAGCACATGAATATATATATATATATAATTTTTTTTTTTTTATAAAAAAATATTTTTACTTTTTTTTTTTTTTACACTTTCGCCAGCAGGGCAGTGGCAAACGCAGGATTTTCAGAAGGGGGTTTCCAGAGGGGCGGAGCAAAGCACAGAGATGGACACTTAGGTGACCCAGTATATGCCGGGTCAGTTAAAGTATTATAGATAGACCAATATATATATATATACATACATACATACAGGGGCGTCAACAGCAGTGTAGACCCCTGGGCATAGCAATGTATTGGGGCCACTACTGATCCTCCACTGGTAGGGGTGGGGAAAGCTTTGATGTCCCGCGGGTGGTAGGGGGTATTATATCAACCACTCAGCACGTAGGGCCTGGATCAGTAATTTCCACTAATTACCCCTTTACTGCACAGATGGTGGGAGATAAGGTGGGAGAAGGGGGCACTGGGCTGAATGAAGGGGCCCTGATACATAACTTCCAGGGTGGTAGAGGATGTTTAATATGCAGAGGAGTAGTGTGTGTAGTGGAGTGGGCTTATTATTCATAATTTTCTGGTGGGAGGACAGCTTGCTTGACTGCAGATATCTCCAGTTCCCGGAAATAGATTTCTTAGATTTTAATGGATTTAAAAACTAGAGAATCCCACCTACCAAATGGTATTGGGGACTAGGGGATCAGAGTTCAGGAGGCAAAGCAATCTGCCAACGAGTATATAAAACTACATACCAGGTGTGTGGAGCTGGAGCAGTAACCAGCTGCTGGAAGGCTGATATCTCTGGTTCTGGGAACAGTAGAGACTACTAGTGTCCATCAAAGGGGGAGAGTCCCAGCTTTTGTAATATACCCTCAGAAAAACTCTGAGTCAGACAGAACCTGAAATATCTGACTTGGAAGAGCAATTAACAGGCTTGGATGGGGACCACTGCTTTGAAGTCAGATATCTCCGGTTCCCAAGGGCCGATTTTTAAAATTCTTGTACCCATGGAAAGAGGGGACCCTCAGCTTTCAGCCTTGGTCCCTTAGACTCCTGGGGGGTTTTCTGGGTACCCAGAAACCCCCCCTGCGTGCGCTACTGCAGGGGGCCGGGAGCCGCTCATTAATATTCATATATTCACTGCACTCTGGTCCCCGATCATTACATATGCAGGATCAGGACCAGTGAGTGCAGCGGCTACTATCCCAGTCCCCTGCCAGCTCTCGGGGGGCTCTTACTGTGTCCCTGCCAGCCCTCCTTTACCGCCACAGCGTCTGGCGCAGGCAAGGAGGCTTCCGTCTCCCTGCCTGCCACCGTCCCCCGGCTCCCTGCGGCATTCGCCTGGGGGGTTAAAATTCGCCGCCAGGGGCAGCAAGCCCCTGAGGCATTGAATAGGGGGTGAGGGAGGGCTGGCTAGCGAATGCACCAGCCCTCCGGAACCCGGCGATTGTGCAGCGAATCTAAAACAGGATTCGCTGCACAGGACGAATTAGGGCATTGAATACCTGCCAGAATGTGTCATATCAGAATAAGCATGTGAAGGGACATGGGGCCTGGTTCAGAGTTGATTGCAAAAGCAAAATCTTTCTCAAATGGGCAAAACCATGTGCACCGCAGGTGGGAAAAATGAAACACGCGCAGAAAGAGTTACAATTGGGTGGGTTAATTTGTTTATCTGCAGGGTCATACCTTTGACTGTCTGCAAATACCCAATGTGTTGTATCACTGTATATAAGAAACTGTTAATAAATAAATAAATGCTGGCTGCTTTATTTTTACACTGCAATTTAGATTTCAGTTTGAACACACCCCACCCTAATCTCTCCACATATTCTGATGGTTGGGCTACTTGCATCCTCAAACTGCCCAACTGACCTTCCCCATGACTCTCATTATAATGTCCAGCACATTTACATATTACTGCTTACATAGGATAAATGCTACTAGCGACATTATTTAAACATTTACTTCATTAATTGTGCTAAAGACCTTGGACCGAAGTTCGAAGAATATCTATGATCAAATTACAAAGCACACTTAAAAAAAAATGTTGTTAAATGAGATATGCTGGGAAATGTAATAACAACGGATGTGAGTTCTATACATCATCACAGAAGTATCCAGCTGTTGCCTTTAAACCGTCTCCATCTGATTTTTTTTAAAACCACATTTGATTTTATATACTGTATACTGATTGTATGCAGATCGTGGCTCTTAATACAATGTCCTTTTCCATTCATTCCAATACAAAATAAAAAATTCGTACCTTGTGATTTTCAACATGTCTGAGTTTAAAGGCCCATACCCACTGGGTGACTTTGAGCTTGATAGCAGCTCAGTTTACTAATTTGAGCTGCTTTCAGCTCGAAAGCTGCCCAGTGTGTACAAGGCAGTGATAAGCGGCTTGGGGTGATGCGTGCTCCCACATCATCGCTGGCCCGGCCGCTCATATGCTGGTCCTGCTATGGTAATTCATCCACCCCCAGGAGAATCGCTAAAACAGGTGAATTTTCACCATCATCGGTCAGCATACACGCTGGCCAAAAACCTTAAGACTGATGTGAAGATTAGGAAACAAATTGCTCAGTTTTAAAACTCAAATAGATAATATGGCATGCTGTGAAAATATGGTTATACAGATGGAGGCATGTCAAAAAGTCACCTCCTGCTGTCATCGCAGATTTGGTGATGTTGGCTTAATGTTGGTGATGGTAAAGATGAAAAATACACTGTACACTGGTTATATTTATTTTTTGTCTTTAATATATAGAAATGGTGAAAAAATTATAGCAAAATATGTACACATTTTGTATCATGAACTTTACCATTTGCAATATTTTTTTTTCTTTACAAAATATAGAAAAGGTAAAAAAATAGAACACACTATGTAAACATTTTGTATCACCCATTTTTAACTTTCCCAATAGGTATGGTACGGTCTGACAGAGGGTGCATCTGACACAAATATTCAAAGGCTCAGGCACAAGTGGTGCAAGGTGCAAATGTAATGGACCTGGCCCCAATGATGTGCACCATGCACCACGTGGGCATGGCCCTTTACATATATGCACCAGAGAAACTGTCTGTCATACGGTTCTATACCTATTGGGAAAGGAAAAATTGTCAAATATTTACAGGAGACTCCTGGTCTTCCTCCAGTAATGATGTATACAGGTGTCTGGATAATTGAGTCGGTTGGGAGGAGGGTGATGGGATGGGTAGTGGTGGATATGGGCATAAGGAAGGGGCTGGTAAGGGGGTTGGGGGAGTAGGCTCTGGTGTTTAGGGTAAAGGAACAAGACCAACTATTTGGCTGTCAATTTTCAGGCACCATGAACGCCCTTGAAACAAGAGCTTGCTGCTTAATCTCTTGAATGCCAGTTGCTGGTTTGGAGCCAGCTGGCGTAAACCATCTGCCAAATATAGAAACATAGAATTTTATGGCAGATAGTAACCACTTGGCCCATCTAGTCTACCCCCTTTTTAAACATGTTATCTTAAACCATATTTGATCCTTATTGCTTTGCAAGGATTTCAATATGCCTATCCCAAGTATGTTTAAATTGCTCTACTGTATTTGCCTCTACCACCCCTGATGGGAGGCTATTATACTTCTTTACTACCCTTTTGTGAAGTAATTTTTCCTCAGATTTCCCCTGAATCTTCCTCCCTCTAGTTTCAGTGCATTGTCCTTGTATTTTGTTGCTCCTGTTCCTGTGAAAAATGTCTCCCTCCTGTATCTTGTTAAAACCCTTGATATATTTGAATGTTCTATCATGTTCCCCCTTTCCCTTCTCTGCTCTAAACTATACATATTAAGATCTTTTAGTCTTTCCCGATATGGCCTTTAGAACTGAACAGAGTACTCTAGAGTCTAGATTAGGTCGCACCAATGACCTATACAGTGGCATTATTACTTATTCCTTCTACTACTGATTCATCTCCCTATGCAACCAAGCATCTGACTTGCCTTCTTCACTGCTTTGTTAAATTGCCTACCTGCCTTTAAGTCACTTGATATAGTGACACCTACAGATGTAGCCTCTTTCTTCTTGGTCTTTAATAGGATTAATTGAGAAGACCATTCACACTAATCCCCTTGCTGTATTGTTCTCTCTATTGTAGTGCAGCTGAGAACAATAGATGAAAGGAAGCATCTTACTGTAGGTACAGAAACTTAGCCAAGATGAGCCTGGCTCTATCTGTAGATCCCTCTCCTCCTCAGTAGTTTCCATTATAGTGCCATTTATACTATATTTAGTCTTTGGAATTTTGAGACCCAAGTACATGAGGTTGCATAGGCATCATATCGGACAGGACCTGCTCTGCCCACATCAGAAAGTCGTCCTCTGGTGTGTCATTTTTCTTTCATTTGCGGCGCAGTTTTTTAGCATGGTGTTGTGACAGGGTCACATGATGGGCCTAGAGTGTCCAATAAGAGTAAGAGGTCTGGGGTCTGAGGTGAGTCTGCGTCTTCTCTGTGTTGCCGTAAAAAATAAACAGTATCAATTTTATTAACTTTTTGATTTTAGTTCCCTACTAGTGCGAACAAGTGGAAAGCCATTACTGAGGGGTTTGACCAGTGTTGGAACTTACCAAATTCTGGAGGAGCGATTGACGGCAAAACATGTCCGCATAGCCCTGCCTGTCAACAGTGGTTCCTACTACTACAACTATAAGGGATATTTCATGGTTGTTCTGATGGCAGTGGTTAATGCGAACTACGCGTTCATCTAATCAGTCACTCAAATAGGCGGGGGTGGCACAACAGGTGTACGTCCAAAAACACACACGATGTGCATCTGATGGACAACCGCTCAGAGGCGGATTTAGGGATCTTTACTGCAGCACATACTACCTCCAAAGCGACCATTCAACCGGCAGAATTGTGATTGTAATTGAATTGGAAACACAGACAATTCTGCTCTTTTTACACAAATCGCTCTGGTGTGTACCCAGCATTAAATCTACTTGTATTAACTTTGTTGTTGAATAAAGTTTATTCACTTATGGCAAAATATCAACATTTCATAAGCCGTAATGTGCACAATCAAATTTCTGACTAATTATAATGTATCTGACCAATGACATAATATTTAGTGTAGTATATGATGTTAATTTTTTTAAGTGGCTGTTTCAGTCTAATATGTATTTTACCATATCAAATCACAAAACCTTCTGAGGGCATAGGCAGCCCGCAGGCCCCCAGGCCAATCACTTTTTATTTCCATCTCACTTTGGCAATCACATTTGTGGGGCAGATTGAAAATTGTCTATAATTATAAATTGCAACCCAGACGTTAACTAAGATTTGTGGAATGATTTTGTGTGAATCATATACGGTTTTACCAGAAAGCTGCCGATAGCCTAATTTACAATTCTTTAAGAATAATTGAGAACATATGTCTTTTTTACCACTTTTCTATTTTTATTATTTTGTATTATATAATAAGTTTCTGCTGAGAAACAGAGCTGCGTGCTTTATAAAGCTAAAAAGATTAGACCTAAATTGTTCCCATAATAAGAACAATAATTGGGGCAATCTGCATACTCCCTTCAGCAATGGCAAGCCATTGTAATCAGTAGACGCTAATACCTTCTGTGCCTAATTGGATACAGAATGTTACAAATTATGCAAGTAAAGCTCTGTTTTAAGCATACTTCAGATGTTTCCCTCTTTTCAAGAGGAATAATTACATCTGGTTTGCTAAACCTCCAATGGAAATTTCTAAAATCCAAAACAGTTCCTCGTCCAGTATTTTGTTCTGTTTTGAAACCTCACAATCCATTTCCAAAAATTAGACTCATAGATCACGTCAGTTTCTAGCAATATATTGTATATTATGCTAGTCCAATAAGTGGTAGGTAGTGTTCCCACTTGGCTGTTTTAGCGGGGCGCTGTGCCCTGCCCAATTCTTAAAGGGCAAAATGAGCCCTGCCCTTGTAGCAGCAGCCCGCTAAAAGAGTCTGCTTTCTGTCCCCACCAGTGTGCACGAGGAAGCCCAGCGCCGCCATAAATGGGCAGCTCAGTTTCTTTGTCAGGGCCCACCCCTTTTCATGATGTTGCTGTCTTGGCACGCCCCTTTGATGATGTCGGCTGCCTGGGACCGCCCACAACAGTGACTCCAATGGGCCCGGTCCGCCACCCTTATGCTGCCCCCGATGCAGCAGTGCCCTGCCCGCTACAGTTCCTAGAAGGAACACTAGGTAGGTACGTACCAGGTTGACTCTGGCTAAGGGGTTTCATTATCAAAGTACTATAGCATTGTTTTCACAATTGACACATATTTTGCAGTATTAATGGAGGAATTTAAAATACCAATTTTACCCGGAATGTTATTTTGCCTTTAATTAAATTGCTCTATTAAATATTTCAGGCAAAAATCACAGAAAAGTTCCTGTTTAGATAAATGATGAATTACACCCTAAAGCAGGCATGGCCATACAGTTGCCCTCCAGCTGTTGTGAAACTACACATCCCAGCATGCCATGAAATAGTTTTAGCATTACTTTATAGCAAAACTGAGGCAAGGCATGATGGGACATGTAATTTCACAACAGCTGGAGGGTCTTAGTTTGGCCATGCCTGTCCTAATGGCTTACCATAGTGTGGGTTTACAAAAGTGGAGATGTACCCCACAGTAACCGGATTCTAGCTATTATCCGCTACAAGGTGCTATATGAATCATAAGTAGAAAGTAATTGGTTGCTATGGGAAACATCTCTTCTACAAACCCATTAGTATCAATGTGCTGCAAATTAAAAAGGGAAATTAAAAATTTGTATGTAATTTTATGCCTCCAATCAGAAAACATCTATATTTTAAAACACAGTGAATTGGAAAAATGAAAAAAAAAAAACAATATACACTTGTTGCTATTGCATTATATTTGTATTAAAATACTGTAACGTACAGTATCTCATGTGTATTGGTCACCACACAATGATCCCACCTTCATCAGATTACTTCTCCAGTACAATTCCTTGTATTTACGGTGTACTCTTCCGGTGGGGATGGTCTCATGCACGTGGAGCTCTCCTCTGAGCTCCCATGCTTGGCCCCCAGAGAAGAAGAAGCGCAGTGGAGGAGGTGAACGGTGGACGTGGACGGAGGACGGGAGAGTGCAGAGGAGGTGGGTGGAGAAGGTGGACAGAGGACAGGAGTCAAGGAGGACTGCCAAGTGTCCCCGCAGTGACCCCCCCTGGCATCAGCCACAGGAGGCGGCATCAGCTGGGGCATTGGGTGGGGGCAGACAGGCTTCCGCAAACTGCTAGAGCAAAACCCCCTCAGCAGGACAGCCTGTAGATCTATTAAAGCTGACTCCTGTAGTGTGCTGTATGGAAGATAGCCTGTTGAGCCCCTCCACTGCTGCCCTGTGAGTAGCAACGTCAAGATGGCGCTAGCTAAATATGTACCCCGTGTCACCCCTGTCGTGTTCTATATCTGAACTGTTTTAATGCTACCTATCTGGCTGGTGCATATATCCCCCATTTCCCTCAACAGGATACGTCTAATGTATATCTGTATGTGTGATGTGTATCTGTACTGTCACTGATTTACTTGTTTCTATCCTGGCTGTTGCACAGCAATCCAAATCCAAATCCTAGTATACACAAGTGTACCTGGCCAATAAAGCTGATTCTGATTTAATTGTATTTCATCATAATTTGTAGTTAAACCAAGGGGGTTCTGTAAATCTAATGCAAGTAAACATACTTGTCCTGTAATAATTCATGAAGAAATAAAGTAAAAAAATGGATTTTTAGCACAATTGTTTTATTATGTTACAACTTACATAGAAATATATAGAGAAGAAGACGTCATTAACCCCTTCCTGACACAGCATGTTTTTGCCTTCATGACAGAGCCCTTTTTTTCAAATCGGACATGTATCACTTAAGTGTGGATAACTTTTTTTTGCTTTTACTTATCCCAGTGATTTTGAGATTGTTTTCTCGTGACACATTGTACTTCAAGTTAGTGGTAAATTTGGGTCGATACAGTCTGTGTTTTTTTGTGAAAAATACCAAAATGTCGTAAAAAAATGGAAAATTTAGCAATTTGCAAAATGTTAAATTTTCTGCTTGTGAGACAAATAATCATACCACTCAAAATAGTTAATAACTAACATAGACCATATGTCTACTTTATGTTTCCATCATTATTTCAACTTCCTTTTAATTTTTTTGGACACTAGGAGGCTTAAAATATGAATAGCAAATTCTCAAATTTTCAAGAAAATTTCAAACACTGATTTTTTTAGGGACCAGTTCAGTTCTGATGTGACTTTGAGGGACTTGTATGTGAGACACCCCCATAAATGATGCCATTTCAAAAACTGCACCCCTCACAGTATTCAAAACAGCATTTTGGAAGTTTGTTAACCCTTTAGGTGTTTCACAGGAATTAAAACAAAGTGTAGGTGAAATTTCAAAACTTCATTTTTTTTGCAGATTTGCAATTTTAATACATTTTTCTAAGGAACACAGTAGATTTTACTAGAGAAATGTGACTAAAAATTGATTCCCCCAATTCTTTTGTTTTAATAAATATCCTATATGTGGCCCTAGTGTGCACGTTGACCAAACCACAGGCTTCATAATAGAAGGAGCACCTACTTGATTTTGGAGCCTCCTTTTTATGAGATTATTTTTTAGGCACCATGTAGGTTTCTAGGCACCATAAGATGCTAAAAGTTAGGAACCTCCCCCACAAGTGACACCATTTTGCAAACTACACCCTATTCATCTAGGGGTATAGTGTACATTTCAAACCCCCCAATTTTGATACAACTGGGCTGTGAAAATGAAAAAAATTAATTTTTCATTTTCACAGCTCAGTTGTATCAAAATTGGTGAAACCCCTGGGGGTTTGAAATGTACACTATACCCCTAGATGAATTCCCTAAAGGGTGTAGTTTGCAAAATGGGGTCACTTGTGGGGGGTTCCACTGTATGGGTGCTTCAGGGGTCATTCAACCAGAATCTGTGCTGCAAAATCCAAATATCACTCCTTCCCTTCTGAGTCCTGCCATGCACCCAACTGGTATTTTTTGGTCACATGTGAGCCATTGCCATACTCGGGAGAAATTGGGGCACAGATTTTGGGGTGCTTTGTCTCCTTCATTCCTTGTGAAAATGAAAAATTTTGAGCCAGATCTGCATTTTTGTGTAAAAAATGTAATTTTTTACACAAAAATGCAGTTCTGGCTCAAAATTTTTCATTTATTTTTTACACAAAAATGCAGATCTGGCTCAAAATTTTTCATTTTCACAAGGAATGAAGGAGACAAAGCACCCCAAAATCTGTGCCCCAATTTCTCCCGAGTACGGCAATGCCTCATATGTGACCAAAAAATACCATTTGGGTGCATGGCAGGACTCAGAAGGGAAGGAGTGATATTTGGTGGTGGAATGAATGGTGGGTGCTATGTCGCATTAGCAAGACCCCCGAAGCACCAATACAGTGGAACCCCCCCACATGTGACCCCATTTTGCTCACCAGCTTTGGGAGGGGGGCTGGCGCTGCGGCTGGTGGGGGGGTGGGAGGGGTGCTGACGCTGCGGCAGCCGGGTGGGTGGGAGGGAGTGGGGGCTGCCAGGTGGGAGGGGGGGGCTGGCGATCGGTGGTGATCGGTGCTGTACTTAACAGCACCGATCACCACCGATCACTGTGTTACCGAGCGGCTTAGCCGTCGGTAACACAGAAAACACTGCAATTGGCTTTTCACATTTGTCAGGGACAGCAGACATCTCCAAACTGTCACCGCGTCTATAGACGCGGTGACAGTTTAAAACCATGACGTATATATACGTCTTCGGTCGGGAAGTACCTCCCGACCATGACGTATATATACGTCATATGTCGGGAATATCTTTCTATCTATCTGTCTATATATATATATATATATATATATATATATATGTATATATATATATATGTGTATATATATATATATATATACACATATATATATATATGTGTATATATGTATATATATATATATGTGTATATATATATATACACACATATATATATATGTGTATATATATATATACACACATATATATATACACACATATATATATATATATATAATTCAGTACATTACATGTTATTTTATTTATTTTATTTGTGCTGCGGCTGGCGGGGGGGTGGGAGGGGGGAGCGCTGCGTGCGCTGCGGCTGCAGGAAGGAGGGACTGCAGGGACTGCCGGGTGAGCTCCGGGTGAGCTGCCGGGTGAGCTGCCGGGTGGGTGGGAGGGGGGACTGGCGATCGGTGGTGATCGGTGCTGTACTTAACAGCACCGATCACTGTGTTACCGAGCGGCTTAGCCGCCGGTAACACAGGAAACGCTGTGATTGACTGTTCACATTTGAACAGCCAATCACAGCGATCGCCGACCGGGGGGGCATCCCTGCCCCCCCTGGGCAGCGAGGGGGGATGTCTGCTGTCAGGGACAGCAGACATTTCCAAACTGTCACCGCGTCTATAGACGCGGTGACAGTTTAAAGCCATGACGTACATTTACGCCATGTGTCGGGAAGTACTTCCCGACCATGACGTAAATGTACGTCAAATGTCGGGAAGGGGTTAAAGAGAATGGATGTTATTCAAACCATTAGTTGTTGGCTTTTTATTTTAAAAGGCTAGTCCCTTGATTCGTACTAAAAAAGAGTGCAAGCATCCCACATTATTATTGATTTATATGTCTATACTATAAAGAAGAATTAGGGGGAAATAGATCTGTCTGGGACCATCCTATATACATTATGTGCTTGGCTGAGCAAATGAGTTTGAGAGGGAATTTTGATAAATGATCCCAATTAATGAAGAAGCTGGCAGCTTTGCTTCAAATGGCCTCTACCATTTTTGGGGCAATTACATCTTCCTTTTCATGGAAAATGAAAGAAGGTGCAGAGCCATCTCCAACAGATTAGCTTCAGCAAGGCACACCACCTTAAAGATAAATAAAGGGCCAACTTTGTCATATCATTGGTGCTCAACGAGGTGGCCACTGGGACTGGCTCCATGTCTCTCTACAATTGGCTGCTAGTCTACACAAGCATTTTCGGAGTGGGGCATGCAGGGCCCACCAGGAGGAATAGAGTGGTAGGGGGCCTTGCTCACGTGTGTGACCAGTCTACAGCGGGGATGTGCCAGCCACCACAAAGGTTAGGTTAACCATTAGAGGCTGCTTGGTCTGGGCCTCT
Source organism: Crinia signifera (assembly GCF_055691185.1). Taxonomy (NCBI): domain Eukaryota; kingdom Metazoa; phylum Chordata; class Amphibia; order Anura; family Myobatrachidae; genus Crinia; species Crinia signifera. The sequence goes on from NC_139217.1 coordinate 385,280,051, forward strand.
TGATAAAGATAGATAGATATTAAACACTGCTAGTGTGTGCATGAAAACATATTACCTTAATTACAGCAATGCAGTGTAGTAAATACACCATAGTCCTGTGCACTAATATAAAATGTGGAACTTAATAATGAGAGAAGAAGGTATTCCTCTGTCGGCCAGTCCGGCCCTGTACACAAGGGGTGAAACATCTGAACATGCACACACCCTGACCCAAATATTGTTGCTCCTACTGTATCTTTACTTATCCTCGAAGTGCAATAATTAGATTTCCTCCTTCTTCCACATGTGTGACCTAGTGGGGACTGCCTGACTGCATGGAAATCCACAGCAGCAACACAAAGTCCACACAACCCTAGGGAAACTCCTCATCACACTTTAAAACGGTGATCCGCCACCTATAACACTGCAAATGTCAGATCTGATCACCTTCACACCGAGTTAGACTAGGTTTGCTTTTATATATCTTGTACAAGCTGAAATTTCATAACTATAAATTGTACTTGAAGAGTATTTTATCAACTAACTTACTTTGGAAAAGCATCTTCAGCATTTTCTCTCAAATCTTTTTCTATTGAGACTTCTGTTTTAGCCATCATCTTTTACTTGCTCCCAATAACTTGTATATTAACAATGTTCCGTGTAGAGATCGTCAAAGCGACTCACTAAAGAGAGTGGTGATCGATTGACTGCTCAGTGAAAAGAACCGGTTCTTTTCGTCGGGTCCCTTTGTGGAAAAACATCCCATTTGAGATACAACTTTCATCTTGGTAAATTTCCCCTAATATGTTAATTTGGTAAGCCGAATATATTAATTCAGCTAGTAACCAACAGTCAACAGAACAGCTGAACACCGATAAGCTCACTGTCTCTTTTAAAGGAACCATTCAAAAGAACTGTTTCACTCATGACCGACCCATCTCTAGTTCTGTGATTTGTACTGTGCCCTATCTGTTCTCCAAGTATGTACTAGATCTGGGTAGTATCTGCTGCTCTCTCTCTGTTACTAATTGTAATGTAATATAAAACAAATGTAGATTTTATTTTACATTTGTACCTCAATGACTCTACAATTCAACCCAATTATTTTGTGTTTCACTGTTACAGAACTAGAAAGCACAGTACCACATTTAATAAAGGCATTGCCGATGACTCATCATCACTCTTCTGACTAATTTAAGAAATGCAGGAGATTATTAGTATAGACTAAGCAGAGTATAATGTAAGGAATGCAGCCAGATGCTTCTCATCATTAGACCCCGCCCCTCATGACATAATGCTGTGAATCATGAGGCCGGGAAAAGGGGGCCTGGCCCAGATGAATTGTGTATGTGACATATTGTTCCGCTGTCCATGGGACTCCCCAAAACTCCACCCAGACATACTGGAAGAGTAGGCATTTGAACAAACAAGATTTCATTTTGAAAGACAGGATTATTTCATTGGGTATAGAACAGGGTTGCCGACTTGCAACAAATCCTCTCCGGGAGAAACCCGGAGAGGAATCTTACGAGTTTGGGGGCGGGGCTTAACTATGACGTGATTAAGCCCCGTCCCCATTTTGGCAAATAGCCAAAATAACTGATCTCCATGGAGGGGGCAGGGCTAAAATGACACGATTGTGCCATTTTAGCTCCGCCCCCTCCTCTGAGACCCGCGGATTGCGGCATTTAAATGCCGCGATCGGGGGGGGGGGGGCTCAGTGGGGGTCCCCCTGATTCCGGGAGGGTTGCCCACCCTTCCGGGGGCCGGGAGGGGGGACCCGATTTTCGGGAGACTCCCGCAAATTCCGGGAGGGTCGGCAACCCTGGTATAGAAACTGTTAACAAATATAAATGTGTAACAAAAAGTGCTCCACACCCAACTATGCTAAACTCAAACTGGTGACATCTTTTTATTGGGGTGGGTTACATTTTATGTTTATCCAATAGTTTATGAACTGCATGCAATCAACAACACAATGGGGGAAATTAACTAAGATGTGAGTTGTATTTCACATGGGATGTTGCTATGGGCAACCAAGCAGATACTATCTATTATCTTCTAGAAGATACTAAAAAAATGAGAAGTAGTTTCTGATTGGTAGCCCATTGCAACATACCTAGTGAAATACAACTCACATCTTAGTAAATTTCACCCAATGTCTGTCGCCTGCAGGAACAGGATAGTTATTTAGGTGAACAGGAAGAAAGTTGGAGGATAACATGTGGCAATCGAACTAACTGTTCCTTGACTTTGAAGTTAACTGAATTTATTTCATATTTTGTTCTTTACAATGCCATTTATTGACAAATATGAATCGCGCTTCATATGAATCTGCTAGTACAGAGGAACATTAAAAAAATCTGCCAAAGGCATTACTTTTTATGCAAGAGAGTTCTGTGTTCCTAAGAAACACAGATGGTAACTGTTTTTTTCACTAGCGCTACAGAAGAGAAAAGGACATTCCGGGCGAAATGTAATAGGGTGCGTTTTTTTTTTTTTTGCGATTTTTCCCGCAAAATATGCCGTTTTCGGGCATTTCCCGAAAATCGCATATTTTATAGGGTGCGATTTGCGGGAAAAATCGCATTTTTTAAAGGTGCGATTTTTAGTTAGACTAAAAATCGCATCCAGATGTTTTCCCATTAAAAAGGATAGAAGTCGCATATTTAATGGGTTGCGATTTTTAGTAAAGCTTACTAAAAATCGCAAAAAAAATAGACCAGGTTCTGCCTGGCGCTTTTATCAGAAACATGCACAGATCATTGAGATCTGTGCATGGTTCTGTTGTAAAAAAATAGTTAAAACAAAAAAAACGAAAAAAAACGGCGTGCGGTCCCCCCCCTAAGCATAACCAGCCCCGGGCTCAAAAAGCCGGTGCTGGTATCATAAAATCAAAGGAACAATCAAGTTGGGGTTCCCTGGATTTTATAAAACCAGCACCAGGCTCAAGGTCCGGCGCTGGTTCCCAAAATACGGGGGACAAAATGACTAGGGGTCCCCCGTATTTTAAGAACCAGCACCGGACACAACCAGCCAGCAGGGTAATGCCACAGCCGGGGGGAGACTTTTTATACAAGTCCCCCCGGCCAAAGCATTAACCCCCTGGCTGGTCAGCATGGGCAGGGGTCCTGGGGAAGTGGGGACCCCCCCAATGAAGGGGTCCCCCCCCTCCAGGACTTACCAGCCCATGCTGATAGTCCGGGGCTGTCCCCGATGCCCCTGGGCGGTGGGCATCGGGCTGATATTTGGTGTAAAAGAATAGATAAACTATTGTTTTTTACTGTGGCACTACAAGTGCCAGCAAGCCTCCCCAGCAAGCTGGGACTTGGAGAACCACAAGTCCCAGCCTGCTGGGCATTAAAGGGCCCGCTGGCACTTGTAGTTCCACAGTTAAAAAAATAGTGCACAAAACACACTGACACACATTTTAAATAAAACTTTAATACACACATTACACACATACTAATACTTACCTATCTTCTTCCCGTAGGTAGCCCTGGTCCTGATGTCCTCCGGTCCTGTGTCGGCGTTCCTCTTCATGTCGACGTCCTTCTTGAAGTCGACGTCCCTGTCGGCGATGGCGTCCGGTGTCCGGGTCCGACGAAATCCATGGAGGAAGCTGTGGAAGGAAACCATACTCACCTGTCCCAGCGCGACGTAGTCCAGGTAAGGGTCTTGGAAAAAAAACAAACCGACACCCGAATCCAAGCGGACACGACGGAGACGCAACGGTGTTTACATCGTGCGGCTCCGCCTCCCGAATGCCGCTATTGGCCGCCTTGCGGCCTAGCGGCCAATCAGGAGCCGCTAGGCCGCAAGGCGGCCAATAGCGGCATTCGGGAGGCGGAGCCGCACGATGTAAACAAACACACGTGCGTCTCCGTCGTGTCCGCTTGGATTCGGGTGTCGGTTTGTTTTTTTTCCAAGACCCTTACCTGGACTACGTCGCGCTGGGACAGGTGAGTATGGTTTCCTTCCACAGCTTCCTCCATGGATTTCGTCGGACCCGGACACCGGACGCCATCGCCGACAGGGACGTCGACTTCAAGAAGGACGTCGACATGAAGAGGAACGCCGACACAGGACCGGAGGACATCAGGACCAGGGCTACCTACGGGAAGAAGATAGGTAAGTATTAGTATGTGTGTAATGTGTGTATTAAAGTTTTATTTAAAATGTGTGTCAGTGTGTTTTGTGCACTATTTTTTTAACTGTGGAACTACAAGTGCCAGCGGGCCCTTTAATGCCCAGCAGGCTGGGACTTGTGGTTCTCCAAGTCCCAGCTTGCTGGGGAGGCTTGCTGGCACTTGTAGTGCCACAGTAAAAAACAATAGTTTATCTATTCTTTTACACCAAATATCAGCCCGATGCCCACCGCCCAGGGGCATCGGGGACAGCCCCGGACTATCAGCATGGGCTGGTAAGTCCTGGAGGGGGGGGACCCCTTCATTGGGGGGGTCCCCACTTCCCCAGGACCCCTGCCCATGCTGACCAGCCAGGGGGTTAATGCTTTGGCCGGGGGGACTTGTATAAAAAGTCTCCCCCCGGCTGTGGCATTACCCTGCTGGCTGGTTGTGTCCGGTGCTGGTTCTTAAAATACGGGGGACCCCTAGTCATTTTGTCCCCCGTATTTTGGGAACCAGCGCCGGACCTTGAGCCTGGTGCTGGTTTTATAAAATCCAGGGAACCCCAACTTGATTGTTCCTTTGATTTTATGATACCAGCACCGGCTTTTTGAGCCCGGGGCTGGTTATGCTTAGGGGGGGGACCGCACGCCGTTTTTTTTCTTTTTTTTTTGACAACCAAAATCGCATATATGAAAATGCGCACATTTTCAGGACTGAAAATGCGCACATTTTCATGACTAAAAATCGACCTAAATCGCGGCAAATCGCATTTTTTGCCGCTAATTCGCATCTCATTACATATGCGAATTAGCGTCTAAAAATGCGATTTTTAAAGGTGCGATTTCTGGCGAGTTTGGAACTCGTCCAAAAATCGCACCCTATTACATTTCGCCCTCCCTGTTATATGAAGGGCGTCTCCTCTTCTCCGTTATTCAGATAGATTTGTGTAGTTGATATCACCACGTGAGAGGTACAAGGAAGAAATACCGTACGCCCCTGTTAGGGAGGGAACGGCTCCTCTTCTCCGTAACTGGATAGCAGCTGGGGATTCCTGTATCTGCTGAGGATCTTTCACTAATTGTGATGTACTCCAACACAAACAATTTCATAGATAGAAATGGAGATGGAAGAGAAGTAGGACATAGTGTAATACTGATAGGGGATCAATTTATTTCACACAGCATACAATACAGTTAAAAAGGCATGAAGTAGATAAATCATAGGGTGTTTAAAAAGAGAAACCCCCGGAGTCAAGACTGGTTACCGGAATGGATGGAGAACTGAGATGAACAACAGTTCTCATAAGCGCTTGGGTAAAACAGTTCCGGATACTGTCCCACAGAAGGCACACAGGTCCGGCCACACAGTCTCCAACAGCAGGGGTGCACAGGTCCAACGCGTTTCAACCCTGTTCCGGGGTCTTTATCAAGGATAAACATAGACAGTTCCATGTGGGTTTAAATAGCAGTCCAAATAACGAGGTGAATGAGGGATAGGTGCGTCTGTCATAATGACAGCTTCCGCCTAACCTCCAGTGAGTCCGTCAGTAACGAAGGTTAGGCGGAAGCTGTCATTATGACAGACGCACCTCCCCCTCATTCACCTCGTTTATCTATGTTTATCCTTGATAAAGACCCCGGAACAGGGTTGAAACGCGTTGGACCTGTGCACCCCCTGCTGTTGGAGACTGTGTGGCCGGACCTGTGTGCCTTCTGTGGGACAGTATCCGGAACTGTATTACACTATGTCCTACTCCTCTTCCATCTCCATCTCTTCCATCTCCATTTCTATCTATAAAATTGTTTGTGTTGGAGTACATCACAATTAGTGAAAGATCCTCAGCAGATACAGGAATCCCCAGCTGCTATCCAGTTACGGAGAAGAGGAGCCGTTCCCTCCCTAACAGGGGCGTACGGTATTTCTTCCTTGTACCTCTCACGTGGTGATATCAACTACACGAATCTATCTGAATAACGGAGAAGAGGAGACGCCCTTCATATAACAGGGAATGTCCTTTTCTCTTCTGTAGCGCTAGTGAAAAAAACAGTTACCATCTGTGTTTCTTAGGAACACAGAACTCTCTTGCATTCTGTCATTTGTGGTGTGGGGACACCATTTTACTGTTTTTACACCTGCTGCTCTTTTAAGCGCATACCTGTGTACTAGTGTCCATCGTTCATTTGTCTGCATTACTTTTTATCACTGGCACATGAAAGATTTAATAGGGAACATTCAGTTTACAGTGTTCTAAGTCCAACTGTAGTTAGTTTAAATTTGATTTTATAAAACTATATTACAGTATCTAGGAAACAGGACCATCTGACTAGCAACATTAATGTCATTTTATCAGCTGTAAATTATAAGAGTAAAGCAGCTGGCCGAACATACATAAGGTAATACTAATACTAGGGAAATCACAAAAATAACTGTTATATTTCCGCCACAGCCCCTGCGGGACACCCACAGGTGGATGTGACCGGAGTGTGGGCGGGGGCACCGCCACACACTGACAGCAGTAAAGGAAACCGGACAGAGGCTCAAAGTGGGGCAGGGGACCATACTGCAAGTCCCCTTACATATCGCCACAAAACTCTGCCGCCTCCCACGCGTGTACACCCCGGAGAACAACTGCAGGTGGAATTGACCAAATTTCGGGGGCCCCGCCATTCGCTGACAGTGCTGCTGGAGACTGGAGGAAGCTGAGAGCAGTGCTGGGGACTGGACTGTACTGCAAGTCCCCTTACACATCGCATAAAAACTCCAGCACCTCACCCAGTACTATTAGAAAGGTGAGGGACCTGCATGCATGGGAGCAGTAAAGGGCACTGTGTGTGAGAAAACACAGGGAAGAGGGCTATGTGTCTGTGGTGGAGGGGAAGGGCAAAAGCATATTGTGCTGTGTAGCCAGAATAAGGCAAGGGAGATGCATGTTGCATGTCCCGACCACCAGTTCTCCGAAGGGGGCAAGTGCAATGAATCCCCTTGTGGGCTCGCTGTTCTCGCCCCCCTGTCAGTCTGGATCCCATCTGTTGGGCATTTGAACAGTCGGCGTGCCGAATATTCGAATACCGACTCATCTAGCACCCCCCCGCTAGTGCCTAGCAGTCTTAAAAAAAATGTATAATAAGAATATTGCAATATTACTTTTTAATAATGGAATTATAATAATGGTAAGTGCTCAAATAAAGCATCACCCCATTGTTTATAGTAGCTGGTTCCTGTCCTAATGATGTTTGTTTCTGTTAGTAACAATAAAATGCAGTATTAACTTGAAATGCAAATCATTCCCATCCTTGTTCCTCATAGCATCATAGCGCTGGTTGACATCCTTAGTATTATCACAATTATTCGCCTAGGACTGTACTGAAATGTCTTATCTCTTCGCACTTTGATAATAAAGCTCAGCTGTATCAAGTCCCTGTCTACAAATACTGCCAGAGACTACTGGTAATCATATGGAATGAAATCTTTGAACATATGATTGATTGTATTTAATATACAGTAGCAAGACTAAAAGGTTGTATCGTGTTCATTAAAAACATAGTAAGGTAATATTACTGTGACAAAGCAAAGCATTTCAGATTTCCATGTCACAAACATCAATAGTACTTCTTTGCTATCAGTTTTTGGATTCATTGCAAACTGAATCCCTGACAAACATGCCATGCACTAGCGATTTGTGGTGAGAGAGCTGTGCTCACCAGTGTTCTCTGGCATTGTTGACTAGATTTTGATTGCATGCAGTCAAAATCTGGTTGGGCAATGGTGACGTGTGGGAACGCCATCATACAAATGGAGCATTCGGTGATTAGGTGCTGATTCTGGTTGACTCGCTAAGCAACGTAACTTTGATGCTTAGCGAGCCAACTAACACCAACCTCGTGAATGCCCGACACCCCCCCCTCGTGTTCAGATCATGCGCTGATCCTGTATTCCAATCCAACCATTGGACGATTTCAGGAAATCGTTTCACGATCGTTGCATGATCATGTTCATTCTGGTGTGTTCCCTACATCAGACTTGCCGTGTCCGGTCTGAGAACAGGGCGGGTGGCTGTGACGTCAGCCACCCGCCCCCGGAATCCAGCTGCATGGGGACACCCAGCAATTTTGTGGGTATGCCCAGGAAACGCTGGCCATCTCTATCTGAGTGCCCCCTGCCTACCTCGATCCAACCCATGTGCGAATGCCTCAACGAATGTGCAAGTCGCCGAAGGCATCCGCACAGCAGTCCTGCCTATGCGCATGAGCAGGCGCTAAACATCGGTCCCCGGTGCGAATTCGCTGGGGACTGAGCATATCAGAATGCCCCCCATACTTTCTAAGCCTTCTAGACAGATTGCTTAAAAAATAGACCAAAATTGCTACGTGTGGTCCTTTACGCTACAGAGTTTTCGGTATGTGTACGCTACTCTTCCTGTCTAGTACAGATTTCTAAGCAAAAATATTTATAAACACATCTCATTTTAGGTATATTTTTCTGCTCAGTAATTCGCATTCATCTACAACTTCTGAAACACCTTTTCTTTCCCCAGACAGATATATCACTGTTTGAATATGCTCACATTTCTGAAGGTGCACAGACTTTAACTGATGTTGAAGTGATTATATTAGTTGGTGAAAAAAATCCTGATGCTTTCAATTTTTCTTAGAGCTCTTAATTTGCAAATCAACTAAGGAATTCTCGATTTCTCTTCTCTTGTTCCCAATTCCTGCAAAGTTAATTACACACTTGCCTGTCTTTTTAATTTGCATTTAACTGCAGTATAAAAAAATGAAACCAACATGAAGAAGAAGTTATTATATACACAAAAGTAGTTCAATTGGGAGCCTGGAGCGTATATCATAGCTACAGCAAAGACATATAATTAATTATGTACATTTCCAGCTTTAAGCAAGCCCTTTATTGTGATGGAAAAGAGAGAGGAACCAACTCCTCACTGAAAAAAATACATGGTCATTATCAAACTGGAGAATTACAAAAAGTAGAGACAGTACTTTCCCGACAGTTTATTACTGTCAGCTTCTTAAGTGAAATGGAAGCTTATCGCCTACAGGTCTACAAACCCACAAGAAATGTGGAATAATTACATTTAATTTTTTTTACGCTACCGCACACATACAGCATACCTACCAACTTTTGAAACATCACAATCAGGACCCCTGCATGTACCGAAACCTGGCCTACAAATCATATCAATCCCGCGAGGCCACGCTCTTGTTTTTCGCTGTGGGGGTATGGCCAGCGGCTCTGTGAGCTGCTGGCCATATCCCCAGCCCGTGTCTCCAGGAATAAAATCTATTCACCACTGCTCTGCTCAGTGCCAGGCAGGGGGTCTCCCAACTGCCAACCCTACCACTGGACACTGCTGGCCATAGATGGGATGCAGGATTGTCCCCAAAAAATATGACAGTCCCATGAAAATCGAGACAGTTGGGAGGTATACACGCAGGCCTCTGGAAACATGGTGCCTGCGCCTTGGTCCCAGGGAAGACTCTATTCTGTATGGATAAATCACCAGGAAAATGGACAGCAATTTATTTCCCCAGCAATTTCTGTCTGCAATGTCAGCCTCTGTGGGACTCAGTAAATAGAACTATATATGCCGGTTGCAAAGGTCGATGTGCGCTGCACTCCTTTCACCCATTTTATATGCCCGCCGCTTTACAATGCCAACATAGCCAGCATTGTGAAGTTGGGGTGGGGCCACAATGACACCATTTAGCACAAATAGTGTCATTGCCCACTTTGGGGGTCTAAGCAGAATAAGTGGGGGTGCTAGCAGTGGGGGGTCAATATGTAAGAGACATGCCTACTATCCGGATGGGGTGTGGGTAGGGAGGTGGAGCCTAAAGGACAATGTTGCCGACAATGTGCTTTCCCACCCGCCATCAGTGACATCCTCATGAAACATTCTCATGCAGGGCCATTTAGCTTGTGGAATGCAGCATGCACCCTTGCACCATGATAGGAGAGGGTTTGGGAGGGGGAGGGGGGTGTTAGAGGTGCCAGTGTACATGCTAAGAAAGCGGTGAGAGAGAGGAGAGCAGAGAGATGGTGGAAAATAGGACCTGGCGTTAAAAGTACACAGGCCGACCTTTGAGACAAAAGTGAAGGATGTAGTTGTGCGCACGCCGAAGGCACGCTCCGGAAAAGGAGGTGGGGCCACTCAAAACGGGACGTGTTCTTGAGTGTAGTGTACCACACCATATAAAACTTCTACACAGTATGCAACAAAATACTAGACCCCATTATACTTGCCCCTTACACATGATGCCAAATGGATTGAGCCAAAATTCACATAATGCCACATGGATTGTGCCAAAATTCACATAATGCCACATGGATGGAGCCAAAATGAACATAATGCCACGTGGATTGTGCTAAAATTCACATAATGCTACATGGATTAAGCCAAAATGATGCAACATAAGTGCTGCTTACCTACATGTTCATTGCCATGGGTTCCATGCTCATTGCCAGGGGTTTCATGCTCGTTGGTATTTGGGATTACATGCTCATTGCCAAGGGGGAATACATGCTCACGGAAACTGGAGGACAGCCACCGCCAGGCAGACGTGACAGCCATGGACGGCAGAGAGCGGGGGGCTTCTCGGATACATTTAGAGCACTGCAGGTGTATTGTATGCAAATCATATGCGATATTTGCATATGATTCGATCTGCGATACGATTTAGCACACCCCCACTATCCACGTCAGCCTGAATCGTAGCAAGCGCAGCGAGACCTTCGAGGGGACGCAGTACGCATCCTCCCGACCTGTTCATACCCCCACTATCCACGTTGGCGAGGAGTTGATTTTATAAAGTATGGCTAGCGCAGAGACCCACCGAGCCGGAAACATGCGAGCGCACGCAGAAAAGTGTGGCGAGCGGACGCAAAATACACGTCAAATAATCCATGTCCCCTCGTAGAGCTCGCTGCGCTCGCCACGCTTCGGGCTTGTCTTCCGCGTACAATCGCCATGATTTGAGCTCAGTGGCTCACTGCGCTCGCCACACTTTATAAAATCAACTCCAAACCGACATGGATATTGGGGGTATGAACAGGTCATGAGGATGCGTACTGCGTCCATTCGTGGCGCTCGATGCGCTCGCCACACTTCGGGCTGACGTGGATAGTGAGCGTGTGCTAATTCCCATCGCGGACTGAATCGGATGCAAATCGTATGCAATATTTGCATACGATTTGCATACAATGCGATTCGCAGGGAAGTGTCGCCGTGAAACTACACAAGTACCGAATGTTTTCTCAGTGGTTTTGGCCTTAGTAAATTTGTGAATTGCAAAACCTTTGCCAAACTGAAACAAATCCATTAGGTTATACAGTCCCCTGCTTAGTACATTTAGCCCATAATGAGTCTTTATCAAGATATACAGTATAGTAGCAAAGCAAGTGAGACTATGTATTTAGCCAGTAGGAAGCGTACCGATCATTGTTTAAAATACCAATACTGACTGTCAAAATAATGAAAACCTTAGTTGGTATAGTAATGTGTTTATTCCTACACCGGGTAGGGTGACAGGGGGGATCAAAGGGGACACCTTTACTGGGCCCCAAGCTTGTGAGGGGCCCCAAAGTTTTGAGTGGTTCAGGGGCTGTAAGCATTGCTGAGGCAGTGCAGTGCCTAGCAATGGTATATAAAGGCACCTGCCTGGATTCCTGTAAGGGTACTTACCCGGACCCCCCTCCAGTATTAGTGATTATGAATTATGTTTCTTTTGTAACAATAAAAAAAATAAGAATAAAGCAATAATTTTCATACAAGAATTAATTAATCATGTGATCAAATGAAAAATAGCACAAACACTGACCCAAAATCAGTCATATGAAACATACAGTGGAGCCTAGAGAGGGGGGGAGGGGTTCTAGTGACCCGGGCTCGTGTCTGATGGAGGGTTCCAGTGGTGTCCCCAAAGCCTAGTGGATCCACTCAAAATGGGACTGTCCATCTGGAATTGGGATAGTTGGGTTTAATGCACTTACTGTCTATTGATGATAAAGATAAAACTAAACGGTACTTGTTTCCTAGCACGGCCACAATCGCGGGCATCGGGTGTCATTTTTAGTGGTATACGACGCGACCGACGCGATGCCCCCGATTTTCCCATTGAAATGCATTGAAAAAAGTCAAAATCGCGTCGGTCGCGTCGTATGCGGCTAAAAAAGGCTTAAATGGTCCAGACGCGATGCCCACGATTTCCCCATAGGAAACAATGTTAAATGGCTCAATGTACCCGCGATGCCCCCGATTTCTCATAGGGAACAATGTTAAATACCTCAATTTCACCAAATCATCATAGGGAGTAATGGGAAATGGGCCAGAAAGCCCCAAAAACACCCCAGAACAGTGAAATGTCCCCCAAAAGTACTTTACGCCACCCCACGATCAACGCGAACCCGAAGCGTGGCGAGCGCAGCGAGCCCGCGAGGGGCGGCGGTACGCTTCCTCCGACCTTTTCATACCCCCACTATCCACGTCGGCGTGGAGTTGAGAATAGAATAGTGTGGCGAGCGCAGCGAGCCACAGAGCCCGAAGCGTGGCGAGCGCAGCGAGCCCCGCGAGGGGACGCAGATACCTTCACAGGTAAACGCGTCCCTTCGCGGGCTTCACAGGTATCCGCGGGGCTCGCTGCGCTCGCCACACTTCGGGCTCGGTGGCTCTCTGCGCTCGCCACACTATTCTATTCTCAACTCCACGCCGACGTGGATAGTGGGGGTATGAAAAGGTCGGAGGACGCGTACCGCCGCCCCTCGCGGGCTCGCTGCGCTCGTCACGCTTTGGGTTCGCGTTGATCGTGGGGTGGCGTAAAATACTTTTGGGGGGACATTTCACTGTTCAGGGGTGTTTTGGGGGGTTTATGGCCCATTTAACATTGTTCCCTATGATGATTTGGGTAAATTGACCCATTTAACATTGTTTCCTATGGGAAATCGGGGGCATTTTCCTCACGATGCCCATGATCATGATCGTTGTGGCCGTGCTAGGAAACAAGTACCAACTAAACATATACTGTACAGTGAAAAACTTACTGGCGCATACAATAATTATATCAGCTCATTACATAACACAATCATCCCCTGTGGTGGCTCATCATTGTAGTCAATCACCAAACCTGTCAGTGCTTGCTGATGGTGCTAAAATATTGGTTAATGAGGTGTTAATAATTTTTATTATTCTTTACTATGATATAGAAATATATCATGTAAGTCTCTGAAGTGTGAGATAACATTCCATAGGAAACAATTTTAACCAGGTTTTACTATTACATGTTTTATTTCTGAGAAAAATTATTATATCACTTCAGCATGAATGAAAACGAAATAATATACATTTTGGAATATCTTCGAAATGTATCTACTTCACTTGGCAGGGACTGATATTCACTGTATAGCACTGCCGAATATGTGTGTGTTATACAAATAACTGCTAATAAATACCTAAAATGTGCCTGCGACATTGGCAAGTCTAATAATAATATATACAGATAAAGCATTTTTTAACTTATATAACAGAACTTTGTATACCTTGAAAATCAGGTTATGTTCATTTATCGTGGAACCCACAGTCTAGGGGCAGGATGCATCAAAGCCAAGAATGCTGTCAAACCTCAGAAAGTACAGTTCTTGGAGGTTTAGTCACATTTCTTATATGCACCAAGCTTGTACCCAGTTGGCAGTGCCATCTGTAGATTGAGATGCCTAATAGAAGCTTATGAGCTTCTTATAGCAAAGTTTACTACTTGGCAGTGGCATAGCTATAATATAAGTGTCCCCCCCCCTCCGAGAATTTTGCAGCGCGCAGTGCCCACCCCCACCCCGGCCACCCATAACCCCCCCCCTCCTCCGTACCAACCGTGCCTTACTTCCATGCCCAGCAGCAGGCTGCGGTGCGGTCCGGCTCCCCTTCTGGCTTCGATGAAAAACAGACCATCACAAACTGTCCACCCCCATACAGCAGACAGTTTCAGAGAACTGTCTGCTATATGGGGGTGGACATTTTATGATGGTCCATCTCCATAGCACCAAAGGAAGCCAGGAGAGGAGCTGGGACTGTAGCGAATACAAGTGAAATCTGCGGGTCTGTGGCGGCGGCTTTACAATACCCCCGCAGCCCCCCCGGTGCCCGCACTTACAAAGCACCTCCCCGCTACCGCGGGGGCTGCGGAGCTATTGTTATGCCACTGCTACTTGGAACCCTCTCAGCAAGGCTACCCTAGCTGCAGGTACAGTAGTGGAGCTGCAATGGGGCCTAGTGCTGCGAGTGGCCCACCAACCTTCTCAAAGTTACAAATGTTATATAGATTTTATCATTGGATGGTACATGGGGGACCCTACAGACTAATATATCTGGTTACACACAGTAGACCTGCTCATTGTAATGTGGTATACAATGAGCTGGAGGACATTATAATGTTACATAATAATAACTGGGGCTCTGCAATGTTGCACAATACACGTGGTGGAGGCACTACAGAGTGACATAATATGAATTACGAACACTTTGCAGTATGTCATATTGGGAAATGCGGTTATTGTGTTGCATAATGTACTGGCAGCCTTACAATGTTACATACAGTAGTAACAACCATGGTTCATAAAATAAATGAGGGCACTATTATGGGGCATAACATTAACTTATGTTCTGTGGTGCAGAAAATGAACTACACCACGAATGCCAGAAATCTTATCATCACAAAGGACAACTATTATCAGGAAAGCCATCTTTTAAGATTCTAGGCAAGCATACACAGTCACTACACTCTTATGCTTGTCATAAGTGCCAGCATGTATAACGCGCAAACTGTAAGCCCGCTCAACCCGGAAGAAATTGCATTGACACGTGTGCTGAAGAATCTGCCACGTGCACAATATCTCAGAAAAGATAGAGGCAAGGCCATTTTTACAGAGTTCTTAAAAACATGGTAGCTTAGGAATAGAACAGGTTTTTCCAATGTTGGATAATCACGGATTCCAGCTGTGCGTCTGAGTAAGCAGAGAGGATGGTGCCTAAATAGATAATGATGCTCTCTCTCTTTGATAAATGGAAAAATGCTTTGTCAAAATAGCAAAATCGAATTCTTTATGTGTAATTTGCATCAATCTACAGAAATGAGTCACAACATTTAAATGTTCAAACAATAAAGTGCATTTACCCACTGTTTCTCAGCGGCTGCATTGATTTCCGTAGAATACGTATAGCTAGAATTGTTGTATTGCTGCAGTTACTGTATGTACATGACAATTATTCAATGAGCAATTCATAGAATAACACAAGAAAGCTTCCTGTCATATGTTTTTTTTTTTAATCAAATGACATTCAGACACTCAAAGCTAATGGTGTGTACACATTGTTTGATGCGGCAACCATCAATACTGATTTGATATCGACGGCCACCAGGACCTGGCAGTGCCGGCATTGCAAAGGAGGGAGGGCACCGAAGAGGAGGGAGGGACAGCGCGATTTGTAGCCTATATGCAAGATCGGGAAACATCCACTGCTTAAGAAGGGTCTATAGCTATACAGTCTGGCTGTAATAGTAGCAATGCAGGAGCCATGTTTTTGTATGCTGGGACTCGCAGCTGACGTCAGATACATGCCTTTGTAAACAGCAATGAAATGCCCGTGCTTTTACAACCACTCCGTGCTAACACTATGGGGTTTATTCTAGTTCATTCTTTCTGACAAAATCCTTCTTAGATGGACAAAACCATGTGCACTGCAGGGGGGCAGATGTAACATGTGCAGATAGAATTAGATTTGGGTGAGTTATTTTGTTTCTGTGCAGGGAAAATACTGACTGCTTTATTTTACACTGCAATATAGATCTCACTTTGAAGAAAAACCCCACCCAAATCTAATTCTCTCTGCACAAGTTACATCTGCCCCACCCGCAGTGCACATGGTTTTGTCCATCTTAGAAGGATTTTGTCAGAAAGAATGAACTAGAATAAACCCCTATGTCAGTGGTTCCCAAACTGTGTGCCGCGGCTCCCTGGGGTGCCTCGGGACACATGCAATAATGTGAGTTGGTCCTGGACCACCAACCCAAATTATTAATGGTTAATTATTTATGAGCAAAACCAGTGCTGGTGGCTGCCAATCGTAGAATGTGTACAAACAGAAGCAAATCCTGCCCTTTACCACATAACTGCCGCTAAGAATCGCATATAAACCCAATCTACTTAATTTTTTTGGGACCTAGGGGTGCCGCGAAAAAAATTCTGATTCTCTAGGGTGCCGTGAATCAAAAAAGATTGGGAACCCCTGCCCTATGTCCTTATTGTGTGTAGGTACGCCGAAGCACCTTGGTACATCCCCAATGTGACCGCATGCACAGTCTGATGATAATCGCTCAGTTCCATGAAACATCGACTTTGCACCCATCTGTGAATTAGGCCCTTTATTCTTAGTGCTCAATAACATAACGGGAATTCATTAAACTAAGAATATATCACATGAAAATTCATGCTCTTTTAAATGAGGAATTTAACGGGAACAGTGAAACAGTATAATGTATATTGCTGGGAAATCACACAGCAACATTTACATATTTTTTATTAACATCTATAGAAAAAAAAATGTTGAAGTCAAATTAAGGGGTTCAGACATTCACAAGCTTCATGTGTCCTAGTACAATGATGCAGGTCATGGCTGAAGATCTACTTTGATGTGATGAGAATTTTTTTTTTTTATCTTATTTCTGATGTTTTGCCTACTCTACAACAAGCTGAACGTTTGCAAAGAAAATGTACTAAGATCATGGTTAACAAGCCATAGAATGGTACTTTATTTTCTTACTAGTTAAAAGCCAGTTAAAATGACGATTTAGTCAATGGCCCAGACGCACTAAGCTTCAAAAGTGATAAAATCGAGAGTGATAAGCAACCAACCAATCAGCTCCCGCCTGAGATTTTTCAAACACACCCTGTGACATGGCAGGTAGGAGCTGATTGGCTGGCTGTTTATCACTCTCCATGTTATCACTTTTGAAGCTTAGTGCATCTAACCCTATAGCTGCTACTTCATTACCTCCAATCTCTGTCTTCACAGCTATTTCTATCAAGGAAGTTTGAAACAGATCATTTTGCTTTTAATAAATGAGTAATTTGGTCCGTCAAGTTGCCTCTAGTGGTTACTAGCTGTACTTCTCCTCAAAAGTGAGTGTTTAGCATTTTACCGTATACTGTATATGTAAATGGATATGGATTTTGCAATCCATGGAATTGCAGGATATATTTAGCATTTCCGTAGGAATACTAAATATACAGTAAGTCTCACTGTTGAGAAGCAAAGTTTAATAATTATAGGTAGCATGCACATTGTACAAGCCAAATATGCAAGATATGGAATTGTTATTAAAACAAACAGAGAAAAAATATCCCGTAGTTCTCCAATATTTCTCATTTATAAAACATGCCAGTCATGCCCTCCGTGAGCTTATAATACTGTACATTTGATATGAATGCAGATTAGGTTTAATACTGTCTCTGAATAAACCAGTGCAAACATACTAATATAATATTCAGTTGTAAACAAGTCTAGCAGATGAATATAAAGTTCTACCTGTGGATTTACTTCTATCACGGTGACAATACCATATTCATAGCAAATAAGAATGTTCTACCCCTGAGCTTTTGGAAACCTTATAGTAACTAAAAAAGAGATAATAACATCAGCGACAACTAATAAGGATGTATGTAAACCAAAGTTTTATATAGAAGTCATTGCTTGGAATGAGGTAAAAATCTTCAATTGACCAAATATTGAAAGCAACATCTGAACCTTGATAAAGAACCCGGAATAGGGTTCGAAACGCGTTGGTCAGGGGAGGAACAACTGTAGGAGAGTGGCACCAGTGTCCAAAGATGACTTCACACGGAACTGCGCTTCCGGGGCATATGACTTGTGCGCTCTAAGAACTGCCTGTCAGTTCCAACCGAATCGGTACTAGTTCACTTTTAGCCATCTCCTAGGATCCCCACTTTTGTTGTACATTGTGTGTGAATTTTTATTGTTAAGTTTTTAACAGAATAAAACTGTATTTCCCTATGTTACTTATCTGCTTCTACTATATGTATAATCTGAAATAACTTGATTGAAAGTACTGAGAATACTTCAGATCCTGACAGCGCAGACTGCGCTGAGTGCATTATATTTGTATTATATTTGTATTTATTGTTGTGGTGAGGGTTTGGGAAAACCTTTCATTCTGCACTTTAATTGTCAGCAGCTGTTTGTGCGCACAATTTTTTGGGATACTTTCCTATCTACATTGAAAGCAAAGCTAGTACGGTATATACGATTCAACACCAATGTGAAAAATCATCAGCATATGTGAAATGCACATATCATTATCTTTAGTTGCGG
Source organism: Crinia signifera (assembly GCF_055691185.1). NCBI lineage: Eukaryota > Metazoa > Chordata > Amphibia > Anura > Myobatrachidae > Crinia > Crinia signifera. The sequence continues at coordinate 385,298,552 of NC_139217.1, forward strand.
TGGTGGATAATTAATGGAGAAAGAGTATTGCTCTGAAAAGCAGCCCAGTTTGTGCTATATTTATTTATTTATTATTTACAGTTTCTATGGACGCACTTTCCTCTGTTTTTGTACTGCATTGCTCTTGACTGCCGACCTTTCAAGGATGCCATAATCATTATCATCCCTACACTGGTTGGAAATAGTCAAAGTATAGCTCCTCAACTTCCTCTATTGTTAAAGTTCCAACATAAGGATCAGTCCTGTATTTCACCTATACAACCAGGAATGTACAGGCAGTATATAATAATAAGAGGTATTTTGATGTGGAAGAAAAATAATCAGCATGTTCCAGAAATATACAGTACTGTGTGATATTAATACGTTTGGCTAAAAAAAGCTCCCAACAGCAGCAGCAGTTTTAGTAACAGAACATTATTAATGCATGTATAATGAATCACTCCTCAGTACTGCAAGGAAGCACTGTACCATATCCTATATAACATTAAAATCACCAACAGGTGAACTGAATAACATTTATTATCTCATTATAATGGCACCTGTCAAGATGTGGGATATATTAAAAAGTAAGTAAGCAATGAGTTCTTGACGTTGATGTGTTGGAAGTCAGAAAAATGGTCAAGTACAAGGATCTGAGCAAAAAAGGCAAAATTGTGATTTTTAAATGACTGGGTCAGAGCATCTCTAAAATAGAGGGACTTGTGGGGTGGTCCCAGCATGCAATGCTTAGTACCTACCAAAAGTCGCTAGAGAAAGGACAACCAGAGAACTGGCTACAAGGTCATGGGCTCCCAGTGCTTATTGATGTGCATGGGGAGTGAAGGCTAGTTACTGTAATTATGCCTATGATACAAAGGGGACAGAACACCTAGTGCATCACAGCTTGCTGCACATAAAGCTGCATAGTGGTAAGAATATCCACAACTAAAAGTAACTACAATGGGAACATGAGCATCAGAACTGTACCATGGAGCAATGGTAGGTTTGGTTTGGTCTGATGAATCATATTTGATATCATGTGGATGGACAGACGACTGCATGTGTGTTGTTAACATGGATAAGAAGGCAGGCTGGCAGAAGTAGTGTATTGTTTCTGGAAATATTCTGCTGGGAAAGCTTGGGTCCTGCCATTCATTTAGATGTTACTTTGATACATACCGCCAAACTAGACATTGTTGCAGTCCAACTACTCGCATTCATTACAATGGTATTCCCTGATGGTCATGGCCTCTTTCAGCAGATACACTAAAAAAGGTGTTTAGTAAATGGTCAAAAGAACTTAACAAAGAGTTCTAGGTGTTCCAAATCCTCAGATATCAGTCTGATTGAACATCTGTGGAAAGTGCTGCAAAAAAAAAAGTCAGAGACACGGAGGCCCAATCTACACATAAAGGATCTGATGCTGAAGTCTTGGTGCCTGCACTGGGTCCAATTCAGACACGTTTGCATGACTGCAAATTCACAGCTCGAGCGATTATCCAATGACCGCGCATGGGAGAGCCATCGTTTCCGAACAAAGCCACCGATGGATAGGCATCTCTGGCTGTTGCAAGGTGATTGACAGTCAGGGGGCCTTTGTTGGCGACACCTTGGTGTTTTCTGGGTGTCGCCTAAAAACACAGACGGGCCTGGCCATCATTGCTGACGTCAGCAGTGGCCTCCATCTCCCCATGGTGAATGCAGTGCCGAGTTACACCCATACAAGAAATAGTAAGCAGTAGTATGGTTGCACTAAGAGTCCTATAATAAAAATAAAATATAACTTTTATTGTTTTCGATAAAAATTGTGAAATATTAAAATACATTAAGTGAATTAAGAATGAAAAAAGTGTGTTAAAAAAGTGTCCACTGCCTATATTCTGTATATAAGGGATAATATGTTCCCTATATGTGCTTTGTGTCTTCTATATTTACTGTAGATAATGTGTGTGTAACTATCAAAAATTTGTTTCAATCTCTTCCATAAAACATTTTAACTGGATAACACATCTATTATGTATCTATTTTCTTTAACTATTCAATATGCCATAGGAGTATTTAAATGTGAATTTTGATTTAGGTACTGAGATTTATATTTTACAGATAGGGAAAAACACATTATGTAGAGTGTAGAATTTAGCACAACATGTTTTTCCCTATCAGTAAAATATAAATCCCAGTACCTAAATCAAAATTCAAATTTAAATACTCCTATGGCATATTGAATAGCCAAAGAAAATAGATACATAATAGATACTGTTATCCTGTTAAAATGTTTCATGGAAGAAATTGAAACAATATTTTGACACAGTTATCATGAGCTATCTACATTATCTAGAGTCATTATTGCTAGAAATAAAACAATGTGATACAGTGTGTAATTGGGCAGGATTTATTAACATACAGTAATAATAGGAGACGCAAAGCACATATAGTATTATCGCTAATATACTGAATATTGGCAGTGGCCACTTTTTCAACACACTTTTTTTCATTCTTTATTCACTGTATTTTATATTTCACAATTTTTATAGAAAACAATAAAAGTTATATTTTATTTTTATTATACGACTCTTAATGCACCCATACTACTGCTTACTAGTTCTTGTATGGGTGGTTCAGGTTTATATCTAAGCAGTGGGTAGCACCTCCAAATCTTACTTGAAAGCCATTGTTCCACATAAACCATCATAAGTTGGAGAAAAGAGGGTCATTGATATAATATTCTGGACTGGTGCGGGATTTATATTTGTATGTGTGCAGTGCCGAATAAGTCTAGACTTATTCTTTGGGTGCTAACAGGGGCAAAACCATGAAATGGGGAGTGATTGTAAATGGTTTTCTCCCCCATGTGCACAGCTGAGAACATATTTGCAGCCATGCACAGGGGTGGGGGTGGCGTTTACCTGATCGCTGGACTCTGAACATTCACAGCCCAGCAATTGGGTCTAATTCAGGCCAATTGTACATTCACACGTACATATATCATTTAGTGGTGGTTTAAGGGGGGAGAATTTGCATTTCTCCAACAGCTGCTAATGCATGGGTGAGGGTCCTGCTATAGTGACCAATCAGCAGCACTGCAGGCACCGGGGGAGGGTGCAGGAGAGCAACAGAAGGTCCCTCTGGGAGTGGAGGATGAATTCGTCCATGCGGTATATCTGGCTGGTCACATCGTTTGTAATCAGTTGGTGTGGTCCCAAACGATGCAACCATGTCAGGCAATTGGTTCATTTTTTAAAATAGACAAATGAAAATATAATATATTTAAATGATATATACATAAGTATATCTATTAACATAAATATGCATAATCATGTAAATAATTCACAATTAAATAATATAATAGATTTATCTTTTACAAAAACAAGATTAATAATGTGAAGAGAATATACTTGCTGCTTTGGGACCTGGCCTATGTGATCTTTCCGGAAATCCAGGCCTGATAGAATATTTCATTGGCAACTACAGAATTGTAAGAATGCTATACAGCCTTATTGCGTTTATTAGCTACTAGGAGTCTCCTCTGGCTGCTTATTAATTCCTTGAATTTTTCTTTAGTAACATGTGGAAGAAATAATGCTGGTACTTGCTCACGTCACTTGCCAGCACCGTGCTGCACACCTGCTTTACTCATTTGTATGTAGTTAAGAGAGCGCAGCGAGCCAAATCAGGCCAGTTACCCATCTGGGATATTAGTGCACAGAACTACTTGTATCTATGGAAGACATTACTTTTTATAACACACCACACATGAATGCCTTCTCCCAGCATGCATCCCCCTGGATTGCAACCTAAACTCTGCAGATGTTTTACTGCGAATGATCCAGAGTGGGATTTAAGTGCTGTTTTCATTATTTGACCTGACACAGCCTCACAAGTCATATACTACGCTCATTGCAATTACACTGATGACCTTTAAGAAGAGATATTGATCTGTCATAAGCCAGAGGTTCTGCTCTTTTAGTTAATGTTGGTTTTCTTAAGAAAATTGCAGAAAGGGCCAGATTCATTGGGGTACACAAATCCGAGTTTTCACAGCTGAGTGGCCGCAGGCAGGATTCATTTGCAAACTGATTGACAGTCTGGGAGTATTTGGGGAAGTAACGGTCGTGCTGGCAAAAACACAGCCATGATGCAACTATTTTAAGGGAGAATTTGGATTGTGATCCTGTACACAGTAGTATTGTCCCGGACGTCTTTCTTTCTGCAAACTGTAGGGTTAAGCTGGCCATACATCTACAGATTGATTATCAGATCTGGATGGCTGGAACAAAAACCTGGTAATGGTTGAAAGCAAATGACAGTTGACCATTTGCTTTGAAATGCTGGAAAACTGACAAACTGTCACTCAGATATTAACAAGTTTTTGTCCGAACCAGCCCAGTCTGACAATCAATCTGTAGATGTATGGCCAGCTTTACTCAGAAGACCAAATTTAACAGATCGGTTGCAAGTTTGTGCAATTTGCATACCTGAATATGTAGATCTTATTTTGCACCCCTGAAGAATATTGCCAAGGGAAATGGAGTGAGGTCATTTCCAGCATAGAATATGATTGGTTGTCAGGGACGGATAGTTGCTGTAGATAAGTATCCATTTGTTTGCATGCACCATAGATGTGTGCATGCGCGGAACTGTTCTTAGGAGCACAAGACTGGTTAATCATTACTCTGCATGTACTCATGTGTTGTACACAAAGGGCAAGTCATCTATTCTGAAATTGCCCATGAGACTTGGCTGTACACACATTGGCACATAGGCATGCACAGTATCATCGGAAGTGGAGTCTTCACAATTAAAATACAGAAGCGAATCAGTGAAGACGACCTTCTAGTCTGTGTTATTTTGTTTTTATACTGTAATGGTGTGTACACACGGTACGAGTACCATGCGGTGTGATCCTGACGTGATCAGATCGCATCGGGATCGCATCGCACAGCATGCATGCGATCTGCATACAACTTTGACGAAATAGTGCAGATCTGCATTATATAGTCAGGCAGCCAAGACTTTCAGCTTGCGTTACGTGAAAGCGCATCAGGATCGCAAGGGTTAAAAACCCTTGCAATCGTGTATCATGTTATGGTATCAAGTATCACGATTTCTCCTTCCGCAGCTCAGAGAAGGGCAACATGTACAAAGCGAGCACTGCCGAAGCAAGAATGGTTTAATTATTGTTATGTACATTCCCTGAATTTATTTACAACCAAGGGACAACAGTTGCCATTCACTGAATCACTCTTTCATATCTAGGGATTCTGATTACAGTAGACAAATAAATCAATATATCCATATAAAATCTTAGAAGTTGCCTCTTGAATGAAAACTAGATATTGAGCTGTTGTACAACATTTACATTATTGCATGTATTATTTATACTAGATCAACCAAAATGTGTAGTTTTGATTTACTGAAATACATTTTTGGTATGGTTTTCAAAGTCTTGTTTCAAAATTCTAAGCACTGCTAGCAAATTGTCTAGAAATAAACTGGGGCAGATGTACTCGGCCTTGGAAAACCTTTGAGAATGATATTGGGTGAGATGTACTAAGCCTTGAAAAGTGGTAAAGTGGAGAGTGAAAAAGTAGCAGCGAATTGGCTCCTAACTGTCATGTTTCATGCTGTGTTCAAAATATTACAGTTAAGGGCTGATTGGTTGGTATTTTCAACTTTTCAAAGCCTACTACATCTGTCTTTTTTTCAAACACAGCCTGTAAAATGGCAGTTAAGGGCTTACTGGCTGTTACTTTTAAACACTCCAATGTAAAGACTTATGGGAGCTACACACGGGGAATTTCACAGCATTTTCTAAGCGATCTGACCTAATTTGACAAGAACGCTTAGAAAATGCCCCTACATCGCTCAGTATGCTCACCATAGAACACTAGCCCTGACAGGTCGCTCAGCACACAGACACCACCCCCCCCCCCCCCTCCTCAAAAAAAAAAGAAAAAAGTGGGACGGTATATTGTAGTATCCATCGCATGTATTGTACAAAATATATGTTTAACCCTTTGTGTAGCAAGTGAATTTGGCAAAATAGGTGTGAAATTGGCAAGCAAACATTTTAATTCATCATAATGACCTGTAATGTTTACCTTATTAGGAAATCTTTTTAACACAACATTTTTAGTTTTGGTTTGAATTTATATAACAAATGTGAGTGATGCTGGCAATTTTTGCCGGTATTTTGCAAAGCTCACACAGAGATGTTGGCACTCAAAGTGTTAATATTGTTTTTTACAGACTATCAGCACATTTGTTAAACAGGAATCCTTCTTTCATAGGAAGGACAATTCTGCAGCTACCTAATTTAGTTTGTTAGTAATAAAATATTGTGTTCTAAGGCAAATATGATTCAATTAGGAGGAAAGCACAGTCGCATTTGGATTTAATTTTTTTTTAAATCTGAAGCAAACTCATTTTTCCAAGGTCAAGCAGAACAAAAAGTCTCCAATTTCATAAAAGAGAGTATTCATTCCAACTATTTTTGGTATAGTGCAACTACAATATTCAGTGATTATGCTTAATCCACATGCATAATACATTTAGCTCTTCTGGCTGAGCAGAGAAAGACATATTAAAAGCTATATCATTTTCTCTATTCTTGTTAAAAAATTTCAGTATTAGCAAATATATATATATATATATATATATATATATATATATATATATATATATATACAGTACCACTGGCACAATTATTAACCCCACCCAACGTGACTCTTGTCCCACCAATTTCACTATGAAGTGAAGTACACTCTGGGGGCCAAATGTAATAGGGTGTGGGAATCAGAAAGTGAGAGATTTTGGAATAGTTTTCCAATTTTTTTTACAAAGCGGCAATCAATTACATGGCAAAAACCTGATTATTCAATGTAAATGATTGCCGCTTTATAAAAAATGGGGAAACTCTCCCCAAATCTCTCATTCTCATATTCTCACACCCTATTACACTTGGCCCTATATTCGAATTTAAAATGTTTCACAAGACAATGGACATTATTCTGGTTCACAGATAGTTTGCAGTGCTGTGTGTGAATTAAAGCCCGCCCACCGTCCGCATTGCCACCTGACCTCTGTGCACCCCGTGAGAGGACAGGGCGGGCAGCTGACATCCGGTGTTGTCAGCTGCCTGCCCCCGGCAGCTGCATCACTGCCTTATGTCCCTGGCTCCCCTGGGACATTCCATCCAGTGTTTTCATGGGAACATCCATGAAATGCTGGGTGTCCCCATGGGTGCGTCTATCCGCTGCCATGCCCACTGGTGGGTGCGAATGGGAGGGTAAACTTGCAGTTTTGCGGTGCCCATTTGCACCTGGTGTCTGCACATGCGCATAAATGCATATGCGCATGCGCAGGTGCAAAACATTGCTCCCCCGTGATAATTTGCAGGGGAGCAAGCCAACCAGAATAACCTCCAATATTCTCAAAATCCTACAAGGAATACTAAAGGCAGCTACAAACCAGTATGTAAAGGATATATAGTACAAGTAGTCATTGTTCTGTTATTTATTACCAGTTTTTTATAAAGCACATACATAATCCGCAGCGCTTTCTAGAACATTTTTGAACATTCACAACAGTTACTTCCCCAGTGGCGCTTACAATCTATATTCCCTACCACATATCAATGCACAGACATTCATTCTAGGGTATATTTCTGTTGGGAGCCAATTGACTTGCCAGTATACCAGTATACAGTACATATGTTAGGATTGTGGAATGAAAACTGAGCACCCCAGAGGAAACCCACACAAGCTCGGGGAGAATATACAAACTCTGCACTGTTAGGACAGGGCCGTAACTAGGGGGGGGGGGCTGGGGGGTCACGCGCACCGGGCGCTGGAGGGGGACGCTGTCAGGTCCGGGGACAGCCACGGAGGTCCGGTGACAGGCAGCGGGTTTCCGGGTAGCCGCTGTAGCGGCAGCTTGACTCCGTCCGTCTCTCCTACTACCGCAGCGGCGGGAAGCGCTGGTGATGACTTTGAAAAGACTTGCCGGATGCTGATTGGCTGAATTCAGTAGGAGAGACGGACGGAGTCAAGCTGCCACTACAGCGGCTACACCAGTCCCCGGAACCCCGCTGCCTGTCCCCGGACCCCCGCTGGCTGCACACAGGAGGTATGTATGTTGTCAGCGAGGAGGAGGAGGTCTCCGGCGCCAGGGGCAAGGCGGTCATTTGCCCCCCCCGTCAGGGGAAAGCCATAGTGGGAATTCAACCCATGACCTCAGTGCTGTGAGGCAGTAATGCTAACCATATACTGTCCGTATATATTTTCTTACCATATATCTAGAACAGTATCTAAAACCATTTTTTACCTTTTATCTACACCTTGCTTTAGAAGAAAAAGAATAATAAACCTAAAATAAAATTGCTGTGTACAATATTTTGAGATATAAGCATGAGACTATTTGAGAACTACCATATCATTAGAAAACACATTGTGATAAAGCTTGGCTTTTTCCTATTCCTACTTTTACTAGATCTCCATAGAAGGACACGCATGAGCGGTATCATTACCCCTGACGAAGCACGTTATGATGTGAGTTACGATGTGAATGTTAAATGTTACAGGAGATGTAAAGCTAATGAAACGATGTGTGCATTAACCCGCAGTCACATGGGCACTTTAGAATATCCTGCTTTTCCAGACAGAAAAGATATATTTAGCTTTCCTTGGGAAACAATGGCCCTTATTCTGGTTCACTCGCAAAAGGCAAATGGACAAAACCATGTGCACTGCAGGTGGGGCAGATGTAACTTGTGCAGCGAGAATTAGATTTTGGTGGGGTTTTACTTCAAAGTGAGATCTTTTTTGCAGTGTAAAAATAAAGCAGTCAGTATTTACCCTGCACAGAAACAAAATAACTCACCCAAATCTAATTCTCTCTGCCCATTTTACATCTGCCCCCCCTGCAGTGCACATGGTTTTGTCCATCTAAGAAGGAATTTGCCAGAAGGAGTGAACCAGAATAAGGCCCAATGTTTTAATGCCGATGCAGATTTGGAAGTAATATGTACATTACTCAAAATAAATGAGCGTATTTTCCCACATATGAGTGGATTGCAACAACAGATGCATTGGCACCATGTGCCCCTGTAGTATTACAACTTGCCATTGTCAGTATGTACATACAGCTCATAGCTGCCTACCCTCCTTCATTCTGCTGGAGACTCCCTGAAATAGCAGAAATCTCCCTGTCTCCCTGAAGAGTCTAGCATTCTCCCTGATTTCTCCTAACGCACCTTATGTGACTGTTACCTTTTTGGGGATAAAAATAAATCAGAGATATATACATTCAGATGGGATTTGCACTTGGAATTTATTACATAGGCATCAAATTTATTATCACGTATATTATGCTGAGAGAGAAGAAATTAAATATTACAGAAATAATTGCAAACAAATAATCCAATGTTGCAGGCAGCATTGTTAATATCAATACTTGCTACATTTCCCAAAGTATATAGTTACTAATGTTACCTAGAAATATCACACAAACGCATTTAAGCACATATACGCCCATATATGGAACTAGCCATGCCCTTTGGGTGGTGCATGACACAACCCCTTTAATTCGGCACTGTGCAAAATTCTACTGCCAACTGTAATCTCCCTGAAACTAGTTTTCAAAAGTAGGCAAGTATGATACAGCTGTTCCATACTAATGTGAGTGAACATGGTATGCCTCCAGTATACTTGCCTACTTTTCAAAACTAGTTTCAGGGAGATTATAGTTGGTAGCAGAATTGTTCACAGCACCCCATTGAGGGGTGTGTCTTGCTCCACTTAAAGCAGGGGTGTCCAAACTTTTTGCAAAGAGGGCCATATTTGGTGAGGTGAAAATGTGTGGGGGCCGAAATTCAGCCTGAACCATGAATCACATCAGAAGACTAAACAAATAACTTGTCTTACTTGCTCTAGTGTGAAGGATGATACTGAGATCTTGACTGCAGTAAATAGTACATGTCTGCTTCCCCCTTCTCTGTATGTCCCCCACTCTGCCCCCATTCAATCTATTTCCCCGAGCCTGCTCCCCCCTTCTCTGCATGTCCCCCACTCTGCCTCCATTCAGTGTATTTTCCCAAGCCTGCTCCCTCCTTCTCTGCATGTCCCCATTCAGTGTATTTCCCCCAGCCTGCTCCCTGCATGTCCCCCATTCTGCCCCATTCAATCTATTTCCCCCCAGCCTGCTCCCCCCTTCTCTGCATGTCCCCCACTCTGCCCCCATTCAGTATATTCACCCCAGCCCCCTTCTCTGCATGTCCCTCACTCTGCCCCATTCAGTGTATTTTCCCCCAGCCTGCTCCCTGCATGTCCCCCACTCTGTCCCCATTCAGTGTATTTCCCCCAGCCTGCTCCCCCTTCTCTGTATGTCCCCCACTCTGCCCCATTAAATCTATTTCCCCCAGCCTGCTCCCCCCTTCTTTGCATGTTCCCCACTCTGCCCCTATTCAGTGTATTTCCCCCAGCCTGCTCCCCCCTTCTTTGCATGTGCCCCACTCTGCCCCAATTCAGTGTATTTCCCCCAGCCTGCGCGCGCGCTGTAGGCCCCGCCTCTACAGTCCCGTGCTGTGCATTGTGCTTCTAATGCTCAGCCTGCTTCCGGCTGGAGGCTGTGGGCCACTTAAAGTGACATCAAGGGCCGCAATTGGCCCCCGGGCCGGACTTTGGACATGCCTGACTTAAAGTGTGTGCCTAGATCCATATATGGAAAGATTGTGAAAAGAGATTGTGAATGTGGCACCTAGAAGCGTGGGTGTGTACTGCTACATCTGAGAGGAATCTTTTGACTTATATCCAAATGTATATGAGCCCCAAAGCAGTTAGTAAGAGCTTCTATACTTGGTAAAGTGCTGGGAAATGGTGCTGATAATTCAATTGAAATTATCTATCTCTCATTCCTTTTTGTCCCCAAAAATTTAACAGTGTAAAGTGGGCTAGGTGAAATGAGGGAGATTGCTAGACTAATGAGGGAGAGAGGGAGATTGCTAGACTAATGAGGGAGAGAGGGAGATTGCTGCTATTTCAGAGAGTCTAATGCAGAATGCAGGAGGGTAGGCAACTATGCTCCATTAAGAGCTACTATACTTGGTAAAGTGCTGGGAAATGGTGCTTATAATTCAATTGAAATTATCTATCTCTCATTCCTTTTTTTCCCCAAAAATGTAACAGTGTAAAGTGGGCTAGGTGAACTGAGGGAGATTGCTAGACTAATGAGGGAAAGAGGGAGATTGCTGCTATTTCAGGGAGTCTCCTGCAGAATGCAGGAGGGTAGGCAGCTATGCTCCATTAACAGGACCATCTAAACGTATGAAAACACTGTCTGCGGCCCAGGGCACCACAATTCTAGGATTCTTCAAGCAGGGGCAGGTGATGGTCACACAATCAGAGCAGTGAGGAAGAATGTTCCCTGCTTGCAGTTAGACAGAGTGTAATTTTCAAAGATATCATTGATACAGTATATGGTGCCACAGAGAAGGAGGAACCCACTTGCCAGCACAAGGTTCGTATACTCTGAGTGCAGGGTGATGGCAACAAACATGCCTATGGCTACAGTATCTGACCAACAGCTTTCACAATTTCCTGTAACTACTGTAACTTGATAACTGCAGTTATGGATCATTGGATAGACAGAAATTAGGTCCACAAGCATTAGGTCGACCACCGATGGTCGAAATTACTGAAGGTCAAAATGCATGAAGGTCAACATGACTGAAGGTTGACATGAGTTAGGTCAACAGGGTCATTATGTCGACACAAGCAATAGGTCGACATGGGGAAGGTCAACAGTCAAAGGGTCGACATGGAGTTTTTCACTTTTTTTGCCCCGAATGTTGACACAGTCAACATGGACACTGAAACAGCACCACGTCCCCTTGCATGGATCGCTGTGCTCACCATGCTTCGGGCGCGACACTATTTATTCTCCCACCACGCCCTAGTGGATGGTAGGGCATGAAATACCGCCTGTCGCCACAGAAAAGAAAAACCTCCCCCATGTCGACCTAATGCTTGTGTCGACCAAATGCCTGTGTCGACCTAACCCATGTTGACCTTCAGTCATGTCGACCTTCATGCATGTCGACCATCAGTAGTCGACCTAATGCTTGTCGACCTAATGCTTGTAGACCTAGTGACCGTATCCCGTCTGTGGTATTACCAAATGATAAGGTTTCCACTGACAGTCATACAGGCTATACAGACTTGCACCGAATCAAAACATATTATGAGCGAATGACAAGACAGTTAACTGAATAGATTTGTAATTAGACAACTCATCCCCCAGCTACACATACAGCACTCATCTCTGCTTCAACTTGAGAAATAATCTGCAATTCACTTTCAATTCAATTAAAGAGGTTAATTAAGTAATGTCTTGGTGGAATAAGAGTCAAGTGAATTGATATACAACATAAGCTATTACAGCCTGGTTTCGGTATGCTTCAGATAGATACTGACTGTAGGTAAAATGTAACCAAAAGACATACTTGCTGTACCAATATTGTGTCCAGCTGTGCAAGGAGTGACCATAATGTTTTGCACCAAACATAATAAATATCGTGGTCTAACCTACCATTAATACCCCTCTTAACTTAATCTGTTTTATTTTTCGGGCATTAACATATAAATTATATACAGTATTTACAGTCCTATGTGGTAACCTGCCTGAAAAAAGGCTATTTAATTAATCAAGCCTATTACCGCTGCTCATTGAATTCTCTATAGTATCTTTATTCTATGCACAATGTTTGTAAGATTCTCTCCAAAAACATAATTAAATCATAATTAATATTTGTTTTTGTGAGGTTTCATAATAACATTCTGGTCAATTAAATTCCTATTTTACTTTTCAAAACAGCTTTTAGCATTTGTTTATTTCTATTATTGCAAATAAATAAAAGTGAGCATGAAGTAAAGTCAAGAGATGGATTCATAAACAAGGCCGTTTGTTCAGAGCTGATAACATCTGTTCCCTTGATGGCAATAAAACAATGGCCTCTTGCCAGACAAATGAAATACAGAATTTAAGTGTTGTTCTCACCATATGCAGGAAGGAAGCAATTGATCACTAAATTTAGTCCAATGTTGTGATTAATAAATGTACTGTAAATATGTAGAACGCCTCATTTTTCCATAGCATCTAATATTTACTAAAATAAACCGATTTGTACTTGCTACTGTGCTGCAGAATAAGAGAGAGTCTGATAAATATTCTATTGACAGTATACATGAAAACATTTTAATATAGTCATATATACAACAACTTGCACTGTCTCTAATGATAAAGGAGCTAAATAGTGCAGAAATGTGGGGACTAATAGTAAATGTATTATGGCCCTTATTCAAATTTGTTCTCAAAATGGGCAAAACCATGTGCACCGCAGGTGGGGCAGATGTAACATGTACAGAGAGAGTTAGATGTGGGTGAGTTATTTTGTTTCTATGCAGGGGGAATACTGGCTGCATTATTTTTACACTGCAATTTAGATTTCAGTTTCAACACACCCCACCCAAATTGAACTCTCTCCGTACAGGTTACATCTGCCCCACCTGCAGTGCACATGGTTTTGCCCATTTTGAGAACAAATTTGTACTGTGATCAGTTCCGAATAAGGCCCGCATGTACTGCGTGGGTATAACGCTTCATGCTTCGACTCTTTTCCAAGGTGTAGCGGGAAGCAGCAGCACTGAGATGTATTATCATCTCTGATGCTAAAGTGGGGGAGTTTGTGACCACTTCCAGACCCCCCTGAGCACAACAGCATAGATGCACCCAAGTCTCTCTAGTGACCAGCTTCACTGGCCATGTACAATATCTCGCTATCTCGCAAGATCTATGCAGTCCGGAGCCAGGAGCCGCCACAGTCTGGGACAGCACCCTCCTTGTTGTGGTAAATGGAAAACTGCAAAATTACACATGGCACACTTCTTCTTCTTCATACATGGGGGAGAAGCAGTATCAATACGAATAACAGCACTGATACTGCTTCTCCCCCATAATGGCCCATCTTACATTTACCTCAGTCTTGTCAACAGGAAAAAGTACAACACAGAGGTGACCTTATGCATGTCCACCTTTTTTGTGTCGACCTTTTGCCTGATGACCAAAAGTGGTTGACCCAATAACCGTCGACCTTATCACCGTTGACCATTTACCAAGATTGGCATTTCTGGGCAGCAATTGGTCAGCTACAGATACATCTCTCATCTATAATGGGTGCAGGGTGTGCAGTGTGCAGCTTCAGCGCTCAAATAATTACCAGTCATTTCCCCAGAGATATTAGCATATGCAGAAGAAAAATCACATGGAGACCTGGGCTAAGTTAAGCTACTTTATAAGTATTTTATTCATTGTATGTATCTATAAATAAATGTTCCCATTTGGAATACGTACAGTATATACTGTGCTATGAAGATGATTTTTTTTTGAATGATACTGGTGGCTCCTGGGTACGCATGACATGGATATGCTGCGCTATACTGTATAAGAAACTGTTAATAAATAAATTACATGTCGTCGAAAAATTACCATAGGACCATAAGCCTTGGTAACCCATTTGTGACTGTCACCTGATAACAACGATATTTCGCCAATTTTAATTATTTAATATATATTCCTTACGTTTATACCATTTATTATAATTTTTTCCTTATTATTATTTTACCCTATTCCAGCACAATATGTCACTTTATATAAATCACAGCCTGGTTACATTAATGCCTCATGGGATATTATCCCAATATTGAGATCATCTTAAACCAAGGCTGTAACATTCAAATAATTTCTGCACGGAATTTTGTACTGTTTTCAGTTGGTGTTCCCACCCCCTCACCTATATGCATCTAAAAAATCATAAAAAAATGTAACTCCTATAACATTCCTCTCATGCAGCAGTGACTTTTGTAGTGATATGAGTAAGGATTTTTTTATGCAGAATTGAAAGATCATAATAGATCATTTGTAAGTTGTGCCCCAAAAAAAGAGTCATTCTTTTTCTTCTTGTGTACTATTGTAACTACCTATGACTCGTGGGAGCACCACCAACGAGAGGCATTGATAGGACCAAATGGTCCAGCTATTACAAATATGTTGGTTAACTTAATTGTGATAATGTGAACAAGTGTCAGTGCGAGTCACCCCCCCTTTTTCTTGTCTATGTCGTTGGTGTTATAAGTTATCATGCTGTATCTGTGATTACTGTATCTCATTGATATCCACCAAAGGTTAATAATTACAGCTCTAATAGTTTTTGTTCTAGCTCTATTATGTACAGATCTGTTTGCTGATATATCCATTGGTATTTGATGGAACTGAGCTGCCACCCAGAGATACATAGTGGGAAAGTACTGTATGATTGGATGAGTCAGGACATCCTCCTGCCTTGTTATCCATGTACCTTATTGGTACAGTATATAGGTTGCGGAGTAAGAGATCTGAAAGGTTGAAAGAGCAGCACATATAGGCCTTTATTCTGGTTCACTCGCAAAGGCAAACTCCTTCTCAAATGGACAAAACCATGTGCACTATGGGGGGGGGGGGGGGGGCAGATGAAACGTGTAAAGAGATTTCGATTTGGGTGGGGTTTTACTTCAACGTTAGATCTATATTGCAGTGTAAAAATAAAGCAGTCTGTATTTTCTCTGCACAGAAACAAAATAACTCACCCAAATCTAAATCTCTCTGCACAAGTTACATCTGCCCCCCTGCAGTGCACATGGGTTTGTCCATTTGAGAAGGAATTTGCCTTTGCGAGTGAACCAGAATAAGGGCCATTAATCATACGTTCAAAAAGACAATCCCATACAGCATACATCAATTCTTCATAAACTTTTGTTATGCGTTTCATGGGACCACTGGCCACTTCTTTGGACCCATCCAAAAGTTATATAATCACCCCCTAAATGTAATATTATCTCTACCGATTGGAGAGCATACATGGCCAAAATTCTTAATAGGATAAATAGTACAAAAATAGACCATTACCATAATCCATTTAAACCCCACCTAGACCTGTGTAGAAGATGCCCATTACTGGCATAGACCACATGCCTTTTGAATACAGCAGCTCTGAACTATACTGAACATATACAGATGGCGCACCGGGGCTCACCAGAATGCCCCCGCTGGTGAGTGCCGGCAGAGAGGTGCTCCATCTGACTGGGTCGCCCGAGCGTCTCACACGCACTCGCGTCCCAGTTTTTGGGTTCTGGGCGCAAATTTTTCCTAGAGGCGTCTCTATTTCCTTCCAGTGTGCATACATACACAATATATAGTACATAGGAGGAGGGGCCCTGAACTGCAAACCCTGGACATATGAGGTGCTACCTGCTGAGACTTGTAGTGCAGCAAGCAGGAGGAGGAGATTGCAGGTGCACACTAAATATAAATGCTACACCTATTAATATCATTGCTGTATTGCATTTCAGAGGTTACCTGGACGTGGTGGACAAGCCCATAATAAGGGCCATCATTATGCTAAGAACCTCTGAAATGCAATACAGCAACGATACAGATGGAGCCGGGCTCCCTCTTGCTGGCGAATCGCCAGAACGTCACCGTTCTGGCGACCGGGGGGAAGCCGTCAGAAGGGGACAGATGGCGGGTGGTGGGGGGTGGCGGGGGATGGCGGCTGGCGTCACCATCGCCATCCCCTGCAAAGAAGAGACCCGCTCCATCTGTATTAATAGGTTTAGCATTTATATATAGTGTGCACCTGCTATCTCCTCCTCCTGCTTGCTGCACTACAAGTCTCAGCAGGTAGCACCTCATATGTCCAGGGTGTGCAGTTTAGGGCCCCTCCCCCCCCCCTGTATTCCATGGAAAGAAAA
The DNA here is from genome assembly GCF_055691185.1 of Crinia signifera. NCBI lineage: Eukaryota > Metazoa > Chordata > Amphibia > Anura > Myobatrachidae > Crinia > Crinia signifera. The sequence continues at coordinate 385,315,372 of NC_139217.1, forward strand.
GACTAGTATAAATAGTATTTCACAAATAAAAAGTGTGAATGATGTTCTTTCTGGCCAATATTTTTTACACAATCTGCCTACTGCAGCAATATTATAATTTCTTTAATCAACTGCATAATAAGAATGAAATGTACTGTATGAGCTATGGATTTTTAAATAGCTCTATTAGAAGATCCAACTTACACCATAAAGTACCGTCTATTATTATGAATACTATGCATGTCCAATATTATGTTGTTTCTTGAAACTTGCAAAACTGGATAAATGTGTTTCTCTACATCTGCAGCTCTTGGCTCAGTCTGGAAACCATGTGCATGATTGGCACAAATGGCATGATACAGGGATTTAAGTGTGTCCAAAACTGTGCATGGTCATTGTCTCTGCAGGAAATACAATTGTGCCTGTGATATGAACGTTGCCAGCAGTGTGTTATGGAATTGTAATTGTTACACTGAGCATACGATTACTTACGTTGTTTGCAAACAGATAATGGAAGAGCCATCGGCTACGGAAGCTGTAACGATACTGTTAATCACTGTTGAAACCAAACGTGATTGAGGCTTTTATTTGTGGATAAACTAATTTAACAAGTGCTCTGTGATATAGGGCCAGATTCAGCTTTGTTAGAAAATCAGAAAAGGTGGCCCAAATGTAACATGTGCAGAGAGAGTGAAGGTGTCCATACACTAGTGCGATTTCTGCAAAAGTGTGCAAAGTGTCAAATCTTATGTGCTTAACCTCTGATTCCGATACGATGAGCGGTCCCGTATGCATCAGATCGGTGCTGAAGATCCCCATGGCTGCCACAAACATTGATTGGAGACCACAGCAATGACTGGGATCTCATACGATACATCGGGCTGCATATGGAGTATCGTATGCGATCCTGCTGCCAGGGAGTTCAAGGTAAATTGTGTGTGACTTCAAACCTTCGAGAAGTCACATTAGTGACTTTATTATTTATCTGGGGTATGGTCAAACTGAAATCTAAATGCAGTATAAAAATAAAGCTTTATCATTCATGATGTACACTCCCGTGGATAATGAACAATAACAAATATCGTCTGAACATGCAGTCAAATCTGACATCGTTATTGACTGCATGTTTGGTAGGGGTCCTGATGATGTCACTGAATGATATCATTAACAATATCATTCATTATTTACCTGCCGGTTGTTCACTTTCACAGGTTACATCAGGGTTGCCGACTTTTTAAATCTCCTCTCTGGAAGAAGCCCGGAGAGGAGACATTGAGCAGGAGTTCGGGGTGGGGCTTGAACGTGACGTCATTATGCCCCGCCCCCATGCTTGAAGCTGACCCAATTTGCACATATCCATGGAGGGGGTGGGGCTAAAATGACGCGATTATGACACTTTAGCCCCCTCATCGGAGATAAGCATATCAAGTTATTTAAATGGTGCGTGGGGGGGGGGGGGGTCGCGATCAGGGGGGAGCGGGGGTCTACCAGGAGGGTAGGCAACCCTGGTTTACATGCAAAAGCAGCCAATATTTGGCCAGCAGAGAAATGCAGTAATAACAATGTCCAACAGACAGGCAAAAGTTTATGCGTATGCAATTTCAGCCAGAGCAAGTCTACAACTATCCACCTTCCCTTTCCAACCACAGCAGGGCAGAAGCTGCTTCAGAAGCCAGAGAAAGTCTCCAACTATCCACCTTACCTCCCAACCACAGCAGGGCAGAAGCTGCTGCAGCGGTACAGCAAGTATCCAACAATCCACCTAACCTTGCCAACCACAGCAGGGCAGGAGCTGCTTCAGCAGGTACAGAGTATCCAGAAAAACCTCAATGAATTAGCAAACAATGAAGAGAAAAAGTAATTGGCTAGGGTTTATCTCACATGAAGTTCACAACGATGTATACAGTGTTAGATTCCCAGACCACTCTGTCGATCAGCCGTTTATCAATTTCAGTTTGTCAAAAGTTTTGTAAAGTGAAAATGTTTTTTATTTAATGGATATTATAGACCTTTAACGTCTTTAGTGGTGTGTTTTTTTAAGGTAGCACTCCCCACAGGGTGAGTTTTTTTTTAGGGGGAGCACTACCTAAAAAAAAACCACCACGGTGTGTATAGGGTCCGGGCAGCGCAGTTGAACATTATGTCAGCCGCTGCCCCGCCCTGCGCCCCGGCAACTCGTCCCTGCATGCGGCAACCCGGCTTGTCATAAGCTGGCACCGCTGGCTTTAATACAACAGCCTGGGGGTGGGGTGAGGAGGAGGTGCGGTGGAGGAGAGGGAGCCAGCTGAGTACAGCGATCAACTCAGCAGCGCTGCCGGCGCTAAACAGTGGCATTCCTAAATATTTTCCAGGCTTGCCAGTCTGGGCACTAAGGCATAGCCTGGAAAAATCTTGAGATTACCAGTGAAGGGGTTAAGGGTCCACTTAAGGGAGTATTGTATACAGAAAGTCATAAGATTTCCGAAGACATATCACAATGCATGAAAAGAACAGAAATAGCATGGATCCTTATGACAGAACCCATAAGGGCTCCTCCGATTAAATCTATCTTCGAACTTAGACCATCCATGAAGATGATAAGGTAATGTGCAAAGTTTGAGGATGATTAGTTAAAGAGTTCGAGAGTTATTGTGGAACATCCATACACACACACACACACACACACACACACACACACATTAACGTTGTTCAGTTATACTTATGTAGATTTACTCTGCTTGCATGACAACATGACCATGGTTTGAGACCTGTTCTGCTATCACCATCTCTAAATAGTGATAATAGAACAAAAGCATAAAAAAATTTAAATTATACCGAGCATAAAACATTTGATTTTCAAATTCAGTATTTTTTTATAAGCATTAAGTTTAATATAATCAGCATTTTGTATAATTTATATAAATCTGTAATTCACAGAAGCATTCACGCACATCAGAATGTGACATTGACAAAATGCAGGTACTGTATAGATACCTTTTAAATGTGCCTATTGCCTTTTAGTAAGTGATGGATACAGCAGACTAGCACATTGTGAATACAACTACAGAACATGTCTATACATCAGATTAACAGTCCATTAAATAATGTGAAAATTTAGTGTGTGTAATTCACGTGACAACACGCATTGAATGGATTTATAGATTACTTAAAGGAAGCCTGTAAATGTTGAAAAACACTAGCTACTGTAACACCTTTAAATCCATCATCATAGTTCTGAAATTATATAATCTTTTCTAGTGGGTGGTCTGACATTAGCATTCATTTTGTAATCCTAAATGTCTTTGTAGCAGAATCTCCCAGTGGTTTCTCCCTCGGCGCATACTGTCTATGCCATTCATTCTGTAGAAAAAAAAGTATATATCTGAAATAAAGCAAACAAGACAGCTTCTTGCCTGCTCTCCACAGCACTGTCATTTTATAAGCTGCTCAGTTTCCGCATAATGTGAGGAAAATGCCCATGATGTACTCTCATTAAAACAAAACAAGTGTGCTTAGCCGTATAAGTGCGGTAATATGTCACCTAGGAGAATAGTAAGTGTACTCTGACTGACTAGCTGCAAACCCTCACTGCGATTTATTAGGTTAAACAACATTAGATACCCCATGAGGCCATCAAGGGAGGCCACTAGAAACCATGTAAAATGAGCAGCTTCCATGGAGAATACTCCGGAAGATGTGCTGGGAACGTAGAAGATAATTATGCTGTTTTATTATTACCTCACGTTCTGACACTTGGACTTCCTAATACAAAACCTCGGCCAATAAGTATAAAGAAATATGCACATTATTGTAAGTAAGAAGGAATGTGTTATTTGATCGCCTTCTATTTATAGTACTGTATATTATAAAAGGGATGTGTTACAGGCAAGGAAGAATTACAGTACCACAACAATAAAGAAACTACTTCTTACCATCACATATGTGGGCCTACTCACTCAGGGCCAGATGTATCAAGCTTCAAAAGTGATAAAATGGAGAGTGATAAACTGCCAGCCAATCAGCTCCTATCTGTCACGTTACAGACTGGGGCCAGATTCTCTAAGCGTGATAAAATGGAGAGTGATAAACAGCCAGCCAATCAGCTCCTGTCTGACATTTTTCAAACACAGTCTGTGACATGGCAGGTAGGAGCTGATTGGCTGGCTGTTTATCACTCTCCATTTCATCATTTATCACGCTTAAACAATTTGGCCCTCGGTTTGAAAAATGACAGGTAGGAGCTGGTTGGCTGTTTGTTGATCACTCTCCATTTTTATCACTTTTGAAGCTTGATCCTTCTGGCCCACAGTGCGACCAAGTCCAGATTTCTGCCTGACAAAAACCATTCAACATACTGTATCAAATTTAGGTATCCGGAAGATAGGTCAACAGTATTTAGGTCGACAGTCAATAGGTCAACACCATATGATCGACATGCACTAGGGTGACATTGACAAAATGTTGACACAAACAATTCCATTCGATAGGTGCCGACATTGACAACAAAAAGAGTGAAAGACCTATGTTGACACTTTCATCTGTCTACCTTTTGCTTGTGCTCACCTTTTGTCTATGTCCACCTTTTCCATGTCAACCTTTTCTCCATGTTGATGTGGTGCGTGTTGACCCTATGATCCACACCCTCAAATATATTTTAAAAAATGAAGAAATTTTGCATTGGAAACGTTTTTTTTTTTTTTTTAACGATTTTCATTGATTGTGTTCTGTGATTGTCATCCTGAGACGGTGATAACAGAACAAGCTTTGCAGTGGTACAGGTTGAGTATCCCTTATCCGACATACTCGGGACCACAAGCATTTTGGATAAGGTACTATTCTGGATTTTGGAATATTTTACATACCTGGTCCCCAAGTGGTCCCAGCAGTCCCCCAACGTACATGGCATCCACAGTGGCCTTTGGTTCATCTTCAGAGGTATCCCCGGTCCCAAGGATGCATTGCGCCATTACATGGGTGACATAATGGTGTCACCGGCACACCAGCATAATGCATCTTTGGGAACTTGGATGCCTCTAAAGACTAACCCGAAGGCCGCCATGGATGCCGTGGATGTCGAGGGACCTGGCGAGTATAAATAATAGTGCAGGGGGTTGAAACAAAAACCCTGAAATATTCTGAAAACCTACGGTTTTGAGATATACGGATAACGGATACTTGACCTGTGCTTGATAGCCTTCCCTATGCAGAGGCATGTGCGGGCCCAAAGTTTGCATTGTGCCTGCAGGTTTTGATTGGTTCAGTGAACTCCAAGATTCCAGTGTCGCCCACTTGGTCTGAGCAACATGTTGCCAGATCTGACTACTGTGGCCACACGTGTGGGAAGTTTGGATATCTGTCAACCTGTCTTCTCAAACTACAGCATTAAGGGCTATATGCACTAAGCTTCAAAAGTGATGAAATGAAGAGTGATAAACAACCAACCAATCATGGTCATCTGCAGTGGCGTAACTATAGCTCCGCAGCCCCCCGCGGTGGCGGGGAGGCGCAGAGAAAGTTTGGGCGCCGGGGGTCTGCGGGGCTATAGTTACCCGCTGCTGTCTCTGCCGGTACCTGCCTGCCGTGCCCAGTGCCGTCACGGTCCCGACTCCCGTCTCTCCCAGCCCTGGCTAGTGGCTCCTGCTGCTATAATGAAAACGGACACTTAGAAAATGGCTGCCCCCATACTGCAGACAGTTTTCTGTCTGCAGTATGGGGGCAGACATTTTCTAAGAGACTTTTCATTATAGCAGCAGGAGACACTAGCCAGCGCTGGGAGAGACGGGACCGTGACGGCACCGGGCCATTTGTTTTTATATCTATAAACTTTTGGACATATTGGGACTTTTTAGAGTTGAACATATACTGTAAGCTATTTGCGCCTTTTCCTCCCTGTAAAGCACTCTTTCTTTGAACTGAGCATGCACACCAAATCTTCTTACACATTTCATGCAGTACTGTGGTAAGGGAAAGCGGGAGATGGGGAAACCAGTGCACAGGTCAATATCGTAAGGTAATGTTAATTGATATTGCAGTGCCCACTGATGCACATTTGCAATGTATTGCAGAGGGATCTGGCATTTTCTATGTATTTCTAGGGACCTGGCTTTTACTATGTATTTCATAGGGATCTGTCTTTCGCTATATATTTCATGTGGATCTGGCCTTTTCTATGTATTTCATGAGGACCTGACTGTGTTTAGTGTATTTCGTGTGATTCTGACTTTTTTAATGTACTTCATGTGAATCTGCATCAGGCCATGCTAACAATTGTAGATGTAATTGTAGCCTGAGATTAACCACATTTGGCATCGCATAGATAATTGGGAGTTATTCAAGATCAAACACCCAAGTTTGCTAAGAATCATGTTTGACAGAATTGTGGTTTCCGATGGTGAATGTAATTGTGTTTCATTGTGTTCGGTAGCGAGCGTGTTCAGTCATGTTTGTGCCCAAATTCCAGTAGTCCTGTCCAGTGTCAGACTGGGGCATGAAGGGCTCACTGGGGAGTGCAGTGGTGTGGCCAGTCTCCAGGGGGGTGTGGCCATTCACTAGAGCGGTTTGGCCAACCATTAGAGAGGACACAGTCTAGCCCCTTAACCCCTTCTGTGGCAATCCTGAGAATTTTCCAGGCTGTGCCTCAGTGCCCAGTCTGGCAAGCCCGGAAAATTCTCGGGATTACCATTGTTTAGAGCTGGGCGGCGCTGCTGAGTTCAATCACTGAACTCAGTCAGTTTCAGCTCCCCTGCCCGGCTCCCTCCCCTCTGCCGTGCCTCCTCCTCCCCCCTCCTCTCTGACTTTTCTATTGAAGTCCCCGGCGCGGGCTTATGATAAGTCAGCTGCCGGGGACAGAGTGCAGTCAGGGCAACGGCTGATTGACAGTTCAGCAGCGCTGCCCGGACCCAGGAAGCGCTCCCCATCAAAAACTCACCCAGTGGGGAGCGCTCCCCCCCCCCCCCAAAAAAAAAACCCGCCATTGAAGGGGTTAATAAATATACATAATAAATATTGTTAGTGCATGCAAGGTTAATAAAATCTAGTGTAGAAAGCTTGGCTGCAATAATATATAAGTCAGGGCATTATGCTATCACAATAGTCAGACGGTATAAGACATAAATTCATCTTTAATTTTACATAATTTCTCAATGTTTCTTCCAGATTAAGGAAAGGTCTGGCTGCAGCCTTCTTTGAATTAGAGAGTCGTCTACACATAGCAATTGAATTGATTCGCCAGATCAATCATCCCATGGCGTCCTCTATCAATCATGGCCATATTTATTGTATGGGAGGCAAACTATCCTTTGTTAAATTGTATAAGTAAATTTGCAATAACTCTCTCATGCGATGAAGAATTGTACAGGTCACCCATGACATTCAAACATGATTTCATACAGCAACTGGTGACCCTTGGGATCTTTGTTTGGTCCTTTTAATGAAAAATTCAACAGTAAAATACTTATACTAAGGTTATATCATATATTGTATAATATATGAAATGTAGATCTCCTTTTTTCAAGCTTTTTTTTATCTTAATTGAATGGGTTTTTATGGCAGATAAACTGCATGCAAGCCTCACATTACCAAGTCTAATGTCAAGTGTCGGATGGAGTGATGTAAAGCTATGGTCTTCAACTGCGGTCCTCAAGGCACACCAATAGTCCAGGTTTTATGGCTATCCAGGCTTAGGCACAGGTGACTTCATTTGTACCCCATTCAGCTTCATTATATCATCTGCGAATAAGCAGGGATAGGCATAAAACAGGGGGGGGGGGACCTCAGGCCCGGGGGCAGTATGCGGCCCCCGTACCGGTCTGTGGCCCGCCCACCTGCCTGGCGACTTTGCCAGGAGTCAAGTACAGGGGAATTCTCGCGTGATGTTGGTAGTTCTCGCGATAAACAACAGCAGCTGGAGACTGTCAGTCCTATCCAACGGCAGCCGCCGGAGCGTGGGGCAGCTGCAGCAGGACAACTTGTAAGAGACATTTTTACATATGGCCCCCGAAGGATTTTTCCCCCATACAAACGGCTCTTGGCACAAAAAAGTTTGTCGACCCCTGTTGGTGTGCTTTGAGGCCCACGGTTGAGAACCACTGGTGTAGAGCACACCCACACTGGACAGTGGTAAGCTGTTCTGTGGAGTGCCGAATCACGTGATCTCTATTTAGCAGTCAGACAGGCGAGTCTGAGTTTGAACAATGCTATGCTTCCAACTTTGTGGTAAGAGTTTGGGGAAGGCCCTTTTGTATTCCAATGACTATGCCCCAGTGCACAAAGCAAGACTATACGTGTATGTATAGAGATATACACATATCTATAACTTAACTTATTTTGCACGCAGTTGTGTATATGGTCCACACCAGTAATAATACTAAGTGGCATTGTGTTTAGCGTCGATATTACTTTCCTTCTATAAAGAAATTGTTTGAGGAGTTGTGTAGGGTACACACCAGAATGATTTAGTCTCAAAACACTCTATTTAGATACAATCTTGACTGATTGTATGTAAATTGGGCATGTTTTGGGCCATTTCCGATCCGATTCCGATCTGATACGCGATCATTTGGTAGTTTTTTAGATCCTACCTGCAGCAGGTAGGATGTGAAAATGACCCCTTCAACCAGGTACTGATCGGAATCGGATCGGGAGCAGATCATATGCAGATTGTGTGCTTCAACAGATTGCGAGACGATGGTACGATTGTCTTACGATCTGCTTCCAATCTCAATCGTTCTGGTGTGTACCAGGCATTAGTGTGGAAGAACTTGACTGGCCCACACAGAGCCCTATCATCAACCCTGGGGTAACATGAGACACTTGCAGGGGTGCCTCAGGTTGGTGGTCCAGGACCAAAACAAATGATTTATGCGCATAGTCCCTCTGGGACTAGGCACACAGTTTGGGAACCACTTGGCTATATAATACTACAGGAAGTATTCAAGGATAAATTATAATTCAAAAGCATTTGTAACATCCCCTCTTCTTAAATATGCACTTATGTCCACCTTTAGCATAAGCAATCTACAGTAAAACAACATTTGTGCGCAAATGTTAAGATTACTATTATCACTTAAAGACAATTTATATGTAGCAATAATAACAATTTTTCTATTAGAACAAATTGTAATTATTTTAAAGTGGAAATGGTTGATGTCAAATATTTGTAGCTAAAATTCACTAGATGAGTGGGGGTTGGAAGCTCACTATGCTGTCATTGCTTTCCTGCTGTCTTTCATCTCTGGTGGGACATAGTATATAACATGTGGAGCCAGACAGCTTCCCGGCAGTGCCCAAATACTGCCATCAAATACTTTATGGGTCAATGAATTGCTCTCACCTCAGAGACGTCAGATGTGCAGAGAAGAAATCACAATAAGGTGCTTTCATATTACTGAAAGGCAGCACTATATATGCAGACTATATACAGACTGGGAGCGCTGGTAAAATTATATCAGGGTTAAAAACAGAGAAACAAATTGTACCATAAGTTTGTGCAATTCTAAATAGCTAAATTCAACCACTCATCTGTACTTACAGTTTATCTAAACATAAGGTACAATTATGTTGCAATTTGAACCTCTTACAAGCAAATCTTATTTGAAATAACTATTTCTACTAACAGATTATTATCAAAGGGATACAAGAAAATGTTTTCGGTTGCTCAAAATGCTGTTATTCTGCTCTCTATAATATGTTCTACTGTAATGTAACATACTTTCCAAAATGTATAGCAAGAGTTACAAACTATGGGCTGCAGGAGTTCAGACACCCCCCACCGTAAATTTGCCATAAAATTTGCTCAGCGTTAGTGAAGCGGGCGCCAGATGCCATCTGTGAGATGGCACTGTGACTGGCAGTGACTGGCAAGTAAAGGCAGTTCCATTGGGTGGTGTTTTCTCTGGTAAATTCAGTACAGATGGCAACAAGTAGAGATCTGGCCTTCTCTTTGCCTAACTGTGCAGCCCTAGCTGGCACCTGTGGGCTGCAACCAATGCCCAAAATGTGTGTTACCTGTTTGTTGATTTCAGTGTTTCTCCCTGCAGCCTACCACAGCTGACGGTATCTGGCTGATCAAAACAGAGCAGCTATCAGTCAAGGAGATAGGGAAGGAGCCTAGGAACCTATAAGGTCTGTCTGGGATAATTATCTGTATGACCAAACCGGTGACTAGGAAGAAGGTCTCTGTTAGTGAGTGACAGGACTGTGAACATTTAATATGTAATGATTACTGGTCTGCAGTCATCCTAATGACATACACCCGTAGTGGAGAAGTCCAGAGATCATTGTGCGCTTTCATTACACAATTTCTTTATCACAATGTATACATTGTAATTTGTATATTATAATAAGTACTGTATATTGCAATGAGTGATATTCCATTATCTCTTCCTCCCATGTGCACTTATTATATTTCTTCTGTAGCACATATTGCTGTTCTGCCTTTTTACCAAAGATAAGCAGAACTTTTGTGCAGCAATGTGGCTTTGTGACTGGCTGTCAGTAGCTAGTGATGGTAAGAACAGTTATTATCGCCATACCACTATTAGAGAATGAGAACAGCTATTCAGAAGGCACCCTCTTGCCTGGCGCCAAGCCTAGAGAAGTGATTTTCCTCTGTATCAAGATTTGCCAGCTGGAACAGAATTTGTCTTCTAGTGTACCAGAAGGCACTGCATAGAGATGCTTCAATCTATCATTTCTATAGACCAAAATTCCAGAATTAAATCAAATCATTGCCAATGATATCTTCCAGGACATTTAACTCTTTTGAAAATAAAATGCATTAATTGAAAATAGCGATATACAGTATAGTTTATTGTCTACAGGCAAACAACTAATTTTCAGCATTATTTTTTTGACCCATTCAACAGCCATAATTCTATATCAAAGTAAACCATACTTGCCTATTCTCCCGGAATGGCCAGGAGTCTCACGAAACTCGGGTCCCCCTCCCGGCCCCCCCGGGAAGGTGGGAGAGGCTCCTGCATTCCCCTCAGTGCCCCCACTCCCCCCCCCCCCCCCCCCCCGGAGCTGGATGTGGGACCAATGTTAGACAGCACTTACATAGACAGCCATTACATCGACACTATTAGTTCGACAGCTCAATAGGTCGACATGCTTTTAGGTCGACATACCATTAGGTCGACATACCATTAGGTCGACAGCTCATTAGGTCGACATGTTTTTAGGTCGACACTGCCATTAGGTCGACAGTGTCTATGTCGACAGTCAAAAGGTTGACATGGTTTTTTTCACTGTTTTTTTGGCCTAAATGTCGACACAGTCGACATGGACACAGTTTGAAGTGAACCGCAGCCCCTCGCATCGCTCGCTTTGCTCGCGATGCTTCGGGCACGGTGCCTCGCTGCGCTCGGCACACTATTTTATTCTCCCACCACGCCCTAGTGGATAGTAGGGCATGAAATACCGCCTGTCGGCACAAAAAAACAGTGAAAAAACCATGTCGACCTTTTGACTGTCGACATAGACACTGTCGACCTAATGGCAGTGTCGACCTAAAAACATGTCGACCTAATGAGCTGTCGACCTAATGACATGTCGACCTAATGGTATGTCGACCTAAAAGCATGTCGACCTATTGAGCTGTCGAACTAATGGTGTCGATGTAATGGCTGTCTCTGTAAGTGCTGTCTAACAATAGTCCGGATACCCCGGAGCTGGGGAAATAAGTGCTGTAAATTGCGAATTGCATAATTTAGCGCCCTTTTAGCCCCACCCCTACTCGCGGACCCCCTGAATCGCAGCGTTTGTGTGGATTGCAGCGTGGCTTTGATACGGCAGCCTTGTCCCCGCCCCCCGCCCTGCACATTTTGTTGTCCTCTCCGGGCTTCTCCCGAAGAGGGACATTGAAAAGTCGGCAAGTATGAAGTAAACCCTAATACATGAGATGGCATACTGATGGAGGCAATGGCTACAGTATGATATATCTCCCTAGTGTAATAGGTAAGTGTCGCACTAAGAAGCACTAAGCGACAAATTTCAGCAGTAATACTGTATAAAGGTAAATGTCATTGTCCCAATGGTGAATAGCGGTCTCTATACTAATAAGATATTCCCTTTTAATATACAATATCCATTTTTAGCTCAAAAGTTTGAAATTCTACTGGCAAGTTGCCATGATGGCATGGTGCTTATCTCTAGTTATGATAGTTATGGTGCCATAGCAGATGTGTCTGCATGTCCATAAAGACTCATTCTGATTTTATTAGATTAGATCTTGAATTGAGGAAAAAGTTATTCAAATGGAAAACTATCTTGCTGCTGAAATTGATTTTAGGAATCAAACTCCTTCCAAAGGTAGAACACATCTGTCTATATTATATGAGCCAGATGTATCAAGCTTCAAAAAGTGATAAAATGGAGAGTAATAAACAACCAGCCAATCAGCTCCCATCTGTCATTTTTCAAACAGAATATGAGCTAGATGTATCATACTGGTGTGCCTTGAGGACCGCAGTTGAGGACCCCAGCCTTACAGAATTGTGAATTCTAAATGAGTGCAGAAAATGAGTGAGGGCCAGATTCTCTAAGCTTCAAAAGTGATAAAATAGAGTGATAAACAGCCAGCCAATCAGCTCCTACCTGACATTTTTCAAACACAGTCTGTGTCATGGCAGGTAGGAGCTGATTGGCTCTCTGTTTAGAGAATCTGGCCCTAAATCTGCTAGCCGCCAATGTTAGTACTTGTCATGACATTTTTCGGAATTATATGAAACGAGAGAGCATTTTTATATCTGTATTTTATCTCGCCAGTATTACTTCAAATAAGTTTCAAACTTCACATTTCCATTCAGCCCCTGCTCATACTTAGCTTATTTACGTATTCTAGCACTTCAATGAGCAACGATAAAAACAAGAACTGACACAGAATTCCATCATGAATACATCGCTGTGAGGAAAGGAAAAATTTAAGAGAATATATTATTAAATCTGTCAGATTCCATCCAAAAAAATGCAGCTTTCATTTCTAGCATCACAGCTACTACAGTAGCTATATCTGGTGCAGGAGCTCGTCAAGGCTTTGAGATGTTATCCAGTATAATGGCGAATCTATAAATGGAATGTTCTGCACTGCATAAATTAACTAGACGGTCAGGAAGTAGCATTTAAGTACAGTAATTTGCGTCAGGGACCATGTTAGTAATTAGGAGTGAAATAGTACCATTACTTCCCGATTTAGTCCTGTCATGTTCCTTTGCTGCAGCACTGACAATGGAATGGTCCCTGGGTGACGTACAGTATTTTAGATATAACTAAACAGCTTTGCATAAATAATTCTGTTCTGTGCAGATATCTTGGACATTTTTACTAGCAAATGATAGATAATAAGCTACTTTTCTCAATGAGAAAACTGCTGGGCTCAAGGCAATCGCACAACATAAACCGTTACACAGATGTGCAATTGTATTGATTGAATAAATGGAACAACAAATACTGCTTTCTGGAAATAAAAGTTGTTACGATAATTTATGACAAAAGCACTTTGCAGATATACACCGGCCCCGCAGTATGTATTGTTAGAGAGAGGAATTTTTCCTGAGTTTATTTGAAGAATGCTGCTATGGTGTCATGCTGACATGTTTTCTTTTCAGAGTTCTGGCTGGAATAGTGGTTTAATAGCAGAATGCATTATTTAGGATAGCAAGTATATGAAATGCTGGCACAGAAACCTGGGGAGTCATGTTATATGTTCTCTTGTGGCATGGAACATTGAATAGACAGCAACTAGGTCGAGAATCACTAGGTCAACACCACTAGGACGACATGCATGAAGGTCAACATGACAGAAGGTTGACATGGGGTTTATCGACAGGGTCATTAGGTCGAGAGGGCCATTATGTCGACATGGGGAAGGTCGGCAGTCAAAGGGTCGAAATGGGGTTTTTCACTTTTTTTTGAGCCAACATGTGCCTGTCAGAAAGTAAAGTCTTGTTCTTCCCTTCGTGGGTAGAATTCTGCAAAATACTGTAGCCAGCATTTCCAGGACCAAACTCAACCCATCCATGTAACAAAGAGAAAGCTTTTCCCACTGCATTGTGCAGTGTTCAGTAATTACCCTTGTGACAGTCTTCTCTGAACTTTACCTTAATATACCCCAACCAGTAAAACAAATACATTGTTTCAAAACGTAAAACATGCACTGCTATTACAGGTTGAGTATCCCTTTTCCAAATATCCGTTATCCAAATTATTCCAAAACCATAGTCTCCAAAATGTACTTTTATTTTTTATTTTTTTGCTAAAACCTACTGGGTTCTGGATATGTAACTGGCACTACCGGGGAAATAACATGTAACTGGCACTAAATATGTGCAAGGACATGATTGCTTGGCATTCCTATTCAGTGTCTGAAATAGTACACAAACTTTGTTTCATGTTTTACAATCTTGTTTCATGCACAAATATCTGTGTGTATTTCATGTTTGATGTGCTTCTACAACATAAATGCAAGATTCCTCAAGATACCTCGTTCAAATATAAAAAATATTCCAAAATACGGAATAATCCGTTATCCAAAATTTCTACTGTTCCCGAGCATTTTGGATAAGGGATACTCCACCTGTATTTTGATTTATTTAATGTTTACGTTTTCCTATTGCCTCTTTATCTGCTGCTGAACCACTTTATTTGGATGTCTGAGTCTGTGACCTTGGAAGCAGCAAGGTTGAACTAATCCCGTTCTTCAAAACGCAGACATCAGAAGCGTGTGCTTACGCCTCTAGTGCATTACTGGTGTTAGGAGTTATACAGGACATTTTATTTGTAGTTTTGAGGAAATGAAAATTCTCTTTTAATAGTATTTGAAACACCTAGGGTGAAATGTAATAGGATGAGAGATTCAGAAAGTGAGAGATTTGGTAAGAAATCTCCAGTTTTTTTAAAGTGGCAATCATTGACACAGCAAAATCGCACTGGTTTTGCTGTGTAAATGATTGCCACTTTAAAAAAACTGGAGATTTCTTACCAAATCTCTCACTTTCTGAATCTCTCATCCTATTACATTTCACCCCTGGATTACAAAATGGATATAAGGCTGGGGATTATAATTAGTGTTGAGGTAAAGAACTAAAAATTATGAAGACCTATATTCAATCCAACACTTGGCACTGTATTTTTAGCTCAAAGGGTAAAACTCATCTTTTTACAGAAAGTTAAATAATTTTAGGTGGAACATGGAAAGGACATCAAAGTTCTGTAGCTGTGGGTTTATATCTGGCATTTGACAGAACTGGAGTCTTAGAAGTCATGTGACAAGCTCTGGCCCCCATGCTTTATTCACATGTCACATCCTGAATTTCCAGCTTTGAATTCTGCCATCCTACGAACATAAAATAGGCTATGGCTTATTTCTACAAGTATTAAGGGATCAAAGGAGACAGTCAAACAAGAGTTTCTTTCTAGCGTTCTCAATCAAAAGAGTTTGATCAAGTTCCTATTTTACAGCAGATTAATATAAAACTTTGAAAATTAACAAGGTTGTAAATGGTGGATTTTAGGACAGGATTTTGACACATATTACTAACCCATTTTCACAGATTTTTATTAATTAAAATTCCTATTTCTATATTATTCATTAGATTTATATAATCTGGCCTCAAATATAATGCAAATGGATAGGTTTGCTAGAAACCTTTCTGCTCATATAAATAAACTGTATAGGCCCATATGTAATAACCCAACCATTGCCATGATGTAGCCTGTATATTTTAATTAGCAACTATGGGCGTAATTCAGCATGGCTTACTAAATCATAGTTGACAACTTTTTTTGCTGCCCTCTCTGGGAGAGGGCAGCCAGCTCACTATAGCAGGGGGGCGGGGCCATCGCCGGGAGGGGAAAGGGGCAGTCCGGGGGTGGAGCCACAGATGGGCTGCACTATTGGGGGTGTGTCTAGTGTGATCGCGGCATTTTAGCCCTGCCCCCCACAGTGCAATGCCGGTATATCAAGCATTGCACTGCGGGGGGTGGGGCTAAAATGCCGTGATCGCATCATTTGACCCATGGACTTCCCGTCGGGGGGGGGGGGGGGGGTGTTTCGCGGCAGATTGAGGGAAATGCGGGAGGGCTGGGAGGGGGACCTGATTTCCAGGACCCTCTCGGCAATTCCGGGAGGGCAGGCAACCCTGTACTAAATAGAGAATTTGCAATCAAGTCATTATGAAGCCACTGAGCATGCGTACCGTACACATTGTGCATGCGCGAGGGGAATTAGTGACTTAAAATGTGTATGGATCTTAAAGGCCGTGGAGCTGAAGTTTAACCATACCACCAAAATGCGCCAATTACAGGTAGACAGTCCCACTATTTTTGCTCACGGCATCTATTCAGTACAGGGAGGAGGGAGGCAGGAGGGGGCTTCCCAGCTGCTAGGGGAATGCTGGACACACCCCCAAAAAATTAAGAAAACTGGGGCTGTCACCAAGTGGTTGGCAGCTTTCTCCTTGCAGTCCGCTGCAAATTCTCTGATTATCGATCCATGCTGCATTAGGCCCTATACATACTGTATAGTAGAATCAGGTTAGCTGATGGTTGCCCTCTACTGGTCAAATTGACTTAATCATGCTGGTTCTTGCAACTCAAAGGCTACGGTGTATAGGTTGAGTGTATTTATTTTTCATACAAATGAGCCTTGATCAGTTGATCTACAGAGAGTTGAAGCTTTGCCTGAAAGAATAAAATAATCATTTATGACACTAGTCCTATTAATAATCTATTCCACCAGAAAAACATGGCTGCCCGTCAGGCAGTAATCCCATAGTATTTTGGTGGAGAGGGTAATCATTTTCCGACTGTTGTTTCTAGAGCAGTGCATTAAATCTAAATTTTTGGGCACTGGATTGTATCATATGTATGCAGATTTAATTACCCTAAATGTTTACCAATGTGTACAATGCCATACGCAGTTGTGAACAACATCGCTATTACTTGAGATGACTTCTGTGGTCCGTGTGATCCTTTGAATCAGGCACAATGACCTTAGAATGTTCTAATGCTTTTTATGAATAATCTGTTGATAATACAGCTACAGGATAGCTGGCTTATCTCTAGGAAATGCCGTGCTCACTAACCTATTGCAATTATCGTTATCTTAAAATTGCAAATATTTACTTACAAAGAGCTGTATTTGTTATGGGATCTTAATGAGATTGCTTCATTTCTTACAGAAAGTTGTTTTTGGTTCACATCCAGGGATGTTACATTAAAGTACTCAAATAATGGAATATTTCCAAAAAACGCTTAATGGTTTAGATGGAGAGTAATGCAGCTTCTGTATTTATCATCAGGACATTTTCCTTTCCTAACCAAAGCATCGGAAGAATAATGAGGAATTAATCCTGTTATCAAACACTGCCAGGATGTGATGTGTATATATTTGCATGCATGTTTGTAGCAGCAGGTAGGTACATTACAGTGTTCAATTCAGAGGCATGAATAACATTCCAGATGTATTTTAGCTTGCTTTTAAAACTCAACAATCTATCTCATAGCTGCCTACCCTCCTGCATTCTGCAGTAGACTCCCTGAAATAGCAGCAATCTCCCTCTCTCCCTCATTAGTCTAGCAATCTCCCTCATTTCACCTGGCCTACATTACACTGTTACAATTTTTGAGAAAAAAGGAATGAGAGACATTTACATTGAATCATCAGCACCATTTCCCAGCACTTAACCAAGTATAGCAGCTCTTAATGGAGCATAGCTGCCTACCCTCCTGCATTCTGCATTCGACTCTCTGAAATAGCAGCAATCTCCCTCTCTCCCTCATTAGTCTAGCAATCTCCCTCATTTCACCTAGCCCACTTTACACTGTTAAATTTTTGGGGACAAAAAGGAATGAGAGATTGATGATTTTAATTGAATTATCAGCACCATTTCCCAGCACTTTACCAAGTATAGTAGCTCTTACTAACTGCTTTGGGGCTCATCTACATTTGGATAGAAGTCATTTTAAAAGATTTATCTCAGATGTAGCAGTACACACCCACGTT
Organism: Crinia signifera; assembly: GCF_055691185.1. Lineage (NCBI taxonomy): Eukaryota > Metazoa > Chordata > Amphibia > Anura > Myobatrachidae > Crinia > Crinia signifera. Next base: position 385,333,334 of record NC_139217.1, read on the forward strand.
TTTAGGTGCCAGGTTGAGAATCTATTTTCACAATCTCTCCATATATGGAACTAGACACGCCCTTTGGGTGGAGCATGACACGCCCCCTCAATGGGGCGCTGTACAAAATTCAACTACAATCTCCCTGAAAATAGTTTTCAAAAGTAGGCAAGTATGATCTATCTATCTATCTATCTATCTATCTATCTATCTATCTATCAACCTAGTAGTGATAATAAAATATTCTAATGCTACAGGAGGTGACTGATGACAGAAGACGCCTCTGATCTGGGATCCAAGTACTGCCTCTGAAAATGCAGCATCGTATCACCGCCAAGCCATTGTTTTATAGAATAATAACCATTAATGCTGCTCCACCCCCAAACACTGTAGCTTGGGGAACTGTAGATTATACATGCATGTACTAATTGCATTATTTTGCATTTTTTGGCATTAAACTGTAGTTGCCATGCTCTTGACCATTCTACCTAGCATTAACAATTTGTCATCTGCAAAAAGGCATATATTACCCTCAATTCTATTTGCAATGTCACCAATAAAGATATTAAAAAAGCACTGGTCCAAGTACAGATCCCTGGGGTACTCCACTTGTAATCTTTCTCTCCTGTGACTGCACTCCATTTACTACAACTCTGTTTTCTATCCTGCAACCAAGATCTTATCCATTCAACCATCTTAGAATCTGTCGCAGTGTAAATGGTCCCCAGGGCAGTCCCGCAGCTCCAGACCCCAGCAGTGATGAAAACTGTGGTTGGGTTTAGCTATGAGGCTACACCCCTTTTCTAGGTTGAGACAGGTAGCATTCTTCCCTACTCATTATTTCTCCTCTCCAGGAGACTCTCAAAGTGGCCATTCATCAGATAGATAAATGCACACTTTTGACGGGTAATGCGATCAATTGAGTGCCCATCCTGAGGTATTGCGGTGCTAACATGTATCATCAGTCAGGATGGCTTGCAGTCGTATGCAGATCATATGTGTTTTATAGCACATATGATCGCTGGTTCGATCGATCATACAACTTGCATACGATATTCATCGTATGCAGGTTGTTCTAATGTATGGCCAGCTTTAGAGGGACAGAGCTTGTCCTCATCAAGCCTCAAGCCTTGCCCTATTACAGTAAATACCACGATTCATGGTTCTTCAGGGATTAGACTGGGCCAAAATAACGTGATTTGCATAATTTTAATCCCGCTCCCTCCCCGAAGTGTCGCAAATTGTGGGATTTCACAGATGGAGGTAGATGCGGCAAAGTATGTGGGTCGTTCCAGGGGCATGCGGAAAGCTAGCCCACCCTTTCAGCCATTGTGGGAGGGTAGGCAAGTATGCAGGTAGAGACGCTGCTGGTCACTTCTTACATTACACTGAAACTTCTGCTAGTCCTTATGACTTCTGTCTACCCATAGTTCTCCTTGTGACCTTCATATGCTGTAGTTTATTGTAATGGAAGTTCCTTGTCTGTCTGTCCAGCCCACACTTGTCTGACCCTTATTCTTTTTAGATTCCTAAAAACTGATCTCTACAGTCTCTACAGCACCTGATTTGTATATTGGTTTTTTTTGTACTGTATTTTCTTATAAATTATTATCAGCTGTATATGTTTTTGTTTTTTGTTCTTTGCTATAAAATATTGTATTCCTTTATTTCATTCATTGGCCTGTGTGGCGTGGGCTGTATGCTCAAATCTAGGATTCCACTATGCCGTATGATCTCACCCATTGGGACTGTGACAATACTCTGTAGTTATGTGACAATGCAACCTTGCTCGAGATGTGATCCAGTTAAACAGATTAATTCACTTACGCATGATTACTTTCAAAGCATGACCTTAGGAAAGTCACAGAGGTATGTATTAAAGATTGTAGCTGGGTCACGCAGAAGCCAATACATTACCTTATACTATATAGTTTCCCAGTAGAGATGCATTAGCCAAGAATTAATGCAATATACCAGTCATGGGGAAAACAACATGTCTGCTCTTGTGTGGTTGATGAATGGATCTCTAAATATAACGTTGTTAGTAAATCTATTTCAGCAGTAAACAATGTAAATATACATCAGGTGAAATCAATCTTGCGTCATTCTCTAAAAAGAAAAAAGCTTCAGCCTTCTATTAACCTTGTCACTGTAGATGTGAAGGTGAACGAGTGGATGTGTGCGGCTTACTATGGAACAAGATAGCATATAGCGGTAGCCTATGACCTGGATCAGCTTCTGTTAAAGTTTTAAAAAAGGGAAAAAGGCTCACAATAGAGCATGTGGTCTGATTCACCACTGCAAGCAATGCTGATAATGTGACGGGACATACACACCAACTTTCCTCCAAACATCCAACAATTCGGACAATCGGGTTTCCAATGGTCAATATACCGACATTGGAATTCCAGCTGCTGGTAATCCCACAGGGGGGAGAGCGCATTGGTGTTCTATTCTGTGGGGGTCGCGGACCCCCACAGGGGCCCTGTAAGTTAGGATTCCAACTGTCGGGCATTTAGCAGGTAAGATTCTGATGTCGGTATACTGACCTTCCGAATCCCAACTCTTGGGAGGTCATCTGGCACACATCTGCACGCTATATATAGTTTTACTGTGTAATTCACATGGGTAGAAGAGTGAAGTTATGAAGACAACATGCAAAGTGACTTCTGGATTTGGATTTTCTAGAACATCCAAACAGCAGCAAAGGCATTATGGTGGAATCATTGTAGCTGCATCCAAATTGAGTAGGAGTGCAGAAAGAGGGAGTCTGTTCCCCATCATTGCCAATGTACTCCTCCCAGGCAGGGCCGGCTCTACTATTAGGCAGATTTATGTACAGTAGTTGCTTAGGGCCCCGGGATCTGGGGGGTGCCACCAAGTCTGTCTATTAAAAATCAAGGATATCTATGATGACCCTTGTTGCACTTAATGCAGGTCGCTGCTGTAGAACCTCTAACACCTCACCTCCATAATTTCCCTTGAGGGATACTTCCCTAGTTTGCTGCCCCCTCCTCCTTGTACTCTGCTGGGTGGCAAAGGGAGGCCTCCAAGGAAAGCAGGGGACTTTCCAGGGGGCTGTGAGGACCACCTGATTTTTGGGAGCCTCCCTGCCATTCCCGAATGTTAGGCAAGTATGTCTTTAGAGGTTGAAAAGTAAAGGTATTGGTGGCAGTATTGGACAGGGGAGGGGGCAGTAGGTTGAAGTTTTGCCTAGGATGCTGAGAAGCCTTACACCAGCCCTTCTCCCAGGTCATTAAGTATCTCTGTTACAGGGACACTGATTGGCTGAGGGTGGGGCTGTGCTTCCTATGTAACTGTATTGTGCACAAGGAGGGCTAGTTAGGACACATGTATGTAACACAGGCAACATGTATTTCTACTTAGTTGCTATGCACCAACCCTGACATGTCCCTGGTATATTTATTTATTTGTGTAATTGGGGGAAAAAAGTTGACTGAATTGACAACATTTTTGTATTGCTTTTGTTTTGTATTGTTTGCTTCTTGACACTGCTCACTGTACCGTGTTTTCCTATTGAAATAAATAAGTGTATTTTTAGATTGTTTCAGCTCAGTTTACTGCAACAGCAAAATAAGTGACATGATTGAGAGTGGAACATTTTCAGCCAGGAGATACGGCATGTGCTGGAGGATCAGGACAAATGTGATATCAGAGAATAAAAGCGAAGGGGACAAAGCAGATTATGTATTTAGGGGAGAATAATAGCATTTCCTCTTTGTGTTATGGAATAACCTCAATTGCTTTGTGAAAACAAACATGTACAGTAAGTGTCCAGATTGGGCAAACTATTGGTTACAAAACTGGTCATTTAAAGGTGCAATGGACTTTATTATAAGGTTTTCTTTCTTATAAGACCATGTTACCAAATCCTATATCCTCTTAGCGAAAATATAATACAGGAAAAATAAGTTTAAACAATACCAAGAGCCTCATACTAAGGGGGTAATTTACGAAAATGGGAGTTCTTGTTCAAATGGGATGTTGCTATGGGCAACCAATCAGATACTATCTATTATGTTCTAGAAGGTGATAAATAAATAAGAAGTAGATTCTGATAGGTTGCCCATAGCAGCATCCCATGTGACCTAGAACTCCTATCTTAGTAAATGTCCCCCTAAATATCTCTGAATGCAGGAGACTATCTCCAACTGTGACTACCATTACAAGTAGACCTTGAGTGCCATTTGGCAAGCCAAACTAAACTTCTGAGATAATAACCAACAGTAACGTAATACTCATAAATATCCTATTATGACATCAGGTGCAGGGGTAAATTAGCCTAATGCACAAAACTTGGACTGCATATGGAGGCTCTAGGAAAAGAATCACAGTGGTATCCAATATTCCCTCTGAAATCACAGCTGTATCAAGTATAGACTCTGAAAAGGGCCAAAGAATCACATCTGTATCAAATAAAGTGGTCGATCCTATTAACTCCGAACGATGAGGATGATTCACGATTACAAATCATCACGTCACCGGGCGCACTTTAAGGCGGGATGAATTTGCTGCGGAGGGTGTGAGTTAGGCTTAATTCGGGTGCCATTTTCATATATATACATTAGAAGTTGTACAGAATCCTGATTTCAGAGTAGTTTCTGGCCAAACACACGTACAGTATTTTAGAAATGATTGGGCAATATGCATTTTCGGTACTCGTGTAGAAACACGACTCCCACGTTGGCCATTGCATAGCAAAAAAATCGCATTGCATGCGATTTTGAACAGAAATGCATCCAAATGAAATTAGTATCAAACATGTTCAATGGCCCCCAAATGGTGTTTTTTATTGAAAATGCGGTACTTGTGTAGTATCACGGCTCCCATCGCATGCCATCGCATGCCATATGTAGTGGCATGAGATGGCATGCGATGGGATGCGATTTTTAACGGTTTTAAGCAATTTTAAAAAAAATTGCATGCGATCGCATCGCATGCGATGCGATCGCATGCGGGTTTTCAACATGCGAGGGGACGCGGACACCTGTGAAGCCCGCAAGGGGACGCGTATACATGTGAAGGTATCCGTGTGCGCTCGCCACACTTCGGGCTCGGTGGCTCGCTGCGCTCGCGACACTTTCTATTCTCAACTCCACGCCGACGTGGATAGTGGGGGTATGAAAAGGTCGTAGGACGCGTACCCCCGCCCCATGCGGGCTCGCTGTGCTCGCCACGCTTCGGGTTTGCGTTGATAGTGGGGGTGATACAGCCTGAAAAATGACATTTGGGGGCCATTGAACATGTTTGATACTAATTTTAATGCATTTGGATGAATTTTTGTTGAAAATCGCATGCGATCGCATCGCATCGCATTCGATGCGATCGCATGCTATTTTTAAAAAAAAATGCTTACAACCGGTAAAAATCGCATCCCATCACATGCCATCTCATGCCACTACATATGGCATGTGATGGCATGCGATGGGAGCCGTGATACTACACAAGTACCGCATTTTCAATAAAAAACGGAATTCACATTGCACAGAAGTCAGAAACATAATAATAATAAGGGCCTGACTTGTACATGACTGTTCCCATAGTACTATACTATTACTGACACTTACAATTACAGAGTGAAAAAGTCAAATAGTGGTAACGGAACATTTATGGTGGAACAAGAGGAAAAAAACTAATGCCGGTGAAGAAGAAGACAAATGATAGCAATAGTAATTTTCAGACTGGACAGGATACAACAATCAAAGTAGGAGAGAGGGACAAACGGTGAACAATACATTTAGCGACTAATTACACAAGTGACACATAATTCCCAGACACAGTGGTCCTACAGATGTGTCCTTATCCATCTAACCTCAGCATACTACACAACAGTAAATCCCTGGCTCCAGGGGCGTAACTAGATATTCGTAGGCCTCATAGCAAAAGTTTGTAAGGGCCCCCTATTTAGTGACTGATGGTGATAAATGTATGTAAAACATATTACTTAGACAGTAAAGATGGGCCCCCTTCAGCGCTGGGCCCCATAGCAGCTGCACCCCTTGCACCTATGGTAGTTACGCCCCTGCCTGGCTCCCGTTAGCTGCCAGGTACCAGGGCTTAACGTATGGCCTCGATGAACACCTGTCCAAGGGCCCCCAATTCTAGAGGCCTTCGAGCTGGGTTAGATTGGGTTGTGGGAATCTGCCTCTTGAGCTTCTTGGGAGGCAGTAGAGAATGCTGCCAGGTCGCTATGATTGTGAATCACACACAAACAGACTGTCCAGGCAGCAATTGATTCCTGCTTCCCAGACTGCAGCCAGACAGTGAATGGCATGCTGATTGGTGGTTGGCTGGAGCTATCCAACAATTAAAGCGCTGGCAACCATTCCCTGTATGCAAGCAAGTGGACAGATGGCACAGGATCACAGGAAGGGTGTGATATTATTATTTTTATGTTTTAATTTTTCCAGTGAATGGGAGATTAGGGGGTCCCAAATGCATTGCTTTGCCTGGGGGCTACAATGCTGTTAAGACGGCCCTGGCAGGTATCGCATATCATATTTTGTATTGCATATCAAATTAATCAGCACATTCTCCCGGAGTGTCATAGGCACATTGCATTATGGCTAAAATGCATTTTTACTCCCCCCAAAATTCAATAAAATCCAAGATTCCCATTGGCAGAGCCATCTTAAAAGATTGCGGGGGAGGGAGGAACAGGGACAGCCATGACCGCTGCAACAATTAACTAGCAGCAAAGAAGAACATTAGATAGCTGTCTTATAAACTGTATATAGAGAAAAACGGGCTGAAGTTTGTCCTGAATACATAATATTATTCTTCCCAAAAGAGTCAATCAAGCCAACAACACAACTGTAGGTGTAAAACATATCTAATTAACCATCTTCCGTATCCCGATACCGCTAGCTAAGTCTCACAGTTTATAAAACCTTTTTTCTTAATCCTTTGTAATTTATTAATAGGATTCCAATTCAGTGTGGGATTTGGTTGAACCAAATCTGTTGATTTGGGATTCAAACGAATCCTAAAATAGTAGGTTCTGTACATACCAATTATAAATACCAGGAAGTATCGGACCACCTGCTTCTAATGACAACTTCAATGTCTTTAAATAAAATGAGCTATTGTTACATGTAGAAGTCACTTTGTTTTATAAATAAACAAGAAAAATGTAAGCCCCTAATGTGACCCCATTATTTTTACATAAATAGTATTGTTCTATTATCTTGATTTTATTAATGTTCATTTGCATTTCTAGTAGGTATTTTGCCTGCTTATACTTCGCAACCTGCATTAGGGTAAGTTTTCTGTAAACTTACAGGGGCATTTACATTTGTGTCCCCTAGGTCACAATTGCACAAACAAGCCCATATTGCAGTTTGTACGAAATGACACGCCCGCACCTTTCACCAACTTGCCAAATCCATCACATGGAGTCACAAGTGGTCGTAAGTGCAAAGCGAGGTAAAATACATTTTGCTTGAAAAAAGCACTTGCAAATAATAATGACCATCTTACAGTGATGTTGTATTGCTTGTCAGAGCAGTTTTTTTTCATATTTGTATCATGAATTTTTTATTTAAATAAAGCAGATATTTTATTTGTGATTCAATACTGTGCACTTTGAAATAAAAGTACTTTTGAAGTAAAAACATTCGAATGTACTTTATTTGTGGCTAAAAGCACTACTGGGGACAGGATATATAACTGGCACTATTAGGGACATGATGTAAGCTTGCAGCAGGGCCTCCTACCTCCAAGTCTGTCTGTTGTTACCCAGTTTGTTTTATCACTGTCTACATTGTAAAGTGCAACTGAATCTGCTGCGCTATATGAGAAACCGTAAATAAATAATAAATAAATATGTAACTGGAACTACTGGGGATATAGGCCCTTATTCAGATCTGATCGTAGTACAAATTTGTTCTCAAAATGGGCAAGTCCATGTGCACTGCAGGTGGGGCAGATATTACATAGTTACATAGTAGGTAAGGCTGAAAAAAGACTTGCGTCCATCTAGTTCAACCTGGTATAGATATCCATTGCTGATTTGGTAGGTTCTGGTATTTTACAGACAAATTATATTTCTTATTTGTACCCATGGATGTTTTTCTCCAGTAAATGTTTAGGTACTCTTTACCTAGAACGGCGCCCGCGATCAGAATCGCGGGCGTCGGGGGTAAAAAATCGCGGGCATCGCGGGTAAATCGCGGGTACATCAAAATCGTGTACCCGCGATCACCGCGATTTTCCCATAGGGAACAATGTTAAAAAGCCTAATTGATCGCGATTTTAATGTTAAATGCCTCAATGCCCGCGATTTTCCCATAGGAATCAATGTTAAATGGGCTACAGAGCCCAAATAGACCCAATTAACCCTTAAATGTCACCCCAATTTTTTTACGCCACCCCACGATCCACGCCAACCCGAAGCGTGGCGAGCGCAGCGAGCCCGCGAGGGGCGGCGGTACGCGTCCTCCGACCTTTTCATGCCCTACTATCCACGTCAGCGTGGAGTTGAGAATAGAATAGTGTGGCGAGCGCAGCGAGCCACCGAGCCCGAAGCGTGGCGAGCGCAGCGAGCCCCGCGAGGGGACGCGGATACCTTCACAGGTAAACGCGTCCCTTCGCGGGCTTCACAGGTGTCGGCGTCGCCACGGACACCTGTGAAGTCCGCGAGGGGACGCGTATAAATGGATGTTATACAAAGTAAGGATGCAAAATAATGAGGTACTGTAACTTGAGTTCATTTACTCATGTTTATGTTATGTCTACATTACTTCTCAGCAGTCGTTAACTCTATAAGGAAAAACTTTCTGTTTACACCTGGCAACTTAATAGAGATTTTCTATTTGACTTTCCTATATAAAAGTGTTACACGTCATCTTCTTCCTGAGATGCGAAGAGCTAACAGAGAGACTGTACAGATCGTATGTCCATTCATTTAAAGCTCATGGAAGAGATATTACTGCATCATTAATACACAGTTTCATTTTCTTCATGTTAAGCAGCCTGTGGTCAGTAAAGCATATGAAACTCTGTAGCTCATTATGAGTATCTGAAGAGCCCCATTAATGTACTTCTGCTGGTGCCAGTTGCCCTAGCAGACAGTGGATGTTATGATGAGATGTTATGCACAGTTGAATGTGAATGTTGACAAAGAACATACTTGGGATGGGCAGGGCCGGCAACAGAATTCTTGGGGCCCTATACACTGATATCACTGCGGGCCCCCAACCCTATGCTGGAACATAAGCTGGAAGCGCCCTCTGCCCATTACTGGACCAGGGAGGGATGGTTAGATTGGGATGGAAAACTGGCCTTGGAAATTTCTGGGAGCAGCCCTATTTCTGCAGACTGCGCTCTATCAAACCACCGTGCTCCCTCACCCTGACACTCTGGGTGAAATTTACTAAGATGTGAAATACACTTCACAGGTCATGTTGCTATGGGAAACCAATCACATCCTGTCTACTATCTTCTAGAGGGTGGTAAATAAATAAGAAGTAGATTCTGATTGGTTGCCCATAGCAACATGACCTGATTGACACAAATATCTTTTATATATACTTACCAGAAGGCACCCACGGTGGATGCAAAGGTCTGCAGGAGTGCCAACAAACGTGTATTATCACATCAATCCAACGTTTCGGGGTCTGACCACAATAGAAGAAGGCAGCACTCGTAAGACTTTTAACAAACAAACGTGTATTATCACATCAATCCAACGTTTCGGGGTCTGAAATGTTGGATTGATGTGATAATACATGTTTGTTTGTTAAAAGACGAGTGCCGCCATCTTTTATTGTGCTACCTGATTATCATTGAGGGCACCGGGGCCAGTGTATCATTGATTGGAGTGCCGGACCTACATGTAGACCTGCCCCCCCCCCCCCCCGGCAGAGACAGCGGTTCTCCACGCAGCGGGGTCCCTGCAGCGGATGGGCTGTCAGTGGTGGGGTTCCTGCGGTGAATGGGAAGTCAGCGGCGGGGTCCCTGCGGCAGATGGGAACGCTGACTTCCTGTCTGCCGCAGGGACCCCGCCGCTGACTGCCCATCCGCCGCAGGGACCCCGCTGGCCAAATCCGCGCTGCTAAGGTACCAGGGGGGAGACCTGCTGCAGCAGTGCTGGTGTGGGGGCCCCCCGAATGTGTGGGGTCCCTGGCGCAACCGCTCCTGTCGCTCCATGGATAATCCGGCACTGGGGGTACTTGAGTACCGAGGTTTGGAACCAATGCTTTAAAACTGTGTACACACTCAGCCGACATGGCGGCAGGTCCATTCCAGATTAGCATACAAATTTACCGGTCAGATTCTTGATGTGTCATCATGAAATCACAGCTTGGCAGAAATTTCAATTTGCCCACCTGGCTGTGACTTCAGTCCCTGTAGCAAGTGTATGGGGCGGTCAGAAGACTGCCCATACAGCCAGATGCACCGATAATCATCCATCAGCTGTGCTGCACAGCCAATGCAAAATGTCTGTGAACGACGCTGTTCACAGACAGATTTTACACCTACAGTAAATGAAATACAGTATCATGCGTTTAACTGAAGAATGGATATATCTACTCCGCACAAGATAAAGAAGATGTTTTTAAGTCTTTTCAAAATGAACACATATAATAACTAAAAAAATTCGAAGCATTAATAAGTAAAAAACATTTTTCTTTTTCTCTATTCGAGACTGCAAGCAATATTCACTGCATACAGTATATGTACATAATGTACAAGAACTCTAACACTAAACCTGACAGATTTATTTTCACATATAAGGTGTTGTAATAATTACACTGCAATGACGTGCCATTTATATTAATCTCTTTTTTTGAGTATCCGCTCCAGAAAGTCTAGCTTTGGGATCCCATCGGACTTAGGTAGAACACTGCCCAGTGTATAACAGAGCTGCAACATAGTGTGCAAGCACCGCTGGGCAGTATTTACCAGCTGAACAATGAGTCCTCTGTCGAAACTTAAATCAGATGTAAAGTTTACCAGCTCTATGTGTCATTTAAAATCTCCTCATTTAAGCAAATGTGCAGTCCCTGCTGGCATGAACTTTAGGTATTTACAGTAGACTATTGGCAAGCTAACATAATGTAATACATACAGTATAGCAGTTACCAAACTCTGTAAAAAGTTCCTCTACAGTTTCTAGTAATACAAATGGTGCCATGATTATTAAATACAATCACAGTTCATTCATTTGGGAAATTATTTTGGGAAGACAGTAGCAGAGCACTGTATCCTAGGTAAGATGTATCACAATGGCAGGCGCTGAATTAAAATGTAGTATTGCTGACAGTGTTCTAGACTTGTAGTAGATTCCCTTACACGTACCAGCTTTACCTCAACTGAATCTCTTATGCCACTGGCTCTGCTATGACTGGTCAGCCCAACGCTTAATGTTGCCTTTCTCATTACTGTAATCATATTTAATCAGAGCTGATATTTATGTCTAATTTCCATATATCATTGTATGTTATGTAAATGCAGCACATAATTGCAGGGGCGCCGACAGGTCGACCGAACCCCAGTAAAATGGAGGTGGGGTGGGTGGGGCCTCCGGAGGAGGAGGTGTGGCGATTCCGCCATGGACCAAAAAAAAATAAGTGAGAGAGAGAGAGATGTCCATAACCATAAAAATGTAAAAAATAAATTGTAGACAAATGTGAAAAATGCATGTTGACCAGTTCATGCTTTGACCATTGACATGTGGAACTTTTTATCAAATGTTGACCTAGACCTTTTGACTGTCTTCATTCAGTTTTCTGTGAGCAGTTCGGATACTGCTCCAGATGGCCCTTCTGCCAGGGACGTGCAGTCAGGGGAGGCAGAGCTTCCCATGTAAGTGTGTTTAAAATATTCATTTTCTTTATATTATTTTAGTAATTTATAACATTAAATTAGTTTGAGGGGCACCGATAAGCAGTGCTTCCCACTAAAAAATGTAAGGGATGAAGCACCGGGGGCTAAGCTGTGGGCTAAAAAAGCCCATAAAAATATTGGTAACAGCAACACTTCTAGAAGGGGCTGCTGTGATTGGACAGCAGCTGGATCTGCTGTCCAATCACAGCAGCCCCTGTCAATTAAGCTTGTAGAAGTGCTGATTTTATCCAGCTCTCCCCTGGTGCATCAGCTCTACTGTTCCTGTCGCGCTGTGGGCACCACAGCATGTCACTGTCTTCTGCATCATATTCACATCTGCTGTAAAGTGAGAGGAACAGTGGCATATTAGTATGCCATCTAGTAGATACTAGCACTGACGATATAGACAGAGGCACATTGCACACACTTCTCCACATTCATACGACGGGGAGAAGCAGTATGTGTGCCAATACCACATCTCCCACATAACAGCATTTAATACATCTTCCCTTCAGCGCTTTAGTAAATCTATGTACATTATTTTGAGGGATATCATCATTAAAATTATTTTCAAAATGTGTTTTGAGGATGTAATATTAATGTTTGTCTGTGTCAGCAATTACATTTAAAACTAATTATCAAAATGTATATATCAAAGAAGGAATGTGTCTTATACTGTATGTTGGGATGATTAAATTGCACCGTTAGTAGCAAAATATGATACAACTATTAGTTATTCTTGACTTGTTATACGTCCTTTCCTATACAGTATACAAGTTGCTGCGGTTACTACTAACATAACAGCACCAGTCTAGCACACTGTCTTAGATGCCGTGTCCAGTAGGAAGACTCAGAGTACACACAGCAGAATTGTTTGCTAAACATTTTTCAATCTGATCTTTGCTACAAACAGAGGCTCAAAAAGTGATTCAACAGCTATTTGAAACATTTCATAACGCTATGTTGTATATACGCCACAAAAAAAAAGATAGTCAAAACAAACCAGACAGCTCATGGGAAATCAGCAGCGAGCAAATTAGAATGTTTCGTAAAGAGTATTTAATAAAAATGATAATTTTAAACAAAATGAGTAATTTAATAAATATGAAAAACTTTAGCAGAAGAAAAACAAACAGTTGGAGTGTCATCATTAGAAGATAAAAAGTTAAATAAGAATAATTCCATAAAGCGGATCCAATTAATGAATAATAGTTGCATTGCAATGGGGCAACTGCGTACTCCTAGAAAGAACATGGGCACTGGGAGGGAAATTTACTAATACCCCTTTCACACCAGCCTAAATTCCCGGGTTGGGTCCGGGAACAACCCGGGACTAGCTCTGGTGTGAAAGGTTCCAGGGACAAATTCCCGGGTTAATTTACCAGCAATTCAACCCTGCTAGGTAGCAGGGTTGCTCCCGGGTCCTTCCAGGGTTACTGGCTGGTGTGAAAGGTGCAGGGATATGTCCCTGCTTCCCGTGTTGCCTCTGCTAGTGCGGATTTGCTAGCAGGGCAACTTCCTGTTGTGGTGGACTCTCACAGACACACCCAGAGACAGCATACAGCATGCAGGAAGACAGTGTGCATGTTCTGTGGCACCACAGACCCCAGAAGTTCATTTTAACCCCTGAAAGCCTGCAATGTGTGCAATGTCTTGGACAAATGAGGAGGTGAGAGAGCTATTAATCATTAGAGGGGAAGATGCTTTCATATCCCTTTTAATTTGTTTTATACAAGTAAACATAGGCTGAAACACTAGAAATGTTTTGTGTCTTAATTATTAATTATTAATAATCAATAATCTAATGTGAGCCTAAAAAGGCAATTTTCAATGCTATTCTCATAGAAATGCAGGGTCATCCCGGGTTCAGTGTGAAAGGTGCCGACACGGGTTGTCCCTGCTTTAAAAGCATGTGTGAATGGGTCCCAACCCGGGAATGTCCCTGCTTTTCCCTGGAATTTAATTCCCGGGTTTGTCTCTGCATTTCTGGTGTGAAAGGGTTATAAGATGGGAGTTCTATTTCACATGGGCAACCAATCAGATACTATCTATTACAGATTGAGCCCTTCTCATTCAGCGGGGGTCTGGCGGTTGGATCGCCAATTGCCAGCCACTGGAAGGGGAGGCGTTCGCACGAGACACTCGCATGTCCCCTTCCGACGGAGCTCTCCGTCGCTGTCCGCCGGTCCCCACCTTTTCTCTTTCTTTCAATTTATTATAAATAAGAGGAGAACATTATAATAAGACTATTTTTCCCCACTGTCACCTTACTGGCTGGGATAATTGTCGGTGGTGGACACTAGACTGGTTTGCCTAGGTTGACAAGATATCTTTCACTGGCCCTGGTTACCGCTAAACATGAAGAAATTCAAACTACAGTACCTGAAGAAGTGACAAAAGTCCTGGAAAGATTACGAGCCAGATGTACTAAGTTTCAAAAGTGGTAAAATTGAGAGGGATAAACAACCAACCAATCAGTTCCTAACTGCCATGTCACAGACTGTTTGAAAAATGTCAGACAGGAGCTGATTGGCTGGATGTTTATCACTTTCCATTTTATCATTTTTGAAGCTTAGCGCATCTGGACCTCTGTATGGTGGATGCAACAGGGAACAAACATTCAAAAACCTAAAATGCAGAAAACTTGTTTCAGAACTCTACCAGAGAGTCTATATAGAATATAGTGAAAGACGGGGGATATAGGTGCAAACTGGGCCCAGAGTCAAACTTACAGTAACAACCTGGAAAACCTTCTGAGAAAATATACTGTATTATAGAATACTTTTTACTTCAGCAATGAGGAAATTGAATTAACGCAATTATAGGCTCAATCAGTATAAACATTTCCCGAGATATTAAAAACATATGTTACCAAAGGCAAATGTGTAATCATAGAAACTTCTCACAAGTAAAATGCAGCAGAATTAATAATGGCTAATAACTGACACGCTTGTTACGTGTTGTTGCCAGGAGAACTTTAAATGATGCTCACTGTTTACATGCTACTTGGTGAGTGCCAAGTCACGACTGTTATAGGGTATAGAGAACCAGAGGACCGCATTAATCTGACTAAAGGCGAATAATTATTAGTACAAAATGTCCTATGGATAAATGTAGATTTTCTCTTAGTCTGCAGCCATAATCCCCAGAACAGCAGTTACAATCCACTACTTTGGTGATAATACACGAAGAGTAGAATGGTAGCTGCAGAACAACAGCTTAACATAAGCAGTCTTTTTCTTGATGCTAGCTTTATCAGCGGGATAGCCAAATATTTGCCTTAAGAAGAGAAATTCGGAATGTGAAGCAGATGTGTGGAACGTGTGAGATAGAGGTCCTTCTGTCAAATGCACTGTTTATCACTAATGTCTTTATACAGCGTATATTATACTGAGCTGGAGGTGTAGCAGAGGAAATAAGAAGTATAAAGACTGGTAAATATATTTGCAATGATGTTAAACTATGATAGCTTAAAAACAATTCCACTGCGTTTTCACCCTCACATATATTTTTTTACAGAAGAAACACATATTTAACCCTTTAAATGCCAAGGTCTCTGGGAGAGATGTGCAAAATGTCCGCTAAAAAGGCCCACGTCGCTCACATTTGTTATATCAATTTGAATAAAAAATGTTTTTTAAAAAAAAAAGATTTCCTATATTACAGGTCATTATGATGAATCAACATGTTTGCTTGCCAATTTTCACACCAATTTTGACAAATTCTCTTGGCACTCAAAGGGTTAAGATTTTTTAAGACACTATTTTACCTATTTTAATTGGTTATAACAGCTGTCACATTATAACATTTTTGTTCTCTAACTTGTAACATGTGAAAAAAAAACTGGTTATGAATAGGGTTTATAGGACTCTAATTGTGACATTGATCATGCATGGAGGTGTCTCAGGAACAACAATTGCTGTATATGCCAAGTGCTATGCGGTGCCTGGGTCAACAGTAGGTCTACAGTCTCTAGGTTGACCACTAATGGTCGAAAATGACTAGGTCGGCACCTAAGAATGATTGACATACCCTAGGTCGACATTGACAGGAGATCGACACAAGCTTAAGGTTGACATGGATATGGTCGACTTGAATAAAGTTGACATGAGTTTTTCACATTTTTTTTTACAAAAACTGTGTTTTATCTTACTTTCTAAGTGGGCATAGAGTGAGAATATAATATGCCAAAAGCACAGCGATCACAGTGAGCCATGCAAGAGGATGTGGTACACCTATACGATATCCATGGGTCAACATAGACACCAAAAAAGCGAAAAACATATGTCGGCCTTACTCATGTCAACCATGCCCATGTCAACCTAAAGCATATGTCGACATTATGTCAATGTCCACCTAGGGTCGACCATTCTTAAGTATCGAACTAGTCATTGTCGACCATTAGCGGTCAACCTAGTGACTGTCAACCAAGCCATGGCCTACCATCTATAGTGTAACCATGCCAAGTGGCTTAATTCACCATGAAATGTTGGTAAACCCATCTACGTTTGTCAGACTCCTCTTTGCTGTACAGTACTTCCTCTATTGTTACATCTTCTAGGCATACCGCACAACATTGGAAGGCAGCAATTTGGATCCTGCTGCGCCGAATGCATATCCAAAAAGGTGATGGGGCCGCAAATGGCCAGCTGTGGCCACATGGCATGACACCCACAAAAGTCATTTTGAGGGCATGCACTGCACCACACCCCAGGAACCCTTAGGTGGCTTTTAGCAAAAGCCTAAAAGCTCTCAGCAAAGCAGCCACATACCATATATACTCGAGTATAAGCCTACTTTTTCAGAACATTTTTTATGCTGAAAAAGCCCCCCTCGGCTTATACTCGAGTGAGGGTCCCACCTAAGTCAATAAGTTTTCCCAGTTTTTTGTTGTAAAATTAGGTACCTCGGCTTACTATATATTCGGGTCGACTTATACTCGAGTATATACAGTACATCTTCTTGAGGTTTTAAAATACATTGGCCAGAAACCTGAGACAAACAAATCTTCCTATCACTTTATTTTTGCAAACCAAGATCGACAAGCAGTTCACATGGAGGTGGAAGCTGATCCCCGTAAATACAGTGGGCTCTTGCCCTGGGCATATAATGTGATATATGCCCTTTCATCTCAAGTACCCATTATTAAAAAGTTTTAAATGCTGTGTAGAATCTCACTACAGCTCATAAACATTACATTGAACTTATAATTACATGAAACAGCATTTAACAGACATTAATTGAAATTAAAATATAAAGTGTATACTATTTACCTTAAGCCCTAAAAAGCCGAAAAATCTCAAGGATTATGCTGTTATAAACTGAGCAAGAGCATTAAAGATTCCACAACATATTATTACTAATGACTTATTACTAATACTGTACCCCTTAATTTTAATTTATGAATTTCATTCATGTATTCATTTTAACCGCAGTTTATGTTCTGTTATAATTTTGCCCATACATGTAATGTCATGACTGCATATTTTATCTGTAACATTGCATGTAAAGTATATTTCATGTTCTTTTATGATCACAAGTAAAGCAACGAGTATTATTGCACAATACCCAAGATTTGTCAGTCATCACTCACACCTACCATAACCTGACAGTCAACAAACCAGACCCACAACAAGAAAAAGGAGCAGAGCGCGGCACAAAAACCTTTTTTGTCTACATATTTACTCTAGCCGTGCTTGGTCGAACGGCAGGTGCCGCCGCTAGCACCAAACAGAGCACAGTGCGTGGGTAACCCCCAAAATATTTACAAATCCCAAAACATAGGAAACTGTCCAGAGCTGAAATAGGCAAAAGGAATAGTTGCTCTACTTGTCTTGGCAACCATATGATCACAGGTAAATTATTCAACATACTGGCCAGAAATATGAAATAAGGTTACCATTGTCATGCAACAGTGTCTGTGTTATATATCTCATTATCTTTTATAAGAAGTGTAACCTGTAACGTTCCTTGCAGCGGTATTTCATTAGCTGTGGGATATAGGTATTTGCACTTTATGGTCCATAACAAAATAATCAGAAATGTTTGGTTTATTACAAGAGAAAAAAACAACCCAAAAATGTAATGATAACATCATCTTTAGTTTTAGGGGATTTCACAGAAATGCAGAAAATAAATTGTTCTTTTCACATTAAAAACTCATTACAATCATTCACATTTTCCATAAACTCGCCTTGGATTGCCTGGGTCATTTAACTTGCTTTTGAATGCTGCAATGTGAATATGGGGGCAGTATGAATACACTATTTCTATTACTTATTGTCTTATCGCCAAATAGACTTTAAATTAAAAAGGGTCATTTCTTTATTATTTCAGTTTTGGAGAAAAGCTTGAATGGTTTTCTTCACAGAAACAGTTCATAATTTCCATAGCATGCAGATCATTTGACAAGCTATACATATGTATCTTCTTAGGAAGCCAAACCAGGACTTTTAGTATGCAGTACTTACTTCTGTGGGTCACCATTGGCCACCCATTGATGATGCCCCACCCACAAATGTTTGGAAAAATGGATACATAAGTATTATGAATTAGAATAGAAACTGACATCTTGTCGGGGAGATGGCAGTTTCTGACTGATTTAGGTCGGAAGGGGTTCCGAATGATTCAATATGGCCTTTTGTTGCTCCAACCTGTTGGAAAACAGGTGGATTGGCGGAATAGCTGCAGATCCACCCGCTTTTCACAGAAATGCGGCCAAATCCGATATCAGATCAAGGCAGGGAAAACGATTCCCCCCATGCTTTCCTCCCGTCCGCCATCCTCCCGCTCCCTCCTCCATACTCACTAGGTTCCTGCCACCAGGCTGGTTGAGTGCAACTCACCCAGCGCCATCCCGCCACCTCCCACCAGCACCGCACGAGAGAGGAGAGCCAGCAGTGGCCAAATCCAACATTCTGATTTAGCCACCAATTAAATAGGTAGTGTCAAATCCATTCCGACAAATGAATGTCGGAATGGATCTGTCACTAATTGAATATATCCCATATTCAATGAACCCAAAAAGTTGTATGCCTATAACTGTTTCTTAGATTCTATTAATGTTTTAACATAGCTTTTGCCTGGTAAGGGATGTATGGTAACAAATACTAATAATAAACTGAAAGCAAAATGCAAATGGCAGAATACGGTATTTGGCTTTATTTATTACCCCAAATTTGTTACCCCAAATTTACACAATTTTACCCCCGCCCCCTCCAAACTCTCCCACAATTCTATGTATTATCTCCCCATCCTGCCCATTTCACTAGGAAGTGGGAGAGATGCAAAATATCCACCTGTTCTTCAGGGAGTCATGGAGTTTCCTACACCTTTTGGGAGTGTATGTAATTATGTATGTATGTTTCCACTCCACTTGAGAACCCTGTGGTCCTTTATACTGTACAGTCTGGAGCACAGCCTTTATCTGTGTATATATATATATATAGGCTTGAGGAAAAGAAATTCCGTACTGAATTACAGCAACTACTGTTAATGAATTTAAATAAATAGGATTATCTTAGTGGTCAAAAATGCACCCAGTTTTGAAGACAAAATAAAATTTGAAACGTTGATGTAATACGTTGGTAAAGTTCTGGTGACTGAAAGAGTGTTGTGAGTGCCGCACCCTGTACCCCTATATATATATATATATATATAAATATCCACTTGTTGGCACTGTTGAGACAGTAGTATACTTGACAGGAGCCCTCTCTATACTGCGCGGTGAGAGCACAAACAAAGAATTGACAGCGGCACTCCATACTTGGCAGAAAGAAATACACTCACAAGGTACTGTAGCTACGTGCAAACTTTTAATGCTTTATTAGCATTCTGGCTTGACAAAAATGCTAATAATGCTTTAAAATGTTGCATGTACAGTAGCTACCTTGTGAGCATAATTCTTTCCATGTCCGGAGTGCTGCTGTCAATTCTGTGGGTATATATGTATATATAATACACACACACATACACACACCTAGATTTTTTCTTAATGTGCCTTTGCGTTGGAGACTAAACATTTCTATCTTTGCGTGTGGCAATTAACAGATTCTGACATCCTCATTGAATTTAAATAAGAATATACTGAGTGGTTTTCTGAGAACTAGTTTTAGGGACCTTTGGTTGTAAAGTTGAATGAACAATACAGAATTGTTCTTGACAGTATTACATGGTGCCTGAATTACAGAAACATCTGGAGTGATAAAGAACCCACTGTTAGATTTATAAACCTTGAAATAGGCTGACCAGGAAATGTAATACAGTTTTATTATTATCTCCAAACCTACAGTACACTCCAGCTACACTTTACACCATAAGGAGATTACTGTAATTATGCCCCAGCCATACATTCTCTAGATTTAGTCATGACAAACCATTATTGCAAGATTTATTCAATTATAAAATAAAACACTTTTCCATTACAAAATCTTATTTAATGCTGGTCCATCATTCTGTCAGTTAAGGTCTAATAAAGTGTAATGATAAAGTAATGGGTATTAAACATTAATATAGTTCACTTATGCTGCTTTCACACCACAAAACCTGCTTAGACCAGGTATTTAAAAAGTTTTTTAAAACGGGTCAGAGCAAGTTTAACCCCTTTCACATTGCATGTAAATACCTGGTCTAAAGCAGGTTTGCGGTGTAAAAGCAGCGATGGGGAGAGAGGGGATCAGGCACCAGAGCCGGCACCTAGACTGCCAGGAGGAGCTCCCACACTGCAGGCAGGGAGGAGAGCTGCAGGATGCTGGAAGGGTAATGGTAGGGGGTCTGACAGTGAGCAGTAGCTGATCTGCTCTGAGCAGCACAGTGCATATGTAATGAGCGGCTGATTACATATGCGCATATGTAATGAACGGCCAGCTCATTAAATATGCACTGCGCTGGAGACAAATAGTGTTCACTGCTGCCTGGGTAAAGTTTCAGACCCGTTCAGACAGCAAAAAAAAAAACGGGTCTGAAACGGGTAGGACCCTGCTTTTTTACCGTTTCCGTTCTTTGGGAAACGGTAAAATCCCTCTGCACCTTTCAGACCGCACATATTACCATTTTAAAACGGTTAAAAAAATTGGCAAAATACCGGGTTTTTTTGTGCGGTCTGAAAGGGGCATTAGTACAGCCCCTACATACACAAATGGTATTAGGTGCATGCCTCAATCACATCTGGCTTTAAGGGGTGTACAGACGGTGCAATATACTTTATATTCGATCACGATCAAATCGATATTGAATAGCATGGCGCCTTCTAAACATGCAATTTAGACTTTATATTACGGATCTGTACTATAGAGTCTAGCATTCGATTTTGATGCCGCAGATCGGGATCAAAATCAAATGCGTTGAAATTGAACCGTGTGTACACCCTATTTTTAGAAGTTTGATTGTTAGCGAGACACTGAGAGATGGGTATTCAACAATGTTATCAGGATTTCATTACAGCGTTTCAGAACTGAAGAAACATAATATGTTGGGGGCTGTTATAGTAAGTTCCAGGGGGGCAGAGGGTCTGGCTCAGTGTAGTTGAGAGATTATGTGCTCCTGTGCATACGCAAAATATTTTGAAAAACCAGTGCACTTGTAACAGAGTGTATTTATTATCTTTATTATTATTACACGTTATTTATAAGGCACCACAAGTGGTTTACAGCAACATTCATATGGCACCCATCAGAACAATACAGGGTACACAGGATTAGTCATAAAAGTAACAATTCTTAGTACACAATACAGCTGAGATGTAGGGAGCAGAGGAGTAGCCTGCATGCTACAATTGGCAGGTTGTTATTGGTAGAGGTGAATAAACACAAGCGAGAGAGCTGTAACTGAAGTGTGAGAGAAGAAGGCTGCGAGGACAGGAGGGAAGAGGGCCCTGCTCAAAGCAGTCTAGACACAGGTGCTGTTGTGATAGGGAAAGCTGGTAACAGAATTTGAGATGGAAATGTCATGGGAGTATCTGGAAGGTAGCCTACAGGAAAAGCAATAAAATCCGCACCATGGGTGTGTTATGGGAGTGTTGGCGGCATGCCACTGAAAGTAGCCCACATTCTCAGAGAAATAGCTGCTTCCAGAAACCATGTTCAGCTGGAGACACTGGACATTTTATAGGCTGATATGTGTGTGTGTGTGTGTGTGTGTGTGTGTGTGTGTGTGAGACCATGGTGAAAACCATAGTGTGCAAATATCAACTGTCTAGAACTCCTGGAAGTATTTCTGCATAGAAGATATGGGCATCTTAGGTCTTGCTCATTAAAGTGCACGCTAGTACTAAAGCAGACAAGATGTGGTTAACATTCCACTAATCGGGATGCTGGCAGTCAAGATACTGGTGATAAGAGAGAAGTGATAAAGTGCCTGGTACTTTATCACCGGCCAATCAGCTCCTAAATGTCCCTTTTTAAACCCAGCCTGTAACTTATTATTCAGGAGCTGATTGACCGGTGATAAAGTACCAGGCACTTTATCACTTCTCCTCCTTTATCACTGCTTCATACATCTACCCGTTAGTGAGATAAACCTGCTTAACCATAATTGATAGTTATATTAATCATTTTGCATATGAACACTAATACAGTAACATTTTCAGATACATTTGCTATACAATGTATACAATTCAGTTTGAATTTGAGAATGCAACATCTAGATTATTTTAGTTTCTTGTTTTTCCTAGTCACAAACAGGAATCACAAATGCTGGTTTGAGGTTTACCATGTCAGTGCAGCCACGATAATCGAAGCAGATCAAATTGTCTCAGCATCAGCACTGACAATCTCAAACACGTTCATGGCCCTCAATACTGGTATGCTTAAACCAGCCATGCTTAATCCTACCACTCTGAAACACATGCCCACAGCATCTATATTTATTGTGACAGAGAGGCTCGGGGCATGGCCAGTGGGTGTGGTATAACCCTGAGATGGTCGGGATTCCAATGGTCATTAGTGCAACATCGGCTTCCCGATTGCTGGGACTCTGACAGCTGAGCAAGCTCTTCAAAACCCCTTGCAGGATCACTGTACTCGGCACACTGTACTCACCACGCTACAGGCTCGCTGCACTTGCCAGAGGTTCTATTCTCTCACTATATCGGTCATGGACCCCCACGAGGGAAAATAGCCACTGTCAGTCGGAATCCGCACTGTCAGGCATTTAACAGTTGGGATTCTGATGTCAGACCAATAACCGTTGGACTCTCGACTGTTGGAGCATAATTCGGCACCCATGTCCAACAGCTATCATAACTCTTGCCATGCCTCCACAGCGGCAAAAAATGGTGGTGTGGCCTCGCTGGAGTGCCATGGTCATAGACCATGCCCCCTGATTGCTAGGCCATGCCCACAAATTTCAGTGATGCGTGTGCAGTGCACACTGCCCTCTTTTCAGCAAGGCTAACTTGGGCCTACGCTGCACGGTAAGTATGTTGGCCATCTATAAATGTATGCATACAGCAACCATGAACTAGGGGATGACCAATGCTTGACCAGACAGAAGACCTTGGATTATTCTGGAGGCTTCTCCATACAGCAGATTGGACAGGCTTTTACTAGCATCAGCACTGACAATCTTCCACTAAAGTGTCAGTTACAGGTGTCAGCAGATATGCAGTTTGCTCAAACCCTGATGCTCCTAAAATAGGTTCCTAGCAGTTATGTGTTAGTTATGTTCAGTTGAATAGAAGACCCGAGCATAAAAAAAAATGATGGAGTTCTATTTTAAACACAGACATATTTACAGATCCTTCTCTCAAATCGGTAGTTACTGTTTGTATTTCTTTTCCATCTGGAACTATTTACAGTACTTCATTTGCAAATAATACACACATTTCCTAGTATTCCCACAGATGGATAAAACGTCTACCAGCGAATAAGTTCATTAAGCTATTATTGGCAATGTCAATTAAATTGTATACTATTGTGTGTTAAATCGTGGCATTTATCTTTAGACCCCTCAAATCCTAATCTGTCACATCCCAGATGGTAGCGATGTGAATTTTGGAGAACAGGGAGACATTATGGTGGTGTAACTCCTCTGGCGTGAAGAAGCCCTAACTGCAGTGACATATTCTGTGATTTACGGAATTCCCTGACATGTAAATAATAAACATACATCCGCATATCAAGCTGCACACAGGCTGGAGCCTAGAAAATGTATTATAGCATTGAAATGAGGGCTCCGCTCAGTAAGGGACAATGCCTGCCATAAATAATGACTCATTTCATTAGACAAATGTTTTCAGAAAATAAAAAAAATTAGAAAGCTCCTGAGTGTATACAGTAAAATCCAGAGGAAAAACTGTTTCTTGTCTTCCTGGAATACATCAAAACTTTCCTGGGAAGCAGCCTCATAAATAAGAGTGATGAGACTATCCAACACTTTGGGACACAGAAAAGAGGAAAGGACGGAGCGGTCTCTTAAATGTTCCAAATTTCATTTAAGGTGAAAGATGAACTAAAATAAGAAATTAGGTCTAATACCAGAGGACCTTTTCATTCATGTTATCCTATCACACAATACACCAGTGGTTCCCAAACGGTGTGCCGTAGCACCCTGGGGTGCCTTGGAGCACTTACAGGGGTGCCTTGGCTTGGTGCTCCAGAACCAATTCAAAATTATTTATGGTCGATGCAATAGGCAGAACTAGTACTTGTGGCTACCAGTGATAAACTATGTGGACAAAAAAAAGGGGCAGACTAGATGGGCCAAATGGTTCTTATCTGCCGTCAAATTCTATGTATCTGTTTCTATGGCAAACAGAAGTGAATCTTGCCCATCACCATATAAATGAACCTACTGTAAGGATGACATATAAACATAATTTACTTAATTTAATATTGCTTTTCTAAATTGCTCAATTAGAAACTTTTGTTCTAGGGGTGCCACGAAAAAAAAATCTGACACTACTGTATATGGCAGTGGTGTCAAACTC
Organism: Crinia signifera; assembly: GCF_055691185.1. NCBI lineage: Eukaryota > Metazoa > Chordata > Amphibia > Anura > Myobatrachidae > Crinia > Crinia signifera. Next base: position 385,358,088 of record NC_139217.1, read on the forward strand.
ACGGCCCCCCAGCTGTTGTGGAACTACACGTCGCAGCATGCCCTGCCACAGTTTTAGCAATCCATTATAGAAAATATATGGCAGGGCATGCTGGGATGTGTAGTCCCACAACAGCTGGAGGGCCATGAGTTTGACACAGCTGCTCTATGGCACCATGATTTCTAAAAAACCACGGGAACTACTGCAAGACTTCGTAGTCTGGAATCTGCTGCAATACAATCAAAATGTGAATGAATTAATACAATAATACATTAATATGAGAGTGGTCAATATAATCCATTGTAATGAATGATTATATGCTGGTTGTAAATACAAAGGACTTTCTCAACTTCATGGATATTTCCAATGTAGACAATGATGTTATTCGATAAATATTTACAAACATCTTACACAAATTAACCAAATTTCTATGTCTTTAATTACTTGGCACTACTTCATAATTTTTACTACTGAAAGTACCCTACCACACACACACACACACACACACACACACACACACACACACACACACACACACACACACACACTACATATAGGGGCCGGTTGAGACCTCATACAGGTTCAAATTCGGCCCTGTCCCCAATGGTGGGGGATTGTGCATGCACATAGGTGCTAAGGCACATGTGCAGTCCTCTGCAACAAGTGCCTTAAGTAGAATATATATTACAGGGCTGCTCAATGTCTGATTGAAAGTCAGGGTGCATTTCGGTGTGGGCATCCATCATTTCATGGGCGTGGCCAAAAAAAGATGCATGCCTGCTTGGGGCGGGTGGATGATGTCACATGACATCAGTGCCACCTTCAACTCTGCCATCACCTTCATAGACAAATGCAGGGGGTTTACTGGTTGCATGGAAACCCCACTCCTCTTGGCATTAAATTATGAAGACAATAGCACTGTTACATAATATGATCAATAGAGCTGTCACCACATCATGCAGTGTAAGGGACAGAGCAGAACTGCTGCACATGCCTAGTGTACCAGCTTCTTCTACCACATGTGTGGATCTGATCACTTAAAAAATCTAATTGGCCAGAGAGTAGCTGCCAGGAGGAGGAGACAGGAGCCTTACCATGAAATGGGATATTGCGATCTTAAATCTTAGAAAGTACAGTACTGGTTCTATAAAGTGTGTGCATTTATTTATTATGATGATATGTTTGAACGTTTCCTGACTACTTATCTTATTTAAATTTTTGAAACAGCCTATACTATAGACTATCTGTAGTCTATAGTCAGCATACATGGAAAAGATCTCCTCCCAACTCACATTCACAAATTAGATATCACCCATGTTTAATAGAAGGGGTGCCCTCTTTTTTAAAGAATTATGTGGAAACCCCCCATCCTGCCCTGTCAGTGGCCCCACTACCCCCCCCCCCCCCCCATGCCTCACTGAACTTCCCGGAGAGGGCAGCCAGGAAGTTGGCAACCCTGCTAAAACGGTACACAAAAAGTGATTTACAGATTTCTCCTCAAAAAAATCAGCATAAGGGTTCATGGGGATTGACTTCTTGTGTGCAAGTACCGTAGGTAGGACACCTGAAGCCAGGACTCTGATCATGCCATCACTCACTTAAGCTGTCCTCTAATAGGTCTCCACAGTGCCAGATTAAGCCTTCGGGGGACCCGGGGCACTTTAGACAGGGGTGCCCTCTTCCACTTGTCATTACTGGCCACAAACTGCACGGGAGAATATTACACTGTCAAAACACAGAGTAAAGGCAGTATAAACTTGGTCAATGGGTAACTGCAGGGGATATATATATATATATATATATATATATATATATATATATATATACAGTATAAACACACACACACACTCACACACACACACACATACATACCACATGAAAAGCCTGTGTTTGTCCCTCTGCATCTTACTGTGTAGGAGACCTCACAGTCCCAGTGCTGCCTCTGATTAAAAAACCCTCCTATGACTAGGCTGCTGCTGCTGTTCTCCATGGGCCTGAGAAGCATGTAATGAGCTCCACCAATCAGAGCTCAGCATAAACGTCTCAGCCTCTGCCCTCTGGTGCAAAGTGTCATGGGACTTAGTCAACTCCCAGTAATGCACAGCACATTTGTGCAATCACTGTGGCTTGGCTCCTGATGCTCAGCACCATTAATCATTGTCACATTGGCAGATAGGTGAAGCTGCAGCACTACCCCACTCCCATGCACAAAACCTTTAGCTAAAAAAAAAAAAAAATACATGCCACCCACAGGGGGCCCCTAGCTAGAGGGGGGCCCAGGGGTACTGACCCCTTGTGCCCCCATTATAATCCGGCTCTGGGTCTTCATACAGCTCTATTGAAGCCGACTGGAAGGATTCTTATAGCCAGCTGTGAGCCGGAGAGTCACTACAGTGTAAAATAAGCCAAAGAGAAGAATTCTCCATAACTTTGTAACTGACCTATTTTAAGGGAATTAAGAAGAAACAGTCACATTTTCTACAGAGCATTTGCTGATTATCACGCTGCAGAGTTTAGTACTAAGCAGTATATTTCACAGACTTGGCATGAGCTCCCAGTTTCACATGACAGATCCTTGTGAACCACACACAAGTATGAAGAAGTCACTTTATGTTTCACTGATCTTATGCCAGTTCTTTACATTAAAGTTGTCTTGAAGGATTTAGAAGTCTTGTTTCCAGCTTAGTGCATATACTTGATGATATATTTTTCAGGAACACTTTTAAAACAATTATAGATAAAGGAAATTGAATGCAGAACACATGAACATAACAGATGACTGGGGTACTGAATAACCGCTGCAAATGTAAATGCTTCTTTTAAAAATATGTCAAGTGCTGTAGATTCTAATGACAATACAGCTTTGAATTGGCTCTCTTAAAGGAGCTAACCATAGACGCACAACATAGTGCTATTAATTTAGGATGATGGGACATTTAAATACATGTCACAGAGAGAGAGGGGGGAGGGGATCATCCCCATCTAATGTGGCACATTACAATAAGCTTTTTATTATAAAACCAGTGGGGTTAGTCCTACGTGGTCCAGAATGTCAGCCTCAGTTTGGCAGATGCTGGATATGCCACTAGTCAGGGCTTTTTCCAGAGTGAACACCAAAAAATGTTGTGGTACTGTATGTACGACTTATATGTATATAATGTACATACTGTATATATCCAACATATAAGCAGCACTCAGAAAGAAATCAATTGGTAATGGCTTGGTAAAGTCAACGTTTCAGAGTTTTATTAGCTAATAAAAGCTTTGATACAGTGGCAGAACTACTGCCAATGTAATGCACTGGTGCCCGAGGAAGTTAATGGCTCCCAGCAGTAAGAGCACCTTTCCCCCTCTGCCTGGCGCCTCCTTCCCCACTCCACCCGAGTGCTGCATCTTTGTCGCTCCTCCACACAGCATGAGTTCTGCCCCCCTCCATCCATCACCTCCTTCCCCCCTCCACCCGGCAGTGGCAGCTTTGTCCCTCTCCACCCAGCAGCGGGAGCTCCGTCTCCCTTCGCCTGATATCTCCTTCCCCCCTCCGCCTAGCAGTGGCAGCGGAAGCTCCCCTCCCCCTCCACCCAGCGCCTCCTTCCCTCCTGGGCCTGGCAGCGGCAGCTTTGTGGCCACTTCCCGAGGCAGTTGCAGCTAGCACTCCCCTCCCTCCGCAGGCTCCAGTCAGCTCTGTCCCATATACAGTAGACACCACTGTGTGCATAGCAGTACGGGTGCATTATGTGTGGCACTACAGGAGCGTTGTGTGTGTGGTTCTACAGGAGGCTGTATGTATGTGGCACTATTGTGGCACAAAAGGGTCAGCATTATGTGTGTGGCACTATGGGGGCATTATGCATGTGGCAATATGAAGGCATTCGTATGTGGCACTAATGGGGCATTATGTATGTGGCACTATGGGGGCATTGTGCATGTGGCACTATGGGGGGCATTGTGCGTGTGGCACTATGGGGGCATTTTGTGTGTGGCACTACGGGGCATTATATGTGGCATTACAGAGAGTATTATGCATGTGGCACTATGGGGGGCATTATATGTAGCACTACAGGGGTTATTATGCATGTGGCACTTTGGGGGGCATTATGTACGTGGCACTACGGTGGGCATTATGCATGGAAGCAGCGCTGCTACTGCAGGCATTATATGTGAGTGGTGCTGCTACTGGGGGCATTATATGGAACCTGGTAAGCGTGGTAAGCATGTTGGAGTGTCGTAAAGTCAGAGAGGTGCTCTCCTCTGCCAGCCATTCTCAGCTGGATCCCGGCCCATCCGGTGCCTGTCATTTAAATTAAACAAATAAACCAGGAGCCGGGATAAGCAGAGTGGCTCCTCAGAGTCTCTGCCCACATACAGACAGAGACCCTGCGCCCCTCCAAAAATGGCTGCCAGCATAGAGGAGACATATTCTAGAGGTCTTCCTGCACCTATAGCATCTGTCAGGGCGCCCAGCGCTACCAAATGCAGATTCAGTAAATGCTGGCACAATGTGCCCTTGCATTCTAGGGCAATAGAGCTGTCCCCAGAGTAAATGAAAGATATTGATAGTTTTGACAGGGGCTGGCGGGTCTGCGCATTATCCTCAGCCAAAAAGCACAAGGATTATCCATTCAACTTGGAGTTTTGAGCTGTTCCGTCACCTGTTTCAAGGCGTGTGTTCAGTGATTGTGTTGGATCGGTTTCTATTCAGTTTTTTATTTGTTTTATACGTCCTGGGCAAAGAGCATATTATCCCACCTGGACAACAAGCATGTTATCTCACCTGGGCAATGAGCATGTTATCCTACCTGGGCAATGAACATGTAATCCCCCAGGCAATGAGCATGTAATCCCCCTGGGCAACAAGCATGTAATCCCCCCAAGCAACGAGCATGTATGCCCGTGCTCAACAAGCACGTAATCCCCCTGGCAATGAGCATGTGAATACCCCTAGCAACGAGCATGTAGTCCCTGTGGCAATGATCATGCAACCTCCCCTCCATGTCTAGGAGCATGTAACCCCTTCGCAAGGAGCATGTAAACCCTGGTATCGAACATGTAATTCCTGACATCAAGCATGTAGGTAAGCATACTTATATGGCATAATATGTAATGCGTATTATGATGTGTGGCATCATGTGTAATGACCAATATAGCGTGTGGTATAATATGTAAATAAATATGCATTACGGTATGTGGTATAATGTGTAATGAGTATTTTGGTGTGTGGCATAATGTGTAATGGGAATTGCTGTGTGTGGAATAATGTGTAATTGGAATTACACCATGTGGCATAATGGGTAATTGGCAATTTGCTGTGGGGTATAATGTGTAATGGGCATTATGGTGTGTGGCATAATGTGCAATGGACATTACGGTGTGTGAATGTGTAATAGGCATTACAGTGTGCGGCATAATACTTCCAGATAGTTAATATAGGACTCCATGGGGCTTAATGGCATATTAATCCAACAAAGTACTAAACCCACTCCCATAGTGTCTAATCACTAATGATAATTGCATTATAATGGGTAATATTAGCGAGCATATACAAATTTACAATTAAAAATCCACAAAATACAAAATCATTCATGGTGCACACCCGGGTCATAAATTTCGTGTCTCCAACCCAGGAATTTACCAGGGTTGAGGACACAGGATTTATGACCTGTGTTGACCCTTTCACACAGAAGAAATACACGTGTTATTCAGCAAATTACCGGGTAGAAATTTTCAACCCGGTAATTTGTTCATCTGTGTGAAGGGGGGTCAGGCAGCTCTCTGCAAAATGACCCGGCATTTGAAATGCCGTGTATTTGCCGGGATTTTCAGACCTTTCTGTCTGAAAGGGGTATTACTGGCCTAACATCTACTTCCTGATTAAAAGAGTAATGTGTTAGATTTATAGTCTTCAGTATTAGTTTAACCAACTCTCTAGAAAAGGTCTAAACTACATTCCTCAAAGTGGTATAGTAAATACAGTAGTGGTTAATGAGGACTTATAGCTCTGTATTAAACTCTACATCAGGGGTGCTCAAACTAATTTGCTCTGGGACCCCATCAGACAATAAAAATTATTAAAGGACCCCAGAAAGTTACTACTGAATGGCCGCCACATGCGTGGTCAGTGAAGTTAAGTGACCGCTTTTGTGACAGGGAGGCAGAGGGTAATGGGGGATGGAAGTGGGAAGCAGTGGGTGTTTACTTAATGAGTTATACCCTGTCCCCCCCCTCCACAGACATATTAGCGTCATGATCAGGAACATAGAGGAACAACCCACTTTGGGGTAAGTACCCACAGTTTGAGAACCGCTGCTCTAAACTAATAAAGATAAGTTGCATTCCTTGCAGGTGGGTAGTTCATATACCTCAGTTCACCTCATGTTATGCCCACCCCGTTAAAATACAATAAATACAACTGTAAAAAAGATATTTTAACTTTAACAGTTACGGAATTTTATATGAACATTGTCTAAAAGGAATTATTAATATTTTAATATGTAATTGAACCTAAAATGGGCAAAACAAATGGGACAAATGCCACTTTTGACACAAGTGAGTTAAACGCTGACTCCAGTCTGATAAAGTGAGATCACATTTGTACAGTAAAATGTTACAGATTGTTATTTACTGTTCCACTGGATATCTACAATACTACAGCAGCTTAGCTGGGCACATAAAATATAATAGCTGCAGTATATCTAGTTTGGCTGCGTGTGAGGACAGCCTGAATACATACCGAAGGAGTAAAAACATAACATTCTGCACTGTTATTCACTGACAGCGAAGATGCAGAATATTTATATCCAACACTATTATTTACAGAATAGCCAAAGACAAACCTCTCAGCATACAGAATGCTATTAACATGTGCTCTTGTTATTCTCTGTATAACATTTTATTACATTGCTTGCTACTGGTATTTTCATTAAACTGAATAACATAAAGAACAATGTCATAGGTTGATACTATTAAAAGAATTTTCCATTTTTTTGCAATTGCTCATCAGTGTGACCTTCATATGAAATGCAGCAAATGATGATATTGTTATAAATAAAGTAGTTATTTTGGAGACATGTACAACCAAGGGCGTAACTACCATAGGTGCAAGGGGTGCAGCTGCTATGGGGCAAAGAGCCCCATGTTACTTAGACATCTTTGCTGTCTAAGTAATATGTTTTACATACATTTATCACCAACAGACAGGGCCGGCGCCACCACTAGGCAAACCTAGGCATTTGCCTAGGGCGCCGGCCACTGGAGGGCGGAAAATGCCGCCCGGGTACCTGTCCTACCGGCGCTGTCTATTTCAATCTGGCGGCGGAGGCAGCGGGGGTCCCTGCAGTCTATTAAAAATCACGAGCGCTATCCGCCGGGCTATGCGGAAGCGCTTCTAGTGTGAAAACTCTGGCAGCACGGCGCACGCTGATCTCAGCCAATCAGCGTGCTGCCAGAGTTTTCACACTAGAAGCGCTTCCGCATAGCCCGGCGGATAGCGCTCGTGATTTTTAATAGACTGCAGGGACCCCCGCTGCCTCCGCCGCCAGATTGAAATAGACAGCGCCGGTAGGACAGGTACCACCCCTCCCTCACACACACCACCCACCCCCCCCCCCCACCCCCCCGGCACCGGGGCGCCCCCAGCCCAACTTGCCTGGGGCGCTCCGGTGCCTTGCACCGGCCCTGCCAACAGATGCTAAATAGGGGGCCCTTACAAAATTTTACTATGAGGCCCATCTAAGTACGCCTCTGTGTACAACAAAGAGTAATAAAACATAGAGATTGGATGATTATATATTATTATGATAATATATTGTTGCTTCCAATAGATCGTGGGGCATACCAAGCACTGGAGTTTAACTCAAGCAGCTAACACCATTTTCATATGGTGCTATCTGCTGTAGCCAACAGTTTGCACAGATTGCTGGGGGAGGGTTCCTCAAGAACCCTATCTTTAAATGGTCACTCCACATGCATGGTCAACAGCAGTGGCATAGAGAGTCTTTTACCTGGATCTACTGGAGGGGCCAGGGTCCTGCTCCCCTGTTGCAGGGAGCTGGCCAGTCAGGAGAGTGATGACAGGCTGCCTCTACAGCACAGCCTCTCTCCCCAGCTCAGCACACGCTGCTCAGCTGCAGCCTGTCCTCTATCTCCATCTGTGTACCCAAATGACAGTTATTTTTTTTTCATGGGTGGTGTGACTATGCCCCCTACCAGAGGTCATGCCCCCACCCAATGGCCACACCCATTTGTTTCCTGGGGCCCGGCCTGTCGGCCCCCCTGGTCAGCAGACTGAGCATGCGCAGTAGTGCACCGGGGTTCCTAAAGAGCAGTATTAGTGATCATTGCACTTTGGAAACAGCATAAGGACAGGCTGCTATTGGAACCCCTGTCCACGCATATTTATCTTAGTACATTTGGTACTTGTTTCCTAGCACGGCGCCCATTGCATCATATACCATTACACTAAATAAGGTATACGATGGTATGCGATGCGATGAGACACGATGTTGTACAATAAAATATCGCATTGCATGCCATACAATGGCATACAATGCGATCGTATACGATTTTTGATTGTACAATGGGTCCTTACAATGTTAAATGGCCCCCCATAGTCAACGCCACCCCCAGGATCAACGTCGAACTGAAGCATGGCGAGTGCAGAGAGCCCACGAGGGGCGGCGGTACGCATCCTCCGACCTTTTCATACCCCCACTATCCACGTCGGCGTGGAGTTGATTTTAGATAGTCTGGCGAGCGCAGCGAGCTCGAAGCGTGGCGAGTGCAGCGAGCCCCGCAAGGGTACATGGATTACTTTACATGTATTGCACGTCCCCTTGCGGGGGGACGCGCAATACATATAAAGTAATCCATGTCCCCTCGCGGGGCTCGCTGCACTCGCCACGCTTTGGGCTCGGTGGCTCGCTGCGCTCGCCACACTATCTAATATCAACTCCACGCCGACGTGGATAGTGGGGGTATGAAAAGGTCGGAGGATGCGTACCGCCGCCCCTCGCATACCGCCGCCCCTCGCGGGCTCGCTACGCTTCGGGTTCGCGTTGATCGTGGGGGTGGCGTTGAGTATGGGGGGCCATTTAACATTGTAAGGACCCATCAGGGTGGTTGTACAATAAAAAATCGTATGCGGCTATATGGCATGCGATGCGATCGCATAAGATGCCATAAGATGAAAATATCGGGCGCCGTGCTAGGAAACAAGTACCGATATATTTGCAAAATGTAATTTTAGATTGTCCCGAATAGCAGTTCTTCAAAGATGTCAGTAATTCACTAACAAGTACCTAAATAAAATAATGCGGACACATTCCAGCAATGCAGCAATTTAGAAAAAGAAAATGGATTTAGTAAATCAGAACAGAGGCAGACAAAGCACAATGGCCCTTATTCTGATCGGTGCGGATATTCCCGCATTCTTACGGTGCGGTCCGCACGCCACGGTGTTTTGCCGCGTGCGGCCATCGTCCGTAGAAACGCCCACGTGTCCTCCGCATTCGGACGGACTCACTCTTTAAGAACAGGGCGTGTTTACGGACGACATACAAACCATGCGTGTGCGGGAGAAACACTCCGATTCTGCACGGTATTACTGAGTATTACAGAGTATGCTCGGAAATACCGCATCCGAACGGGAGCCAAGCGGTGCTACCGCCCGTAAGCGGAGTATTTACGCCAAACAACCCACTATTATGTCAATTCTGCAATACATCACATGACCCACTTATTATACATGTCTAATACACATGTGTATTGCTAGTATTAATATTCTGTCATGTCCATTGTTAGCAGTTTGAAAGTGTCTGACAAGTACAGCATATGTGGGGGACTAGTAAGGTTTCCTTGAAGCAGCAATGGTTTCAATTAAAGCACTGACAAGCGGCCTATTAGTGAGTAATGAGTAAAGGAGTAGATTCTATTGGGTTCAGGTGTTAATGGTTGTAGTCATTAGGCGTACGTTCGCCTACCGCATGAACGAGTGGTGTCCGCAAAGCAATAGTACACTTGTGGACACCGCACATTTCTGCCCTTTTTGATCGCGTGCATTCGGAGTGGTTTCCGAATGTACGCCCCCCAACATAAGTGTACTCCCCCGTGTCCGCCCATGTTTCCGCCCCGTTTTGCCCACTTTGAAACTACGCCCATGTGTCATTCCGCATGACGCCCATAATACGCCCCTATTTCCCGAATGATAGCGGTGAACAGTTCTGGACGGGATCTGGCCGAACTGGTACCGAGTCAAGGCGTGGCACATGCGCGTTGCGTTCTCCACGCATGCGCAGACGCCGTAAAGACGCGATCCGAAAGTATGCGGTAAAGTCCGCGTCAATCAGAATAAGGGCCAATGTTCCACGGCTCAGCGGGCGCTTTATTAAGATCTGACTCTAGTAAATGTAAAAATTTGTATACAAATAACAGGAGCTCATGTGACTAACTCTAGGGATATGCTAACAATGAAAAATTATTTCCACAATATATTAAATTATAATTATAAATTATAATTTAACTATAGAAACATAAAGAAAATATCAGGTTTTTGACACCCATGACAATAAAATGGAAACGATGTCTGTTAGTAGTTACCGTACCACAGTATATGGGCAAAATGTACTAAGATAGGAGATTTATTTCACATTGGACATTGCTATGGGCAACCAATCATATACTATCTATTATCTTCTAGAGGGTGCTAAATAAATAAGAAGTAGATTCTGATTGGTTGCCCATAGCAACATCCCATGTGAAATAGATCTCCCATCTTAGTAAATTTTGGCCTATGTCTCAGTAACAAATATTCTCAGTGGAAGATCTAAGTGTTAACAGTCTCTGTGTAAAAATAGCACTTCCCCTCCTATTGCTACACCTCTCCATGTAGTTCTCTGTGTGTTATTCTGTTTGTATTCCATCTTTAGAGGGCCTTTATAGTGACATTTGGGGGCAGGGTTTTTTCCCATTAGGGAGGCCAATCCCGGGAATCCCGAGATTGAGCATTTTTCAATCCCGAATCGCAGGATTGATAAAAATGCCTCGGGATTGGCATCCCTGTGTGGCTGCCCTTATTGTAAAAAAATGTTTTCTTCTAAGGAAACAAAATCTTCTTTCCTCTAATCTAAACTCATGTAAAGTATACTGTATATATATCCCCATTTCTCTTATCAAAAGACACCAAAATTCCAGCAGTTTTAACAGTACTGCTGCCTTTAAATAATGTACACATGAACAATTGAAAAAGACATTGGACCTAATTGCAAAGCACCTTTTTTCTCAAATGGACAAAACCATATGCACTGCAGGTGCGGCAGATAACAGTAACATGTGCATAAAGAGTTCGATTTGGGTGAGTTATTTTGTTTCTGTGCAGGATAAATACTGACTGCTCTATTCTGACAATGCAATGTATATTTTAGTTTAAACACATCTCACCAAAATCTCTCTCTGCACATGTTACATCACCCCACCTGCAGTTCAGCATAGTTTTGTCCATTTAAGAAAAAAAGGTGCTTTGCGATCAGGTCTGAATTAGGGGTACCGGATGATGCTCCGACAAGTCAGTATTCTGACTGTAAAATTCCCGACAGTCAGGATCCCAACTGACAGGACCTATTCTCCCTCGTGGAGGTCCATGACCCCATAAAGGGAGAATTGAACCTGTGGCGAGCACAATGAGCCCACAAGGGGCTTATCTGCGCTCTCCCCCTTGCGGAAGTATCGGCGGTTGGGATTCCGATGTCGGTATAATGAATGTTGGAATCCCTACTGTCAGAGCCGCATACCACACCCCTGTATTAGGCCCATACGAGTATGTACTGACAAATGAAGATAGTTTCATAATGATCAATTTTGGGTGGCCACCCAAATGATACTGTTTTCCTTGGTAAGTGTACATTGCATTAGTTACACGTATTAGAATGATTTGCAAACTTTAATCTAAATATAATTGACATAACATTAGCATGAGATTACACAGTCTAATTAAACTAGATGTTCTGGAACTTAATAGATGCAAGGATTGTTGACCCCTGACAGGATAATCAGAGGACTTTTAATTGTTAAACGCGTGCAATCTGTATTTTTCCTAAATGTGTTATTTGCCTATTGCCGCATATCTGAGATGATGTGTAAAGATTGCTTCTGGAGCAGCAGATGGATGCTGAATTTTCAAAGCAATGGGATTGTTTAATTAGCTTATACCACTCCTACTGCTGTTCTCTGCAAATGGTTCCTTCTTGCCAAATAGTGACATGGGGGCATATTTTCACTTTCTTCTTATTAATATTTAACCATTTAAACTCTACAATTACAATATAGCAAAAAAAAAAAAACACTTTTGTAATGAAACTTATACGGCCTACACACATGCCGATATTAAGGCATTTTCTAAGCGATTTTGCTTAGTTTTGCAAAGTCGCTTAGCAAATGCCCTCACATCGGTGTATGTGTGGGGGCTGTATCGGCATCCGTGCGCATCCCCGCGCGTCTTTATCGGTGGCCGAGATTGATGGACAGTGTCTATCAATCTCGGCATCGGCAGTGTTCTCCCACCGGAGAACACTGGCGCTGTCCGCTTGCTTAGCACACAGAGCTGACAGCTCGCTCTGTGTGTGGGCTGTCAGCTCTGTGTGCTAGGCGATAGCAGCGCAGCACAGCCCGACCTAGCATAGCTAGGTAGCCCTGCACACATCGGCATGTGTGTAGGGCCCATTAGGGTGAGATGTACTAAGCCTTGAAAAGTGATACAATGTAGAGTGATAAACCACCAACTAATCAGCTTCTACCTGTCATTTTTCAAACACAGCCTGTGACATGACAGTTCGAATCTGATTGGCTGGTGGTTTATCACTCTCCATTTTATCACTTTTCAAGCTTAGCAGATCTGGCCATTAAACATATTTAATGTGATCTCCATGAGTGAGCTGCCCATGACATTCTATACCTTTATTTATCAACCTCTATCATATAGGAAGTGTAATATAATTACAGATTTTACCTAACACTGTTTTCAAGTATAATGTTCCAACAATACACTAGCATCACTGCGTCGCACAACACACTTTCCATCTACTTTAGTTTTTCATCGCTATGTTCACCCATACAAAATATATGATAATAAAATATTTATTTATTCTAAATGATATTTTAAACAGGGGAATATTGATCAGCTGTGTCTGTGGCAGAGAGTACAGTACAGTAAGTGAATCATTTCCTTATTACAATAAACCATTTGCCTTAGATGGAACAATGTCACCCATTTAGCTGTATTAGGATGAGAGCATGCACTGATCCTAGCAAATAGCAGCTTTAAGTCATGTTTAGTAAGTCGGAGAAGCCTGAAGAATATTGAAGCGGATTTAATGGGCACTGTCAGCTCAAGTGGCTTTCTTTGTTAGAACAGTGTAACAACACCACTACTAGAGTTCAGATCTCACTCTCTAAGCCTTAACTTTGTGCTGTATTAACAAATGGCAGCATGCAGCCAAGTGATTAGCTTCACAGCAGATTGTGATGTACGTGGGTGGGGAACCAAAAGTGCCTGAAGCCAATCTGTGCTACACTGGTGAAACTCACATTTAGTACATACTTGCCTACTTTTGAAAACTAGTTTCAGGGAGATTATAGTAGAATTTTGCACAGCGCCCCACTGCGGGCTGGGGGGGGGGGGCTGGCATGCTCCACCCAAAGGGCGTGTCAAGTTCCATGTATGAGACATTGTGAAAATAGATTGTGAATGTGGCACCAAGAAGCGTGGGTGTGTACTGCTACATCTGAGATGAATCATATAATATGTATTTCCACTTATATCCAAATGTAGATGAGCCCCAAAGCAGTTGGTAAGAGCTACTATACTTGGTAAAGTGCTGGGAAATGGTGCTGATGATTCAATGTAAATGTATCTATCTCTCATTCCTTTTTCCCCAAAAATTTAACAGTGTAATGTGGGCTACGTGAAATGAGGGAGATTTCTAGACTAATGAGGGAGAGAGGGAGATTGCTGTTATTTTGGGGAGTCTCTTGCAGAATGCAGGAGGGTAGGCAGCTATGATTTAGCAAAAATTAATGACCAATACTGAATAATATCATTAATGTATTATCTTTCATTATACAGCTATTACATATTTCACAGCACAGATAATATTTAATCACTGATTCATTTCCATCAGGCTTTTCCCTGTTCTAGCGTACAGTCTCCATTATCTACCAGGGGAACATACAGTACATATAAGCAGGGGTGTTTTTAGAGAGGAGGAGGCTCGTGTGCAGCCTCCTCGGTCAGACCCCCTCCTCTCTATCAGAAGTAGCAGGGTCTGAACACTAGAGTGCTCAGACCCTGCTGCCATGCACAGACCTCTGGAAAAAATGTTGCGACTTCCTCTCTATTGTGCCTATGTAGATCACTGGGAAAATGGCACGGGAGCCATTTTTCTGGTGACTTCTGCAGAGCTGCTGGTAAATATTTATAACTTGGGTGCAGCTTGTGCGGTGGGGGCCTCCCTAGGACTCATGGCTCGTTTACACTGCGCACAATGAACCCATTATAAATATACGCCACTGCACATAAGGACTTATTTATCAAATAATAGCTGCTTAATGGTCGAATTTACCAAGTGAGCCCCACAGACACACACGTTACATTTTTGTCAGAAGACACTTTACTTACCAGTATTCTATTAGAAACCACAGCACCCGTGCAGCATTACTCATGGCGCACACTGCTCTGCATATATGAGGAAATACTCTATTCTTGGAACGTATTTGCTTTGTAAGTAATTTATGCCCAATTTGCTGCCAACATTGCAATAACCCCTTAATGTTTATGAAGCTTCAGGAGATGGGGCCATTTAACAAAATGGTGTTGAAAATTTCATCATAGGCTTTAGAAGGCTATACAATGTAATTAGCAAAACACAGCACTAGTGCTTTGTAAGGGTGACAGTTGAATCAGCTTTTTGCATGGCAGAGTGTTTATTAGATAGTAATTTAATCAGCTTATAGTGAAGGTCAAAAGATGAAATGTAACGTTTATAGGACCCAGTTCAGACTGGGCCACAAAGCACATTTTTTCTCTAATAGACAAAACCACATTGCACTGGAGGGGGGGGCAGGGCAGCCGAGAGGAATGTCAGGCCAGGTAAAAAAAAATTGGGGGGGGGGGGGGGGTTGGGCCTAACTGTGGGAGGTGGGGCCACATCCCATGCTTAGGCCATGCCCCAAAAATGTTGTCAGTGAGACGCCCATGCTGAGCCTGCTGTCAGCACAGCACATGCTATAGAAGTATGTGCTGCTGTTGCTGCCCAGGAGGGACGGAGGGGGAAGGTAGGGGTCGGACCAGGGCCTCTGCCGGGCCCCTCCAGCAAGCCCAGGCCCGGTTAATTAGTACCAGTTTCCCCCTTCTCGGCTGCCCTGCTGGGGAGATGGGACAGTTTTTCGCAGTTTTCCAGCAATTCAAAGGAAAATGATCAACTGTCATTTGCTCTCATCCACTACCAGGATTTTGTTCCAACCAGCCCAATCTAACAATCGATCTGTAGATGTATGGCCACCCTAACGCTCTCTCCACATGTACAAATTGCCCCACCTACAGTGCACATGGTTTTGTACAATAGATGAAATATGCGTTTTGATCTATTCTGAATTAGGCCCCTTTTTTTCATGGGGCTTAATGAAGTACATACAGTAACTGCAGAATGCAGCAGTATAAATGACCCACCAAAGAGGTTTGGTAACACAACTCAATACCAAATGTATTTACTACTGGCATTCTCTCAAAAACTTCAGGACCTCCAACAAAAAGCCCATAGTAAATCAGTATAAACAGGGAACACATGCTTGGAACCTGGGGAAGTACTGTAGGTAACTCCAAAGCAGCTGTGCATGGGTGTCTTTCAGCTTCTGATTTTACAAAATAAACTTGTGTAAATGAGCCTTGCTGTAGCCTTATGAATGCTCTGGTCATTGCAGAATCCCAAACATACACAAAAGAAGAATTCCATTTGTCACCCAATCATTCTAGACTGTTCTTGAAAAGTTTTAAAGTTTTATACTTAGATTTATATTTAAAATGATATATTTCTATAGACAAACTACTGTATGTATCTGGTTGGAGAATGGTCTCATTTTTTAGTGACAAAAGTCTGTACTCAGGACGCGAGCAAGTTTATAGCTTGCAGGTTTACACTCTGTCTCCTGGAAGCAATTACACATTAATATGTGAAAGACGGATGTCTGGTGCATAATACCAAACAAGTTCTATTAGTTAGCAAGCTTAAAAGTACTGCTATAACACAATGCGCTGAATGAATTCTAATTTATAGCTTGTCAACATTCAAGAAATGTTATTGATTGCATAGAGCAGGTTATCCTTATATTACTACTACTGTAGTGTTTAAGATCTGTCATTCACCTGGTTGCTAGATATTGTTCTCAGCATTACAGGGTTTTTTTTCATTATCTTCACCCATCTTTCCCTCTCCCCTTCTTCCTCCCCTCTCTTTTTCTCAAATACCTCTTATTCCCCTTTTCCTGCAATCTCTCACTCTCTTTCTTGGTCATCTGCCTCTCCCTTTTTCTCCCCTCTCTCCCTCTTCTTGCCATCTCTTCATTCCCCTCTTGATCCCTCTTCCTGCCCTCTCATCTCCCCCTCACCCTCTCTTCTTGCTATCTCTCTATCCTTCTCATCTCCCTTCTCTATTCCTCTTCTTGCCATCTCTCTATCCCTCTCATCTCCCCTCTCACCCTCTCTTCTTGCCATTATCTATCCCTCACATCTTTGCCCTTGCCCCCTCTTCTTGCCATCTCTCTATCCTCTCATCTCCCCTCTCTCACCTAGTTTTTTTTTTACCATCTTTCCCCTCTTGTCCCCTCTTCTTGCCATCTCTCTATCACTCTCATCTCCGATATTGCCTCCTCTTCTTGCCATCTCTCTGTCCCTCTAATCTTTCCTCTCGCCCCCTCTTCTTGCCATCTCTCTGTCCCTCTCATCTCTCCTCTCGCCCCCTCTTCTTGCTATCTCTCTGTCCCTCTCATCTCCACTCTCTCACCCCAAATTCTGGCTATCTCTCTGTCCCTCTCATTTCCCCTATTCTTGCCATCTCTCTATCCCTCTTATCTCCCCTCACTCGCCCCCTATTCTTGCCATCTCTCTATCCCTCTCATCTCCCCTTATCTTTCTATCCCTTTCATTTTCTCTCTCTCCCTCTCATCTTACCATTTCTCTATCCCTCTCATCTCCTCCCTCTCTGCCCTTCTTTTTGTTG
The DNA here is from genome assembly GCF_055691185.1 of Crinia signifera. Taxonomy (NCBI): domain Eukaryota; kingdom Metazoa; phylum Chordata; class Amphibia; order Anura; family Myobatrachidae; genus Crinia; species Crinia signifera. The sequence continues at coordinate 385,375,325 of NC_139217.1, forward strand.
TCTCTTTCTCCCTCCTCTCATTTATCGGTCTCCCCCTTTCTCCATCTGCTCCATGTCTCTCTACCTCACATCTCTGCCACTTCTCCTCCCATCTGTACATACTCCCTCTTCCTTTCTTTCTCTCAACTACCTTCTCCTCAAAAGGAAGGTGGGGTGGGGGGCTTAGGTTGCTTATTGGGAGGTAGGTGATGGGACAAACCTGCTTGAATAACACATTAGCTACTTATATAATAGTTTAAAGTAAGTTTATTTTAGAGTACAGTAGATTCAAAACCATTTTCCTTGTGACCCTTTAATGTCGGTAAATATCCGACTGGAAGCAAGCAACGATCCACTTGTTTGTGTTTTATAACTAAACTTATTGACTAAATATTGATGGAGGGATTTTGATCTGTATTGACAAATTGCCCATGGAGGGACAATATATCTGTTTATAGAGAGGCTATTACTGAGAGGAATGACCATTGAATTATGTGCATATTCATGGTTATCTATGTAATAAAATCAGATACACATATGAGTCACTAACATCTAAAAGCAACCATACAGGTGCCTGCTCAGGAGACTGCTGAATGGAACGCCAGCCAACACCTCCATGCATGTCATTAAAAAAACAAAACATTCCCAATGATCAAGGGTCAAAGCCATGCCCTGCCTGCCAGCCTCTTTTAGCCAATCTCTGCATGTCTCATTGCTCACCATTCATTAGAAACTCTTTTAACTATGTCCATTAGCATCTATTTAACTCCATCCAATTAAAATTATGTCCCTAATGGCAGTTAGTAAATAGAAAGTCTCCCTCCTTAGCCTTGCTCTCAGGGTGACACATATTCAATAGAGTGAGAAAAGATGGTAAATTACATTAAGCCCTGTAGCATATTTTCACAACAGCCGCCCATGTGGTCAGACAGGCTCTGGGCTGCTATAGCTCTATACAGAACATGGTGCTTTCAATTGCAAACATTTAGAAAAAAATACATGTAAAACAGTAGCACAAGATTTTCAAAAATAGCTGAAAAGTGCAGAAAACTATGAAAATACAACCAATTTAAATATATATACAACTGGAGCTGGTCCCAGCTTTGCAGGGGATGGCGGAAGAATCGCCAGCCGCCATCCCCTGCCAGCCGACCTTCTGACGGCGCTTCCCCTTGGTCCCCGCCGGCTTGCCGGCGGTCACCCGGGATCCCCATCGCCTCCCCGCTCTCCCACCTAACCCTGTCCGTCTCCCTGAAGCGGAGACGGACAGGGTTCCCGTCCCCCAGAAACTAAGACGCGTGTGCGTGTGAGACGCACACGTGTCTCAGTCAGACGGAGCGGATCGCCAGCAATCTGGCGATTCGCCAGCAAGAGGGAGGCTGGCTCCATCTGTATATATATATATATATATATATATATATATATATTTCTAGAAAAAGACAAAGGCGGAGCGCTCCATAGTGCAAGTATTGTTTTTATTTGAGTAAAAAGTGGTAAACTTTCACGTGCAGATAAAATGAATCACGTACCACAGCAGGCGGTTATCACATACCGCAGATGTATTTCGCTTAAGCCTCAGGCGGCAGGTAGGAGAGGTTACACTCACACGTCCAGGAACGATCAGTGCCAGGCCACGCCTGCTGTGGTACGTGATTCATTTTATCTGCATGTGAAAGTTTACCACTTTTTATTCAAATAAAAACAATACTTGCACTATGGAGCGCTCTGCCTTTGTCTTTTTCTAGAAATACTGTGACCTGTGGATCCAGGTATTGCGGGAGCTGCCGGTTGAAAGCAAGAAACCTAAAGTGCATTTGGAAGTTATTCCTGGGACTTGTAGTTCCTCAATAGAGACTAAGGACTTGCGCACAGGATACTGGTGATTTATATATATAAATATATATATTTGTGCTATGTGACCGGCACTCTGGATTAGCAGCAGCAACTCCCGGTGTCCATGCCAAAATAAATAGATACGGTCAATGGGTCATAGAATATGACCAGGCCGGCACTCAGGAGATTCACAACCAATGAAATAAAGACACTACACCATGGCCGGTGTGGTCAATGTTTCTGAGGCGATTTATTGCCTCTTTCAAAAGAGGCAATAAATCGCCTCAGAAACGTTGACCACACCGGCCATGGAGTAGTGTCTTTATTTCATTGGTTGTGAATCTCCTGAGTGCCGGCCTGGTCTTATTCTATGACCCATTGACCGTATATATATATATATATATATATATATATATGTATATATATATATATATATATATATATATATATTGTGAAAAAATTGGGTGAGGGGCGCCACTTGTGTGTTCCGATTTGACAATAATTTAGTTTAAAAATAATTAAATAATTTAATTTAAAAACAATATTCCCTCAAAAGTGGGCGTCAGCCAGTCTTTAAGAAAAAGAGTATTGGTATATTACTCAAACAAGGAAATGTGTACAATGGATAAAGAGGCGGCGACTATTGTTTTAAAGGTAATCACATCTCGGGCTTTCACGCTGAACTTCCCCCGAGCTGGCCGGCTCCTCCTCAGCATGTCAGTCTCCGGCAAGGAAACCCCGAGCGCCTTGTTCCCAAGAACAAGGCGCTCGGGGTTTCCTTGCCGGAGACTGACGTGCTGAGGAGGAGCCGGCCAGCTCGGGGGGAGTTCAGCGGGAAAGCCCGAGATGTGATTACCTTTAAAACAATAGTCGCCGCCTCTTTATCCATTGTACATATATATATATATATATATATATATATATATATATATATATATATGGAACAAACGAGGCGGCTCTCAGAAGTCTTTTTAGAAGGTGTTTTTTAGTGAAAATGTGCATCAACGTTTCGGGGTTCAGGACCCCATCATCAGGATAAGCGTGCAATAACGGTGTAGTGAAATATATAGACTTACCAGTTGCCTGTCACCCCCACTTTGCCGCGTCAGGCAAATTATTGCTTGCTTATCCTGATGATGGGGTCCTGAACCCCGAAACGTTGATGCACTTTTTTCACCAAAAAACATCTTTTAAAAAGACTTCTGAGTGCCACTTCATTTGTTCCATACATCAGTGGTGGAAGCCTGTTCCCCCACAGGAAGGCACCGGGAGCAGCACTAACTGCATCGGAGGGCAGAGGATATGGATCACTATATATATATATATATATATATATATATATATATGTCCTGAGGTCCGGCACTCGCTTGAAATAGGCAGCTGGCTCCGGGTGCCCACCTATGTCAAGCACAGATATCCACAGAACGGGCGGCACTCACGGAAATAATGAGAAGAACACGCAAGGTGCGCTTAACGTTTTAATCTTTACAGATTACAGTCCCCGCCTCCGGCCCGCGCTTCAGGTGAGCGGAAGCGCGGGCCGGAGGCGGGGACTGTGCTGAACACGGGGCTGGTGAAGGTATTTATTCTTGTTTATTGCATGTTTGTATCGCTTCTGATGAAAATCTGTAAAGATTGAAACGTTAAGCGCACCTTGCGTGTCCTTCTCATTATTTCCGTGAGTGCCGCCCGTTCTGTGGATATATATATATATATATATATGTGTGTGTGTTGTATAGGATGCTAGCACTTGCAATCCTCCAGTTACATCAGCAGGGGTGCAAATCTTTAGGCTAAAGAGTCCCAGGGGTATAGCCAATATATAGTACTTTCTTGAAAAGAGCACTCACCAGTCTTCAAAATATAGCCAATCAGTGAAAAATCTTTAATACAGCACCATGTCAACTGAATCGCATGTCGACGTTTCAGGCTGATGTCAGCCCTTTTATCAAGACCACACACAGTGAAGGGAACACCACAGTGGCAGGCACTATATATATAATATATATATATATATATATATATATGTGTGTGTAAGGCTCAGCATGAGGAAGTCAGTAGGGGGCTGGACTAAGGGAAATCTGCTGATGTAATATTGCTTGATTTTGATAAAGATTTTGAGCTGCCTTATAAAAGGTTATTCATGACACTAGGTAATTTAGGGTTAAGAGATAAAATTTGTAATTGTTTTAAAAACTGGTTGCACAATCGGGGACAGAGTGGTGGTAAATAGCATACATTCCAGCTGGGGTAAGGTCCAAAGTAGAGTCCCGCAAGGTTCAATATTTGGACCTACCTTGTTAATATATTCATTAATGATATAGGAAGTGACATAGTGAGTAAAATTGCAATATTTGCAGACGACACGAAATTGAGTAAGGAAAATAACTCAGGGGAGGATGTGGATACACTACGAAGTGACTTAATTAAACTGGAAAGTTGGGCGGAAAAGTGGAGAATGCAGTTTAGCATTGATAAATGTAAAGTAATTCATTATGGGAGCAAAAATGAACAAGCTACTTATAGGCTAAATTGAGTTATTATAGGGGATTCTGCTGTAGAGAAGGAATTAGGGGTCATCATAGATGAAAAATTAGGTAATAGTGCACACTGCTCAAGTGCAGCAGCAAGAGCAAACCGGACACTGACATGCATTAAAAGGGGAATGTATTCAAGGCATGCCAATGTGATAGTGCCTCTTTACAAGGCATTGGTGAGACCACACTTGGAATATTGTGTTCAGTTCTGGGCACTACACCTTAAAAAGTACATAAATGAATTGGAACAGGTATACAGAAGGGCGAATAAGCTAGTAAAAGGTCTTGAATCACTAGAATACAAAGGTAGGTTAACAAGGCTGAATATGTTTTCACTGGGGAAACAGAGGTTGAGAGGTGATATGATTAGTACAGTATGTTCAAATACAGGATTGGGAATAATATGGAACTGGGAGATGATTTGTTCACTAACAGGCCTATACTTAGGACACGTGGGCATGTACTGAGGCTCAAGGAAAAAAAATTGCGCTCTGAATTAATAAGAGGATTCTTCACCATTAGATCAGTAAAATTCTGGAACTCATTGGCGGTGGGGGTGGTTACAGCAACTACTGGTAATGAATTTAAATCAAAACTGGATACATTTTTGGTCACTAAGGGAATCCTATAGATACAGTATGACTTACTCAAGTCAGTAGTTACAAGTAGATAGGTTGAACTCGATGGACTAACATCTTTTTTCAGCCTTAATTACTATGTTACTATATATTAACAATCACAAAAATTTGAGAATATCTGTTTTTGGTTATACCGTTTTTGTTTGTCACATTATTATATGAAGAACATTATTTCACATTTAGCCGCAATGTCAGGATAGACAACATGGGTGAAATTCAGGAAGTGAGAGATTTGGTAAGAAATCTCCAGGTTTTTTAAAGCGGCAATCATTTACACTGCAAAACCAGTTTGATTTTGAAGTGACAATGATTGCCGCTTTAAAAAACCTGGAGATTTCTTACCAAATCTCTCACTTTCTGAATCTCTCATGCTATTACATTTCACCCCATATGTTTTCATTTTCTACCTTTTGCAAAACAGGAATCTTTTTGAAAACAGGAATCTTTTGCAGCAGCCTGCAAATTATTTATTTATTATAAATATTATTTATTTATTTATTATAAGTTATTTATATAGTCTACACATATTCAGAAGCACTTTACAGAGAATATTTAAACATTCACATCAGTCCCTGCCCCAGTGGAGCTTACAATCTATGGGATATGGTCATTGGGTCTACAAGAAGTTGGTCGACAATCATTAGGTCGACACCATTAGGTTGTCATGGGGATAGGTCTAAAAACAGTGAAAACCCCCCATGTCGACCTTTTCACTGTCGACCTAAACACTGTCGACATAATGTTTGTGTTGATCTAAACCAATGTCGACCTAGAACCATGTCGACCTTTCCCCATGTCGACCTAATGGTGTCAACCTAAACAGTTTCCAATGGTGACTGTTGACCAACATCTTGTAGACCAAACGATCCCAACCCCAGTCTATAACCCCTACCACTGGGGTAGCCAACCCTAGTCCTCGAGAGCTACCAACAGTGCATGTTTTCCAGGTCTCCTCACAGAATCACAAGTGAGCTAATTAGCTCCATCTGTGTATCTTTTAAAATGTGTCAGTGATTAATGAGTGCAGCTGTGCAGCAGCTAGGTTGTCTGAAAAATGTGACCTGTTGGTAGCTCTAAAGGGCTAGGGTTGGCTACCACTGCCCTACCACATGTACAAACAGACATTCTAGGGTTAATTTTGTGGGATGCCAATTAACCTACTGGTATTTTTTGGGATTGAGGGAGGAACCCATCCAAGCAAGGGGAGAAAATACAAACTTCGCACATGACTTCAATGCTGTGATGCAGTAACGCCAACCATTACACCATCCATATTGCAAATTGTGAGACGTCACAGATTACAGGTAAAACACTGGCCACCCTGCATCTGTAGTATACTTTGCAGTTGGGAGAACACCACTGTACCCATCTTCATAGGGCATGATAGAGGGGTCTTTGGCACAAATGAATCAAATTTTAGTAAGGACACAGCTGTACATAGCAGGTGATTGATACATAAAATGTCATGCTTAGGTATCCTGATCAAACATTAGGCTTCCAATATACAGAAGGTGGAGTAATATTTGGGGCCTTATTCAGAGTTGTACAGATAAGTCCACATACATTTATCCTTCATGCGACACAAGTTGCGAAATACATAACGCGTGAGCTCTGTTCAACTCTGTAGCGGCGGCCATATTTTGCTTTTCTTTCCGTTGCATTATGTTTATATTGTAAAACGGAGCAAATAGGACGCATACACCCAGTACCCCACAGTCAAAGCCTGATTGACAGGCTACAGTCATTTAGGTATGTGGGGAAGGGGGCTTTACTGGCATTCATGAAAATGGCGGCTTGTCTTCAGATTTATTTTTTGGTGTAAAAATGGTATTACTGCTGAATAAAAACGCCAGCCATCCTGCATAGTTGGTGAATATTTTATTGCAGATGATCCAATGCTGATTCCTCAGATGCAGCAGCAGATCACAAAAGCTGTGGGGGGCTTTTATTTACACAAAAAGCCTCCATATCATTAACAATGCTAGCTCCTGCACATCATTAATGACCCCCTTGCCATCATCTATGCAGCATGCGAAATGTTGATTATATCGCCAAAAAGGCATGCTGTCAGCGTCGGCCTGGTGACATCACTGACAATAATTTTCTGATGTCATTCAGTGTATACCCACAATATCGTTCAGCTTGGCGTACCAGCAGTATTATTAATGATAGCAATGTTAGATCCCATGACCTAGTGTGTATGGGGAATTATAATATTGATGTTAGATCCCATGACCTAGTGTGTGGGGAATTATATTTAACTTTTTCCTTTTTATACCAGTTCTTGTTAAAGATACAGTGAAGAAAGCGAAAAAAGAACAACAAAAGAAACAATTATCTAGCCCCTGGCCTGGAAAAACTGATTGAATTGATTACAAGAACCTAAAACATTGCTGTACTTAAATATCTGCTTATAGATGTTGGCTGAGCCTACATTGAGTTGTTGCCATTGGCAATCTGTAAAAGAAGTTTAAAAGACATGTATGTCGGTTCATAAATAAGCCAATAATATGTAGTAATGCTAATTAGCCATTCAGGCCTCCTCTGGTTTAAGGGGATGATTGAAGTCAATGGGATGTATCTGCTGAATGTAGCCAGAACAGCTGCTTAACAGCTTAATGAATTACATTGGAACTAGTTGATTTTTAATATCCTCACTCTGGAGCTGCAAATTCTATTTTGAGAATAAAGAAGTATAACATAAAGAAGAGTGTATAGAAAGGAACATGTGTACACAAATCAGATTTTCTCCAGTACCCGTAATGATGTGGGCTAGTCACACAGAAATTATGATGCTTTGCAGATACAGTTAATTAATCACTGCATTTTTTGCCTCTGTTAATTTACATCTGTTATTGCTGTTCACAGCGATAACTGAATTATTATCTGCCCAATATAGCACTGTAGACATACAGTACCAGGAGAATAACGAAAAATATAGGTGCTGAATTAGGCAGATCTCTTTGAGAGGACATAAATAGTGAAGTTAGCATACAACGCATATGCAGGTGCAAGTTTACGCAATTCATCCTACTCCAAGTTGGACGACTCTTCGCTGGATTTGTCTTTACATGAAATGTGCTTTTCAGAGAGGGAGCTGGGATGCAACAATATTTATAGAGGTGTTCTATCAGGTTTGGTATGAAATCCAGGGAGTGGCATGCTGATGGTCAGAATCCTGATGGATCTCAGTATTTTAACACTAATTATAACTCACCCATCATGTAGCCCAAAGGGGTAGCATAGAACAATGGCACCCAGATCAAGCTTATGTTATATTGCCCTCCCATATTTACATAGTCATAATAATTTACCCGACAGGAGATAAAAAAATTGGGTACATGTGAGTTATCCGGGCTGCCGATTTTGTCCTTAAGTTTGGTTAACTTAAGGACACCCGACCGACGCGATGCCCACGATTTAGCTCCAAATCGGGGGCATCGCGTCGGTCGTGGCCGTTATAAGGGGCCGCGACGCGATGCCCCCGATTTCCCATAGACAGTAATGTTAAAAGACACGATATCGGGGGCATCGCGTCGGTCGTGGCCGTTATAAGGGGCCGCGACGCGATGCCCACGATTTCCCATAGACAGTAATGTTAAAAGACACGATGGACCCGATTTCCCATAGACAGTAATGTTAAAAGACGCGATGGACCCGATTTCCCATAGACAGCAATGTTAAAATAAAATTACAATGTGAAATTGGGCAATATGTTTTTAAAAAAAATGTTTCATGGCCCCCCACCACCGTTAACGCCACCCCGCTATTGACGCCAACCCGAAGCGTGGCGAGCGCAGCGAGCCCGCGAGGGGCGGTGGTACGCGTCCTCCGACCTTTTCATGCCCTACTATCCACTAGGGCGTGGAGTGAGAATAGAATAGTGTGGCGAGCGCAGCGAGCCACCGAGCCCGAAGCGTGGCGAGCGCACGCGGACACCTGTGAAGCCCACAAGGGCACGCGGATACCTGTGAAGGTGTCCGCGTCCCCTCGCGGGGCTCGCTGCGCTCGCCACGCTTCGGGCTCGGTGGCTCGCTGCGCTCGCCAAACTATTCTATTCTCACTCCACGCCCTAGTGGATAGTAGGGCATGAAAAGGTCGGAGGACGCGTATCGCCGCCCCTCGCGGGCTCGCTGCGCTCGCCACGCTTCGGGTTGGCGTCAATAGCGGGGTGGCGTTAACGGTGGTGGGGGGCCATGAAACATTTTTTTTAAAAACATATTGGCCAATTTCACATTGTAATTTTATTTTAACATTGCTGTCTATGGGAAATCGGGTCCATCGCGTCTTTTAACATTACTGTCTATGGGAAATCGTGTCGGAAATCGGGTCCATCGTGTCTTTTAACCCCTTCACGACATTTGACGTATATATACGTCATGGTCGGGAAGTACTTCCCGACCGTTGACGTATATATACGTCATGACTTCTAACTGTCACTGCGTCTAGAGACGCAGTGACAGTTAGGTGATGTCTGCTGTCCCTGACAGCAGACATCCCCCCTCGTCGCCCAGGGGGGGCAGGGGTGCCCCCCCCGGTCGGCGATCGCTGTGATTGGCTGTTCAAATCTGAACAGTCAATCACAGCGTTTCCTGTGTTACCGGCGGCTAAGCCGCTCGGTAACACAGAAAACGGTGGTGATCGGTGCAGCACCGATCACCACCGATGTGCAGCCCCCCCCTCCCACCCGCCGGGCACTCACCCGGCGGCAGCAGCAGCAGCAGCAGCAGCTCCCGCGGCTCCCCCGGTGCGCACGCAGCGCTGCCCTCCTCCCCCCTCCCTCCCGCAGCAGCAGCAGCAGCATCATGCTGCTAGAAAAGTTTAAATAAAATAAAAAATAAGTATTGCAAATGTATATATATATATATATATATACATATATATATATATATATATACACACACATATATATATATATATATATATATATATATATGTGTGTGTATATATATATATGTATATATACAGATGGGGCCGGGCTCATCTTTGCAGGGGATGGCGATGGCGTCGCCATCGCCATTCCCTGCTCCCGCGCCATCTGTGTGTCGGAAGGGGACGCGCGCGCACGAGGTGCGCGCGCGTCCCCTTCCGACGGTGCTGCCCTCGGTCGCCCGGTGCCCACACCGGGCGCCCGCACCCCCCCACAGCCTCCTCGGGTCCCCCTAGCCCCCCTCGAGCGGGAGGCGGACAGTATTGTGTCCGCCTCGCCGCCCGGCCGCCCGGATACTGAGACGCGCGTGCGTGGGGGACGCACGCGCGTCTCAGTCAGATGGCGCTCCGTGTTGCTGGCGGATCGCCAGCAGCATGCTGCTGGCGATTCGCCAGCAAGCATAAGGCCTGCGCTATCTGTATATATATATATATATATATATATACACACACATATATATATATATATATATATATATATGTGTGTGTGTGTGTGTGTGTATACCGCACCGATCACCAACGATCGCCAGCCCCCCCCCTCCCACCCGGCAGCCCCCCTCCCTCCCACCCACCCGGCTGCCGCAGCGCCAGCACCCCTCCCACCCCCCCGCCAGCCGCAGCGCCAGCCCCCCTCCCAAAGCTGGTGACCAAAATGGGGTCACTTGTGGGGGGGTTCCACTGTATTGGTGCTTCGGGGGTCTTGCTAATGCGACATAGCACCCACCATTCATTCCACCACCAAAAATCACTCCTTCCCTTCTGAGTCCTGCCATGCACCCAACTGGTAATTTTTGGTCACATGTGAGGCATTGCCGTACTCGGGAGAAATTGGGGCACAGATTTTGGGGTGCTTTGTCTCCTTCATTCCTTGCAAAAATTAAAAATTTTGAGCCAGAACTGCATTTTTGTGTAAAAAATTAAATTTTTTTACACAAAAATGCAGATCTGGCTCAAAATTTTTCATTTTCACAAGGAATGAAGGAGACAAAGCACCCCAAAATCTGTGCCCCAATTTCTCCCGGGTACGGCAATGCCTCACATGTGACCAAAAAATACCAGTTGGGTGCATGGCAGGACTCAGAAGGGAAGGAGTGATTTTTGGATTTTGCAGCACAGATTCTGGTTGAATGACCCCCGAAACACCCATACAGTGGAACCCCCCCACAAGTGACCCCATTTTGCAAACTACACCCCTCAGGGAATTCATCTAGGGGTATAGAGTACATTTCAAACCCCCCGAGGTTTCACCAATTTTGATACAACTGAGCTGTGAAAATGAAAAAATATTTTTTTTCATTTTCACTGCCCAGTTGTACCACAATTGGTGAAACCCCTGGGGGTTTGAAATGTACTCTATACCCCTAGATGAATTCCCTGAGGGTTGTAGTTTGCAAAATGGGGTCATTTGTGGGGGGGTTCCTAACTTTTAGCATCTTATGGTGCCTAGAATCCTACATGGTGCCTAAAAAATAATCTCATAAAAAGGAGGCTCCAAAATCAAGTAGGTGCTCCTTCTATTATGAAGCCTGTGGTTTGGTCACCGTGCACACTAGGGCCACATATAGGATATTTATGAAAACCAAAGAATTGGGGGAATCAATTTTTAGTCACATTTCTCTAGTAAAATGTACTGTGTTCCTTAGAAAAATGTATTAAAATTGCAAATCTGCAAAAAAAAAGAAATTTTGAAATTTCACCTACACTTTGTTTTAATTCCTGTGAAACACCTAAAGGGTTAACAAACTTCCAAAATGCTGTTTTGAATACTGTGAGGGGTGCAGTTTTTGAAATGGCATCATTTATGGGGGTGTCTCACATACAAGTCCCTCAAAGTCACATCAAAACTGACCTGGTCCCTAAAAAAATCAGAGTTTGAAATTTTCTTGAAAATTTGAGAATTTGCTATTCATATTTTAAGCCTCCTAGTGTCCAAAAAAATGAAAAGGAGGTTGAAATAATGATGGCAACATAAAGTATACATATGGTCTATGTTAGTTATTAACTATTTTGAGTGGTAAGATTATTTGTCTCACTAACAGAAAATTTAACATTTTGAAAATTGCTAAATTTTCCATTTTTTTACGATATTTTGGTATTTTTCAAAAAAAACACAGACTGTATCGACCAAAATTTACCACTAACTTGAAGTACAATGTGTCACGAGAAAACAATCTCAAAATCACTGGGATAAGTAAAAGCAAAAAAAAGTTATCCCCACTTAAGTGAGACATGTCAGATTTGAAAAAAAGGGCTCTGTCATGAAGGCACAAACTGGCTCTGTCATGAAGGGGTTAACATTACTGTCTATGGGAAATCGTGGGCATCGCGTCGCGGCTCCTTATAACGGCCACGACCGACGCGATGCCCACGATTTCGGGCGCGATTAAAAAATCGGCAGCCCGGATAACTCACAAGTACCAAAAATTGTCCCCACAGGGAAAAAACACACACTAGCTGCAAAAGAGGAAAAATACACACGCAATGTCCCCCAAAGGAAAATAAAACTTACACTCACACAAAGGCTTTCACAGGGGAGAAAAAAAAAACATAATGGCCTAGCCCTAGACCAAAAAATGAGGCACCTACATTCAATGATTGCTCCAACAGGAAAAAAGATTAGCACGCTGATTTATTGACCCCACAGCCAGAAAAAAATAGATCTGTCACAGATACTGTAGCTGCAGAGCTTATCCCAGGAGACCAGCTCCATAAAGTCGCTCCATAAAGTCCAGACCAGTGTTTATCTTCTGCCAGAGCAGACCAAGCTATTCGGTTGAAGCTTGGACCCATACCCTACCTCTCCAGGGTCCTCAGCACCTCATCACCATCTTCAGCCCTCATCACCCTCAGCCACTCAACACTGTCCTAACTCCTGCATACCTAGAGATGTGCTGGTTTGATTTTACCCGGAATTACTATGTTCTCACAGCAGGAGCTTATTGGCTTTTCAAAACATGTGACAGCTGATAGCCAATCTGAAAAATCTGAACTTGTGATAATTTGGGGATAAGAACCGAGTAAATCATAGCCTGCACATCTCTACTCATAACCTTCCTCAGTACCTCAGCACCTTCCTCAGCCACAGCCCCCATCATCCTCAACCACAGGCACCATCCTCAGCCCCAGCCCCATTACTTTCCATAATAGCCTACCTCAGCGCAGATGGGACGATTGTGCGATGCCATGATCTGTGGCATCACTTTGCCATGTCACCAACTGTAGCTGGCAATTGGAAAGTGCCCAGAACTGGTCAGGCCAGGCTACAAGATACCTGCACTGTGGAAAAGGGTCCAGACAGCAGCCTGCACATTGTCCGCTAAAGTTTTTGCCACCTGGAGCTCATGCTTCACCCTTCACTAAACCCCTGACGCAGGCTAATCCCAGCTGTCCCATCCTACATCCTAACCGAAATGAACCCCCCTGCAGCCTAACCTTTCCAGCCCCCACACAGCCTAACTATAATGTCCCCTCTACCTGGCGACCCACTCCCCTTAGTGCCTAAGCCCAACCCCAGTACTTACCTTCAGGATCCATCAAGATTCTGACTGTATGGATTCCTTTATAAGTATTATTACTGTCGGGATCCTGACAGCTATCTATTCTGTGGGAATGTTATGAGATGATTGAGTACATAGTATTCCATGATATTGTTTGTGCATGGAGATGGGAAGACTGTTTTAGTTGGATTTCTTGCTCCTCGGAGCTGGTGCAATTGAAGATACTAATGACAGCTGAACATAGAAAAACTTGAACGTTTTCCTGCTTGAAGTCAAGCAGCTCCTCAAATTAATCTTAAAGAAACCTACATTAGCATAAAAAGGCTGCAGTGGCTGTTGGGAGTTCAGTGGAAGAAGCTAGCACAGGTGCAGAACAGAGAGCATGTCTCCAGAAGGATAGAAATTCACTAGAGAGCAGATAAAGAAGGGCACCTAAAATGATGCATGGTCTACTGTACATCAGTGGTTCTCAACCTCGGCCCTCAGGGACCCCCAACAGTTCACGTTTTCCAGGTCATCCTGCAAGTACACAGGAGTACTCATTATTCACTGACACATTTTAAAAGATCTACAGGTGACGCTAATTACTTCACTTGTGATTCTATGTAGAGAACTTGAAAAGTGAGGACCGAGGTTGAAAACCACTGGTCTACATCACAAAACATATCCCAAAAAACAAAAGATCATATGGTACATGCACTGAAACTGGAGGGAGGTAGGTTCAGGGGAAATTTAAAGAAAAAATACTTGACAGAAAGGGTAGTGGACAAGAGGAAAAGCCTCCCATCAGAAGTGGTAGAAATTAAGACAGTAGAGAAACTTAAATATGCTTGGGTTAGGCATATTAATATCCTTACAAAGAACTTAGGATCAAATGGGAGTGAGGTTACCTAAAGGTTAAAAAAGGGGTGGACAAGATGGGCTAGGACATGATAGAGGTGTAGTGTAACTATAGTAAAGAGGGGAGAGAACTGTGAAGAAAGGAGGAAAAATGTTGCTGTAAGTGGGAAAAATATGTTAAAAACTTGATCCCCAAGGGACCTGTATGTAGACAGGTATAGTGGAAAAGTTCCTCTTATAAGGCATTTTAGCATGGTCAATGAGGAGGTTAGTAATCAATCAATTGCCTACATTCTTTGATTAACAGTATCAATAAAATGTTAGTTTAAAAAAAGAAGTTCCTTTTCACTTTAGTCCAAGTTACCCTCTGGATCTTCCCTCTGCCTCACGTAATAGAATGTCTGTGACATTAAACAGGGTTTTCCAATCCTCAGACCTTTCAAATCCACTAACTTACAAACTTTTAGCATATGTGTAAGGGGAACCCTTCCCAATGACCAGTGCCAATTTCATAATTAAGTAAAGTATGAAAATGAGTATACTTCTGTTAATCCTCTCTAGAAGGTCTTGTAGGTTACTGACTGGATGGCTGCAACACTCTAACTGTCATTCAAATCCCTTTATTGGATGCATCCCTTATCCTCCTGAGCTCAGAGATGATGATTACTATCCAGTAAAGGTCCCCAATGAATGTAAGAACTACACAAAACTCGGCAAACGTTCCCAGTATTTGACACACCCTAGTGTGGGAGAAAAGGAGGTTAAAAATATCATATAAAGGCTGGAAAATACCTTGGTATACAAATAAGGAAGACAGTGAATAAACTATAAAAAAATATATTTCTAAGAAAAGACCGTTATGATACAAAACTTTTGTTTTTAATTTAAATTAATGTTTTTTCATCTTTTATATTACTGAGTCCACTTCCAATAAATAAGTAAATAAATGTGGTACTAGCTACTGAGACTCTTCTTAATTAAACTGTTTGATATAAGTGTTTAATTAGCCAATCCTGTCAGTTTCCAGAGCATAGATCTGACCAGACAATCAACAGCTTTCACAATTAACAGCTGCAAAGAAGAATCTGCTTGCTAGACAGGGATTTAGGCATCTTTGCAGACAAAACAAGAAGTAGCTGTCCCTCCCTCTCTTTACAGTCATTTATTTGCAATGAACAACTATTTCTACAACTGCTTCCACTGGTTAAGTCATTTTCTAGAATACTTTTGCCACAAAGTTTAATAATGTACTAGACCTCAGCATCTGGCAGAATCACATGGAATTCCACAGTCTAAAGAAGAATAAGGGTGGGGTGTACTGGAACAAAGACACATTTCAAATGACAAAAAAGGAAGCGATTAATGGATATATTAATAAAAAGGAAAGTAAAGGAAGTCAGTGAATAATTCTTCCCCTTTTTTTTTTTCTTTCAAAATCTTTAACATAAAAGGTTGGAATTACGCACCATTAACTTCTGTACTGCAGTCAGCCATACAAAGAATATCACATTAGAAGATAAAACCACCTTAAACATAGTTTCTGAACACTTCAAAGAATACAGACAGCTACAGACAAAATTGGTATTAGAATAAGTTTTCTTTTCGATGATTCACCTCATGCTGTTCGCTGCTTAAGAAACAGGAGGATGAAGACTCAGACATATCTTTATGCCACTTTGATAACAAAAACTAAAATGTACTCAATAAAATTACATTTGTTAACAAAATAATTTCATCACGTTCACTTGGTAGGGCAGATATATCAAATTGTATGCTGAGTACACACTAGATGATCAGGGGATTGTGGCTGAAGGGACAAACCGATAGGATAAGATGTTGGTTGGCTGCACACACTGAACTATATAGCACAGTATATTGTTCATGGCCACATTCAGCAGCATGATGTCAGCCATCCAGTCATCCCATTTGCTGTGCAGCACAGTAGATGGAAATTCCCAAGCGGGAGTGTACGGTTCCATGGACACACTACACGATGTGCACAATATGTAACTGAAACACTCCTAGTGTGTACCCAGCTTCAGAGAGAGAGAGAGAGAGAGAGAGAGAGAGAGAGAGAGAGCAGCTTTGGTCATTATATAGACTGTGATAGATAAATGACAGGTAGAAAATAATTGGTTGCTATGGGCAACTTCTACCATTTATTTCTCGTGAAGATGTGATACATCTCCCTTATGTAATTTCAGTAAGGTGATAACTACAAAAGCTGGTGAATTTCAGTAACCACATCATCCATCCTAATAAAGTGCAATGACATACTAAGCTTGAGACAAGATAAGAACCTTTTTTTTTAGGCAGCATTGTATAGAAACAAGCACCACTGTCTCCTATCCTACCAGTTTTTTTCTAATGGTCATCAGACGCTGACATTACAGGGAGACGTCTTAGGGACCGTAGCCATTTGCAGGCAAGATGAGCAGAGAAGCAACAACAGCCATCTCAGACTGCATTGTATGAAGACCTACCCCACACAGAATGAGTTGTTTGACCGAAATAAGCTTTCTTTTGTTTTTCAAGCTTAAAATAAAGGCTACAGTATGGTAAAAAGGCTACAGGTTTAACACAAAGACATATATTTTGTTCACTTTGAAGATCATACTTAATTAATATTATATTCTATTTACATGACAGGGACATTTTACAAAGTTTTCCCAAAGTATCTTTGGTTCTTTGCCTAGAAAATTAAAAGTAGTCAAGAAAGATATATATATATATATATATATATATATATATATATATATATATATATTTATTTCTTGACTAGTAATTTTCTACTTTTAATTTTCTAGGCAAAGAACCAAAGATACTTTAGGAAAACGTTGTAAAATGTAAAATACTAGTAAAGCAGCCCATACACGCTGCTTTGTGGGCGTGCTGTACTAGCACGGATCACATTGCATTGCATTGCATTTGCATCCGTTGTGCATGCAATGCGATGAAACCTAAGTACAAAAAGTATGTGCTTGCACATAGTTTTTGTACTTAGGTTTCATCACATTGCATCGCATTGCATGCACAACGGATGCACATGCAATGCAATGCAATGTGATCCGTGCTAGTACAGCACGGAAAGCACGCCCACAAAGCAGCGTGTACGGGCTGCTTTAGCCTGCTGGAAGCAAATTCTTCACAAGTTAGTAAGGTAGCTAATGTGAGAGAGAGAGAAATAGATGTAGTTTCACTTGCTGCCAACAGATGGCAGTGTTTCGATGTCACACAGACACATAGACATATATAGACATATGTACTGTATATATAGAGAGAGATGATATCTTTTTCTTTTCAGGGTCTCAGATAAGAGGCTTTGTTACCCACTTTTTTACATGTTTACAATTGCCTGAATAGAACTCTATAATAAAAAAAATGTGTAACTTGCGCCATTCCCAGCAAAGCTTTATTCATTTTTATGAAGCATTTCTAAGTCTTGGAATACAATCTATAGGTTTACTATATAAAAAATAGACACTTGCAATGTTTTATACTGTATGAACCGAATTATTATTTATATAGTCAAAATACTTTCATGAATATGTAGTATATGTCTGTAAGTTTCTATGACTAAGCTACAAATATTCTATGCGTGAGCCTTTTGTCACAAAACAGATATCGATACGATTATACAATTCTTTCTAATGACACCGGAGCATGTCCTCATCAACACTCGCAACAGCTGCTGTGATGCTTTGAGGCAGATTGGTTACACTTACAGGAAGTGGAATAAAAAGCTGTGATTATGTTTTTCCTTGTTCCTCCACTTCCTGTAAATGTAAATGATCTGATGCAAGGCATCACAGCAGCTGTTGAGAGTGTTGGTGAGGACTTGCTCTGGTCTGTTTGGAACAAATTGGATTATCGTATTGGTATCTGTCGTGTGACAAAATGCTCACACATAGAACATTTAGAATTTAGTTATAGAAGTACAGAAATATGGTACATATGCATGTATCGTGCCTATATCAATAATCTTTGGTTAATACATTATAAAATATTGAAAGTGTTTAGTTCTTTGATAGTAACCATGCATTTCTCATAGAGACAATTATACCTGTTACTAGCCGCAGCAATTGCAATTGTAGCAAGGGTGGGAAGGGAGGACACAGCTGTATGTGGATATATTTATTATTTGCACCCGGTGTAAGGCAGCAGCAAGAATTATATCAACCAAAAGGTGTACATGCTTTCCAATTTACCTTCTGCATCTGTAGTTGAAGCAGCACAATGGAAAGCTTCCTGCATAGGAACAGACATAAGTCCATATTTGTTGCTTTTTTGTCTATTCACTGGTTGAAGGGACAACCGGATGTGATGGTTGTGGGGTGTGGCACAGCTAAGTAGTGAAACATAATCAAGCTGGGAAGTGGGCTGGGAATCAGGCCACTGATTCTGAGACATGCCAGAGGTCAGGGAGAGCCACATAAAATACTTTATTGCTGTGCATCTGTAGTAATATAAAATGGGTAATGGCTAAGAATTAGAACTGGAACCGACCCCGAAATGCTGGATCCACCATTTTCCATTCATCCACCTCTGCTATTCCAGAGCTTGTAGTGTCCCATCAGGGGGTCTTGTCTGGTGGGGGTGCCTGTAACACCTGTCACCAGGGATACGAGGACTGAAAGATTACAGCCTGAGATTTAATGTAGTAAAAATCCATACGGTCCAGACCATATAGGGGGGCTTTAATTGCTCTTTCCCCATCTCCCTGGAGACAGCTGTCAAAGACACCTTACAGTTGGCACACCCCTCGAATGGGACGCTACCAGCTCCGGAGTTGCATGAATGGAGCCTGTCCAGTCTGGTGTACCAGGGTCTGGTCCTGTTCTGGATTTTACCTTTTCCCAATAAAATGCATTTTGCACGTCCCTGCTGGACAGATATCCAACTCTATGTGAGCCTGTCTGTGTCCATCCTGGAGTCACACACATTACAGAAAAGATACGTGGACTGAGGAACTATAGTTGAGAACTTGGAATAGGTTATTTTTTAGTGCTGCACACAGAGAAATTTTAGGAATCATTGACTTGTGTCGCTAGTATATATTTTTACAATAAAAACATCATAACAATATTAATGTAGTATTTATGTGTGCTTTCATCCTTTTCATCCTGAAGAGCTTCACATTTCTTGTGCTCTCAACACTACATTAGGAATTACAGCATGCTAATGAACAAACAGGCGACAGATTATCTAACAGAGAACCCATTGAGACCGTTTTAAAAGTGGACCTTGAAGAGGAAGGGGGGTTATTAAAAGCAAATCATACCTTTCAGCTCCAGTCCCCTCCATATTCATTTTGTCTACTGTGCCACATAAATCTACCGCTGGAACTGCTGCTGGAAACAGTTACTGTGTTACACACAGTGCTGAGCAAAGAAAATAGAACAAGATCTTTTCCATGTATTAACTGCCCTTCATCCTGACTGCAGCAGAGACCTTAAAGCTTCCCTGAATCTCATTTGCTGTATTACGATTTTGTTGAGTGGCTATTAATTATACAGCAGAAGAACAGAAAGGATAATTCAAAGACAAAATGTTCTTAAAATCTGGCAGCGTCTAACATAATGCAAAAAAGATGGAGACTTAACACTTTTACTACTAAATGGAATGCAGAATTCTTAAAGCGTTAACATAAATGTTGAATCTAAAAAATATTTAATAACAATAACAGTAACCTAGGGTGAAATGTAATAGGGTGAGAGAACCAGATTTGGTAAGAAATCTCCAGGGTTTTTTTTTAAAGCGGCAATCATTTACACAGCAAAACCAGTTTGGTTTTGCAGTGTAAATGATTGGCGCTTTAAAAAAAAACCCTGGAGATTTCTTACCAAATATCTAATTTTCTGGTCCTCTCGCCCTATTACATTTCACCCCTAAAGTTTAAATAAAGAATCAAAGTAGCAGTGAACACAAATAAGCAGCAGTTAAGGGCTTTATCACTTAACTTTATTAATAAGCTATGGCACATGATGCTGAGATGAATGTACCCAGAAGCGTACCTAGATATTCGTAGGCCCCATTGCAAAAGTTTGTAAGGGCCCCCTATTTAGCAACTGATGGTGATGAAAGTATGTAAAACATATTACTTAGATAGCAAAGATGGGCCCCCTTCAGCTCTGGGCCCCATAGCAGCTGCACCCCTTGCAACTATGGTAGTTACGCCCTTGAATGTACCCTATTGGATGAGTGTGCAGTATATTGTATATATTAAAATGTTTGCTTGCATCTGACTCTAGTGTTTGCATTTTATGGATCTTATAACTCAGTGGTTCCCAACCTTTTTTCTCTCCCGTACCCCTTGATTAGGCTTTTCATTGATGAGTACCCCTCCTCTCAATTTAAAATATAGACAATATGAGTGGAGTGGAAGTGAGCGGTTTGCGTGTCCTTATGCCTGTCCTTATATTAAGGAGTAGCGGGCAGGAATCGTGCCCTTTCATGTCTGGCCGCTGGTTGTGTATTGTCTCCAGGGTTCCCACTTACACCTGTAGGATTAATGCTGCTGCTTCTTCCACCACCCGTGTCAGTGCAGGGCAGATGATTGCTGATGTCTGAGGGCAGCATGGGTAGCTCCCATTGGATTGCAGGGCAGGCAAAAGCACAATGAGACGCTGATGATGCTGATGACGCTGAAGACAGAACCATAAGTGACAACATAGATCTTCACCATAGCAATAAGTCTTTTTCTTCTGCCATCAAAATACTTTTTTTTCATCTTCCGCCATTACCAATACTATTTTCAAGTACCCCCAACGGGTCTGCAGAGTACCCCCAGGGGTACTAGTACCCCAGGTTGGGAACCACTGTTATAACTGAAGAGGTTTAACTGGGATGCAATGGGTAACCTCACAAAGGCAATAGGGGTTATTCAGACCTGATGACACGGCTGCGAATTACTGTATATACTGTGCATCTGAACGGATCATAGAACGCATGCACAAGGCCACCCCAGTGCTAAAATCCTGCACATTTTTAAATTCCTGGCCACACGCAATTTGATTGACAGGAAGCCGGTGTATGTGGTTGGTAGCCGGCCGTTTTCTGGAGTATCAGGGAAAACGCAGGACTACTCAAGCATTTGAAGGAAAGGCGTGTGACATTAGCTCTGGCCTTGAATCGACTGCTTCTGTCGCAGCTGTAGATTAAGTCATGGGCTACGTACAGAACGCACACACTGTAAAATGAATTTGATGGTGACTGGCTTGTGTATGGATTTGCTGCTAGTTGCCGATCCAGACAATTTTCACAAATCTGTGCTAAGCAATTCATAGGTGTGATGGGACAGGATTTCACTCAGTGGGCAGTGGCAATCGAATCACAAGGTGATCACAGGGCACCTCTAAATCACGCTGCAGCAATCAGGCCTGAATAACCCCCAATGTTCAGTGAATGCGTTGTGGCTATGCAGAGTTCTCTTACCCACTTGCCAGGTTGCTGTACTCGGCACATCCCTCTCACAGGGTAGGAGCTGGCAGTGCACCAGACAAGTCTCCAGGAGCAGCCCAGCATCTACTTAGATGCTGGACACACCCCTGGGGAGAAATTGGATCAAGCCATTAGGTCATGCCCTTCCCACAAGGCCATGCCCCTGACTAATAATAATAATAATAATAATAACAATTTTATTTATATAGCACTTATATTAATCACTATAGAGTGGTACACCTTCCAAACCTTAACACAGGTGTCCTAAGGCGAGTTCAGGGAAGACAGAAACCTCCCGTAGAGCAGAAGGGCATCGTGTCTCTTGTATGATGCCACAAATCTATGGGATTCTGTTAAATCCAATAATTTTGTCCCTTGCCCCACTTAGGAGTCTGTGGGGATGCCTCACAATTTGGAAACCCTTGAGAGCCCCTTGTCCCCCACAGTAGTCCCATATAGCAGCCCCCCTAGTAGTGCCACAGAATAGTACCCTTAGAAGTTCACCCTTAGTTTATTCCACAGTAGTTCTCCATTAGTAGTTGTACCTGGACGCTCAGTAGATTCCCCCTTAATAATTGGACCCTGACCGCTCAGTAGTTCCCCCTTCAGCAGCCCCTTTAGCCTGTTTAGTTCCCCCTTTGGTGTGTCACCACCCCCCTTTGCAGCCCCCATATGAGTCCTCCCCCTCTGCAGACAGCACAGACACATCCGTGCTGTCTGACATTCACTTGCCAAATGAAGATGGCGCAGGAGCCGGGACTTATATAGCGATTAGGTCTCGCGAGAATCCGACGCGGGATGACAACGTTTTGGCCTTGTTTTGGACTTGGTAAGATGGCGGTACCCATCAAATTCTTCAGATCCGGTCTCGGATTAGGTAACTTCGGGGGAAGGGGGGTTCGGATCCTAGAGATCATCTCTACTTTAATTCCAATGATATAAAGGTAATATCACTATATTGATTCAGAAAGTGATCTATGGTTTCAGTTGCACTTCATGTTTACTGATAACAAAACTATTTTAACCTCAAAGACAAAGTGGACCCTTGGCAACAATAAATGGATTGTGTCCATTGGGGGTTCACAAATGTAATGATGAGTAGTAGAGAAATACGACTGTAAAATAGATATTTCCTATTAAGAAGTACTGAGAAACGGCAACTTGTAACTGAATGGCAGACACTAAAACACTATGGAGATTTTATAGCTTGGCAGAAGACACAACACAGCTTTAAATACAAATTGAACAAATTAAACTAAAGTTATAGTCACGCAATTCATTAAGCATACTTTATGGCCTGGGGAAATAATTCTGCAGCAACTACTGTAATTCACCAAATTATTTCTCATTCCATAGAACTGCCCCTTAAACTAGCTACTACTTTATGAGGTCAGAAAGGGCTCCGGGCTCTTTACCCACACACTGCGATGAGGATGAATCTATGCTCCCATCTGCATATGAATATGATTATCATCACTTCAGTGGAATATTAATCTCTTATATTCTACACATAAAAGCACATGGACAGCGCTACACATGTTCTCTAATATTTACATATGTTCTCTAACCTGTACACATAACAGGCATATAGTAAAGACCAGAAACCAGGTTCAAGATGACATGCAATGCCGCTCGTTCACCTGCAGCAAGTGCAGTACAAGCCTTCTTCTGCTGCTGTTCGATTCGATCCTCTGTGCGTTCGCACAGGGGAGGGATGGTGTGTGCGACTGCGCATGCTCATACACATGTATGCGCATGTGCAGCCGCGTGGTGCAAACGGGCATGGCAGATTGCTTTTTCCCTGTCCCGTTCGCACCTTGATGTGCGGATGGGGGGCATGGGGTGGCAGCAAGGGTATGCGCCTATGAAAATGCTGAGCGTTCTCATGTAAATGCGTCCATGACATGGGTGCGGGTGGTGGGCAGCTGACGTCAGCAGATGTCGGCTGCCCGCCCGCTTCCTGCACAGGGTGCCCGCCAGAGGCAAACGCAGGATTTTCAGAAGAAGGGTTTCCAGAGGGGCGGAGCATAATTTTCTGGTGGGAGGACAGCTTGCTTGACTGCAGATATCTCCAGTTCCCGGAAATAGGTTTCTTAGATAAAAACTAGAGAATCCCACCTACCAAATGGTATTTGGGACTAGGGGATCAGAGTTCAGGAGGCAGAGCAATCTGCCAACGAGTATATAAAACTACATACCAGGTGTGTGGAGCTGGAGCAGTAACCAGCTGCTGGAAGGCTGATATCTCTGGCTCTGGGAAGAGTAGAGACAAGCTACTAGTGTCTATCAAAGGGGGAGAGTCCCAGCTTTTGGAATATATCCTCAGAAAAACTATAAGTCAGACTGAACCTGAAATATCTGACTGGGAAGAGCAATTAACAGGCTTGGATGGGGACCACTGATTTGAAGTCAGATATATCCGGTTTCCATTGGCCGATTTTTTAAATTCTTGTACCCATGGAAATAGGGGACCCTTGGCTTTCATCCTCGGGCCCTTAGATTTCTGGGGACTCAGAACCCCCCCCTGCGTGCACCACTGCCCGCAGATATAAGACACCAGAGAGTGTCTTAGATCTGCGAGCCCTTGCAAAATCATTCAATGTTCAGCGACCATCAAATTATTTTGTCCCCACACGCAAGGCTGCGAATGGAGGTTTATGCTAAACATCCATTTGCATGCATGGGGGGATATTCGGCGTGCAAGGGGGGCAGGCATTCGGGCGTGCAGAATTTAAAGGACACGCAAAGCTGCGAATTACGCAGCTTTGCCTGTCAACCAAAATTACCCCAAAAGTTATCCATATAAGTGCTGTGAACTCTCGACCACCCTATTGCTGTTCCCCTGTTTTCAACAGCTGCCACAGGCAGCCCCAATAGAAACTGCCCAGCTTGTCAGTTTTACCCACCTGAAGATGGTGTTAGTAGCTGTAGTTTATGGGCGACACTTTGCTAAATTTATCATAAGAGGTTTCCTCAATAAGGGCAGCCACCTCTGCGTGGTCAGCAGATGCACAGTAGCACATCAAGGGGGCCCGATATGTAATGATGTCATTGCTGTTGCGATCATTTCACTAATATCAGAGTCCCTGTTCCTGGATGTGAATAAATTCACATAAATACATTCTTATTGCTGCAAACAGCGGTCATAAGAAATTGAAATGATTGCATCTGAAACCTTAAATGGATAAATATGACCCTAAGAAGAAAGGCATCCTCTCCGCCAATGCAAGTAATGGAACCTGCTTTCTCTGCTGGATACTAAATTCTTTAAAATTGAATTTTCATGCTGTTTACTTAAAGTGAACACATCCACAAAACACAGTCACATAGAGGCCCTTATTCAGATCTGATTGCAGTACAAATTTGGTTGGAAAATGGGCAAAACCATGTGCGCTGCAGGTGGGGCAGATGTAACATGTGCAGAGAGAATTACATTTGGGTGGGGTGTGTTGAAACTGAAATCTAAATTCCAGTGTAAAAATAATACAGCCAGTATTTACTCTGCACAGAAACAAAATAACTCACACAAATCTAACTCTCTCTGCACATGTTACATCTGCCCCACCTGCAGTGCACATGGTTTTGCCCATTTTCCAAACAAATTTGTACTGCGATCAGATCTGAATAAAGGCCAGAGTGTGCTGAATGCCAAACCGAAAGGTTCAAATTAAAAGCTATATCATACCTCCCAACTGTCCCGATTGCAGCGGGACATTCCCGCTATTTGGAAACTGTCCCACTGTCCCTTGCGGGTGGCAATGTCCTGCGGGTGGGTGGGGCATTTGGGGGGAGCCAGAGATAACCACTAATGAGATGCAGTGTGCAGTAAGGAGGGAGTGAGTGCACAGAGGAAACTGAGGGCTGCCCAGTCACTAGGACATAACTCCCAACATGACCAATTCCAGGAGGGACAAAATGCTCTGTTACTGGACTTCCTTGCCAGTGGCAGTTGTAGAGTTGCAGCCCAATCCAAAATTCACATAGGGGAGACCCACCAACTGCCACCCCAAACACCACAGTCCAGGACTCACTGGGGGAAATTTACTAAGATATATATTCTACTTCACATGTGATGTTGCTATAGGCAACCAATCAGAATCTACTTCTTATTTTTTTTAGCACCCTCTAAAAGATAGTAGACAGGATCTGAATGGTTGCCCATAGCAACATCACATGTGAAGTAGAATACACATCTTAGTAAATTTCCCCTACTGTGTGGCTCCCCTATTTGAACTATGGACAGTGGTGCAGTCCCACCTCTGCAACTGCCACTGGGAAGGAAGTCCAGGAGCAGAGCATTTTGTCCCATCTGGAATGGGTCATGTTGGGAGGTATGCTAGGGGAGCACTGGGCACGCAGCCCGAAACAATAAAAACAGGGGTCGCGGCACTAGGCCACGCCTCTCTACCCAAAGCCACGCCCACATGTCCCTTAGCTCTGCACCCCTTTCGGACTGCGGCACCTTTGGCATGCCAGGCCCATATTTAATAATTAAGAAGTTGTGAGGTCTGCTATTTAAGTGTATTTTTCTCAGTGAAGTACAGTACCTCAGTGCACTAAGCATGGAAATGAAATCATTGGGAAAACTGCACAGATTAATCCCAGCAGCCACTGCTCATTCCCTTGTCCTGTAAAACTACCATTAACTCCAAACCAATTACTGTTCAAAAGATAATAAGAAATAATTCCAAACAAAGAAAGCTTTAAAATCCTTTATAGCTATTTAGGTTTTATTAGTTCTGCACCAGAGGCCACTAATAAAACCTGTTCAATAAAAAAAAATGTGACTGTGAGCAAATATAAAATTTCAACTATAAAAAAAAAAAAAATATCAAATTTTTACTACTTTATGCGCAATCCGTCTGTGGGTTTATGAGCAGATTACAGAACAGATTGGGTTCAATTGAAAATTAAGTTAAAACAAATAAAATAACATGATTATGTTTTTCTTATACACTAGTCTTATATTTTATCTGATATTATTTATCTTCAAAAACCAGAAGGAATGCAAGTTTATTTTTGTAGGTTTAGTCTGCAACATCCCAAACACGTTCCTAGCGGTCTATAAGGCAAATATGGAGGGAAGAGTGCAGAATATTATTTATTTACAGTTTCGTATATAGCGCAGCATATTCCGTTGCCCTTTACAAACTGGGTAGAAACATACCGACATAAAGGTAGGATAACCTGTAGAATTAGCTAATTGGGCATGGCCTCAGCAAAAGGAATGCTTGGTTTCACGTGAATGCCTGTGATTGTGAATCTGCTTTTGTCCTGGCCCTAGCCCCTATGTCACCATGACTAGAAGCATAGCATCTATTAATTTATTAACCGCTGCTCTGTATGTACTGTATGTTTGTGTGTATATATATATATATATATATATATATATATAGTAACACTGTAGGGGAATTTGGATGCCTTTTCCTGGGGTAGAAGGCAGCCAACAGCAGCTGAGTAATCACACCAGTCCAGTCTTTGTGGTACAACTGGCCGCAACCAGTTTTATTTCAGCAGAAAACAAAATAAACATAAAAGAAAATACCTTGCCTGTCCGGCACTAACTATACACAGGGTGCTCCTAACTGTCACTAAAGAAAAATACAAAGTTTCCCAGTCAACACTGGGTGGCTCACTTGTAAAAGGCAGGTTTGCTTCTCACACAGAGACTCTGCAATCTCCCAGGAAATCCTCTCACACTGTTCACTCTGGCAGCCTTTTTACAGCTTGCTTGCTGATTAGCCCTCTGTGAGGCAAAACACCTGTTTCTAAAAGGTGTAGGACAAGAACCTGGGACAAATATACCTGCCCTCAAACACTACTCCAGTGTTCTTGTCACATAATATATATATATATATATATATATTTTTATATATATATATATATTTATATATATATATATATATATATATATATACAGATGGGGCAGGTCCCATCTTTGCGATGGCGACGCCAGCCGCCATCCCCTGCCGGCACCCTTTCTATAGCGAGAAGGGGACGTGCGCGCACAAGAGGCGCCCGCGTCCCCTTCCGGCGGCACTTCCAGCGCTTCCCCCGGGTCACCGCCGGCTTGTTGGTGGTCACCCAGGGTCCCCGCCACCTGTCTGAACCCCCCCCCCCTTAACCCTGTCCGTCTCCCTGAAGCGGAGATGTCAGATGGTGAGGCAGGCTGCTGGCGGATCTGACTATCAGCCAGTGAAGGAGCTTGGGAGTTTACTACATTGTGGTGATAACTTGACAGGTAACACGCCTACCCGGACCTAACTTAATTTGTCCTATAAGGTGTATCCGTTTAATTACGGCCCTGTGAGTCCATTAGTTAAGGACCTCATCCTTACGGAAACAACACGTTAAAGCCGGATTGGCTTCCCCTAAAACCTACCCTCTTATTGATTTTATCTTGTCTGAAAGAAACAGTAGTTGCCAGACAGACCTATTATTAAACTCTGTTGTCACACCCCTGATGAAGTCGTTTTGACGAAACGCGTTGGGTTGTCGTTTTGACGAAACGCGTCGGGTTGCAATAAAGAACTTTTATCCTGAACGAATCTCACGTGTCATTCTGGAAGGGGACAAGGAATTGTCATATGAAGTGTGATTGATGTATTTCAGTGATTGCTGTTTAATTGACTAGGTGGTACCAGGTCCAGCGCTCTCCGATAAACCCATCTTTTTGTGTATCTTTTTCTGTCAGACTCTCACTAACAGGAGAGCCTTATCAGAGTAGCAGCTTACTAAAATCATTTAGCGCAAGGCCATATTGTATTTTATAAAAAAAAAATATATATATATATCCATCTACAAAAATAGAGGGGGCGCCTGATAGTGTAATATCATTTTTAATCAAAAACGTGTGCAAACAATATAAAAGCAATTTTGCAGAAAGTAGTGCCCGTACCAAGGTCTCCCTCCCAAGGTCTTGTGGGCTGGCTACCACAAGATTTCACAATAAACCACTGGCAAGACAGCTCGCAATGATGGACTCACGGGACCCTCAAGATCTCCACAGGCTCTCCCGGCTGGCTGCGACTTTGCGCTCGGCACACACACCCGGCAAGCAGCTCGGACCACCAGCAGCGTCTCCAGCAGCAGAGTAGCGTCACACAAGCCACGCCCATACGCATTTCGTCACAGGACTTTGTTATATATATATAAGTAGCAGAACAGGTGGCACTCGGAGACGGAGTAAGGAAAACCCAAACTGGTTTATTAAGTACTATGCTGAAGTACTTAATAAACCAGTTTGGGTTTTCCTTACTCCGTCTCCGAGTGCCACCTGTTCTGCTACTTACACACACACACGCAGCCCTTGCGTTTAGGAAGGCACCAGGGCAATCTCAACTCAGGAAGCAACATATATATATATATATATATATATATATATAGGGTCCAGGGGGATGGCAGCACTCGGTTACAATGAAGACTCCACACTCATGTAATTGTCACCAACGTTTCTGGGATATCTATCCCCTTTATCAAGGTGCAGGAAGATAAAGGGGATAGATATCCCAGAAACGTTGGTGACAATTACCTGAGTGTGGAGTCTTCATTGTAACCGAGTGCCGCCATCCCCCTGGACCCTGTATTCAGCAGCTGCAGCGCTGCGCATTGGCAGGCACCGGACATTTATTTGTGTACCTGGGTTTTCACTACGGTGATGAATAGGAGTGCCCCCATCTACTACTAGAAAGCCAGCACTCTCCTGCTTGTAAAAGATACTTGCACCCCGTGCCTTCCTCTGCTGCAGACTGTTGACCAGGCTGTTGCTGCAGACTGTTGACCAGGCTGGCACATATGTAGAGTACACCAGGCGGCACTTGGGCGACTTAGAAGAAATGGAGACCACACACAGGTTCTTCAAGATCTTTCGATCTTGAAGAACCTGTGTTCACTAGCCACTGCTGCCTGCTTGCCGCCGCAGCCGCCAACTCTGTAGCCGGGACATGCAGACCGATTTGTCTGCGGTCCCGGGGCTTCTCCTGGCTCGGCTCCTGTCCTGCTGCTATTAAAATCTCCATCGCAGAATGTCCGCCCCCTTATAGCAGACTTTTTTTGGATGCTAGAGTAGCCTCCTCTAGCATCCAAAAAAACGGTCTGCTGTAAGGGGGCAGACATTTTGGGAGGGAGATTTAAATATCAGCAGGACAAAAGCCAGGAGGAGAAGCAGCGGGTCCACAGAGATCTGCATGTCCCGTTTACAAAGGCTGCAGCGGCAAGGGGGGTAAAGCAGGGGGGGGGGGTAAGCAAAATTCCTGGTGGGGGGGCGCAATTTATGAAGTTACACCACTGGCTGCTGGGTATGCCCTACAGCGGCGAAGATGGTGAGTGGCCTCGCGGCAGCGCCGTGACTGCAGGCCATGGCCCCTTCCTGTTAGACCAGGCCCCAAAAATTTAAGGCATCAAATGTTGGGAGGTATGGGATATATATATATATATATATATATATATATATGTACAGTATGTGTATGTGTGTGTGCGTGCGTGTACATACCTCCCAACTGTCCCGATTTTGCCGTGACCCTCCCATATATATAAATATAAATATATATATATATATATATATATATATACATATAAAATTGATTTGATTTTTCCCCCATCTAATTTCTTAGCTGAATAAGATGTTTGTTAGGCCTCCAAGATCATAGCCTACCTTTTTTCTCAAACATTGTTATTCTGTATTTCTGACGTGCTAAGCAACCTTTCAGAACAGAACACTGCTATTACAATGAGGGTGTTACATTTTTTTTTACATATAATTGACACAAGCTTCTGGCTTTGTCAGACTGGATAATGAAACATACAGCATACATAATATATTTATATATATATATATATATATATATATATATAGCAGGTGGTGGCGAGCCGGCACTCCTCTTGTAGGTCCTGGGGCCCCGGTGCCCGTTAGTAGAAATAGGGATACTGGTAATGAGACCACGGCACTCGTAGGACTTTCAAACAAAATTCAGTGTATTCAAACAAACGACCAACGTTTCGAGGTGCTTACACCCCTTTGTCAAGGTACAAACTGGTGAGAAAACCTTTCTCACCAGTTTGTACCTTGACAAAGGGGTGTAAGCACCTCGAAACGTTGGTCGTTTGTTTGAATACACTGAATTTTGTTTGAAAGTCCTACGAGTGCCGTGGTCTCATTACCAGTATATATATATATATATATATATATACATACACAGTATATATAAATATAATGTTAATTTGTTAATGAGTGGTGGAACTACTGCTTCTGATAATAATCTTGCTGAAAATTAAGAATGTATTTCCTGTTACAAACGAATGCTCATTGTCTGTTCCACAAAGGCATGCATCATTATTAATGTGGTTAAAGAAAAATCACTGAAGAGTTATTGTTCTCCATATTACCTACTTAATATTAAGAATTGTCCAAGACAAATAACCTATCAATCAGATGCTGCTACAGATGAAGCAGATGTAATATATGGTTATGAAGTGTCAGAAACTGACAATTTCTTAATATGTTGGGTATGTCACTATTGGAAAAGAAAGTGACACTCAAAACGGTTTTATTATATTAACAGGAAGCATACACATGGTAACAAGACGGTATAGTACCTCTCTGATGTACATCCAACGCACACACACACACACTGTATTTCCCGGAGGTTCAGGCGCTCCCCAGTGGATTTTTACATTAATAGGATTTTTACATTAATAGGATTTTTTCGCATTAACAGCATACAGCATACCTCCATGCATCCTTAGTCAGTGACTCTCCTAAATACCCCCCCCCCCCCCCAAGAACATCATGGTTCGCAGACTGTAATGCGAAAATCAGGACATTTGGGGGGTATGTTAAAAGCATTGTTAACAATGTGTATCATACCGCCCAACTTTTCTTCCCAGTAAAGAGGGAAAGCTGCGTGTGCCGAAGACGTGCACCTGAAAATAGGGGATGTGGCTTACCGGCAAGGGCCTAAAAACTGCGTCATTTTTGCAAGGCCAAGCCCCTGTTTTCACCACTATGGGGGCCTGACCATCGGCTCTGTAAGCCAGCCTCCCTGAATGAGACGCCAAAAACCGGGACGTTCCCACGGTATGCGGGACACTTGGGAGTTATGGTGTATTGAGCAGTAAGGGAAAATGCTGCACTCGAAGAGCCTCTTGGCCCCGATATAATAGGTTCTGACTGGCTTATTCTGGATCAGTTCTAGGGATATAACCCTATATCAATTGGACCATGAACATAAAGCCAGATCCACATACACTATAAAAGACAGACTCATGATTGCAGCCCCCTGCAATTGGTGTTCACCCCAGACCCCTGAATGCAGCTCACACTTGGAGAACCTCCCAGACCCCTGACCTGCTGTGCCCTCTAGGGCACACATCACCAGGCTCCTGAGTGCAGCCTTCCATAACACTCACATTAAGTGTAGTACACTGCCCACCCCATACAACAAAATGCAGCCCCTATACTGGAGCTCCAACCAGACCCCTGAATGCAGCTACTACCTATAGAACCCCCAGCCAGACCCAAACACACATTACAGGTGTCTCAGCTGGCCAAATGTATGTGTAATTACAGTGCTGGGACTGGAGCAGTGGCAGCGGGCACATTCATAGGTGAGCGGTAGGCTTGTGCGAGGGTGGGGGGGCTCTCTGGGTGACTACCATAGGGTCCACAGGAGGGTAGGCTGACAGCACAACTAGAAGTGACTCTGTGGCGTAACGGGGTATAGGTAGAATAGGGACAGCCAGGCAGATCAGTGGGAACCCAGTGTATCATAGAGCACATCGGAAGCTATTCAAATATCACTCCAGCTCTCAAGCCAATCTGAGGTTGCGGTCCGGCTCCCAATCAGAAGTCATCACTGCCTGATCAGCTTCCGGGCAGCAAGCTCAGTGCCACATTTCAAGTAACGTTGGAGATGACAGTCTGCAACATTGCTGTCGACTCCCTGATTTCTATGGCACCTTACTTCTTTTCTTCTATTTCCTACTATTTTACTGTTGATGATGTAATCAGTAAATATTTATGACATTTTAGCCAAAAAATTATTTGGAACTCTTGCCAACTAAAACTGGTACGGTATCAACACATATAAATTAAATTCAAAATAATATTTTTGATTAAACAATTTCCCAGCAACAGAAACCGTATGTTATCCCTGACCTGACATTTCTCTATTTTTTATTTATATACCAATGCCTAGGGCTATTTAATTAAAATGATAACTAATCAATACTGCAATTTGTCAACAGCTGGGCTAGGTGATGTTAGCACATCTTTCAAATCATGACAAAGTATGGAAGTAAAAATATGGTTAGAAATGTCTGCATTAGGATATCAGTTTACATAAAGATATTGGTTTGCAGAAAATTGGGGACCTATGATGATCCTCGGGAAGCATAATAATAATAATTAGCATAATAATAATAATAATAATAATAATAATATTTTATACAGCAATTTTCTCCAGCAGGACTCACTTTACAGACACAAAAACAAGACATACTATGACAAAGGATTTTGTATTACAGCAACAAAAAAGGTCACGCATAAAAAAAAACAGCATCAATTTTTTAAGCAAAATATGAGAAAATCGTCAGTTTTATTTGCTAAATGCCAGATCTGAAGTATATTATTGTTGGCACCAATAGAAAAAGCCTACCTTTTTTTGTATACAAATAAGGGCATTATTTCTGCCATGCAGGCACCATGTACTATATCGGTAAAACCCAATGAGAGAACAGGAGGACGGACCTGGCACCTTACCATCAAAAATTTGATTGCTGGATCTTTATTTTAAAGCCTATTTATGGGATCTTGACGAAGAAGAGAGAGACTGTACCAGCACCTGCAGCTGCTGCGGAAACTGATATATAATACTAGCCGAGTGCTCAAACGGGCAGAGTCTCGTGCGCACGCATGCCGTTCCGGCAGCTGGCAGGGGCTGGCAGTTGGCATTCCGACCGCCAGACCCCCAATAGACGAAGCCAGTTCCACTGTGATTGTGAATTATAAATACAACAGCCATATTTAACTACACATTTTTTTTTTATTTTGTTCCACATTACTTCTAAATATTTGGAGGAAGGTCTACACATATATATATGACTGTCTGATAGAGATCCACCTTTTTCCACTAACTTTTATTTGAGAAGGCAGGAGAAATCAATCGATGGTCGTGACCATCAAATGATTTTGCCTGCAGCTGAGGCATGCGAGGGGATGCGTTTTCGTTAAATCAGGGAGAATCGGCAGGGAGAAAATCTGTAGGGGAATCGGCAGTTGGCGGGGAGACAGCGTCCCAGGCTTTCGATAAGTTGCGATCTTCGAAAATTACTGAGCCAACCTGAATTGGCCCGCAAATGTGCTTTGTAAACCAACCTGAATCACCCCTTCAGTACCAATCCCTTTCAGTACCAATCCCAAGTAATCTGCTGTCACACTAAGCAATATCCTGGGTTGCTGCGCGTTCATATTCAATAACCTGGTATTAATGCTTCTAGTGTGAAATAAGAACATTATACATTAGATATGAGCGGGTTAGATTTTACTTGTATTTACTGGCATCTCAAAGTGGGGATCTTATTGGTTATCCAAAACACATGACAGCCGATACCCAATTGGAAAAATCCAAAATTACGATCATTTGGAGACAGGAACCGAGTAATTTCGAGTAAAACCGAAGCTGCTCATCTCTAGTATAAATGAGTTACTCAAACACATTTGTACATAGAAAGAATACACTGATTTCCTTTAAATGCTATTTATAGGTGTGTGTTTGTGCGTTCTGAGACCGCAACCCAGTAAACGATCTTCTGTTGTTACTATACATGAGTGGTATAAAACATTCAGATGTAAAAGAACAAAATAAAACAATTTGCAAAGAAGGAAACTTTACCCTACTCCTGCCTGATTGCTAGCCCTGCAGCTGCCAACAGCATAAAGCAATGTACTACCAGGTGTCAGCACCGAGGCATAGTCAATATATCTTTCAAATGGGAAAAATATAAAGCTAAAATCATAAAACAGCTTGGAGCAAAATAGCTACAAACTTTAAGAAGAATGTGTTACAGTTGAAAATGGCTGCAACTATATCACACAAAACAAATTCAAAAATATATATAATTTCTAAGTAACCTATAAATACTTATGGGGTATTCATGTTGGGCGCCATTTCCGACAGGGGAAATAGTGCCCGCCGCCTATTCAATGCTGCGGTTTCCAACAACGATGAAGGCAGATTTTGACTAAACAGATCCGACAAGTCGAATCTGTTCCGTCGGAAACGTCTGTGGACTATCGAATTCAATCGACAATCAGCTGTTTTCATCGACATGCCCCCTTTTCGACACTCAGCAGGCGGAACATTATATTCCGACAGACGGAATCGAAGATGGAATACCCCCAATAATCCTCACAATACAATATGATCATTAATGATGACTTTTTGGTTAGTCAATGGGACTGTACATACGATGCCATGAAGTTTGCCTATTATTAATCAGATTGATTTGGTGTATGAAATCCCATGTTTGTCCACATTATGAATACCAATATTTAAAGATTCTATGTCAGCATCTTAAAGGTCAACATTTTAAGCCACACCCATTTATTTAAAAAAGATATATAACTAGTATGTGATTGGTTGATATGTGCGACTTCTTCGAAGTTCTAGTCATTTTTAATTTAAGTCTTCCTAAAGGCCCATACACTATAGCAATTTGGGCCGAGTTCACCTGTTACCAGCGAATCGGGCCAAGAAATCTGCCCAAAAGCGGATGCCTTTGATGTCCCCTTGTTTCCGATGCAGGGGTTGCATCACATGTTAAGGAAAGGACTGTATAGTACCCCATGGATCATTTATATATATACATCTTTGTAAATAATATCTGTATTGATGCTGAGTTCTAAAGTGTCATTGCTTTAGGATTAGGAACACCTTTATATCACAGCGTACAAGGATATCAGTAGTCATGGCAAAGCCTTGTTAGTGGCCTTGAGCCTAAATATAGAATTTGACGGCAGATAAGAACCACTTGGCCCATCTAGTCTGCCTCTATCAAGAATCATATGATGACAGAATAGTGAGTACTGTATAAATAACCTAAACGAGAAATAAATATGTACGATATATATTTGCTTAAAACTTCCTATTTCATATTATTGTGATACATGTAAATCTACAGTATAATGAAATGCAAAGTGTCAATATAAATTGTTGTAGCAATAAAATGAATACTTCCACTTTGAATCACCCAAAAGATGAAGGTGTACTCCAGACCACTTATAGATAATTTTTACAGTAATTTCAGTCAATACACTCATCATTCTAGATGTTTTCCTTATGTTATCCACATCAGTGGTATTCTCAAGCGGGGACACCATATAAAAGGAAATATAAAAAACACATACAATCGTGTAGTACTATTAATAAAATTTTAATCTAAATATACATACAGTAGTAATGTTCCTACAAAAAAGCAATTAAAATAAGGCTTATCTGGTGTGTGTGTGTGTTTCCATGGCACCAATGAAGATTCAGTCAATCCTTTTCGCGTTTCATCCCATGCTCTGCTAGGACTTTGTGAGGAGTAATTATTATTTGACCCCTCATGGCTTATTTATACCCATTACAGTCATATGTAATTGGCTAACAGGCCTGATTTCCAGACCGCGGCTGTGACATCGTTTCTGGTATGGGACAGTTATTGTAAAGGTTAATTTTAGTAATATAGAAATAATACCATGCTTATAGTGGAAACAGCGATAGTAGCTTGTACCATTATCCCCAAGCTTGTTTAGTGCCATTGGGTGGCTCTTTTTTCGCAGCATCTCTATTCCCGGGATGTGGGCACAAAGGTAAGTATAGTCACAGTGCGCTTCCGGCATCCCGCGCTCACAGCCATTGCAAGATATAGCGGGATGATGCTACATCTGATATTTTGGTTCTGGTTTCCGTTCCCTTCTCTTTAACGATGCTACATAAGAGTACCTCGGCCCCGTTACGATGTCAACATGGTTTTTAATGATGTATATACATAAATAGTCTAAAAAATGTACATATAAATATAAAATTACGGGGTCTCTAATATTCTGAAAAAATATAAAGCAACTATCTATCAAAAGTCACAAGAAAACAAATAACATTAGCATTGTAGTAGAAGACATTGGATGTCAAGGTCTCCTAATCAATATCATTGGATCAACGAACAAGTAAAGGCAAATAATTGGGCAGATCTCACCATATGGTAAGTGGCGCGATTTAATCAATCAACATCGCCAATCAACAAAAAGAAAGTCCAATCAGGTGATTTCGTTGTGTAACTCGGTGGGAGATGTCTTGTTTTTCCTTGAGTTCCGTGCTTCCTGCCATGGATGTAGTGCTTTAGGACGTTCCGGTGTATCGAACGATGGTATCGGTGGGTTCCACTGGGGGAGCGTAGGTTTTTCGCCCCAGGTGAGAGCGACACTGGAGAATTGGGTGAATGGGAAGCTTTACTGGAGTTGTCGAGCTCTTCAGTTAATTTAAGAGAAGTAGGCTGTTAAAAAGGGCGTAGATCAGATTGGACAATTGAAATGGCCGTGGTGGTAGCTCCGCTCTTCTGTGTTGATTTACATTATTTTGCCCATGTTCACTGACTTGGCTGAATAAAGGCATTATAGACCTGACATCACTGATATGGGTATATTTATTGCATTATTGATTAGTCACGGCAGCATGGACAGCCCATGGCTCAGGGTCAGCCAGTCATGAGGACATGTGGTACAGTCAAGTTGGGTCAGCGCATTCCAGATTAAAGTACAGATGGTATTTGACATAACCAGTAAAACAAGGATATATATTACTGTCCCCAGATGGAAGTCAAATCACAGTGAATTTACCAAAATGGCCACAAGGGGGGGGGGGGGTGTCTTAGTGAGAAGGGAAGCTGTCACTTAAGTAAATTACAGTGAATCCCAGCGATTTCCAAGGGGCAGCTTTAATATGGGATATATCTCCCCTAGCCCTAGGAGATGTTCTGTGTAACAACAGAGGGAGGAATGAGGGTGAATAAGATATAGGCAGTGCAAGGTCTCCTGTATTTAGGAGCACACTATGTGTGGTATCTGGTGCCCCAACCAAGATGGCCACCGCTCTGTACAGGTTGAGTGCTGGGCCAGGAGACGAAAGAAGCTTTAGGTAAGAGCCCTTACAACAATATGCCTGGCCTGGGGGGGGGGCATCTGGGAGAGTACAGGGAGGGCTGGGTGGTCTGGAGGCTGTGTTGAGCGGTTCCGGCTATCGCTTCCGGCTCCGGAGCTTGGGTCCCGATGGTTGTCTGAAAAATAGGTCCCGCCTCCACTATCGCGAGTAGGACGCAGTCCACAAATGCCTATTAAAAGGCCTTCTGGCTCTAACACCGCCCGCGGATGTCTTCCAGTGGGAAGGGCTGGGTCAAGGGGAGCCCTGAATAGTGGCTGGGTGCTTCACTGGTCACTGCAAGGGACTATACTGGAGGACCTCCCGACACAGTCTAAAATCAAGGTCCCGACTCCAGAATCGTGGTTAGGCCGCAATCTGCAGAGACCCACAGGAGGGTCTCCTAACTCCACTGCCTCCCGCGACTCATCTCTTGGGGTGTGCACAGGCTCAGGGGGTTTAACTGGGTATCGGGGAGATGGGTTAGGGTGTCTGGAGTGGCCCTTTAGAATACAGTATGCTTGTGTGGTAGCACAGAGAAGGTGCTGCTGACCGAGATGGCTGCCAGGCCATGCCCCCGGGGTCTCTAATATTCCAGGAAAACCAGTAATAATAATATAACAGGAGTGGGTGATACAATGAATAAATACATACATATAACAAGAATACAATTATTTCAGAAAAATTGTGCAATTTCATAATATCATTTAAGACCATTAGGGGTCAGTGTATTTTGAGTGTAGATCCAATACATCTCCCTTTGTGATCAATTATTTTCCCTCCTTTGTGTCCCAGAGTGAAATTTTCCAATACTTTGAAAGTAAGTCCATCCACTTTGGAATCATGGTGGATTTGAAAGTGTCTTGGTATGGTGTGGCTTTCAACTTCGTTTTCTATGCTCCTCACTTCCTCACTTTCAGTTAGGTCTTTGTTTTACCCACACAGACACTCTAATATGTAGCTCACACAACACGTGTTACAAGCGATTCATGTTTTACAATATGGGTGTTGGAGTCATTAAAATTGTTAAAACTACTATTAAAGTCTGCATACTGGAATATGTTACATCTATTATATTTATAAAAGCCCTTAAGTGCGGTTCCCCATGGTTCTGTCAGCGGTTGTGTTTTGGATGGTTTCGTCTGAGTGTCAGAAACTAGAGGATTGAGGGTTAAATTGTGCAGGTTTTAACACACCTTTGTACATAAATAAAGCTTGAAAGAAATTGTAGAATGCAAAACAAAGTTCAGGAGAATCAAGAAATAAAGTTTTTGAGAAATGTTAGAAGATAATGCAGATCCGGATACTGGGCTGGAGGAATTGGACTGACAAAGACTAGATGGAGGAACTGAAAATAGAGGAGGTTTAGGGCAACTGCTCACTGGCTGAAGATTAAATGGAGTACATCTGGACTGGGAGCGAGAGGGAGACAGAAGTCAGATTGAAGTTGTGACAGGATCTCTAAAGCAACAACAGAAGCAGAGTGATAGCAATGATCAGAGTAAGCCAGGAGTTCCAAGAAGTGACTAGTACTAAGGAACTTTTTGCACTGACAGCACATAGCTCAGACAGAGCCTCTATATACCTCAGGAGTGGCCGCAATTGGCTGACAGTGGAAAAGAACATAAAGACTGACCAATACCACGATTGCCCAAAACCAAGATGGTGACACTGGCTTCCCAGCACCAACCAAAGAATCAGGCCTTACTGGTACTCTCAGAACCTGCCTGCATGCTTACAATGAACCCAGGGCCGGTGCAAGGCACCGGAGCGCCCCAGGCGAGTCGGGGCGGGGGCGCCCCGGTGCCGGGGGGGTGGTACCTGTGTAAAAAACTTGCGTCCCCGGCGTCCCTGCTGAGTGCCGGGGAACCTGCGGCGCTGTTATTGTGTATAAGCTGGCCACGGCCGGCGGGGTCCCTACAGTGAATAGAAAATAACTAGCGCTTCCCGCGCCGCCGCGCGCATAGCGCTAGTTATTTTCTATTCACTGTAGGGACCCCGCCGGCCGCGGCCAGCTTATACACAATAACAGCGCCGCAGGTTCCCCTGGCGGCACGGACACCCCTGCACGCACCAGCACTGCAGGGACGCCGGGGACGCAAGTTTTTTACACAGGTACCACAGTTCGCTAACCCTCCATGCTGGGGGTGAGGGGCGAACTGCCGCCATCCAGGTGCCCTGACTGAACCTCTGCCCTACCTCTGAGAGAGCATTACAAACAGCCAGAATTGAGCAGCGCTGTCGCACACGGATGGGTATCGTGCCCACCACGCGCTGCGGCATGTGCCCATAACAGGTTCCTTCTTAATGGTCGTCTTCATTGGAAGCATACTAAGAGTGAATATATCATTTAGGTTTCTTGCCTTTTTGAATACGATGCTCAGATTAGGAGGAAGAACCTTTGGTAATATTGGGTCCGTTTTTAATTTTCCCTAATGTTTGTTGAAAATCTTGCGTATTCTCTTGTCCATATTGATAAAGGTAGTGATGAAATTTACCTGACTAATTTCCTATTCTTTCGTTTTCTATACCAATAGATCTTTTCTATCTGTTCTTGCAGTTTTATCCATTGCATATGAATTGGTGTTCGGAACCATCAAATGATTTTTCTTTTGTGTGCGGCCGCATATGAGGGGATGTGTATGCATAAGCATCCGCTCTAATGCTAGTGAGGGGATTCAGGTGGCGGGCATTTGGCAGGTGGGGTTCAACTGCTCGCTAGGCAGCAAATATAAGCAGCCTAGCGAGCAGATCTGAATCAGGCCCAAAGTTGGATTAAGCAACATGGTGTGCCATAACTCAGTTACGTGTTCTCCAAATTTATACTGAAACTTCTTTTTTTGAGGATTATTCCAGACCAGCTTTGCGGTAGTGCTTTGCCCATATATTACTGATTTTTTAAACACAGTTAATTCATTGTACATTATACAAGCACCAGATGTGAATTAAAATAATTTTGTCATCATATGCAACTAACATTTCACTCTCTTGTTTGGGGAAAAGCTACTTGAGCGCAGAAATAGCATTCCAGAGGATTAACACTAAGGAGCCAAACATTAAGAACTAAGAACACTGCCACTGGACATGGGAGGTTTTCAGAGGTTTATGATGTGTATGATGGTAATAATGTATGCTGTATAAATAACAGTAATCAGTCATTAGGGCTGCTATGCAATTAAAAATAGCACATTTGGAACTGTCCCGATTTTTGCACGAAAATGTCTTCTTTTTTGGGATTGTCCTGCTGACCCAACTGTGGACAAGCATTGTCCCATGGTGGGGTGGGGGTGGGGGGCAGTTGGGAGACCCCTGCTACTCCCTTCTCTGCTTAGTATCTATTCCCCTGTACTGATGGCAAATAGGGGCGTCACTCAAGAGTGCAGCATTGGTACAAAGCCGCTCCCCCTTTTGGCAAGCCACACGCAGGATTTCATCATTCCACCAGCATTTTTCAACCACTGTGCTGAGGCACACTAGTGTGCCATGAGCAGTTCTGAAGTCTGCCACCAGAGCACTCCACATTGAAACCAAATGGCAATGGCATAAGGTCTCTCCTGTGTTCTGCAAGCAGATAAGCCTTGCACAGACTCTGTATTGTACTTTACGGTGCTCATCTAGGGGCCAATGCGTTATATTTTTGTGTTCTATGAGGACGGTGTGAATGGTTTGTTTTTCCCTATGGAGATAGTTTTTCTCTGTGGGGGGCTGATATATATCTTGGCAATTTTAAAATTGGTTCAAGAGTTTAAAAAGGTTAAAAATCACTGTTCTAGAAGTTGGGCGGTATGCATTTGAGTATAAAATAAAAATAAGTCTTACTGCCATCAACTAGATTGCAAAGCTATAAATATTACCATACTGTACATGAAAAGGTATTAGACGCATGTCCAATGGTAATGTTGGCAGGTATAGATAGGAGCTGGCCACTGTAGGGCAAATTCAATAAGTGGCCTCAACTTTTCTCACAGCGCATGGCAACAGTAAGCTGGACAGACAAAATAAATAATGGGGAATGGTTTATATATGTATAGAAATATAAGATCAATCATTATGAACTATAATAATAACATCACCTACCAATCGTGTCTGAGAATGAGACTATCCTAGTGACCATTCATACTGATCATGTTTATGCATATTGTAGGTGCTGCTGACCCCTTCTGGCGCCATCTAAATATATGATAAAAATAATAAAAGGGAGGCTGCATCTTTATAATCACCCAGAGACATAAATATAAAGCATTTACTTGACAAACTCGCAGGATTTATATACTTGGGTATCTTAAATCAAATTATATATACATTGATAATTACATTTTTCCTTCTGAAATAACATATGTTGCATCAACTCCTGAGGACTTGTCTAATATTCTGCTCCATTTCTACCAAAAGTTCTCTCTACCTCACAATTCTACCCTGATGACAACACTCTCTCCTCATTGCTGCCATGTCTACCTGATGACATGACTCTCTCCCCCATTCTGCCCTGTCTACCTGATGACATTACTCTTTTTCCCACTCTGCCCTATCTACCTGATGACATCACTCCTTACTCCATTTTGCCCCATTTACCTGATGACATCACTCTCTCTCTCCCATTCTGCCTGTCTATTTCATGACATCACTCTCTCCCCATTCTGCCCTGTCTCCCTGATGATATCAATCAGCCATTCTATCAAACGTTTTTATTCCTTCTCCGAGTCCCTTGTGAGTCTTCTCTCCATTTTTCACACCCTGATCTGCGTCCCTAATGACCAATCCTTAGTTCCTTTAACTTTATCACTGTGATCACTGCTTTTGTCCCTTTCACCTATATCTTCTCCGTGTCTCCTCTTACTGTACCCTTTTCCTGACTCCACCTGTACCTCTCCCCTAGGGGAACTCTCCTTCTGATGACTTCTCTCTGTGGCCCAAATTGCCTTCACTTTCAGATGCCCCCTTTGTTTGTGAGTGGACACAATAGGAGAGTCACGGCCCGGGAAGACATCATTATGGAGAATAGCAGGTGAAGCAACAAAGGTGGGTGGAGCATAGAAGCCAAAAATGGGGTATAGAAATCAGAATAGAGAATGGGATGCTGGAAGGAGCAGAGAAGGCAAGCAGCAATGGCCAGAGGGGTGACAACCACTACAGGCTGTAGACATGGATTTGGCTGGAAGACAGTGGCAGAGTATCCAATTTGGTTGCACCCATTGTGTTATAGCAGCTGAGGAATATCTACTGGCAGACACCAACCTGACCCGTTTCCTAGCACGCCCCTGGACATAGCATCATATGTCTTTATAGAGGATGCTTGATTGGGTATTGGCCTTATAGCTCTGAAGTCATGGGTTTATTTCCAAAAACAGTACTAGCTACATTAGAGTTTGTATGTTCTCCCTATATTTTTAAAGGGTTTCCTCAGATGCTCTGGTTTCTTCACAAAAACATACTGGTAGTGTTCCTGGCTTTTGAAATAACTAAACCTTAGTGTGGGATAGTGTATAGTAGGACATTTGAAAAAATATACTCCAAAGTAGCAGGGACTGATGATTATACTTATATATTGTCAGTACAATGTTGCATTAAATTACTGTCACCTTATTATAATAATAATAACAACAATAACAAAAATAATGACATGTTAGAAGGTGTCCTACATTTATATAAAGTGCATTGGAACTGTATAAGGATCATGTGTCATGGTCATATCACATTCAGTAGGTGTTTTCTACCTCCACAGTGTTGTAAACAGATTCACAGAGATTCATTCTGCTAGACATCAGAATAGTCTGTCACTGCAGGAAGCACTGTATTGACATGTTGGCACCATGTACACAGAACCTTGATCAAAAAGAATACAACTCAGTAGTTTTAGAATGGTGGCACCTGTTTTCAGCTAATGATCCCTCGAATAGCACCAATATGGAAATGACAGAATTAAATATTTAAGCTAAACAACAACAATCATAGTTACTATTCCAAAACTAGGTAACAGAATGAGGCTTTTAGTGGTCCATCCCTGTTTCTATAGCTTTCTGCTTCAAAGAACAGTAACTATTATAAATATATATATTTCATAAACTAGGGTTCAGTGATCCTCAAAACCTATCATTAGGTGATACTTAATGTAATTGTCAACTGATATTTTCCTATCAAGTCACAAATATGGGGATTTTATAGAATAAGAAGGTATAAGCGAATCTCTACAAACCCAATGACATTGTAAATAATTGAGCATCATACCGAGAAATAAAAGAACTCTTAAGTCATTAACCCTTTGCATGGCTATGCCACACTGGCAGATTGAACAGCGTATTATAGTGTCATAGATGTTCTCTCCGCTGTTGAACACGGTAGGGTTAAATACATGTCCAAATGTTTTGTATCCAGCAGCAAAGCTTCAAATGTACATCAGCTCTCAGCAGGTTACGACAAAAAACAATTTCAAACAATTTTCTGTACCCTAATATGACTCAGTCAGTCAATTACCTTTTCTCCCTCCTCCTGTACTGAAGAGAAATATGTGAAACTGAGCATTCTGTGTCAGGAACAAATCAATAGGAAGTAGAAAAAAAAACCAGCAAACGCATTTTTACTTGTAACATCAATGGGACCGGGTCAATAGCAGTACCAGGTTTATAGAGCAATAAATCATAAATCCAAACCATGCTGGGTCAGAGCCTTATACAGTAATTTATTTATATAGTCCATTGCTTAGATGGAGCATAACCAGCACAGAACTAGAAATAAAATAGTATTTAGCAACAGTTGGTACATAATATTTTAAACCAGGGTAGATTGGGCCATCGGGAGAACGGGGCAGTGCCTAATGGACCAGGCCTCAAGCTTCCTCAGTGTTTACCATAGCATCTGACCACCCGTCTGTGCAACAGAGGCATGTATGGATCTGGGCAGCCCTGTCATTGGTCTTTCCATCCCAGCACT
Organism: Crinia signifera; assembly: GCF_055691185.1. NCBI lineage: Eukaryota > Metazoa > Chordata > Amphibia > Anura > Myobatrachidae > Crinia > Crinia signifera. Next base: position 385,420,117 of record NC_139217.1, read on the forward strand.
GGCGGCCAGTGCATTAAAACAAATGTATAGTGCAGGTCAGTGTGCAAGACTGCCCTTATTGCCCCTGCCTTAATCCGGTCCTGCTCACTTGTGTGCTGGAAGGTGAGAAGAAGCACTGCAAGTAAGACAAGGCAAGAGCGGAAGGGTACTCTGGGCATACCTCCTGTTTTGTTCCCAATTGTAAAGAACAATGGAATATACTGGCACTAAAGAAATAACTTAATCAAATAAAAGAAGACATGCAAGATAATGAACTGAAATCTGTCAAATAAAATGCCTGTAACCCTATTACAGGCCCCCAGTCATGTCCACTCTATCGGAATCCGAAAATGAAAATGTGGTAACCATATCATGATCAGCTCATACAAGAAATTAACTTGGACTTCTTAAGCTATGAACACTCTGATATTTCAATGCATTTTTATCATTTGTATAAAAGAAGATAAAAAAACATAAACCACACTGTATATATGAAAACAATATAGACCTATCTTTTGTCTGCACCCGCAACAAAAAAAAGTCATTATACAGTCTGCAGAATGGGTATAAGAATATACAAAGCATGGGATGCATATGGATTACCGGAGGTCAGGATGCCGGCGTTCAGAATACCAAAGCCGGCATCTTGTAGGAGGAAATCCCGGTACTTATGTACTAACTGGGCTGCCGATTTTGAAATCGGGTCCATCGCATCGCATCCGACCATATCGCATGCGATGCGATGGACCCGATTTTTCCATAGGATTCAATGTTAAAATGGACTGAGTCCATTTTAACATGGAATTCAATGGGAAAAGGGGTCCTTTTCATACCCCTACTATCCAAGTGGGCATGGAGTTGGATATAAACCTGTGGCGAGCTTAGCGAGCCACCGAGCCCGAAGCGTGGCGAGCGGACACAGAATACCGTCCCCTCGTGGGCATCGCATCTGATTGTATGCCTTAAGTTAAGGCATACAATCAAAAAATCGGCAGAATACCGTCCCCTCGCATTGCATCGCATCTGATTGTATGCCTTAAGTTAAGGCATACAATCAAAAAATCGGCAGCCCAGATAATACATAAGTACCGAAATCCCAACATGGATCGGGTAAGTATATTCATAGCCAATGAAAGCACTATAAAACAGATACATATACTGTATTATTAATATTTTAATAAAAATAATAACTATATGGACAATATATTTAATGTGTCCTTCTCACTGTTTTGTCTTCCAGCATTTAGCTTTTTTTTATTTACATGCAGGAAAACAAGATTACTTTTTTTTTTTGTACTGGGAGAAAACATATCTTAATCTCTTATCTAAGCTTCAAAACTAATCTTAGAGATCATCATGGCTCTTAATGCTAGTTTCTATCCCATAATATGAAATTCTACATTACCTACATGAGCTTTAGGAAGTGCAGTACCAGATATTTACTATACAGAGACTTATTAGATGGTGTTCGAACATAGTTTTCCGTCAAAAACAATTATTTAATTTTATATTTTGTTTAATGTGCACGTGTGGGTTTATTGCATGGAACTGTCACTTTTGTGTTTCTGTTGTTGTGTTTTATGGCGTTTATCTTGCATCTGCACTCTCCTTAATGTACTCCACTTGAAAGGAGGACCCTTTAAGCAAATACACATACATTGAACCTTAATTGACCACAAAAGGATTTATCTGGCTAATAAAGGGGGACATTTGTCAATCTTGGAAAGAGAAACTGGATAAAGTACCAACCAAACAGCTTCTGTCATCGTATTAGCCGTATTAGAAAAATACAGAAGAAGTTGATTTTTTGCTACGAGCAACTTCTTCAGGGCCAGCAACCCACAGAGCACTGAATGCCCCTACAAGGATGAAAACAGGAGGCGTGGCTCCTGATCATGGCCTTATTTCGAAGACACAACCCTTTTTACAGAGGTCGCTCCACCTTTTCAGGGGTGACTTCATCCTTTAGAACGTTGGGTGGTATAAATCCCTACTGTACATAGCAGATCAGAATCACCAAAATCAACCTGTGCTACTCACCTCCAAAATAGGTTTACACTGGCATGTATTATATATGATTGGTTTTGTAAAATAACATACACACACATATATATATATATATATATATATATATATATATACACATACACACACACACACACACACACAGTATAATTAAATATATATACACTAAAAATATAACTAACATTTCATTCCAATTACAATATATGTCCCAGTACCAGAGCACTATACAAGAACCATTATGTCTTTGCATATAATGTCCCCAGGAACATAGTAGAGTCCTGGCATAATTATGAGCATGAACTACTTTCACTAATCACTGCCATTTATTGCAATGCAAATGTCTCAAAATTATACGAGATGGATTTTTGCAGTTATTACTAAATGTCAGAAGAAAATCAATTACATGTGTAAAGGTGACAGAACTAAATTAGTTGTGCTGTGGTGTGTATTTATAGCTGTATTTTCCAAAAAGTCATGTTTTTTTCCTTATTATCCTATAGGAGAACTTCAGGTTTTATTCTGAACCCAAAAGAATATCTCACTTTGAGGTTATTTATACTCCTGTAAGAAGACAATTCATGAAAGCCAAGTGTTGCTTTGAAAACTCAACATAAAGGTTAGTTAACATTTGAATTTTCAATTCATGTCCATTACACGTTAAGTTACACGCCATTATGTCCATTATGTATTATGCCAAACACCATAATGCCTATTAAAAATGATGCTACATAAGTGCTGCTTATCTACATGCTCATTGCCAAGGGTTCCATGCTCATTGCCAGAGGTTCCATGCTCGTTGCCATGTGGGATTACATGCTCATTGCCAAGGGGGAATACATGGGGGACAGCCGCCGCCAGGCAGAAGTGATAGCCACTGACAGTGGCAGAGCCTGTCTGTATTCAGGTCCCGGCTATTTGAAATAATACCCCTTTCACACCAGAAAATGCATTCCCAGGTTGGCCCCTTTTACACCAGCCTAGTCCCTGCATTTTCTGGTGTGAGGGGGAGAGAACCCCCCCCCCCCCCGTTAACCAGTTATCTTATTTAACCGGTTATTTCTTCGGAACCAACTAACCCATTTACATGAGACAAGTATCATATTGAAGAACTTTTGAGTGGGCTTTGAATGATTTTGGTCCAGTGAAACTGGAACATTTGGTTCCAGAGTAATCTGCCCTCAAAGAACATGAACAGCCATGAAATTACATTTCAAAAATAAAAAGATCGGCTTACCCGCAATATCTCTGGAACCGATTGACCGATATGACCAGCCTGGTATCATATTGAAGGCCCAGCGATTTGGAATTGAATGAGATCACCACTGGCAGCCGTCGGAATCGGGCGGGGGTTGGAATTAACGGGTCCCATATTATCCTATGGGGGAAAACATTACAGCTTTGCCAGGCGATTTCTCTGGTATCCAAGGGGCTAGGGACACGGGGCTGGGCTCGTTGGAAAACACTATAGGGCAGTGGTTCCCAAACTGTGTGCCGTGGCTCCCTGGGGTGCCTCGGGACACATGCAGGGGTGCCGCGGCTTGGTGGTCCAGGACCAACTCAAATTATTAATGGTTAATTATTTATGAGCAAAACCAGTGCTGGTGGCTGCCAATCAAAGAATGTGTACAAACAGAAGCAAATCCTGCCACTAAGAATCGCATATAAACCCAATCAAATTAATTTTTTTTGGACCTAGGGGTGCCGTGAAAAAAAATCTGATTCTTTAGGGTGCTGTGAATCAAAAAAGATTGGGAACCCCTGCTATAGGGGGTATCCTATTACCCCTGTTAAACATCGGCTAAGGAAAATGTATTTTGATTTTTGTTTCCCACTGTATTGCCTATTGGATCACCAGATAAAAAGTCCCACTTCGCATGAAAACACACAGTTCAGTGAAACCTGTGTGTTTTCTCCTGGCCCTGCTTTTGGGGTATTATTCTTTGCCTTCTGATAAGCTGCAGCTCCTGCCGGCTTATCGGGGCTAATTAGATAGCCCCGTGCAATCCTATTACCCGTGATCACATGTCACAGATTATTGTATAACAGGAAGTGAAAAGCAAAATTCAACAAATAATTAGGGATATGGATCATTAGGTCTACAGCAGTTAGGTCGACAAGCATTGGGTCGACACCATTAGGTCGACATGCAGAAAGGTTGACATGGGTCTAGGTCAACGTGACATTAGGTACACACAAGCATTAGGTTGACATGGGCAAGGTCGACAGTCAAAAGGTTGACGGGGTTTTTCACTGTTTTTTTACTCGAATGTCGACACAGTCAACATAGACACTTAAACTTAGCACTACGTCACCTCACATGGATCACCATGCTTCGGGCATGGTGACTCGTTACACTCGGCACACTATTTTATTCAACCACCACGCCCTATTGTATGGTAGGGTGTGAAATACCGCTGCCGGCACATGTCGGCTCAAACCCCATTTCGACCTTGCCCATGTCAACCTGATGCTTGTGTTGGCCTAATGACATCTCCACCTACACCCATGTCGACCTAGACCCATGTCGACCTTTCGGCATGTTGACCTAATGGTGTCGACCCAATGCTTGTTGACCTAATGACCGTATCCCATTATTAGAATCTCATCTTACACCCAGCATGATAATAGTCAATGTCCCAAATGAGCTTAACTAAAGTAACATGACTTCAATAACTGTAAAGCAGCATGTTTACATTAATCTGCCAAAGAATTATGTTTAATAAGACTTTTTATATTTAAATGTAATGTTTTTTTTTGTACTGAAAATGAAATATTGTGTTGCTTGTTAAACATGGTATTACTTAGTTAAGTACAAATTTACATTTCAAATTTGATATTGAATTGCATCCTTAATTACAACACCCTTAGTTCTTGAAATAAATGACGTTTTAATGTTCCTGTCTTTCATATCACTTCAATTTTAATGTAAAACAGATGCCGAGCATTGTTGTCTCTGCAGCAACTCCCTATCTTGCAAAGATCCATATGTTCAGTTTTACCATAGAAAATATATTTCGTTTTGGACATGTCAAACGGAGACAGAAAGTGCTAAATCTGAATCACTGACTACCATTACAAAGATAGCTTAGCATTCCTAAAGGCAACCTACAGTATAGCCATAAATCCATTGTTCCCAAATGATATTACACTCAAAACTAAAATGTTGTTTTGTAATCAGAAGAAGAATTTAAATACAGTATTACATAGATGGAGTCTGGTGCTTAGGCGATATATACCGTATGTCGGGTCTCCCTTTGTCGTGCCTACATGTCCAATATCCCATGGTAGCCAGGGGTGCAGAAAGAAATATAGGTGAATACTGATGGTCAGAGCTTGGGCTTGTTGGTGGGCCCGGGTCAGATGACGAGGGCTACACATGCCTCCCTTTGCAGCTCATAGTATATATTTTTCAGAAGGCGGAATATCCATGCCTCCCAGATTTGCCCATTCCCCCAGTACTCAGGCCCTGCTTGAATCTCAGTGACCCTACTGGCACTGCAATGTCTGCTTTGCATGGCAATCACAGGCAACACAAACCTGGTGAGCAGCAGTGGGCATGAGCAAGATGTTTGTCGACCAGCTGCACAGACTGAACACTGGACCCCAGGAATCTTATGGTTCAATTGGGTCTATTTACTAAGATCCAGAAACCATCTCCTAAATGTAATTTTTTTTGCAATCACAGCAATTAATATGGTAGTTAGGAGCTGGTTGGCAGATACTTTAATACTTTAGTTCTTTATACTCTATGCATGGCTAAATAGATCTCTAGGTCTTTTGGCAGTATCGCATCTGCAACTTTATGCAAATGCTGATACAAAACCCAATCCTTGTGTACATCTGTGCATGCACTTTAGCAACACTCCAATACGGTGGAACATCTCCATGCTACTAAATATTTACCTCCCATGCATGCCCAAAAGTAGGATTCTCATCCTCCTAGGCAAGGCAGTAATTTAGCTCCACCTCATCACCCTGACCCCCCCCCCCCCCGCGCCCCCCATTTGCGGCTCTGACATGTCCTACTCCTATCTTACAGAACACGGACAGGTAAGCACAACAGTAACAGCATATCATGAAATTGCAAGACAATTAGACATATTAAGCACGTCCAAAGATGTTAACTTTCAAAGAGTATCTTGTACTTACTGCTTCTGGTGGCTGATTATTTATTGAAGCCTCCAACTCCTAAAGCCTTAGCTTTAAAATATAAATTGCGGCCATCTATTCACCTCAATTAAATATAATTCCAAATATCTTTCTGTAGAAATAAAGATTCCCCTTGTATTTATTTAGGAACAAACAAATAACATTTAGAATAATTTAATTGGAATTGTTTATCAGTGTTTTTATTTAATTATATTGTATATTGAAACTGTAATTTTCACTTGTGTTGATTCCTTTTTTTTACTTTAATATATTGTGTACAAATTGGGTAATGTGATTTTTTCCCTTACTTTTAACAGTAACAAAACAATCCATACTTTGGGCAGATGTATTAAGCCTTAAAAAGAGATAAATGCAAGGGTGATAAAGACAGATAAACTTCCAGCCAATCACATCCTAACTGCCATGTTACAGGCTGTGTTTGAAAAAAGTCAGAAAGGAGCTGATTGGCTGGACATTTATCTCTCTTTATCAACCTTGCATTTATCTCTTGTTAAGGCTTAATACATCTTCTACAATATTTATTATCCAGCTGGGGTATACAGATGTACAGATGGAGCCGGGCTCCCTCTTGCTGGCGAATCGCCAGAACGTCACTGCTGGCGATCCACCAACAGCCCGGCTCTCCATCTGACTGAGACGCGTGTGCGTCAGGGCGACGGAAACCTGTCCGTCTCCGCTTCAGGGAGATGGACAGGGTTAGGGAAGGGGGGGGTGCGAGGAGGCGGTGGGGACCCCGGGTGACCGCCGACAAGACGGCGGGGACCTGGGGGAGGCCGTTGGAAGGGGACGCGCACGCATCTCGTGCGCGCGCGTCCCCTTTCGTAGATACAGATGGCGGTTTGCGGGGGATGGTGGCTGGCGTCGCCATCGCCATCCCCTGCAAAGAAGAGACCCGCTCCATCTGTACAAAATTGTTATGCCTGGAGCAAATTTTACCGTGTAATCTTTAGCTACACTTTTTTATTTGCATCCATCTTTTCCACTGTTCATTCTGAGAGCAAACGTGCCCAACTCTAAATAAGTCCAAAAATATTTGTATTGAATCTGAAGCAGAGCAAGGCAATAAATCAAACATTGTGCAAGGTCAAAAAGTAGAGTAGACTCAAATCTTAAAAATAAAAAAAAAAGTGGCACAATTTAATTTACAAATAAATACTGTTTTAATTATTTTGATAAGTAAATCTCTGATCTGGGAAGATTCTGGAATGCTTCGTGTTGAAATACAGATTACTTTGGCCTAGCCTGTGGATGACATTTCTCAACTATAAGTTTAGCTCAGCTGTGCCTCTTGAGTCCAGCTCATTTTCAATAAGAGTTTGAAAAGCTGCATATAAAGTTGTTTTATCTCTGAAATATCACATTGGCATTTAATGAAAACTTCTTAACTGCCGCAACAATTCCTCGGCTTGATCACAGGATAGGGTAATTTTTTTCCCGCTGCACAGATATGAGTCTGCAGCCTATGGTTCCCCAGTGTATATTAGCTTTCCTAGAAATCAGAGAGCCAGATGATTTCCCTAAATACAAACTAAAATGGTCCTATACTTTGTGCAGCAGCAATAATGAAATAAACATAAAATGATAAATATGTTCTCCTATGAATCTAGTAAAGTAAAATGTTAAGTGGAGGATGTTTCACTTCAGCTACAAATTTCATAACACTTGGAAATAATGCAATGACTGACAAAAGTCACACAAAATAATCGCACCTGCAAGGAACTATGGGGGTTATTTTGGTTCACTCTTTCTGACAAATTCCTTTATAGATGGACAAAACCATGTGCACTGCAGGGGGTGGGGGGGCAGATGTAAAATATGTAGTGAAAATTCGATTTGGATGAGTTATTTTGTTTCTGTGCAGGGAAAATACTGACTGCTTTATTTTTACACTGCAATATAGATCTCACTTGAAGTAAAACCCCACCCAAATCTAATTCTCTCTGCACAAGTTACATCTGCCCCCCTGCAGTGCACATGATTTTGTCCATCTAAAGGCCCATACACACTAGAAGATTTTCATTTGAAAAGACTTTGCCAAAATCTTTGACAGATATACCTTTCACCAAAGTAGTGCGTACACACTGAGCTATTTTCCCCAAAGAGCAAGAGATTTTCAGGAGGCAAAAGACTTTGCTGAAAATCTTTCATATTAAAGGCTATTTACATAATGGGCGGGTTTGAATTCCAATGGTGGGAGCAAGGGCCATCTAATAATTCAGTGCCACTAGGAATTTTGGGGTCTGGGACTGATTTTCAGTCTGCCCCCCCCCCCCCCCCCCCCCGTACCTTTGTCGGCATCTGTGTTGAGGGTGAGGGGAGTGCGGTGGGATGCCGGGGGGGTGCGATGGGACACGGGCACGGGGAGTGCGGTGGAACACGGATGAGTTAGTGGTTCCGCTCCTGAGCTTTACGCTGGCGTCTGACATCAGGCGACGGAGTCTCTGCTGCTGCTGGCTGCAGCGGCTCGGCTCACCGGCACTGCGGGGGTGCTGAGGATAGAGCTGCCTGGACCCTACCCTCTTTCAGAGCGGCGGGGCCCGGGACAGTTGTCCCCATAGCACTCCTGTTCAATGCATATCATTAGTGGGCAGTGGTGCCAGTAATATATACATTGCTGGCCTGTGCCAGCAATGTATATATTAATGGCTAATAAATCAAACATCATTGGTGCCCACTGGCACTGGCTTATGAAACTCATTGGTGCCCAGCGGTGCCAGTAATATATACATTGCTGGCACATGCCAGCAATGTATATATTACTGGCTTAAGGATCTCATTGGTGCCCAGTGGTGCCATTAATATATACATTGCTGGCACATGCCAGCAATGTATATATTACTGGCTTAAGGATCTCATTGGTGCCCAGTGGTGCCATTAATATATACATTGCTGGCACATGCCAGCAATGTATATATTACTGGCTTAAAAATGAAAACATTGGTGGACAGTGGTGCTCCGTGTGGAGCAGGACAGAGTGAGGCGGAGGAAGCAGGGTGTAGGGGGGCGGGGCGTCAGCGTGTCCGTCAGTGTGGCCGGGCGGCAGAGCTCTGGGACCCAGGAGAACAGGAGGACGGCGGGGGAGCGATGCTCTGCAGCATCCAGCCGCAGCAGCAGACTGAGTGGGGCAGCGCGGACCAATCCTGCAGGGTGAGTATTATGACAGGCGAGGAGCGGGGCGGCGGGGGGCAGCGGGGCGGTCCGCCGGGCTGAAAGTGGTTAATCTTTCAGCCCGGCCGGCGTACACACATGGCGATGATGGATGAAAAACCATCCATCATCGCCTCATCTGCTGGTAAAACCAGCAGATGAACCACTTTCCTAGCGATGATGCGGGAGCGCGCATCATCGCTAGTGGGCAATCTCTGGGGCATACACACTGGGCGATTTTCAGCCGAAAATCGCTCAAAACGGCTGTTTTGACCGATTTTCAGCTGAAAATCGTCAAGTGTGTATGGGCCTTAAGAAGGAACTTGTCAGAAAGAGTGAACCAAAATAACCCCCTATGGGCAGTGCGAGTGCGAATGGGAGAAAATTATAATATCTATCAATTACTCGAAGAGCAAACTTGTTGCATAGAAGACAAAATTTGTAAAAAGATCTCAAATAGAAATAGTAAAATAGAGAAATCAAAATCCAAAACATTCCAAAATATTAAATAACCGTATTTAAATTAGCTAAATAAACACAAAAAACTGTGCACTACACGGTAGATAATCAGATCATTGTAGTGTTCAAAGCAAAAAGAAATGAGTGGGATCTAGTAAATTGTACAGTACACACTCATATGTTTATGTGATAGGTGACGAGCTGGAGATGTGGGCAACAAAATATAGAATGAGAGTTATATAATGAAATGAACAGGGTTACCCAACTCTTGCCAAAGTGATGCTGGAATAACATGATGGCAAACGTATTGTATCTCTACAGCAAATGAAGATAGAACTTTAAATTTGTTCAGATTTGTATGAATAATCTTCAAGAAGTTTACAAAGATCCAATATTTGTTTTAACAACACATCAAGTAAAATGAAGTGAACTCCATCAAACAACTGTAATAGCAGTTATCATTCAGAGGGCCAGATGCCCAAAGCTTCAAAAAGTGATTAAATGGACAGTGATAAACAACCAACCAATCAGCTCCTGTCTGACATTCTTCAAACACAGTCTCTGACATGGCAGGTAAGAGCTGATTGGCTGGCTGTTCATCACTCTCCATTTTAACACTTTTGAAGCTTAATGCATCTGACATTTTTCTAGTACAGAAAACTATTGGTCCGTCTAACATACAGCATCTCGGTGCTATGATCCCGTTTCCCTGCAGGATACAGGGGACCACTTGACTTGGTCACAATTAAATATTCTGACACATATATGACAATACTGTCCACATGGTGTTGTCAGGGCCGGATTAAGGGTCTCATGGGCCTGGAGCTGAAAATGCCCAAGGACCTATTATAAGAAGTGGAGGAGATTAGGTAAGTTCCATGTAGGCATGTAGAACCCATACACTATAAGCAAACTATATAGTGCATACACATTAAACAATATTGTTTATGATATGGTTCAGTGGCCACATCCAGGAGCGTGGTTTAAATAGTCAGCATTTGTCTGCATGGACAGATGATAGAGGAGGGGCATTAACAACCAGCGAGAGCGCATATTGTTTATGATAATGTGCCTTAAGGACTGAGGTTGGGAAAAATGTCTGCATTTATAAAAATATAAGGCTGTAAGCACATATCTGCTGCTTCTTGCTGATGCACCTGCTCACATTAATCTGAGCACCCATTCAGAGATGATGAAGAACGATAAGTGAAACGGCTGAGCAGGGGTGCAGCGTTACCATCCTGAGAAACACTTTGTGGAGACTGTTGCTTTTACAGTGGGAGAATACGTGAATTATTAATGTAATGTGTAGTGCATGCCAGTGCCTGGCAGTAATTCCTAATGAGGGAGGTTTTTAAAAGAATGTATTTGAATGATGCTTCCTAAGAAATAAGATATAATTTATAAGGTCTATATCATATTAATGATAGATATGCTATATACCTTATACTGTACATCCTATTTCTTAGGAAGTATCATTTAAATATTTTTTTTTTAAACCGTCCCTCATTAGGAATTACTGCCAGGCACTGGCTTGCACAGCACATGTCTTTAGATCTAGAGACAGATACTGTGAGCTTATGGGGATGTCTAGCACCACACAGGAGTATGTCTTGCCATAAAGTCTCTTACCGTACCTCTTATTATCATCATGCCTCCCAAGCTACCTGCATAACCTATCACACCTAATCTACCACAAGATCATCAAATTCCCCAACTCCATCACCTCACTTACCAATGACTATATTATTCCATACATTAGTGCCCATACTGTTATAGAATTTAATGGTGTATTGTACTCGCTGCGCTGCTCTGTCCCCAGCTAATTAGGGAGCATAGAGAAGGGGATGGCACCAGCTCGCTGTTATGTCTTGTGAGTCATTGGGGTGTATTTAATGCAGTGGACGAGTGGCGACAGCGAGCAGGGCCTCCTGCTCGCTGTCATCACTCACCCTGTCAGTATTCAACTCACCCCCCTCATACGCCAATTCCTCCTCGTTCCGTTTTTTGAGTGAGGGGGAATTGGCATATGCGGCTCCAGAAGCAGCAAGACTCGCGGCTAAATACAGCGGGTTTTCTGCATTAGCCGTTCTGTGACGGCAAGGATTTCCCTAGAATGTTGAATAGGGCGACCAGCTGGCGAGGGGGTTAAACAGCGAGGATCGTTGGTTTTCTGCAATCCTCGCTGTTAAACCCCTTCGCCGGCTGTCCAATTCTCCAATTCTCAGCATGCGGGGGAGGCTTGCTGGGACTCATAGTTCCACGGTATAAGACAATAGTTTTTAATCTATTTTTTTACACAAAGATCAGCTTGATGCCCACCGCCCAGGGGCATCGAGGACAGCACCAGGCTTCAGCCTGGTCAGGTAAGTTCTGGAGGGGGGGGACCCCTTTATTGGGGGGGTCCCCACTCCCCTAGGACCCCTGGCCAGGCTGACTGGTCGGTATGGTTATTGCTTTGGCCGCGGGACCTTATATAATAAGTGTCCCCCGGCTGTGGCATTACCCTGCTACCGGGGTTGTGCCTGGGGCTGGTTCTTAAAATACGGGGGACTCCTACTCATTTTGTCCCCCGTATTTTCGGAACCAGCCCCGGTCCTTGAGCCTGGGGATGGTTTTAAAAAATCAGCGAAGCCATATTTGTCGGGTTTCCTGGTTTTTTAATACCAGCCCTGGCTCTCCGGCCTGGTGCTGGTTACGGCAGTGGGGGGGACCCCACGCCGTTTTTGTTTTTAAATCCCCCCCAATCATATTTTTTATGGGTTAAACGGTTTTTTTTTAACGGCAGTGTGAATGTGCCAAAAACAGCTTTTAAACGGTAATTTACCGTTTAAAAGCAGCAGTGGGAAAGGGTCTTTATGGCTCTTGCCGTTTAAAAACCTGTTTAAAATAAAACGGGTAATGACCCATTTCAGCAGTGGGAAAGCAGCATTAGTAGTGGGTGTCCCTACACTTCTGTTGCCCTGGGCCCCCACCAACCTTAATTCAGCCCTGAATGGCTGCAGCCCCATGTAGGGACAATGCAAGGGCTTTATGATCACAGGATGAGTAGCAGTAAAACATTGTTCCAGTGTTTTGGACACACCCTAATAATAACCTACTGTATGTAACTGATGGGCAAGTTTTTAAAGCCTGGTGAAGTGATAATGTGACTGGTACCTTATCACGGCCATTCAACTCATAACTGTCATTTTTAAACCCCTGCCTGTAACCTGATAGTTAGGAGCTGATTGCCTGGTGATAATGTACCAGCCAGGTTATCACTTCCCCAAGCTTGATAAATCTATCTGCCCCTTAATGACAGCACCAGCCCTGACTATACCCATACCTCCCAACTTTGGAGGAGGTGAAGGCGGGACGACTTGTTTTTTTTGGGGGGGGGGCGTGGCCTAATCTTGGGGTGTGGCCTATACACAGGGCTCCCCCGCGAGGCCACGCCCCCATTTTGACGATATGGGGGCATGACCCAGAGGCTATGTGAGCCTCTAGCCATGCCCCCAGCCCGCCCAGCGTTTATTCCCCGCTGTTTAGCAGCCGACAGGGTGGACTCCCAACAGCCCTCCCTCACCGCGGGAGGGACAGCGGGACAGGCCCTGATAATCGGGACTGTCCCGCTAAAATCGGGACTGTTGGAAGGTATGCTATACCTGTGGCTGGTATGCACTTCATTGCTCTAATTCTTAAGTAAAGTGTGAAACAACTTATATCTTAATTTTCCGTTTAAAAATATAACAGCACTAGGTGTACCAGAAGTCTTCTTACTGCTTATGGCACAGCTTCACATAATTAACTATTGAAAAGTAAGCCGAATAGAAAAACGATATCTAATGCTGGTGTCTTAAATTCAAGTTAATGTGTGTGCGTATTATAATTAGGAGGTTAGGAACTGTGATGGACACAGCAGCATTTTCCATATGCTCTCTCTCACAAAGAGATGGTGCATTTAATTAGACATTAGAAACTAAATCTTCTACAGGCTGTAATTAAATGTACTCGCTGGTGATCACTTTTGGGTCCATGTGCTCAGCAAGATCCTCTCCTGTATAACTGTGAGCAGCTGTGTCTGATTATTACTGGAATAAGTTCAAACAGACATATTGTTGCCAAAGGAAAATATAGACAATTTACAGTACAGTTACTACCAAACTGTTTTATACAGAGTTTGTGTACTAAACACTTTCTGAATCAGCCATAGTGATTACGTAACCTCCATTGCACAAGCAACGTGCTACAGAGGTCAGACGTCATGAGAGAATTTTATGCTACATTGTTTTTTTAATAAGTCCAACTGCGCAGCAGCCGGATTCTCTCTGGAAGGAACATAATAAGGAAACAAGCAGATCACCATTGCATTCTCTGGGAATGAGAATTACTGCAGACAAAGGAAGCCATTAGTCAGCTGAGCAGTGCCAGCAATAAAAGTCAAATCATTATCTAGAATTTTTACTTGTATTTGTCATATCACTCTACTAATGGCGTTCCTGGTGCGTTTCCTAAAGGCTTGTGCGCAGCCTCACGGTACAAGCTGCATATTAAGCAGAGGCAATAGCATGGGAGCAACACTGTGTCGAAAAATTAATTCTAGAAATTGTTTACTCCAGAAGATAAAACGTTAACCGCTTCAGTGGTGGGTTTTTCTGGAGCATGGCACACCTTCCAGGGCAGTTGTGTGCCCCAGAAATACTCACTACTGAAGGGGCTGATGCTGGTCCCCTGCTGCTGCTAATCCTCCTTCATTCCTGGGGAGCGTTCGGGTGCATTGGGGAACTCAGGCACATTAGGACAATCGGGCTCTCTGGTATTTGGGTGTTTGGGCGTGGCCAGGCCCCTATTTTTACTCCTGATATAAGAGCAATTTAAAAAAAATTCATTATGAGACAGAGCAGTTTTGCTGCCATGCAACACTAGTCATGTGACTGTTACAAACTCCAGGCAACATTGCAAGCACCACATGCAGGGCCTGATTAAACACTCCAGCTACTCAGAGCCAGATTAAGGTCTAAATGGGCCTGGAGCTGAAAATTATCAAGGGCCTATTATGCGCAATAATAGGGGTTGCGGCCAGTATCTAATAATGTGGGGGACGTGACCAGTGTTCTCTTTGGGTGCTCTGCTCATGGGTGTGTCTCTATTTGTGTAAATATTTTCAACTAATTATATATACCTGGAAAATGCAGGGGGCTGGCATAAGAAAAATGCAGGGAGATATAGACTCCAAAGGTGCACCCGCAGGACGCCGATGTCCTAAGATACTTGAGGGATGAGACGGCACTCCAGTCATAAAAAAATACTTAAAACCGAAACTTGGTAGACAGTATGTCAGCACCTTTTATGTGGTAACCTAAGTTTACCATACCATATACCCCTTATACAAATCATGCAACACAATAGTAACCCCTTATACTGTACTTTCTTCTTACACATTATGCCACATGGAATGTGACAAAATTCACACCGATTGAGCAAAAATTCACACTATGGCACACAGATGGAGTCAAAATTCACGTTATGCCAGGCATGTCCAAACAGTGGCCCTCCAGCTGTTGTGAAACTACACGTCGCAGCATGCCTTGACATAGTTTTAGCATTCCCTAATTGCAAAACTGTGGCAATGCATGATGGGACTTGTAGTTTCACAGCTGGAGGGCCATAGTTTGGACATGTCTGCACTATACCAAACAGATTGAGCAATAATACATAATATGCTTCATAAATAGGGGCATTGCGCGCCAAAGGCGCACATTAAAAATTGACACCATAATGCTCATTACATGTTAAGCCTCACACCATAATCTCCATTACGTATAATGCCAAACACCATAATGCCTATAAAAAATGATGCTACATAAATTTTGCTTACCTACATGTTCATTGCCAGGGGTTCCATGCTCATTGCCAGGGGTTCCATGCTCATTTCCAGGGGTTCCATGCTCATTGCCATGTGGGATTACATGCTCATTGCCAAGGGGGAATACATGCTAGCGGTAACTGGGGGACAGTCGCCGCCGGGCAGAAATGACAGCCATTAACAGCCGGGCAGAGAGCAGGGGGCTGCCCGGCTGTATTCAGAGCACTGCAGGTCCCGGCTATTTGAAATAATACCCCTTTCATACCAGAAAATGCAGCGAATATGGTCCCAGGATCATGCAGGGACATTCTCGGACCGTCCCCTTTTACACCAGCCTAGTCCCTGCATTTTCTGGTGTGAGGGGGAGAGAAAACCATCCCCGCCCCCCTTTAAACAACCAGCTATATCTTCGGAACCAACTGACCCATTTACATGTAGCCTTCGAATGATTTTGGTCCCGTGAAACTGGGCCGTTTGGTTCCAGAGAAATCTGCCCTCAAACAACATGAACAGCCATGAAATGACATTTCAGAAATGAAAAAAAAAATAGCTTTACCTGCAATATCTCTAGAACCAATGAACCCATATGGACCAGGTATCAGATTGAAGGCCCAGCGATTTGGGTTCGACTGAGATCAACCTCAAGTTTCTGTGATGCTGTAAGGGGAACTGGCAGCCATTGGAACCGGGTGGAGGTCGGAATTAGCGGGTCCCAAGTTATCTTATGGGGAAAATGTTCCAGGTTTGCCTGGCAGTATCTCCGGTTCCCGAGGGGCTAGCGACGCGGGGCTGGTCTCGTTGGAAAGCCCTGACCCTCAGCTACAAAATGGGCCTATTTGGAGAGTGGGCCTGGAGCTATAGCTCCATCAGGCCCATTGTTAATCCGGCTCTGCAGCTACTCTAGGCTATTTCAGAAGTGACCGACCCCCACCATAATATGATGCACCAGACAGCTCCCAAATAATATTATCCAGTTCCCCTTCCCCTCTACTAATAATATGCACCAGACCAGACAGCCCCCAGTCTGGGTCCATATGATAATAAAGTGCTACCTTAAGGACTGGAGCCAGAACAGGACACAACCACACTTTGATAGTCTTGGGACACACATACCTGGTCCAATAGGCTGTCAAGCACCGCACCTCACTCTGCTGATGAAAATGGCACACTAATGGCCTGCTCAGGGTCCTAGAATGGCCACTGCTCATGTCATATTCTCTGTTATGGTGCAGCAGCATAAGCAGGATGGAGTGAGGAGAAGCTAGAGGCCGCTCAGGCAGAATGGCACAGTTAAAAAAAAACGAATCTATTGTGATGGCGCGGCTACTATGAGCGTGGCTACAACTCAGTTGCACACAGATATACAAGTATTGCAAATTTATCAGTGCAGTCTCGTGAAGTGGTTTGCCACATTCAAATTCAACTAAGACACATAATTGAACAAATAATATGTGGAAAATAAGCTACAGCACCCTACACTTCTGTCTCGTGGCAGATTTTTTTATGCCATACGTATGGCCATAGGCGCCGATTCTGTGGGTGCTCCGGGGCCTGAGCACCCACCAAAATTGTTCAGCACCCACGGGCCACCCAAACCCCACCCAGGGGTGTGGCAACGGTGCGCACCGCAAATAATCCTGAGTGCGACCCCCAGAACTCACTATGCTGTGCCTGCCATATGCTGCCCGGCGGCGGGGCACCTGCCCGCACGGTCCGGTAGCCGCAGCTGCCCGCACAGTCCGGTAGCCGCAGCTGCCCGCAAGTCTTCCACATTAACAGTAATCATTGATAGGGGGGTGTCTCACTAAATAAATCTAATATATGTAATGGGACTATTTGGTGGCCACGCCCCTTCCCCATGAAGCCACTCCCCTATATTTTAGGCTTGAGCATCCACCAGCAAAAACATAAATCGGCACCCATGCGTATGACAGCTAAGTATATGAGGACAAATCTGTAAGAGCAAAAGAGTAGTATGAAAGGAGGAAATAGAGATACGTTTCAATAAAATGTGCTTACATATGAGCAGTAGGTCAAGTTATGTGATGGTGGACCCTATATCATTTTGCCGTGGACCACCAACCCGTTACACCCCTGCAAGTGCCAGCCACTACCAGTTTGGAAACCACTGGCATACAGCCTATAAGATTAAACTGTAGTGAGATACATTCAAAAATGAATTTCTATTACAATATATAGAGCTCACTTATGCCACTATGAAGTCCAAAACTGCATATTTTACTGACTTGTAACGCAATGAGGCATTTAATAGGTAAAGCTATAAGCCCCTAGCTAAAAAAATATAATCATTATGCTATCTAATAGCATTTACAAGTAGCCTCTTATGTTTCATTGGAGTAAGCAATTGTAATATTCTGCATACATAGATTCACTCTACACAGCTCATTACATTTAATAAAGTCTAAACATTATACATTCCTAGAGGTTGGAGCGAGCAGCATGAATGCATTATACGTTTGATTGTTAATATTATACTTTTAAACGATTTTGTATTCAGTGCTTTTCACAAAGGTTTAAATGCCCAGTACATATTCAGAGTAAGATAATACCCTGCAAGAAAGGATTATTTGTAACTAATATCACACCAGAACTTCTAAATGATCTAACCACCATCATCATCTGCAGGGCCGGATTAACCCTTCGGGAGGCCTGGGTCACTTTAGACAGGGGGGCCCCCTCCCACTTGTCATTACTGGCCGAAGACTGCACGGGAGAATATTACACTGTCAAAACACGTAAAGGCAGTATAAACTTGGTCAATGGGTAGCTGCAAGGGAAGGGGGGGGGGGGGATAATTAATAAAAACATATATTATATATATTTATTAGCAGTTTCTTATATAGCGCATACATATTACGCACCGCTTTACAGAGAATATTTGAACATTCACATCAGTCCCTGCCCCAGAGGAGCTTACAATCTGTATTCCCTACCACATGTACACGGACACAGACATACTAGGGTTAATTTTGTTGGCAGCCAATTAGCCTACCAGTATATTTTTGGACTGTGGGAGGAAACCGGAGTACCCGGGGGAACCCACGCAAGGACAGGGACAATATACAAACTCCGCACAGTTTGAGCCATGGTGGGAATTGAACCCATGACCTCAGCGCTGTGAGGTAGTAATGCTAACCACTACACCATCCGTACTGCCCTAATATATAGCCTGTATTTGTCCCTCTGTACCTTACTCTGTAGGAGCCCTAACAGGCTCAGTTCTGACTCTGATTAAAAACCCTCCCATGACGAGTCCACTGCTACTGCTGTCCTCCATGGGCCTGAGAAGCATATGATAAGCTTCACCAAGCAGAGCTCAGCACAAGCCTCTCAGCCTCTGACCTCTTGTGCAAAGTCTCATGGGACTTAGTCAACTCCTAGTAATTCACTGCACACTTGTGCAGTCAGTGTGCCTTGGCTCCTGATGCTCAGCACCATTAATAATTGTCACATTGGCAGATAGGTGCAGCTGCAGTACTACTCCACTACCATGCACAAAACCTTTAGCTAAAAAAAAAAAAATATTTTTTCAAAAATACATGCCAACCACAGGGAGCCCCTAGATATAGGCCCCTTAAGAGTTATTGATTTAGACATTTTTATAAAAGAGCACAAAATAATATATACTGTATATAAAAGCAAGAAAATCAGACCACTAACACCTAACTAAACTCTTCACTATTGCCATGACATCACAAACAACGTTCCCATGTAATTTGTGATAAAAACGTCATCTATTGTACACTGATAGGCTGTCATTTTACTGACATTTAGTACAAGGGAAGACACAGCATGACATAATTAGGCAACAGGATGGAATTTTCATTACTATATGAACCGGAGCAGAAAGCTTGGCAGATTGAAATAATTGCAGACAGTGCAAGCAATGATAAGGTGAATACTTGCTCAATGCACAGTTTAAAAATCTTTTCACAGCTACGCTTTATTCCTCCGTAACTATAAAGACAAAAGTATAGCTGCACCAACGGCACTTGCTTGCTGTGCAGGCACCAATAGGAGGTACAGTGTTATGATTGGGAAGGCATTTTTCTGAGCTGTTTTGTGAAACCAACTTAAGGTCCACACGCACTGGGCGTTTTTGCCCAGCGTGTATGCTGACCGATGATCGAGAAAATTGCTGGTCTAAAAACCGCTCAGTGCATACACTCTGAGTGGTTCTTTTTTGTATGTTTTGGCGATTCTCCCGGGGGTACATGACTTTACATAGCAGGACGCAATGAACAGCCGTCCACTCTCTCACTCAGCTGCTGGTAATACTAGCAGATGAGCGGCCGGGCCAGCGATGATGCGGGAGCGTGCATTAGGGCTCACTGTACATACTGGGTGACTTTCGAGCTCAAATGAGTAAACTGAGCTGCTTTCAGCTCAGTCGCCCAGTGTATATGGGCCTTTACATGCATTTTATATACCCCACCACATTAAAGTAAAGTAATTGCATGAAAAATCTTATCAGCAATTTTTTGCCCGCAGATATTTATCCGTGTAGGTCCATGATGACCTACACGGAGGATAGAGTTCAGCATTACAGTACTTGTTCACTTCTTTAGTGTCCTCTCTGGAGGAGGAGATTCTTCAGACCACTACAGTGTGTGTGTGTGTGTGTGTGTGTGGGGGGTAATTATTAACCAATAATAAGGCTGCAGACTAGGGTGCCAGGACTAGGGGGGGGGGGGGCGTCTTGCATTTGACAGCTCAGGAATAAAGTTAAGGCCTAATTATTCCATGCTTGTTAGCTATAAGAGATAAACTGGAGATAAAGTGGAAGGAGATAACGCTCCAGCCAATCAGCTGTGTTTGAAATATGACAGTTGGGAGTTGATTGGCTGGTGCGTTATCTCCAGCTTATCTCTTCGCCAGGCTTAATACATCTGCCCCAATGTACTGTAGGGGGGTAAAGTTCTTAAGATGATTGCCAGATGGCTGTGCCAATGTAACTTACTGATGAAACCATTCCTTCATGTACTTTGTGCTACAGTACCAGCTGGGCAGCCTAAAGGTGGCCATACACACACACAGATTTATCTTCAGATCTGGCTGGTTGGAACAAAAACATGGTTATGGATGAGAGCAAATGACAGTTGACCATTTGCTTGGAAATGCTGGAAAACTGACAAACTATCACTCATCCATAACCATGTTTTTGTTCCAACCAGTCAGATCTGAAGATAAATCTTACTAGTGTATGGGCACCTTAAAGCCAAAATCTTCATACAGCACAAGCATTAGATCCTACATGCCAGTTGTATAACCTTTGTTACATGCACACGGGCAGTATGACTGGTGAGTCCCTGAGCGCTTATACAATTGTGTGTTTAGCAGCATTACAAGGGGAGCTACATGTGTATTAGCCTAGGGTACCGGGAACCTTTAATCAGGCCCTGTTGCCAACTTCACTAGGAAGCAGGAGAATTGCCTACTCCTCCGGAGCTGCAGGTAGTTATGTGTCTCCTGTAGCTTCTGAGAGGGTAGATAAGTATGGACTTCAGTAAACAACAATTGTGGCATAAAGGCCTATTTTGTATAGGAAGAAAAAATAGTTTCCACAGATACAGTACAGTAGGTATTCTGCCTGTTTACCAAGCTTAGGAGCACATATTAGTTGCAACAGCTTTGATAGAAGATTAATGTAGAGACTTTCCCTTGTAATTCCTGTGTATGATGAACAGCAGACATCACAGTATGGTGACAGCCAGGGATTGGTTTGAAATCCCGGCGGTCGGAATCCCGGCAGTCAAAATCCTGACGCCAGAATCCCGACAAGGGGGGACGTGGATCGCCCCCCCTTGCGGGCCCGGTGCCTCGCTAACCTCGGCACACTGATTTATTCTCCCTCTATGGGTGTTGTGGACACCCACAGAGGGACAAAGTGCCGGGATTTCGGCGGTCGGGATTCCGGCGTCGGGATTTCGACCGTCGGGATTTCAACTGCATCCCGACAGACAGATGTCAGTACCTTTTATATTATATTAAAATAAGTATTTTATTTCTGTTATTCCTTTTATAAATATATAAGTGGAAGTGAAAGTGGAACTGGAAGTGTAGATCAAATGTATATGTGTGGACCGACAAAGCAGAGTCATACTAACACACCTGTACAGTGGATAGGGACAAAGGTTTACCCCAATTTTTCAGGACATCTGACTGATACGGTCCCCATTCACAGGTCCGACTTACCCGAGGGACAAATTAGACTTGATTTCAGCTACCCAGGCAGCTCCCCGTGAGGGCTGCATATGTTTAAGCACTTCATGTGCCATTTTTACATGTACATGTAAAAAATGACTCCCACGGAGCTGCCAGTGTAGAATAGGCTGCCGCAGCAGGGGGCAGGAGATTTGAAAACTCCCCTTCAAATAAATGTGTGGCTGCTGATTGGCTGAGAGGGCTCTCAAATTCACATCTCCTACCCTCCTGCCACTGCGCTGCTATCAGGGTCTCAGAGGCGCAGAGCCAGGAGAGCGCTTCTCCTGCCTGCCACTTCCCCGCTTTGCAGACTGATCAGGTGTTATACATCACGAGTGCTAAAAAGCACCTGTGATGTTCCACTGATGGGTCTGACCTGATAGATCATATGTGCTACACGTATGATCTCCAGGATCTGATGCACACGAGTACGCGCGGGATACGGTAACTAGGTCTACAACCATTAGGTCGACATGCATGATGGTTGACATGACTGAAGGTCGACTTGGGGTTAGGTCGACAGGGTCATTTTGTCGACATGGGGAAGGTTGACAGTCAAAAGGTCGACATGGGGTTTTTCACTTTTTTTTTTAAGCTGACATGTGCCGACAGATGGTATTTCAAGCACTACCATCCACTATGGCGTGGTGGGAGAATAAAATATTGTGAAAAACCCCATGTCAACCGTTGGAATGTCGATCTTCCCCATGTCGACAAAATGCCCCTGTCGACCTAACCCCATGTCGACCTTCATTCATGTCAAATACTGGTTAAAACACTATAACATAACAACACATCCTAGCTAAAAATAAGGTCATATTGTTCATATTCTAAAATTTGAATTAACCCACAAATATTTCTCACACAATGCTGCAAATTGTTGCACCATAGAAGCAGAAAATGACCTCTGTGATAAATTACGTGAGAAGCTGAGAACATTCAGTCCCGGAAATGCTGAAAATGTACCAAATTGCACACTGTGTTCACAACCATACAAACCTCAATGCAAATATTCACTGTACAGTAGGGAGGTTATTCTGGCTGACACGCATGGCTGTGAATTCACACAGGCCGCGTATTTTCGCATACTGCACATGCGTCACGGACACAATGTGCATGTGCCAAATTGTTCGGCCCTTCAATCTCGCATCATTGCGTACATAAAAACACACGCACGGCCGATCCGAAATCAAGGCGTTTTGTGGGTGTCTCTCTGGGCGCGGCCTCGCAGCATTGCATCAATGGGCGTATAATGGGGCATATGCAGGGGGAGTCGACCAAAATTGCTGGGTGGTAGTTTTGCAAAGCATTGCGTACACATGCATTTGCAATTCAGAGTGACTCCCTAGGAGTCTCCTGGCTGCAACTAAACATCCCAAACGAACCACTAATCAACCCTCTCAATTGTTAAAACACATACACCTGCACACACTACTGAGCCATACACATACAAGTTTGTGTCATCAATCAATTACCTAAGCACATCTACACAATGCAGGCCCATGGTAAGGACACTTGTTACCTTACCTACTTTTACCTTTACCTACCCGTTTAGTGGTAAATATATTAGTTATTACAATGAGAACTTGCACAATTCATGACATACTGTACAAAACAAATAACATACAGGGCCGGCTCTACCATTAGGCAGCTTTAGGCAGTTGCCTAGGGCTCCGGGCTCTGGGGGGGGGGGGGGGGGGGGGGTACAATCAAGTCTGCTTATCCAAAAATCAAGGATGTCCCTGAGCATCCTTGTTGTACACTGTTCCTGGGGTGGGGTTGGGAGAACCAAACAATTTTGTTAGCCTCCCTGCCATTCCGGAGTGTTAGTCAAGTATTCCTAGGGGTTGGAAAATGGGTATTGATTGGTGGCAGTATGGGGGGGTTGGGGGGGGGGGTGCAGTAGGTTGAAGCTTTGCCTAGGGTGCTGAGAAGCCTTAAGGTGCGTACACACGAGGCAATATGATCGTTGGCAATATATTGCTAGCAATATATTGCTCAGCAATCATATTGCCCCGTGTCCCGTTTTCATCTGCGACCAGAGATGGTCTCAGATGAAAATTTAAACACTGCTGGGTGAAGAGGCAGGGGGTGTCGCTGGTCGGAGGAGCATGCTCCTCCGACCAGCGACCATTCAGGGGCAGAAAACGGGAGCGCGCACCCAGCGATTTATCGCTGGTGCACACTCCAATCACTGGCAATATGGTCGCTCAGCGACCATATTCCCAGCGATTTCAGCCCCTATCACCCCCGTGTGTACACAGCATTACACCGGCCCTGATAACATATGAAGGTCAGTAATGTTTATGCACACGGAGCATTTATGTGGGAGCATTTAATGACACACATTCATTCTTAGATGATATAATAAATTCTAATTCAAACATATTTAGCAGCAAACACACATAATACATATGAAAGCCACAAGTGTATGTGGAAAGAAAGGCCAGGACAGTTGTGTGATTTAAAAAAATAAACAGCCATATGTAAAGTAAGCTTTACAAAGGTTAATTGGTAATTGACAATGGCCACTAATTTATTAAATTCCTTTCAATGAGGACAATTGATATGAGCCAATTGATGTAATAAAGTGTATTGTTGAGCAGTGGGTTGAGTGCGTGTGTATGCTCACAGATCTGGTCAAAAATAGAAGACTGCTTGTGCGCACGTACGCAGTGTAAGAACCTGCATTCATATGTATGTCCCTAGGTACACACAAGTGTGCGGTTGGCTGGAGTGCACTCCGCTGAAGTGTCACGTTCGTATGCGGTGTGGGCGTCGTTACACATTACTTCATGTGACTGGTCGCTCTGTGTATGGATGCGTGCGAACATCAACCAGAATAAGGTCCTAAGTGTAAGTTCATGACAACTTGACCCCAACTTTGAATGGTGCTGGCATTATATTAGCCTACAAATCCTCCTTTTCTTGTTTTTATAGTTATCCCTGGCTTAACTCAGACTCACATCATTCAGACTGGCATTGTGCCAGTTTATGTTACAAGAGCCAAGAATAGCTGGAAAAATATTGAAGTCACAGAATAGCCTCGCTGTGCTACCAAGCAAAATCAGTAACTGCACATCACAGCACATCACAGACTTCTCTCCCAGGTGACCCTGCCTGAACTTACAAGCAACAATCGCTCAAAGTCACCTCTAAAAGTATTGCAGTCACCGAGCTGTCTTCTGTGAAACAAAACCCAAATACACAAAAGTGTCCCTTGCAGCATCTATATGATATATCACACCATGGTATAATGTTATTAGTGATTGCAGGCTGCCACGGTAGATGGACTGACACTAAATGAGTGAGGGGAAAAGTAATGGATTTAAAGGTACTGTGTGTCATTTGTACAACACAGAACTAATAACGAAGTTACCTCCTGTCCTCTGCTACCTGAGGCCAGTCTCTCTGACCTCTGTCGGCTTTGTGAGGCCAGGTCTAAGCTGCAGAATTCTGATGATTAAAAAGAATATGGTCATTTTATAGCTACTCGTCGGTCAAGGCAGAGATCAGGAACACAGATACAAACAGGTCAAATTGAACAATCATTTCTAAATGAGAAGCACAAAAAGCATTAGACACAATTATTTTGAGACACTAATAACCTTTTTCAGATCGTCAAAATAGCTCGGGTTATTGCCTGGTTTCTTACTTGTCGACCCAGGCCGTGGTGCAGTGGGAAAGCACCACACCTAATAACACAGATCGACCAACCTGGCAATTCAACGCAGGTTATAAGTAGGGTTAAATTTGGCTCACCCTGGGCGACCTGGGTTTAACACGGCAGTCACAAGGTTCCCCTCAATTAGCTGCACAAATACAGCCGTGGTCATTTTTAATAGGATTGAACGCCCATTTTTTGTTGGAGCTCCTTGGATGGAGCACTGGGTGGAGAGGCAGGGCCTAACTGCGCGACCCTCTGTTGTCATCATTTAGGGGGCATGACCAGGGCTCCCTGAGCTCTGTTAGTTGCTATGCACACAGCATTCATTCAATGACCACTGGCTACTTTGCAGAGCAGAACAGAGGTGATCATATGTTCCCTCAACTTCCCCACCACACCTGCTGGACACTGCGAACCATGGGAGGGACAGTGTCCATATTAAAGGACTGTACCACTGGAATCGGGACAGTTGGGAGCTATGGGAGGTATGGGTGGGAGGTACATTGTGGCTTCATATGACAAAAAACAAGGTGTAGGACCATATGGTATATGGTAGGTAGCGGCTGATAGGGATTTGTAGCTTCTGTACAGTATTGCACCTACTGTATGCGCAGTTTTTCCAGTTGTTCAATGCCAGCGATGTATGCTTAGCACAAGGGTGTATCTTACAGGAACCAGTTATTCTGCTTGCTTCCTGTGTCCATACACCCTCCTTCTACAGTACTTAACCGTTCAACAGTTTGTGGCTGGTGTGACAAGGCCTCACATAACAGGGCCCATTCTATGTGGAGCCTTAATGCTATATTCCCAGTAAACTGTCTTTGAATTTTAGTAATTAAACAATTTATTAGTACTGACTGCAGTGCCGGTTTTGTTTATGCTTATTTTCATCTATAGTTTGCTAGTAATTTCCAGTCGCCTCAGTCTATTAGGATACATATATATTATCCAATTTAGTGTTATTATCTGCTACTCAGCGCTATACTGTACATGGTGATTCTTTTCCTTTCTATCGTTAGCAATGAGGCTGTGTCAGACAGGCTATTATGAGAACCATGTTTTTCCAGCCACCAAACACAAGAGACACAAAGCATTCAGTAGGAAACTTGTATTCATTTTCAAATAAGAGGGTTTTAGCTGTTACATTAGTGTACACTACTGTTTTAGAGCCAAAGTGTGTGTGTGACAGGGCTCTTCTAGCCCCGAGAAGTCTGGGACGCAAAACAACTACGGTTGTAATTTTTTAAAGTTAATTTATTTTAACTATTAATGGGCCAGATGTATCAAGCTTCAAAAAGTGATTGTAAGCCTGAGGGAAATAAAACCGCAAGGGCATTTTTGGAGTAATTGCTATTTTAAATTTCTTACTGGATGTTCCCTCGTTAAATGTAGTTCAGTTTTTCAGTCAATGATAAGTAGGGGCAAAGCTTTAGGGTTATAGTGGATAGAGGTTGTGAGACAGAGGGAAAGATGTATCAAGGGGCAGATTTATTAAGCTTGGAGAAGAGATAAACTGGAGATAAAGTGGAGAAAAGGTAAAAGGAGATAAAGCACCAGCCAATCAACTCCCAACTGTCTTTTTCAAACACAGCTGATTGGCTGGTGCTTTATCTCCTTTTACCTTTTCTCCGCTTTATCTCCAGTTTATCTCTTCTCCAAGCTTAATAAATCTGCCCCTAAGCCTTAATAAGAGATAAATGCAAGGGTGATAAGGAGAGATAAACGTCCAGCGGTACTCTTTACCTAGAACGGCGCCCACGATGTCCATCGCGGTCATCGGGGGTAAAAAATCGCGGGCATCGCATGCACTAAAAAAACAGGTGCGACGCGATGCCCGCGATTTTCCCATAGGGATCAATGTTAAAAGTGTGATTGGACGCGATTTTAGTGTTAAATGCCTCAATGCCCGCGATTTTTCCATAGGAAACAATGTTAAATGGGCCACAGAGCCCGCGAGGGGCGGCGGTACGCGTCCTCCGACCTTTTCATACCCCCACTATCCACGTCGGCGTGGAGTTGAGAATAGAATAGTGTGGCGAGCGCAGCGAGCCACCGAGCCCGAAGCGTGGCGAGCGCAGCGAGCCCCGCGAGGGGACGCGGATACCTGTGAAGCCCGCGAAGGGACGCGTTTACCTGTGAAGGTATCCGTGTCCTCTCACGGGGCTCGCTGCGCTCGCCACGCTTCAGGCTCGCCACACTATTCTATTCTCAACTCCACGCCAACGTGGATAGTGGGGGTATGAAAAGGTCGGAGGACGCGTACCGCCGCCCCTCGCGGGCTCGCTGCGCTCGCCACGCTTCGTGTTGACGTTGATCGTGGGGTGGCGTTAACAATTGTGGGGGCCATTTCTGACTTTAGGGTGACTATTTGGGCTCTGTGGCCCATTTAACATTGTTTCCTATGGAAAAATCGCGGCCATTGAGCCATTGAACACTAAAATCGCGTCCAATCACACTTTTAACATTGATCCCTATGGGAAATCGCGGCCATCGCGGGCATCGCACCCGTTTTTTAGTGCATGCGATGGTCGCGATGGGCGCCGTTCTAGGTAAAGAGTACCCGTCCAGCCAACCACCTGCTAACTGCCATCTTACAGGCTGTGTTTGAAAAAACTCAGTAAGGAGCTGATTGGCTGCACATTTATCTCTCGTTATCACCCTTGCATTTATCTCTTGTTAAGGCTTCATACATCTGCCCCAGAGTAACTGCCTTTGTTTTCCAGTTTTCCCATCCTATTTTGCCCCTGTGGTATGTTGTTATTTGTTGGTATAAATGGCGGTAGAGAATGGTAGTTTGGTTGTTTAACTTACTTTAGGTTTTAGGATGAGTGGTGCGCTCTCCTTGCATGAGGGATATGCTGTGAGCCAACTGTCCTGCATGGTTGAAATGGTTACACCACCTGGGCAGGTGGGTTGTGGTAATATTTGTTTATGTTTGCTTATGTTGCAGGCAGAAATCTGTGAAGAGCCCAAACGTCCAGTACTTTAGCCACTTGTATTACTCACACATACTGACACAGATAACTTAATATTGCCCTGACTACTGGGGCACAAGAGTGGGTTCACTTAAATGTATTACAAATAGCTTTTGAGGCATTTTCATGGAAAACTGCTCCAACCCTTTAATTCACATTTTTAAGTGACCAGATTGCATACTTGTATTGTAAAATGCGATCTGGCGCAATTCACAAAAAAATTCAAATTTAAAAAGCGCAGCAGTGAGTTCCGTGAAATTTCCAATATCCTGAGATAACGTCTTCACAGGACTCACTGCAATATCCCTGCCCCTGCACAGCTTCCTGAAATGCCCTGCATATACTCGGGATATTTTTCGTGAAAAGTACCCAGATATGGCTGCTGAGTGCATTCGCAGGGACAGAGCTGAATCGCAGGCTCTGTCCCTGCATGCAAACATTGATAAATCGATGGAATGTTATGAATTATCGCATTGTGGATTGGGGCGGTTTTATCACATCACATCCGGGATGCAGATTGTGATAAATCTGCCCCTTAACCCTTTGGGTGCCAGCATCTCTGTGATAGATGGTAAAAATATTTGCTCAAAACACCTGCGTCACTCACATTTGTTATATAAATTCAAATTAAAAATGTTTTGTTAAAAAAAGATTATGTGTGATTTTTAGTAAGGTTACCGAGGGGAATCAGCAGTTGCAGGGGCAAGCGGCGTCTCAGGCACTTGGTAAACTGGAATGTTCGCAGCTTACCGGGCCAAACTGAATAAGTCCCATTGTCCCCAATCCTGAGTTTCCATTAACAATAAGGGATTTATCTGTCTGCAGTGCTATTTTGCCTAACAGAAAGATATCTTCTGCATTAAGCTTTTCTTGAATAAAAAAATTCTAAAATCATGAAAAAAATCTACCATATATTGGAGAGGAATTAGTAAACAAGAATATGTTATACAATATATAGTTCATAACAGATTCAGGCCGGTCTGCTGATATCTCTGGTGTATCTGCGCTAAGAAACAATAATAATAATTTTATTTATATAGCGCCCTTTCTCCAAAAGTACTCCATGTTACAACCACTATCAGTAAACATATACATGTAACTATTTGAAAATAAAGGAACAATCTGTACAGTCTTCGCCTCTCACTCCCCGGCATGTTCTGTTGATATGTGAATGTTCAAGTAGCGTGGCTGACTGCGGTTGGATAACACATTTATGAAAACATGTTACTGTCTTATCTAGAACATTTTGATTTATTTATTCCAGATATACAGTCCACATTACTCAACTACAGAATCCCACTAAGAACATACATATTCAACAACAATTAAGTAATAACTCTTTAACACCGCCGCAAAAACCTGGGTCAGTGGCGGGTCAGCGGTAGTGTAAATGGGTTAACCCATGTCCATTTACACGGGACTTCTACCATTGAACACCGCTAGGGTACACTGCCCTCTGGGTAGAGGGCAGTGTAAACGGGTATGCCGGGCCAGATGAACCGGCTCCCATTTACATCAATGGGGGAAGCACAACCTCCGGATTGCAGCGTCCTGCAGTCAACATGGAGGTTGGGCGGGGGGCGCACACATCCTCCACTGCTGTCTGCTGTACTCTGCAGACAGCAGTGAAGGCAGGGAAGGACGTGAACGGATGCCTGTGTATGGCATCCATTCATCTCGCAGACGGGGACCGGGGGTGGGGGTGCATGGGGGCTGGGGACAGCCCAGGTGCTGGGCTTGACCCCGGCGCAGTGATCGGCAGGCCCGGCGGGGGTGACCGCAGTCGCAGCGCTTGGAGATGATGTCATCTCCAAGCACCGCATCCATCTACACTGCGTGTAGGCACCGCAGTGCAAACGGTGCAAATCCCAGATCCAATGTGGCTTGGATCCTTGTTCCAAATGACGTGGTGTAAAAGGGGTATTAGAATGTTGTCTTTGGTAAATTATGCCTACTGCAAAGGACCAGTTACAAAACAATTGTGCGTCGTTAATGTATGGCGATTACATGAAGATGTCCAACTCTGGGAAGATTACAAATAATAAAATATAACTTGTAATTGAAATCAAAAGTTGTAATTTGAGCAAATTAATCAAAAAGATATTGAAATAAAGTTGTTGAATTGCTTTATCCTATCAGTACAAGCTCTGAAAAGTTTTGCTTTCCAGAACTTGGTGCATACTGGCGCAACGCATCCCCATGCAAGTGGACCACAGCACATATGCCTGGTATCTGCTGCAAACCCCTTTTATGCATAATGGGATTTTGCCAAACATTCAGTTTTTGGAGGTGTGACCACATTTTTAGTGCAACCCACCCCCTGGAGATCAACAAGCAACTGACAATGTCAGCTAGTACTTACAAAGCTGTGCAGTTCCATGGAATGGGCCATTACATGCTTTTTATTACCTTTCTAATATAGCTATGTGTGTTACGGCGACCTAGCTATTCTAGGTCGGGCAGTGCTGTGCTGCTGTCGCTCAGCACACAGCGCTGACACACAGAGCGAGCTGTCCGGGGGAGAACACTGGCGACCAGCGAGATTGATGGTCACTGCCCATCAATCTTGGCCAGCTACAGTGACGCGTGGGGACACAGATTTCTGCCGCTATAGCCCCTACACGCACACACTGATGTTGGGGCATTTTCTAAGCGGCTTGGCCAAACTAAGCAAAGTCGCTTAGAAAATGCCTTAATATTGGCATGTGTGTAGGCCCTATAAGATGAATTTAAAAGATGTATTTGATCTATTTATGGTTTGAACATACATTTAGATCAGCGGACATTGCTACCATAGCAGATATTGATTCTATAGAAAAATAAAATAGAAATTGACATTAGTTAAAAAGTCTTAATACTTTCACTTTAGTAGAATAACTCAGCAACCAATAAGATGCCCATAGCAACCCAACAGATGCACATAGTAACCAGATGTTTGCTTAATATTTTTAAAATGGATACAGAAGTACTTGCTAAGAATTGTAAATATTATTCCTTCTTTTTCTATCCACCCTTTATACCATAACTGGAAGGCTTTGTATTTCCTCCACTCATTCTTTTGAGAAATACATCCCCTGTGAGAATACAGTATCTTAACAATCCTATATATTTGGACCAGGGCCGGTGCAAGGCATCTCAGCGCCCCAGGCAGGGGCGACGCCCCGTCACTCACACGCTCGAGGGGGTGAGATGCCTTGCACAGGGGTGGGGTCCCCTGGAGTACTGTCCGGGAGGGGGGATTTTCACTGCTGACCACCACGTGTGTGTGTGTGTGGGGGGGGGCGGCAAACGGAGGGCTACAGGGGGGGGGGCGGGAGCCTTCCACTGTTCATTTGCCCCTAACGGTTAAAGTCCTGGGGGGGGGGGTTGGGTTGCCACCCACCAATAGCACCAGGGGGTGGGAGGGGGTGCGGCAATAAAATGCCAGTTGGGGTAGGGGGGTGACGGTTTACCTGCTCCTTGATGCTGGGATGAATAATGCCTTCTTCTTCCTGCTCCTCGGGCAGGATCTTTCCTCCTGCAACGGGCGGCTGTTTACTGCAGCTCAGTACCGCCCTCCAGCCTGAAGCTGCCTAGTGGTGGTGGCCGGCCCTGATTTGGACCCATAAACTGATATGATTTTGTAATCTGCACTAACACTATTTTATCAATACAACAAATTGAGAACAGCCATATCTTCAGCGAAAATGTGTGTTTCCACCTGAAATCAGACATTTCTTTTTTCACCCTAATTCATATTGTTGCAGGAAGCAGCAATAGAAAATCATGGTTATTAAATAGGCCCATTACCATATTAAACATCTACTATGATCTAAGAGAAGACTCTGTGGGCCAGATGCACTAAGCTTCAAAAGTGCTAAAATAGAGAGTGATAAACAGCCAGCCAATCAGCTCCTACCTGCCATGATGTCAAAGACTGTGTTTGAAAAATGTCAGGCAGGAGCTGATTGGCTGGCTGTTTATCACTCTCCATTTTATCACTTTTGAAGCTTAGTGCATCTGTTCTGGAATCTGTAATGCAAATGTGGTTCCTGTAAATGATTTAATGCTGATAAATATACTTTGCTACCATTACAGGTATTGATTATACAGAAGACTAACATATAAACTGACATTAAATGGAATATCTTTACACTTCCCTTCTGTACATTAGGGAGATTGCTAAACTGTACACTATACATTAACCAAGTGATGGGGTACATTTACTACCTACATTTTCTAAATAAGAAAAGAGGTGATGCTGCCCATAGCAACCAATCAAATTCTGTCTATCATATATTTATTGCACCTTAGTAAGGTTCTAGCTATTATCTTTTATCTTCTAGAACAGTGGTTCCCAACCTTTTTTCTCTCCCGTACCCCTTGATTAGGCTTTTCATTGATAAGTCCCCCCTCCTCTCATTTTGAAATATGGACAGTACTTAGCGGTATGCGGATCCTTATGCATGTCCTTATATATAGGAGGAGCGGAGGAGTAGTATACAGCCAGGAATCATGCCCTTCTGTGTCTAGACACTGGTTGTGTATTATCTCCAGGATTCCTGTAACACCGGTAGGATTAATGCCGCTGCTTCCTCCACCTTTGTCCGTGCTGGGCAGATGACTGCTGATGTCTGAGGGCAGCGCGGAAAGCTCCCAGTGGATTGCTGGTCAGACATATGACACAACATGGTTTGTCTCCCTGGCAATGGGTCTTCTTCAGCCATCAAAAGACCTTTTCATCAACCGCCATTACCAATATTATTTTCAAGTACCCCCAACTGGTCTGCAGAGTACCCCCAGGGGTACTAGTACCCCAGTTTGGGAACCACTGTTCTAGAACATGCTAAATAACGAAGTACAATCTGATTGATTGCTATGGACAACCTCTCTACTTCTATAAGCCTGTGCTTAATACATGGGATACGGTCACTAGGTCTACAAGCATTAGGTCAACACCACTAGGTTGACATGAATGAAGGTTTACATGAATGAAGGTCAACATGCAGGAAGGTCAACAAGACTGAAGGTCAATAGCGTTTAGGTCGACAGGGTCATTGGGTCGACACAAGCATTAGATCAACATGGAGAAGGTCGACAGTCAAAAGGTTGACATGGTAGTTTTCACATTTTTGGGGGGAACCGATATGCGCCTCGGTATTTCATGCCACACCATCCACTAGGGCTCGGTGGGAGAACAAAATAGTGTGCTGAGCGTAGCGAGGTACCGTGCCTGAAGCATGGCGAGCGCAGCGAGGGGACGCGGTGCTACGTTTCAGTGTCCATGTCAACTATGTCGACATTCAGGATGAAAAAGTGAAAACCCCCATGTCTACCTAATGCTTGTGTCGACCTAATGACCCTGTCGACCTAACCCATTTTGACCTTCAGTCATGTCGACCTTCCTGCATGCCGACATTCAGTCATGTCATCCTTCATGCATGTTGACCTAGTGCTGGCGACCTAATGCTTGTGGACCTAGTTGCTGTCTAGCCTATGATCCAGACCCAAGTAAATATACCCCATAGAACAGTAAGTTTGGTCCATCATTGCAAAGTTCTAATAATAAATTACAGTGATCAAGCTAGGAGCAGAGTGCTTACATCCAGCAGTGTACTGCATGCAATGCTTACATCCAGCAGTGTACTGCATGCAATGCTTACATCCAGCAGTGTACTGCATGCAATGCTTACATCCAGCAGTGTACTGCATGCAATGCTTACATCCAGCAGTGTACTGCATGCAATGCTTACATCCAGCAGTGTACTGCATGCAATGCTTACATCCAGCAGTGTACTGCATGCAATGCTTACATCCAGCAGTGTACTGCATGCAATGCTTACATCCAGCAGTGTACTGCATGCAATGCTTACATTCCAGGAGTGTACTGCATGCAATGCTTACATCGAGCAGTGTACTGCATGCAATGCTTACATCCAGCAGTGTACTGCATGCAATGCTTACATCGAGCAGTGTACTGCATGCAATGCTTACATCCAGCAGTGTACTGCATGCAATGCTTACATCCAGCAGTGTACTGCATGCAATGCTTACATCCAGCAGTGTACTGCATGCAATGCTTACATCCAGCAGTGTACTGCATGCAATGCTTACATCCAGCAGTGTACTGCATGCAATGCTTACATCCAGCAGTGTACTGCATGCAATGCTTACATTCCAGGAGTGTACTGCATGCAATGCTTACATCCAGCAGTGTACTGCATGCAATGCTTACATCGAGCAGTGTACTGCATGCAATGCTTACATCCAGCAGTGTACTGCATGCAATGCTTACATCCAGCAGTGTACTGCATGCAATGCTTACATCCAGCAGTGTACTGCATGCAATGCTTACATCCAGCAGTGTACTGCATGCAATCACAAATAATGAGCACTGTTGCCAAGGACTGTAGCATTAATACTGACATTGGTATTGGATAGGATGTGGAACAACAAGATCTAACCCTTTGTGGTTATGAAGACTGGATGCGGACTGCATGTCAAATGATCAAGGACTTCAGTAAGCATTTTTTCTTTTCCTTTGAATGTCAAAATTCAAGAACTTGATGTGTCTATGAACATAACAAGAGTTTAGTACAGTACTAAGAAAAATATGGGATACGGTCATTAGGTCTACCGCAAGATGGTCGACAAGCATTGGGTCGACACCATACGGTCGACATGGGTTTAGGTCGACAGGCCATTATGTCGACACAAGCATTAGGTCGACATGGGCAAGGTCAACAGTAAAAAGGTTGACATGGGGTTCTTCACTGTTTTTAAAGCCGACATGTGCCGACAGGCAATATTTCATGTTGGGAGAACAAAATAGTGTGCTGAGCGTAGCAAGGCATCGTGCCCGAAGCATGGCGAGCACAGCAAACCATGAAAGGGGACGCAGTGCACTTTAATCTGTGTCCATGTCAACTGTGTCGACATTCTGGTCAAAAAACAGTGGAAAACCCCATGTTGACCTTTTGACTGTCGACCTCGCCCATGTCGACCTAATGATTGTGTCGACCTAAACCCATGTCGACCTAGACCCATGTCGACTTTGACCCATGGCTGTTTATCACTCTCCATTTTATCACTTCTGAAGCTCAGTGCATCGGGCCCAATATTAGCTGTGTTATGCTAGTGAAATCATTGTCAAGCTGAATTTTGGCCATAAACGCAATCAGAGGTGCTGGGCTTTATAAGCAGACACATTGAAAAGAATCCCTAGTCCAATACTTGCAGTACAAATACCCCCCCCCCCCATCCCCCATCTGTTTAAAATGAAACAGCCTTAATCAAGTTATCATTAAGGACACTGGGGCAGATGTATGAAGCCTTAACAAGAGATAAATGTAAGGATGATAAAGAGAGATAAAGTCCAGCCAATCAGCTTCTTACTGACTTTTTTCAAACACAGCCTGTAACATGGCAGTTAGCAGGTGATTGGCTGGACGTTTATCTCTCCTTATCACACTTACATTTATCTCTTGTTAAGGCTTAATACATCTGCCCCACTGCCCCCAAGATTCTTGAGCCACTAGGCCAGTGATGGCTAACCTTGACCCTCCAACTATTGTCGAACTACACATCCCAGCATGCCATGCATCAGTTTTAGCATGGCCACATAGTAAAACTGTAGCAGGGCATGCTGGGATGTATAGTTCAACAACAGCTGGAGTGTCAAGGTTAGCCATCACTGGTATAGGCAGTGTTTTCCTAAAACACCCGGATGCATAATAAACTGGATACCACGTGTGTGAACCACCAACCAGAGCACTTTAAGATAAGGAGGCCTGTGTGCAGCCTCATCTGTTTGGGCCCCCTCCTCTCTCCCGGCCTCAGAGCCAAACTCTGCACAGTGCAGTAGAGTCTGAGCCTTAGTGGGGCCAGACCTTACTGCGCGTGCGCAGAACTCAGAAAAGATGGCTCCACTGCAGTTTTTTTTGATGATTCCCGCAGCACTGCTGCCTTCATTGCGGGACTCTGGAAGGGTAAGTATTAAACAATATGTGTAGTGTGCATGGTGTGGCCTCCCCTGGGACTCAGGGGCCCTTGTACATGCTGCACACTGCACACTGCACCCATAAACAGTATCAGGGTAAGGGGGAAAGTTCATTACTTACTGCAGAGGCTGTACATTGGGGTGTGCACAAGTAAGAACATGAATCGCCACCTTTACTAAGAATATATTTCAGTAAAGTCATAGGATGAACACACTCCAGTTATTACCTATTTTAATGGTGTAGAAATAACAAAAGTCTCCCATGGAGCCAGTCCTCAATGTTTGTATGCTATAAGCTGCACTTTGTGTTATTGGATTAAATGATTTGTGTTTAATAAAATATCAGCATATAAAATATTTACATGATCTGCAAGAGAAGCAAAATATTATTGGGAAATGATTCTTGCGCTCAGTGTGTGCATTTAGATGTGCTAAGCTATAGGAATAGTTTATCTGGGAAAAATGAAATGTAACTTTACATACATATATGTACATGTCAACAGTCCAGTTTTATGAATAAGGGGACATATGAAAACTGCTAAAGAAGCCGTGTATGTAGGAATAAATGAATAGGTTGTGGTAAGGAGATATATTACTAATGCGCATGAATAAACAAAAAAGATGGATCGTACTGGACTGAAGGTGCCCATACACGCACAGATCCCGGTGGTGCTATCTGTGCTTTGAGGTGCGCGCTCCCGCGGCACCTCATTGCACAGTACATAAAGTATATGCTGCACATACTTTTTGTACTTGCTTTTCATCACATCGCATCGCATTGCATGCACATGTCATGCACATGCAATGCGATGCGTGCTATTTAAGCTCAAAACGCACGCCCGCATCAGGACGTGTATGGGCACCTTAAGATGCAGGGCCGCCTTTAGGGGAGATACTGGAGGGACTCCAGTCCCAGACCTAGACAGAAAGGTGGCCCAGGACTGGAGTCTATCAAATTGAATTTATTATAAACAATGTTTCTTTTTCCCTTGTAGAGGTAGAGTAGTGCAGTAATGGATGTGAATCCTGGAGGTCTCCCCAGGCATGCCGTGGGTTCAAGAACAGGAACAGTGGTCCTTTATATTTTGTAGTCCAGGACCCCACAATTCCTGAAAGCAGCCCTGTTGAGATGTAAGGAGTTGCAGGTGTTTTAATCTATAATGGGTGCAAGGTGTATTGTCCAGGGGGGCCAACACACCCGGCACTTATTTAATTATACTCACCTCTTTGTAAGTCCGGGGCTGGCTGCGCAGCTGCAGAAATCACTGGGAAAATAATGGCAGCCATGGCCAATTTCCGGTAATTCCTGCATGTGCAATACAGGTGTCCCCGGTCAGGGCTGTTTTAACAGCAGTGTGTGCCCCTGGGCAAAGCAATGCACTGGGGCCCTTACTCATTCTCCCCTCCTAGGGGTGTGGGGTGCTATCAGCAGCAGCTTTGATGTCCCACGGGTGGCAGGGGGCGCTCTATCTTCCACTCAACACGTAGGACCTGGAGCAGTAACTTCTGCTAATTACTCCTTTACAGGTGGTGGGAGGGTGAACACTAACGTGTGGAAGGGGGCACTGAGGTGAATGATGGGTCCCTTGTAAATGACTTCCAGGGAGATAGGGGGTGTTTTATAAGCAGGGGAGGGTTGGATAATGGAGTGGGCTTAATATTCATCATTTTCCAGTGGAAGGGCAGATGGTTTGACTGCAGATATCGCCATTATCTGGAAATAGATTTCTTAGCCTTCAATAGTATAAAAACCTAGAGTCCCACCTTTCAGAAGGTGCTGGGGACTTGGGGATCAGAGACCAGGACTGAGCCAGAGCAATCCATTGAGAAAAATATAAAATTGTATACCAGACGTTTGGAGCTGGAGCAGGGACCGGCTGCTGGAAGGCTGATATCTCTGGTTCTGGGCATGATAGAGACAAGCCGCTAGTGTCGACAGAATGGGGAGAGTCCCAGCTTTTGGAATATACTCTCAGAAAACTCTAAGTCAGAGAGAACCTGAGAAATCTGACTGGGAAGTGCAATTAACAGGTCGGATGTGGACTGCTACTTTGAAGTTGGATATCTCCAGTTCCCCAGGGCCGATTTTCAAAATTCTGGTATCCCTGGAAAAAGGGGATCCTCAGCTCTTAGACACCTGGGGCCCCTGGGAAAGTGCCCATTAAGCCCATATGAAAAGACGGCCCTGTCCCCGGTAATGCGGCACAGATGCCATGTTTTCAGAGACCTGCACATGCGCAGTAAACTCTGGCACAATGACAGAGTCCACTGCACCACCAGAGAGGAGGGGGCCCATCAGAGTCAGCACTTGGGACTTCTCCTCTCTTAAAGTATCCCTTACCCGAAGATGGAGCAGCAAGGGGGTTTTACCGCATTTCTGGTTTAGAGCATCCCGCCCTAGAAGAGCTGTTTAATGCGAAAGGAAGCTAGATGTACGTGGACATATCTATAATACTGGTTTAATGGGGCTATTTCTATTTTGTAGAGCCTGTTCTGAGGCAATATGGGATCTGTAGTAAGGTATCCGGTTGATAGGTCGACAGTGCTTAGGTCAATAGTTACTACTTCGACACCATGCAAAGTCGACATAGAAAAATGGTTTACACAGGCAAAAGGATGGCAATGCATTGGTCAACACATAAAAAGATCGATGAGTTTTTGGTATGTTTTCTTTTTTTGGAGTTCTTCTACATTACCATCCACATGGATTGGGAATAGAAAAGTGTTCAGAGCGCAGCAGAAGCAGAGTAAGGGGATACGGTACATTAATTGGGGTCCATAAGCTCAGATGTTGACATTAAAACAAAAAAATACCCTGAAAAACTCATGTCAACCCTTTCATGTGTTGACCTTTTCCATGTCAACCTTTTGTTAGTGTCAACCTATTGTCTATGTCATCCTTGTGCATGTAGATGTAATGACTATGACCTAGATACCATCAACCCTTTACCATAACCCTATATATAATGAGAGAGCACTATTTAATGTCATTAATACTGTTACCTTCATGGCATTTTTTAATGCTGGTGCTCTCTGGTGTAGGGAAGGAGGTATAATTATTTAATAAGGTAGCTATTGATTTAATATTGGCACTGGTTGGGGAGAGGAACATTGCTTAGCTAATAGCTATCCCTTTTCCAAACAGGGCACCAGCCAGTGGCAGTTGCAGAGGGGCTGCTGCAGCACAGTTCTAAATGGAAATAGAGGAGCCACCCCAAGGGCCTGATTCTCGTTGACTCGGTAAATTGTGAAGATTGCAGCTCACCGAGTCCCAGAGTGCCCACCCCGCCAGAAACACCCCCCCCCCCCCCCCCCGGGCACACTGCGTCACCGCTGCATTTACATGGGAATGCCCAGCTTTTGCATGGGGATGCCCATGAAACACTGAGTGTTCCCATGTTGGTTTGCCACAGCTGCCCCCCTGTGCAAGCGCCACAGTGCGGGTCGGCGAAGGTGCCCGCACAGAAGCCCTGCACATGCGCTTATGAGAATATACACATGTGTAGGGCAGAAACATCGGACCCCCGTGCTAACACGTGGGGGACCGATCAAATTAGAATGAGGGCTCAAATGACATTTCAAAAAGAACCTGGAGCTGCCACTGGTCCCAACATTCCTGAACAAGTAGAAATTGAACTATGACATTCTTGACCACTCTACATCTGCAGACTCTGGGATTAGGGGAAACGTTTTCCATGTCACAGAAAGATGCAGTTTTCCCACAACTCAGCAGCCCCCGTAAACGTTTTGCCTTGGGCTCCACTTTCTTTATCTATCTAGGAAAACCAGTATCTGTACACCTGTAGCATGCATTTAGTAATGTGCGACTCAGATTGCTCAGATATTTACTGAGCAGCTGTGTATGTGACAGTTATGCTATAAGAAAGGTTATGTGA
Source organism: Crinia signifera (assembly GCF_055691185.1). Lineage (NCBI taxonomy): Eukaryota > Metazoa > Chordata > Amphibia > Anura > Myobatrachidae > Crinia > Crinia signifera. The sequence goes on from NC_139217.1 coordinate 385,460,486, forward strand.
AGCGGTATGTCACAGTAAGGTTTGAGCCACATTTATGTATAGCAATATGGTGAGAATACTATTAGCCAAGCAGAGCACAGCATTACCTACAATCTGTTCTGTTTAGCAGGAACATTAAAGGGAAAGAAAGCCTTTCAAATTCTTAATTTTAAATCAGGCTCTAAAATTGTGATTTTTTTTTAAAACTCGCACTAAAGAGGTTCACAAACATTTCAAAGTACACAACACATTGCAGATACCAGTAATCATCATATTATATATCTAACATTGCACCATATCATTCTATCACTGCCATAACAAAGCGCAGGTCTAAAAATAACAGCATTGCTAACATTTGTTATATAAATTTAAAAAAAAAATGTTGTGTAAAAAAAGATTATGTTTCCTAAATAAGGTAAATATTACAGGTCTAGAAAAAACAATTTGTCAGAGCGCAAAAGTGTAAATATACAATCTTGGATCTGCTGCTGTCACTATCAAGGGGATACTCCACCCCTTGAGATGCACAAAAACCACAGGAAAAAATTAGAGACAGCGCTGATTCAAGTTTTTAAACAATATACATAATTTATTAAAATTTTTTTAGCATTTAACAATTACACATTAATCACCGGCCGGCAATATATAGAAAATAATTATTCATATAATTGAAAATAAAATGTATTTTATATATATATATATATATATATATATATATATATATATATATATATTTTATAATACATTTTATTTTCAATTATATGAATAATTATTTTCTATATATTGCCGGCCGGTGATTAATGTGTAATTGTTAAATGCTAAAAAAAAATTAATAAATTATGTATATTGTTTAAAAACTTGAATCAGAGCTGTCTCTAATTTTTTCCTGAAATATTACAGGTCATTATAATGTATAAAAAGTTTTGCTTGGAAATTTTCACACCAATTTTGACAAATTCACTTGCATTTAAATTGTTAACCATATTGGTGGTGCGGCAAATCACAGAGTGTGTACCCAGCTTCAAAAATAAACTGAACAATGTCCTCACAACATATGCATCTTTTGATGGCATTGATGGTTTACTAGCGTGTAAGAACAACTTAAAGTAGTTGATCTGCAGATAAATCTTTCAGGTGTGTACCCATGCTTACTATTTATTTATTTATTTATTACTTATTAGCAGTTTCTTATATAGCGCACACAGATTCCAAAGCGCTTTACAGAGAATATTTGACCATTCACATCAGTCCCTGCCCCAGTGGAGCTTACAATCTATATTCCTTACCACATGTACACGCACACACAGACATTCTAGGGGTAATTTTGTTGGGAGCCAATTAACCTACCAGTATATTTTTGGATTGTGGGAGGAAACCGGAGTACCCGGAGGAAACCCATGCAAGTACGGGGAGAATATACAAACTCCGCACAGTTAGAGCCATGGTGGGAATCAAACCCATGACCTCAGTGCTGTGAAGCAGTAATGCTAACCATTACACCATCCGTACTGCCCCAATATATACTATACTGTTTATTTGTTTAATTATAACTAAATATATATTTTTTATATTAGTTAAATTATTAAATGTTATCCTTTTACAATTCTGCATCATATGAGGTGATTCTGAGATATTCTAGCTGTAGATTTTGGCAGTGTACTGTATAATACTTGTCAATCATAGGCTGTGGTTGACATAAAAAATAATAACAGCTTCCAATATGGAGGTGGGATTTAGCCTGACCGTTATTAAACAATGCCTAAGACCCCATCACTCCCCACTGGGTGCTATTAAATACGTTGATGTTAATCCCTACCTCTGTTTGGCAGCTATAATACACTGCCGAAATATCACGCTGCGCTGTAATACCTCCCTGTGATGCTTCCATCTGTGACAGGTCACTTTATAATGTGGAGCCAGATGCAGTGAATGTACTTTGGGTATTACCTACAATGTACTATATAATATAGGTAAATTTGAAGGAGAAACACAGGAATAAAGGAGACAATGTGTAAATAAGGTTGAAAGACAGTACAATAACAAAAAAAGATCATATTTGTACTTCTGACATGGACAAGAAATGTCATATGCCACCATGTTGAAAGATATTTTGGGCGGCATGCAGATACACTAAAAATGTGGCCAAATCTGGGGATTGGCCACTTACTGCATAAAGCAGCAGAATGCAATACATTCCAGAGCTTGGATGAAATGGGCAATGCCATCTGAAGATGGCATTATCTTATAGAAGCCTAAGGGCTTCTTTCAATATTTCCTCCTGAGTGAGATCCCTCCAAGCACCCCCCGCAGCAAGTGTGTCACATGACAGATGCAGATAGACTCCCAGGTCTTAACCAGTTATGGCCCGGGTCGATAATGTTTCACCCGGTACTTTCATATTTTTTTTTATATCAAAAAAATTCCCAACAGAAATTAGCCATCCCTCAAGAAATTTCCCAACAATTTTAACCGATTAATGTCAAAACCCTGAAGTCCCCACACCACAAAATACTCATCGGGAGAGCAGTCGTATGCTACATGTATATGGTGTTATTAATGTATATGGTATTATTAATTTCGTATATTCATGCGATGACCGGTGGGATGCGTCACATTCACCGTGCGATGCATCCTACTATCTGCCCTTTATCTTTAATGATCAGTAATATCAGAGGTTTCAAAGATAAAGTTTACAGAAATGTTTCAAAGAAATATTTTGAACCCAAATAAGAATTTCAATTTAATTATTGCCACTTAGCCGTAATGAGCTCCAAATTGAAAAAAAAAATCTATGCAGATTTATGTTTTTATTAATTAGTTTGGTGCCAAGTAGGAGAGATTTATAATAATTATTGGTGTCAGCCCTGTCACAGCCAATAATGACGACGCACCTGAGCACTGCCAGAGTCACTATAAAGCTGGAGAGAGGGTCAGCTAATAAAACTTCTCTGCTTTATTATCAGTTTACAGATACCAGGTGTACAGACCCAATTTAGGAGATTTGATCATTACATTTAGGAACAATAAACTTCGATTTAATAAGATGTTCATATAAGCTTTTACTGAGCATAGTAAAGGATAACAATCATTCAATTATTATAAGCTGTGCTAACTTTTATTGCATGTTACAAAAGAATGTATTTTACAGCACTACTTTTAATTTTAGTATTTTATGTTACTCTTCTTATACAGGGATCTGATGTCAAGAAGGCCCTATTGGATAACATTGGCACCAAAAGAAATACAAGACATTTTACAATAATAATCCTTTCACAGCGCACTTGTAAAACGGTATATTGCCATATTTTTCACATTTAAACGCGTTTATAAGGCTGCAGTGGGAAAGCGCCAGTGTTGATTTACCGGTTAAAGATACAGTAACCGGTATTTCAAAATGTTTAAAAAGCAGAGTCCTACACGTTTCAGAGCCTTTTTTATGCAGTGAGAATGGCTCTGAAAAAGGGATTTTTGTAAGAACTTACCGTTCGAATCCCTTTCTCTGATATGGTCCTGGTGACACAGCTCAACACTGGGATGTAGGAGGGTCCGAAGGAGCCAGGCACCTATCCTAAAGCTTTAGAGGGTAGGCTCCTCCCCTACTGCATCCCTGGACTCTTCAGTTCAATCTTTCAAAGCCACTGGAATACATTAACTCAGTACAAACGCCTGCACATATTATATGCACATTTTATAACAGAAAAAACTGTTAACTTTTAACCATTTTAACATGAACATCATGAAACTTCTGGCATACTTACTGAGCGTAAGGGAGGGATCGCTGTGTCACCAGGACCATATCAGAGAAAGGGATTCGAACGGTAAGTTCTTACAAAAATCCCTTTTTCTCTTTCAATGGTCCTGGTGACACAGCTCAACACTGGGACGTTCCAGAGCCGGTCCTTTGGGAGGGTACGCTCAGGTCTGCAGCTCTCAGCACTGCTCGCCCGAATGATGCGTCCTCCGACGCGAACTCATGGAATCTATAGAATTTGGCAAATGTGTGAACAGATGACCAAGTGGCAGCTCTGCAAACCTGCTCAGCTGTGGCCCCATGTCGGACCGCCCAAGAGGTGGCAACTGACCTGGTGGTATGCGCATTTATTCTGGCCGGTACAGGCCTACCCACTTTGGTGTATGCAAAGGCTATCACAGAACGCAACCACCTAGCAATGGTCTGCTTAGATGCAGGCCAACCAATTTTATGTACGTCATACAGTACCAATAAAGTGTCAGTTTTCCTAACACTCTTCACTCTGTCCACATATATGCGTAAGGCACGCACAACATCCAAAGTCTTCAACTTGTCCCTTTTCTTGGAACCCTCTGGGGGTTGAAACACAGGTAGAACTATCTCCTGATTTAAATGGAAGGCAGAGACTACCTTCGGTAAAAATTGCGGCACTGTTCTCAGAACAGCCCTGTCATCGTGAAAAATTAAGAAGGGAGATTTGCATGACAAGGCTCCCAGCTCTGACACCCTCTTAGCAGATGCTACTGCTAACAAAAACACTAGCTTCCACGTGAGGAACTTAAAATCAGCCGACCTTAAAGGCTCAAAAGGTGCCTTCTGAAGGCAATCCAAAACCAGTGACAGATCCCAAGGTGCTACTGGTTGCTTGTAAGGGGGTTTCAGTCTGGATACCCCTTGTAAAAAGGTTTGAATCTCCGGTAAAATGGCAATTCTTTTTTGAAAATAGATGGACAAGGCCGAAATCTGCACCTTCAACGACTGAAGGCTTAGGCCCGAAGAAAATCCATCTTGTAGAAAATCCAACATTTTTGATAATTTGAAGTGAGATGTGTGAGCTTTTTGCCTCTCACACCATCTAATATAAGTCTTCCAGACTCTATAATAATTTGCCGAAGAAACAGCCTTTCTGGCTTTTATCATAGTCTGTACTACTGCGTCAGAAAATCCTTTCTTTTTTAAAATGGCGGTTTCAATAACCAAGCCGTCAAAATCAATCGATCGGAATCCAGGTGATTGAATGGGCCTTGTCTTAACAGGTCTGGTCTCAGAGGTAGACGCCAAGAATCCACTGATAACCTCTGAAGCCTCGAGTACCAAGACCTCCTTGGCCAATCTGGGGCCACAAGGATCACCGGAACCTTCTGGTCCTGTATCCTCTTCAACAGTCTCGCTAACATTGGAATTGGAGGGAATGCATAAAGAAGGTCTCCCTGCCAATGAGTAGTCATGGCATCCACTGCCTCTGCTAGCGGATCTCTCGTTCTGGCATAGAACCTGGGCACCTGATGGTTGAACCTGGATGCCATTAGGTCCAAATCCGGAGTTCCCCACATTGCTGTGATCTGGTGAAACACCTGAGGATGTAGGCTCCATTCTCCTTCCTTGAGCTCCTCCCTGCTCAGGAAGTCTGCTTCTATATTCTCCACTCCTGGAATGAATATAGCCGATATGGC